>NC_087245.1:25132500-26332500 GCF_037042905.1 Lytechinus pictus | reverse complement strand
TTCCTTCCTTTCCCTCTTTCTTTTTCTCCCCTATCCTCCATTTTGCCAACTGATACATGATTTTGCCAACTGCCATGAATGTTGGGGGGGGGTGTCACACCCCCATACCCCCCCCCCTCTATAGCTACGGCCCTGGGTGTCGGACATGATCACGGATCGACGCCCGGGGCCGGGGGGGGGGGCACTTGACGAGTGGTTATAACATGCCCGGATACCAAGCGTGACCATGGGGTTTCGAAAAGCACCCTAAACAAGTATATTCCATGTTCTGAAAATTAATGCAACTCCCGGCCTTAAATGGATACTCCAGGCTAAATATTCATATCTCAATAAATAGAGTAAAATTCACAAAGCAAAATGCTGAAAATTCGGATCAAAATCAGATATTGAATTTTAAAGATTTGCTGCGCCGGTGAAACAGTTCTAGCATGGGCGGAAATCTCTCCTTGAAGGTAGGGGGGACACAATTGAGTTTTCCGTTTTCATACACACACACACACATACATATATATATGTTTACACACACACATATATATATATATATATATATATGTATATATATAGATCAGACAAGACTAAAAATGAAGGTCCTGCGTCAGTTGTGGTAGTATAAAGCAAAATACAAGATGAATAAAACAACCGTAGAGAGAAAAGTTGATCAAATTTTCGCCCATAGGGCTTCATCAGGAAATGATGAATTTATTAGTCAACAGCACCAAGAAACGCAGTGCGCAAAGCATAAAAAACAACGCGCTAAAAAGTAAAACGAGTGCGAAGCGCGAGCCTAAATATGATGATATTTCATAAATTGTGACCTGGAAATTGAACATTCTGAACATTTTTTTGTGATCATGAACTAGATTCGAACTTACCTAAACCATTATTGCGAGCGCAAAGCGCGAGCTGAAAGTTTTTGATTTTCCAACCTAAAAACTAAACATTCGTAAGGATAGGAATTACCTAAAAACTGGACATTCGTAACACTTTTTCAAATCATGAACAGATTAGGAATTCAACTAAATGATAGATGCGAGCGCGAGCTGAAAGTGTTTGATTTTCCAACCTAAAAACTGGACATTCTTAACAGTTTTATAAAAATAATGAACAGGTTAGGAATCTAATAAAATAATGCTAGCGCGAAGCGCGAGCTGAAGGTTTTTGATTTTCCAACCTAAAAACTGGACATTCGTAACACTTTTTCAAATCATGAACAGGATAGGAATTAAACTAAATAATAGATGCGAGCGCGAGCTGAAAATTTTTGATTTTCCAACCTAAATACTGGACATTCATAGCACTTTAAAAAGAATATGAACAGGATAGGAATCTAAACAATTAATGCGAGCGTGAAGCGCGAGCTGAAAGTTTTTTATTTTCCAACCTAAAGACTGGACATTCTTAGTTCTTTAAAAAAATATGAACAGGATAGGAATCTAAACAATTAATGCGATCGCGAAGCAAGAGGTGAAAGTTTTTTTTATTTTCCAACCTAAATACTAGACATTCTTAGTTCTTTAAAAAAATATGAACAGGATAGGAATCTAAACAATTAATGTGGGCGCGAAGGGCGAGCTGAAAGTTTATATTTTCCAACCTAAAAACTGGACATTCGTAACACTTTTTCAAATCATGAACAGGATAGGAATTAAACTAAATAATAGATGCGAGCGCGAGCTGAAAATTTTTGATTTTCCAACCTAAATACTGGACATTCATAGCACTTTAAAAAGAATATGAACAGGATAGGAATCTAAACAATTAATGCGAGCGTGAAGCGCGAGCTGAAAGTTTTTTATTTTCCAACCTAAAGACTGGACATTCTTAGCACTTAATAATGAACGGAATAGGAATCTAAATAATGAATGCGAGCGCGAAGCGCGAGCTGAAAGTTTTTTATTTTCCACCCTAAATACTAGACATTCTTAGTACTTAAAAAAAAAATTATGAACAGGATAGGAATCTAAACAATTAATGCGATCGCGAAGCAAGAGGTGAAAGTTTTTTTTTTTTTCCAACCTAAATACTAGACATTCTTAGTTCTTTAAAAAAAATATGAACAGGATAGGAATCTAAACAATTAATGTGGGCGCGAAGGGCGAGCTGAAAGTTTATATTTTCCAACCTAAAAACTGGACAATCGTAACACTTTTTCAAATCATGAACAGGATAGGAATTTTACTAAACTATATTAGATTCGAACGCGAAGTGTGTGCTGAAGATATGTCATTTCCGGCTTGAAAATTGGTATTATCAGCATATTTTAGAATCAAGGACAGGGTAGCTATCTAACTAAATTTTAATTAATGTGAGCGCGAAGCGCATCCTGATTTTTTTTTATTTTCCGACCAAAAAAGTCATCTTCTTTTCACCTTATAGCAATAAACAGGATAGTATCTGACTCAACCATATTACTGATGCGAGCGCGAAGCGCGAAATGATTTTTTTATTCAGATCTGAAAACTGGATCTTTCAAGCACTTTTGAAATAAAGAACAAGCAGTTTATCTTAATAAGCAATGCGAGCGCAAAGCGCGAGCTAATTTTTTTTAAAGATTTAAACCTAAAAATTATGAAAAAGATGGATATCTTCCTCAATAAATGAATTGATTTTTATATATTTCGATCTAAAAAGTTAAAAAATTTTAAAGCACGTTTTGAAATAAGGAGATGGCTGTGTATTAATGCAAAGCGCGAGCGAATTTTTTTATTTTTATACTGAAAGTTTTATTTTTTTCCCATCATTCCCCTCCCCTTCCATCATTTAATTTTCTTCCTCGTCCTATCTTTCTTCTTATTTTTCTCCTCACCTTCCTATTTTGCGCCGCCAATATATAGGGGGCGGGCCGCCGAGATCAGTGCCCCTTGATCTACCTATGATGACCCCTCTCATGGCAGGAATTTTGTGTAAAAATGGAATATGAAAGTCTCGTTAATAGAGTATTTAAAAACAAATTTTGGGGGATTAGACATAGTTAAAATTCACTGTGAATGATTAATCATAACTCATGAAAATTATTCTTTTTACTGAGTACGCGAACAATGAAAATATTCTTATATTCCAAGTAAATTTGAAATAAAGGGAAAATGAATTGGGTATGCTTTTACGGGGTATGGTACATTCTCGTCTACCATCTATGCACTAAATTTACTTATAGGTATCCAGAGGCGATTTTTTTTCCCCGTCATTTTTATTAGTTATGAAATTGACAATGGCCATCGATGTCATCAATGTCATCACTCTTTGGCATATACAGTCAGTCAGCAAGCCCCTGTGTTAATGAGGAAATGAGCAAGATTTATCCAAGTCCTCTCGTGGCTGAATTCATGTCCCTGCAAAATCTCGTGAATTGTGAGACTTTCTTTCTCAAAGAATATAACCACTTTCTCCTTGAGTAATATTGATTATTTTTGTACCATGGGAAGAGTAAATGTTACTCTTTTATATTGGTCACTTCTTTTGAATAAAATATTTTGATAAATAAGTGAAATTTTTACCTGAAAAGATGCATCAAACAGAATTTTCTTCCTCTGTTTTCACTTGCAAATTGTGCAACATTTTTGTGTTTTAGGCACAAACATTATTCATATCATCAGAAAGCTCAAACTCTATACTTTCTTACAATGTCACTCTTGATATGTGGCATCTTTTAGATGGGTCAGCAGCATCAGCAGCCAGCTTTTTCCATCAAGATGCAAGACGAGATTTCTGAAATTTCTGAGTAACATAAAATCCAGAGTTCTGATTGGCTGAATAATGTTTTCAAAACAACAGCCGCGGGTAATTTGAAGAGATTACCACATGGTGAGTGTGACCTTGCAGAGGCCCAGTGTGGGGAACACTGGAATTTGCGTGGGTGTGTGGTCTCTATGACCAATCAGAGCGCAGTATTCTTGTTTTTGAGCTGCTAAATGTACTCGGCCTATGAAAAGCTGGCTGCTGACCCATCTAAAATACATCTTCTTATACAAGTAATATCATATTAAAGCTTAGATCTTCAGCTTTATCATGATCTAACTTAAAGAATCATTTGTGCTCAAACAGAAATTAATTGTGAAAACAACAACTTTTGTTGCATGAAAAAAATTATTTTGTTTCATGTTTTAGTTCAAAAGTTTTCCCTATATTACAACATCCTTTTAAAAATCCAAACACATGACCTGAAAGAATAATTCTTCTTCTTTACAAAGATACCAAAAACATGAAATTTGGTCAATATTTAGAGCAGCAATGGCCGAATAAAAAGAGGTGTTTTGGTTCGCACCAAGCTCATTAACAATGCAAAAAACCTCTAGTCATGAATATCACTTGGATAAAAGAAGCTACTTTTTCAGGGCTTGCCGACTTTATAGGCTAGATGCGAGTTCGAGAATAGTCGGGCCGGTATGCCTTTTCTTTTCCTATCCAACTATCTGTTTATATATATTTCAAAATTCGAGGATACATGTGTATAATTTCGATTTTGAATTATGTATTTTTTCCATAATAAAAGACCACAAATAGTAGGGGGACATTTGATATGATGTCCCCCCTTTCCAAAATGGTAGGGGGGACGCGTCCCCCCTGTCCCCCTGGGATTTCCGCCCATGAGTTCTAGGCATATGACTTCATGAATATTCATTAGGTGGACTGATGATGTCATATCCCCACTTGTTCTTTTGTATTTTGTTATATGAAATTAAGTTTATTCAAAAATTTTCTACCTAGAACTAAAACAATTGGATTAACAACGGTGAATTATCGGATGGTCTAATACCACTTGGTCTACGTATCACTTCGTCCAACTTACATAGTCTAAATTCATTTCGTCTACAAACAGTTCGGCTAATATCCAATTTGTCTAATTCCCACTTGGTCTAATATCCAATTCGTCTAATTTCCTTTTGGGCTAATAACCAGTTTTGGCTAATTCTCACTTGGTCTAATATCCAATTCGTCTAATTCCCACTTGGTCTAATATCCAATTCGTCTAATGACCACTTGGTCTAATAGCCAAATGGTCTAATGACCACTTGGTCTAATATCCATTTGGTCTAATGACCGCTTGGTCTAATAGCCAAATGGTCTAATGACCACTTGGGCTAATCGTCACTTGGTCTAGTTTTCATTTGGTCTACTGATTCACATTTGGTCTAATGTCCATTTATTCTAATATAACATAATTCAGTATTATTCATTTGATCTAGAATTAACAAAAATATATATGGTACCTAATGGATAAATATCATGCATTGATCAGTTAATACATGTCGCCAGGATCCCGAGGGGTAGAGCTGGGGTAGGACTGCTGGGCGCAAAACTTCACCGTGAAGGACTATCGATCAGTGGCGTAACAGGCGGGGGGGGGGGGCAGGGGGGCAAGCTCAGCGGCGTAACAGGGGTCGGTGGCCAGGGGGGGGGGGCAAGAGCCAAAAAATTCCCGGTCATAATCATGGTATGAACAGGCGTAATGGAGAAATGAGGCAACAATTTTTAGAGGGCCAGATAGGCCTATTGCGTATCGGCAGAATTTATCTTTAAAAAAAAAAATTTGCGAGCGAGCGAAGCGAGCGAGCAAAAATTTTGACATTTTAAATCCAAAAATTCAATTTTTTTGATATGCAGAGAATCATATATTTCACCTTTCTCTCTTTCCATTCCTTGTTTTCGTGGTCTGTACGCCACTATGAACAGGATTCTTTGCGGCAGTAACGTGATGAGTATACAAAACAAACAAACGAGGGGCGCAGTATGGCGCATGTGTTAACAAAAGCTGCTTAATATAAGTCCCGAGCGAGCGAAGCGAGCGAGAAAAAAAATCACCTTTTAATGAGAATTTGACTTTGAGATATATTTTGACATAATATTCAGTAAAAAAATTATATCCTACACTTTTCCTTTGCCTTCATTTCCTCCTTGTTTTTTGTTCTTGGTTGTAGAACTTTTTGGGGCCATGGCCCAACCCTACCATACTCATATACGAAGTGCTATGCGATTGGGGTCGGGGGCGGAGCCCCCGGAACTTCTTGATATCAAAGCCATTTAAACAACGCAGATTGCCGCTATTTTTAATCAAATATCGCGGGTATATACAGAATATAGCTTTTACACAACACATTTATTCAGCCCAGTTGCGTAATGAACCAAATATTTTGAGGGGGGGGGGGGCAATGTGGGAATATTATTTTAATAAAAGTCGCCAGCGAGGAAAGCAAGCTGGAAAAAAAGATTGCCTACTGAACTTAAATTCTAATTACGTGATATATAGATTTTTTTAATTCAGTAAATAATAAATGTCATTGTTTCCATTTGTTTCATATACGTTGTCTCCTTTAATTTCTTTTATTTCCTTTGGGTTTGGAACCAAGACCCCCCGGGTCTGTACGCCATTCATTGAACGTAAAGCTTAATGTATGGTCCCTACAGGGGGAAGTTATATAGAGCCATTTGAAGGTTATAGATGAAGAGCCCCTACTGCGTGGGGTCGGGGCAAAGCCCCGGTATCTTATTTGAATAAAATTTAGCAAGCTTACAGCACAATGTTGTATGCAGTCCATCTTTCTTCCCGCTCTTCATTTTCAATCATCGGCAGCCCGGTCGTGTTATTAAGTGTTTTGTTTTTCTTGTCCCTTTTCTTCGTTTTCCACCTTCAGCTTTTGACTAATTCCCTTCTAACTTCATTTCCCGCTATTGTTTGTCATTTGTCATCTTTTAATTTATTTCCCATCACACTATTGCATTACATAGGCCTATTTCGGAATGATTTATCCTTTCTCAAATGTTCTTCTTTCGTTCCTTTTCCCGCTGTCCTTCCTTCCTATTCTGTTAAAAAAATATATATTTATCTTCGTTTTCTTTTCCATTTCCCTTTCCTTCTCCTCCTTTCCTTTTCCCCTTTCCCTTTCTTTCTCCCTCTCTTTTTTCTTTTTCCCGTTTTTTTAATTTTTTCCCGGTGAAATCCGCCAGGGGGGGGCAGCTTGCCCTCCTGCCCCCCGCCTGTTACGCCACTGGGCAAGCTGCCCCCCCCCTGGCGGAGCTCACCGGGAAAATAAAAAAAACGGGAAAAAGAAAAAAAAAGGGGGGAAGAAAGGGAAAGGGAAAGGAAAGAAAAAAGGGGAAAGGGAAAGGAAAAGGGAAAAGAAAACTAAGAAAACACATAAAAAAGGGAAAACGGAAAGATAACGGGGAAAAGGAAGGAAAAAGAACGAGTGACAAAGAACAATTCGCCCCGATATACAAATACATTAGCATGATTAATAAGACAAGGAAATAAATTAAAGATGACAAAAAGGCAAACAAAAGCGGAAAATAAAGGCAGAATGGAATTAGCCAAAATCTAAATTGGAAAATAAAGAATATGGACAAGATAACGTACACTACCGGGCTGCCGAGGATTGAGATAACGAGCGGGAAGAAAAATGGATGGTATATAGCATAATGTCGTATGAAAGTCTATCATAAACTTGCTAAATCTCCAAAGGCTCCGTCCAAGAGTCAAGACCCCGTGCAGTGGGGGTTCTTCATCTGTAACCTTCAATGGGTTCTATAACGGGCCCCTATATGGACCCTTCCTGCATTTAGCTTTACGTTGAAGCACTGGCGTACCGGGGGGTGGTTCCACAGCCAAGGGGAAATAAAAGAAAACAAAGGAGGAAGCGAAATGAGATGAATGAAAAAAAAGATATGACATATTTGCTATAATGATGTAAAAATCTATCACATAATTAGAATTTCATTTTAACAGGCCTTTTTTTTCTGGCTCGCTGGCGACTTATAACAAATTTTCCCACATTTGCTATGGTGTGCCCCTCACAATATTTGGATGATTACGATACACAACTGCATTGAATTTATGTGTTGTGTTAAAGCTATATAAATATACACGCAATTTGATTAAAATAAGTGGCCATCTGTAAGGTTTAAAATGGCTTTGATATCAAGAGGTTTCGGGGCTCTGCCCTGGACCCCACCCATAAAGCACTGTTATATGGATGAGTTTGGACCATGGCCCCCAAAAGTTCTACAACCAAACAAAAAAAAATGAGGAAAGAAAGGAAAGTATTATATTTTTCTGAATATCACGTTAAAATCTATCTTCATGTTAGATTCTCATGAAAAGGTGATTTTTTTATCTCGCTCGCTTCGCTCGCTTCGCTCGCTCGGGACCTATATTAAGCTACTTCCTGCCAAAAGCGCCATACTCGGCCCCCTCAAGCATATAGAGCTTAATTCAATTTATTTTATTTCATTTTCAACAGAACAAAGTAATGTGGTCAAAATAGTTACAGTGAACTTATACAGACAAAATAAATTCAGGCATGTACAGTATATGATATTTATCTATAAGTAAAAAGCAAAACAAAACAGAGTATTATGTATAAGCAAAATATCATAACCATTTTAAAATAAAATTCTGAGAAAATGGAGGGATCCACTAAAAAGCAGTATTGTGTGGACTCCTCTAAATAATTATTTTAGAATTGCTTACGAAGACAGACACGAAGATGACAAAACAGGGAACAGCAAAACAAAAAAACAAAGAACAAGGAACAAGAAAACATGGAAGCACACACAAGGGAAATGAAAATAAAAAGGGAAAAGAGAAAAGAGATAAAGAAAGATAATAGAGCAGGACTTCAACGCGCGGATAATAACAAAAAAATAAAAATAAAGTTAAGGAGGCATGAAATTGTGAATTTAATGATATGATTATTCAAAATTGAGGAAATGATGACCTGTATGATTTCAGAAAATTATATTTAAGTTTCATTTTAAAAGAACAGAGGGATGGGCTTTTAATGATATCTTCACTAAGGGAGTTCCAGAATCTCGGGCCATCGTATATAAATGTTTTTTTTTTAGCTAACAGTGTTCTTAAAAGAGGTAAATGGAACTCATTAGACTGTCTCGTAGGGTAATGATGAAATGAACGATTTTGAGGGAACATTGAATCAAATACGTGAGGAAGTGAATTGTTATTATATTTATACATAAATTGGCCTAAGTGAAACAGATATAGATCATTTATTTTTAGCAGCTTGTTTTCAGCAAACAATGGGTCTGTGTGTGAAAGAAATGAAGAATGGTTAATTATAAGGAGAGATTTCTTTTGTAATAAAAGAAGTCTGTTTAATATAACTTGGTGGGTATTGCCCCAAACAAGAATGCCGTAGTTCAAATATGGTAAGATTAAAGAAGAATAAAGCATTAATAAGGTTCGTGGAGGAAAATGAAATTTCAGTTTATTTATTATGCCGATGTTGCGTGAAATCGCTTTACAAATATTTTCAATGTGATATTTCCACGAAAGTTTGTTATCGACAGTTATGCCAAGGAACGTTATAAACGAAACAACTTCTAAAGGGGTATCATCAAACACAATGTTTGCGGGCAGTGTGTCTATGGAGTTACTAAATAACATGTATTCGGTTTTTTTTTAGATTAAGGGATAGTTTGTTAGCTCTTATCCACTGAGTAACCTTTTCTAGCTCAGAATTTACTATATTTAGTAGTGTGTTTGGATTTTTATGAGAATAGAAAAGATTAGAATCGTCGGCAAAAAATATGAACGAAAGAATATCGGATGATTTACAAAAATCATTAATGTAAATGATAAATAATAAAGGACCTAACAGACTACCCTGTGGGACTCCGCAATTTATATTTCGCATGTTGGATGTAAAGTCGTTTAATGTTACGTACTGACGTCTATTGGATAAGTAGCTCCTGAACCACTCCAAGGCCTTCCCACGCACCCCATATAGTGAGCGAGTTTATGTAATAATATATTGTGATTGATTGTGTCGAAGGCATTGGAGAAGTCCAGGAAGATACCAACCATGTGTGAAGAGTTGTCGAGAGCATGTGCCACTTTGTCAATGAAATTTAATAAGGCATGTTCAGTATTATGTTTTTTTCTAAAGCCAAACTGGTAATCGGAGAAAATATTGTGTGCTTTCAAAAAGTTAATAGTTCTACTGTAAACAACCTTTTCTAAAATTTTTGATATGGAGGACAATAAGGAAATATATAGGTCTGTAATTATTGACATTAAACTTATCACCTTTTTTGAAAAGAGGTATTACTCTGCCAATTTTCATGTTGTCGGGAACTTGACCATTTTGTAATGAAAAATATACACCAAAGGATTAACAATAGAGGAAATTACACCCTTCAAAATAAAATTGTTGATATCATCATAGCCAGGACTTTTTTTGTTATTCAAACTAGACACAATGTCGATAATTTCTTGTTCAACAACAGGCGTAAAGAATATAGAATTTGGATTAGGTATGCCCAGATAATCAGAAAAATGCTTGTTTGAAGGAAGGACTTCATGAGCTAAGTTTACCCCTATAGAGGAAAAACAGTTGTTAAAAATATTGGCAATAATTTCAGTCTTCAACAATTTCATCATTATCCCTTATTTTAGTTATGCTTGTTTTGTTATTTGATAAATTCATGGCTTGTTTTAAAATCTTCCATGTACCTTGCATATCGTTCTTATATAAATGTAATTGTTTCGTGAAGTATTTTTTCTTTGCTAGTCGTATTGTTTTAGTCAAAATATTTTTTGTATCTGGAATACTTAATTTTAGCTTGCTCAGTACCTTTTGTCTTAAATTTATAGTACAAATTATTTTTTCTGTTAATAGAACGTAAAATTGATTTGGAGATCCATGGAAGTCTTGGTGTTTTTTTGTACGCCGTTTCTTTGTCTTTTACTTTTGGAATGTAAGTATCTAATTTATTACAAAATATGTCAAGGAAGTTTTCAAATGATGCATTAACATCATTTGTATTGTAGACACGCGACCAGTCTGAAGATTCTAAAGAAGCGTCAAGGCTATGTTTTCATGAGTTGGTCTTCGCCTTGATGGCCGGTGTAGATTGTTCAGTGGGCGCCTAAGGGTGAAATGTGACATAATTGGAAAATGATCGGTTATGTCGGATATGACTACAGAAGAATCCGGCGAAGGCAGGGTGTTACAAAAAATATTGTCTATAAGTGTGGCGGAATGAGTCGCCATACGAGTGGGTTTCGATATCAAAGGCAGGAATGAGACCAAGTGGAAATTAGCCGAAATGGAAATTAGGCCTACTGCACACTAAACCAACTGAGTAATGGACCAAGTGAGAATTAGCCGAACTGGGCATTAGACCAATTGGCTATTAGACCTGGGGCCCGTTTCATAAAAGACTTACAACTGTTGTAACTTTGCCATTATGGCAACTACCATGGTAACAGGGCTCATCAGCCAATCAGAATCAAGGTTACCATGGTAGTTGCCATAATGGCAAAGTTACAACAGTTGCAAATCCTTTATGAAACGGGCCCCAAGTGGTCATTAGACCAATTGGCTATTAGACCAAGTGGTCATTGGACTAATTGGCTATTAGACCAAGTGGTCATCAGACCAAAAGAGAATTCCCAGAAGGAAAAACCAGTTCCACTGGACCAGTTAGACCAGTAGAATTTTAACTGGTAACTCTGGAAATTGGAACATCGGTTTACTGGTCTAACTGGTCATACTGGTCCAGTTAAAATTTTACTGGTCCAGTTAAAAATTAAACTGGTCTTGAATTACTGGAATTTTATACTGGTTTTGTTTCTGGTGCTTGTTACAGGTCTCACTGGTCTTCATACTGGTCTTCACAGCTGGTCTTTTACTGGTATTTTCTACTGGTCATTTGGTTTGTTATGTACCATGGTCAGTGAAATGTGATGGAAAAGATGGTTAGTAAATTAATCTTTCTGCTGTTATTTTTAATGTGATATATGAAATTACATATTTCCATTGTGAATTAGTTCACACACTTATTTGGAAAGTTTTTAAACAAAAATGAGTGCCATTGCAAGGATATTCCATTCTAAATCCTGATTTTTCTTTTTAAAATAGGAAATGAGGGAAACCACGTGATCAGCATCATCAGAATTACTGGTATTACTGGTCTTGACCAGTTCAATTTCGAATTACTTTAGACCAGTTGACTATATCAGAGGAATATATCTTGCTTTGATCTTTATCATAATTAAAGGAAATAATTATTTTAATGATAATGTTAATACTTGATAATTATGATAATATTAATAATAATAATTACAATATCGATAACAATGATAACAGTAATAAGAATGATAACAACAATGATCATAATAATCATAATAATAATAATTATGATAATTATAAGAAGAATGATGATAACAATGATAACGATAATAACTTTCTCTGAATTGCAAGATTCATTTTCCATAATTCGTCAAATGATCTGACTTGAAATAAAGTCATTATTTATTGGACCAGTAACACCAGTTTGATGAAAAACAATTTAACTGGTATTACTACTTTGCTTCAACTGGAATGCAATTGTTTGAACTGGTCTCCAGTTGATTTTTACTGGTCCAGTTAAAAATAAACTGGTCCAGTAAACATATACTGGAAACCAGTAAAAATCTACTGGAAACCATTTATTGGACCAGTAACACCAGTTTGATGAAAAACAATTTAACTGGTATTACTACTTTGCTTTAACTGGAATGCAATTGTTTGAACTGGTCTCCAGTTGATTTTTACTGGTCCAGTTAAAAATCAACTGGCCCAGTAAAAATATACTGGAAACCAGTAAAATTCTACTGGAAACCAGTAAAAATTCTTACTGGTCTTACTGGTTTTTTCCTTCTGGGTTGGACTAAGTGGGTTTAGCCCAAATAGCCCATATGATGATTAGACCAAGTGATGTTAGACTAACCGTCAGTAAACCTTGACAACATTAGTTATTTATTGCTGAAACTTATTTCATTATAATGGAGAAACATCATCATTAACACATCTATGAACAAATGAAACAATTATGATTTCATGTAATAAGATAAGAAAAAGGAAAGTGGGGATGTGACATCATCAGCCCACTTACATAGGCGGATCCAGGGGGGGGCCCGAGGCCCCCCCCCCCCTATTGACCGAGAAAAAAAAAGAAAAAGGGGGGAAGAAAGAAAAAAAAAAGGGAAAAGAGAGGAGAAAAAAAGAAGGGGAAACACAAGAAGAGGAAGACGAGTGAATAAGATGAGGGGAAGACTAGGAAAATAATATTTAAGATCTTTCATGTCACTATAAAAAAAAAATCGCTCGCGCTTCGTGCTCGCATTACCTGTTAGGTCATTTACATACCAATATGGAGCTTGAAATATCAAAATTTGAAGTCAACATAGAAAACATATTTCAGCTCGAAAATCGAAATTTCATTATTTTGTTAGATTTACAAATTGATTTTTAAAAAGTGCTCTGTAAAACTTTCTGTTTTATGGTCTGAATATTAAAATTTCGGCTCGCGATTTGCGCTCGCATTGATTGTTGAAAATATATCAACTCATGCATCTTATTCATAAATACAAGTGCTTTAAATGTCCAGTTTTCAGGCCATAATATTAACAGATTTCGCGCTCTCACATGCATTAGGCTGATTAGATTAATAAATAAGATATTAATTTAAGAATAAAATTGTCCCTTTTTCAGAATGAAATATCGACAAGTTTCATATCGCGCTTAGGAAGAGAAATAAGAAGATATAGTCATCATTTTCATATGATTTTCGCATGGTATCCACTCGTCGATGGAAGTGGCCCAAGGGGGATCTGGGTCTAGTCTACTTATTATTTTTTTTTCATAATTGTTGAGAGCTATGATCTGAAACCAAGATATTTACATAATTCAAGATTAGCTGATGATATAGGTGTGTATTTTTTTTTGTGAGATAATGTAAGTATGTAACAGCGGTATCATCAGCAAAGAGAAAAAAAACGAAATATAATCTAGTCTTTTGTAAATTTTTTGAGCTTTTTAATGAAACTGCATAAAAGTGTTAAAGCCCTCTATGTTCGGTGGGCAGATCTTATGGGCGGAGCTAAGCATCCCGATACAACCAATCAGATGTGAGATTGAAGCACATACATTTTGAATTGTCAAATTCGGTTTTGGAGCTTTGCCTTTTTAATCCAGACAGACGATCGAATAAATAAAAGAATTGTTTGATATCAAAGCGTGGTGACCGGTGAGTTTGCAGTAAGAGGTAGCTTGAATTATTTATCCTCTCAGAAAGAAATAGATGATGTAGAAGATGACTAAGATGGCTGTTTTTTACAATTATAATACTTCTGCGATGCGTCTGTGTGACTGTGACGCCTTTCTTTAGTCCCACATTGCACATTATTTTGTAGTGTTTTGTGTTGACGCCGGGGCATGTCTATCTACGCAGTGCGCACGTCGCACCTTTTTTTCAATTCAATTCAATAATGGTTTATTTATTAAAACATGCCTCGCAGCCAAAGGCTGAATAAAAACATATGTACAATTTACAATAACAGAATAATACTCAAAATCATGAAATGATATACATATAGGCCTAGCCTAGGCCTAAATTGAATAAATTGTTGATTCAATTTTCAAGTATTTTTGTAAATATAGGCCTAATTATAAAGATTAAAGTACGCAATTTATCATGTATATAAATTATAACCACCACAATGAGGCACATTGTACATGCAGCATGAATGAAAAGTATTAGAAAAGACAAAAAAGGGGAAGGATAAAGATTAAAGACGGCATAGCCATAGGGAGACAGAGAAAAGGTGAGTAAGGGGAAAGGGTAATTAAAAATAAAACTAAGGAGATATAGTCTTATATAGATTATAGATCTATCATCTAGATAGAAAGTACAGAGAGGATTGGGCCAGAAAGATTAAAGGGGAATCCAGCCTTGGCCATAAAATGTTGTATTGGGAAGGATAAAAATATCAACTTGTCTGATTTGTCTTTTTCTTAAAAAAACAAGTTTTTATTTGGGTTGGATTCCCCTTTAACATGTTTAAGAAAGTAGTGGCAAAGATTAAAAACAAAAAGTATGCATGTAGTTGCATTAGCTGTGTCATTTTCCCCTGCCACATTTTTTTTTCTTCTTTTCTTTTAATCCCAAGTACAAACCATAAACAGTACACAGTGCGCTTAGAAACACCAGTAGTAAGCGCCTAGGAAAGAAGACTGTTTGTCAGCCCAAGCAAGAAGATTTTCATTATTAATTGGGAGAACTTGTAATTCAAATCCTTTTTATTATGTGAAATGAATTATGTTATGGTACCTTTAAAAACATGAATCCTATTTTCAAGGGTTTATTGTGAGCAAGCAAAATGAGCAAGCAAAAATTTCCACTTTTTTAAATTAAAATATCAAATTTTGTGATAGATTTTGACATAATATTCAGAAAATAAATCATATTTCACTTTCTATCTTTCCTTTCCACTTTTTTTTTATTGGGGGGGGGGGGGGCACCCCGAGCCACCGCCCATCTGTATGCCACTGTTCAAAGGCACCATAAACTTTGTAGCACACAATGAAAGGATTAAAAAAAAAAAATGCTCTCCCATACCTTCGGTTGAAAATTTTTTGTTTTTGCTTAAAGAAGGAATATTCAAACCTAAAAGAGAACATATTAAAAAGAAACAACAACAGAACAATTCAAGCAAATAAACAGATTTGAAAATAAATTTTGACCGCAAAAGTCGAAAATTATGGCAAAGATAATGAAAAGGTTAAGAGGATGTCTGCTGATAAGCAAGAAGTCCGATCATCATATTTATCATTTTATGACATTTTTTTAACTAAAAAAAATCTGAAAATTTATAAAAACTCCTGCAAACGGCAGATTTTTCAGTTTACAGTGTCTACACCTTTTTTTTAAATACCATACAAAGTCATCTGATGATGACGAAATCTAGAAAAGTGTGTGCAATATTCTCACCTAAATGACCACATTTTTCATCCAAAATGCTTTTTATCGCTATTTCTTAACATCACATAATAAGGGGTCTGAAAAAGGTGGATGTTTCATGGTTTGTCCGTTGTTCATGGATTTTGGAAACATGTCCTACGGCAGACTTCATCTTCGCTATAGTTTTCTCAGTTATTACTTCTTTTTATTTTAAAAGTAATATTTTAATGAATCTCTTTTACATGTAGATCTAATTTGAACAATGGACAGAGCAGATTACTTCAAGAAGAGGGGCTCCACTGTGGATGCCAAGTTTGCCCGGCTCCACAGACGCTCGATTGACCAGAGGAATATCAGAGGGATGAGCTTCATGGATAATAGAGTAATGGGAAGCATGGAAGATTTGGCCTTCTCTCCAGTCAAGGAGGTTGATGGAGTAAAGACGGCCATGCCACCACCGGTCGCTGCTCCTCCAAAAGCCAAAAAAAGTAATCAAAGATTGTTTTGGATTCCTTATATCCTGTAGTGTAGAGTTGTTGAAGGTTTACATGCTCATGTACAGGCCATAAGGATTGATTTTTTTTTCAAGATTATATTCATGAATGAATGTTAAGTTGAGAAATACATGTATCTCATTTTTTTTTTTTGGGGGGGTCAGTGTTACTCAAACAAACACTTTCCATCTGTGTTTTTTTTATGAGGGAAATAGTTCTTTTGAAATTTGTTTCGATTTGTTTTTACTTCATGTTGAAATATATTTTGGGGAAAAATTGGTTCAATGTTTATTTCCTAAAACTATTTATTCTGATATTTGTTATTAATGGATGACTTCACACCAACAAAAAGTTGATTTGAATAAAAAGAGAAAAATCCAACAAGCATAACAATTTTGATGAAAGTTTTATCAAAATTGGATACAAAATAAGGAAGTTATGACATTTTAAGATTTTGCTTAATTTCACAAAACAGTACATAGTGGTTGGTATGCAAATGAGGGGATTGATAACATCCACTCACTATTTCTTTTGTTTTTCATGATATGAAATATGAAATATTTTACCTATAGGTAATGGAGTGCACAATAAATCATCTTCAGACCATTCAAAACACGCTCCAGCTCCTGTTGGAAAGACAGCCGTACCTCCCGCTGGGATGACTAGGAGAGAAAAACTGATGAAATGGAAAGAGGAAAAAGAGATGAAGAAAAAGCAGATGGCTAGTAAAGCCAAATCTCAGGTATGAATAAAATTCACAGAGAACTACGGTTTGACTGTCATTATCACACACCTGAATGATTTATTTTATTATTCAAAGTAGCAGAATTGAGCAAAAATCAGATTCTTTTAAGGTATGTGTGTAATTGCCCCAGAATAAGATTTTTTTTTTCTTTGTTTCAGTAATACTTTTCATTTTGAAAAGTTGGCACTTATGTTGCTATTATTTTTTAGAGTGGATGTGAATGTTTGGGGCTGGGGAGTTACGACCCTTTTGTCAAATTGATAAATTGTACACACATAATCAAGTAGAGTTGTCCATAATTATGATGTTAAAAAAATGTAATAAAATTGTGGATCTATTTTGTTCTCATTTCTCAGTATTTGGCAATTTAATTACTAGAATGCGAATGAATGAATCTGATTAATAATTTTTGAAAGGTATTTCGGGTGTCCAAGAATGTCGCCCACCAAGATGCTTCCACTCTGTACCCGTCATCTACCAAATCAAAGTCAAAGCCAGCAACAGTAAGTAGTAAAGCCCATTTTTAATTTTTGGTGAATCCCCCAAGTGCATATCACTGTTTGAATTCATTACTAGGTTGTATGAAAGTGTCTGCTTTAAAAGAGTATAATGTTGAGGAAAAAATGTGTTTCACATGATAGATTTTGTGATTTTGCATAGAAATTGTATCTCTCATCTAATTTAATTAGGTATTTGTGGTCCCAATAGATATTTGATATAGGGTAATTCATCTGTATGGTCATGATGTCAGGTCATCTGCAAGCAGCTCCCCCACATTTCATGGAATATATAAATTCTATAAATTCCATTTTTTAATGGAACATGAATGAAAATATATTATAAAATGGGTTATGAAATGTGTCATATGATATCCACTTCTTGAATAAAATCACTTTTTTTAATGACCTTCTTGGAAGGAGCTGCCCGTCTGCGACCTCACAAAAAAAAACGTGTAAGAAAAATAAAAACTCATAACTCTGTTAATCTTTGACATATTTTCACCAAACCTTCTCTTAAATTTTTCTGCTTTTATTTGAACCAACTCGTCAGGGTGAACTTTTAAGAATTAAAAAAAAATTGTACATGATCGTAAAACTCCACATTATCTATTACCACTGGCGTAAATCCAATTGGTGAACCTACTGTTCCGGGGGAGGAGGGATGATCTATTGTCTCACCCCCCCCCCCCACTTGAATAGTGTGACGTCACAGACTTATGCAAATATGTCTAGGACTTATTAAACTTGAGATCTAATTGTCTTCCACTGTAGAAACCTATCAGCAAACCTTCACCGGTTCCTCAAAGGACTACAAGGTCATCAACAAGGAGTGCACCTGTCAAGAAACCTGTAAGTAATGAATACTTTTTTATGATAAGTAATTAATACCTAGCAGTTCTAACTTAGTACCAATTATGATATTTTCTGACTTTTTTTTTCATTTTGATGAGGTTTCTGTTTTAACCAACAGGAACGGATATTGGCAATGTATAATTTCTTTGAGACTTACCATTTCACTGAATCAATGATGACAACTTCATATGTTCATGGAAAGATCACCATTTGTACAAATAAATGCAAAAGTTAAAGCACAGGTCTGGTTTTTGTAAGACAAAAAATAATTTATGCATTTTTTTTCTGAGTAATGGTTTCTTGAGATCACCACCTACCACTATACTTTAAAGATTGATCTAAAAGACTCTTTAAATTTAAATATCCTCCACATCAGACACACTCATATAATTGAGTACTAAATTGGACTAGTGACATGTACTATTGGGAGGATCTGACCCAACTTGAAATAATTCTTTAACCACTTTGCCGACCCCTGCTCAATCTTCCTTCAAATGTTATTCAGGATCCTGCTCCATCTACCAGAAGTAGGAGAGGGCCTCCCCCTCCAACGACCAAAGCCCCAGCCCCATCCAAGATGCCAGGCACAAGATCAGTCACTTCTGAGCGTGCCCCATCCACCAGGCACTCCACTCGTTTGGCGTCTAAACCAGCCCCTCCCCAGAACGGTCGCTCCACCAGAGGGACTAAGGTGCAGGAGAAGACTGCTCCAGTTGGCAAGAAAACTGCTCCAGCAGCAAAGAAAGCAACTCCAGCGGCCAAGAGAGCAGCTCCAGTGGTCGAGAAAGTGGCTCCACTGAAGGAGGAGGAGGAGAAGGAGAATACAATTGTTGAGGACACTGCTGCAGAGGTTGATGTAGAACCCGCACAGATAGGTGAGTTCCTTGAGGGAAGCCAACACCAAATACCATTGGCGCAAACAAATTCGATAAGAAATGGAGATTCAGGATTGCAATTTTTAAAATTGCTTTTAAGTTTTATCGAAATTAGTGAGGCATATTTGACAATTTTACTATCCTACCTTGATTTCTGTAGGGGGGGGGGGGTAATTCAGCTTTATACTTTTCGGATTTTCCACTAGTTGTCCTTATTGGGGTTGACTTGGCCTTTTAAAGATGATGGCATTTGGCCCTCTCTTCATATGTCACACAGTTGATCCTTTTTATCCCCTTCCTTGTTTTACTTTATCTAATATTTGGCTTATTTGCAAGTATGCAGGATGGGGAACTCTTCTACTGATGTACAATAATTATCTGCCATTACCGAGTGTAATCTTTACCTCGTCATCAAATCAATCCATTTATCTTTCAGATGAAGCCACCTTTACAGTGACCAAGAGCGGGCCATCCCTGCTCACTGACACATTTGGTAAACCAGGTGGATTCACTTTCCGTATGGATGTACCAGAACTCCCCTTCACGCCGATCAGCCCTGCCAGTGCGTCCATTTTCCTCTTTCCTTCTGTGAAGTCGAACACGAAGCTCACCCCATCTCAGCGCAGATGCTCAACACCTTACTCACTGAGGCCGCTGAGAAAACTAGAACAGACGCCAGGACGAGAGCTTATTCCTCCTCAACCTAACATCACAGAGGAGGAAGATGTTGCCATGGAAATAAAGTCATGTGACCCTGTAAACCTTGAAGAAAGCAAGAGACCAGCGACAGAAACGCAAGCGATTGAGGAAAACAAGAGGTAGGACAATTTCAGGATATAATCTTTATATATTATTCATAAAATATCTATTATTTACAAGAGCCCTTTTTAGAGAAAAATCAAAACATCACTGTTTGTGCCTCAATTGTAAAACATGGCTTGACTTCACCCGAAATATTTGAAATTCTCATTACTGCAACTTTATATTATTCAATGGAGAGCTTCTTTATTGTCATGAGTTATCCCCAGATATTATAAGATACAAAAGAAATAGTGAGTGAATGACTCCATCAACTCTAATTGTATTGTAACGCTTGTCAATGTGAAAAACTCACGCCACAACATTTAATGACTTCTTATCTTAAATGTATTTTTTCTCCCTTTTTATTTTTACCGTTCTGCAATGTATTCCTTTTGTATATGACACCATATTTTTTTAATTGCATCTTCATCAATTTTTTGTTTGTGCATTCAGGATACCACTGCCTCAGGAAGAGATTGCCATGGAAACGGGAGACTCAGTAAAAGTTGAAACTGTTGACCGAGAGGAGATCATGTCTGTAGAGCCTATGTCAATAGCACCAGAAGAGAGGTGAAAATTTATTTGATATTGGAAGAACAGTGTCCTTTTGTTAATAGCCCTTTTGAAATTTTAGCTGCCAAACAGTCTGTTAACCAACATTTTATACTGTAAGCTAAACTCCAGTGATATCTGTGCTGAATCCCAGATATGAAAACCGAGTCAAGCTATTTCAAAATACAGGAAATTAAACACGCAACCTAAAGCCAGTTTGCAGTTAGCTCATGATCAAGTTTTCTCAAATGACCTTTCCCATTTGTCCTTAGGATGAGAACTAACACTTTCAAATGAAGGTGTTGGGTAAGGTTTTCCTACAAAGCATCCTTTGATATTCATATTCTAAGAAAGAAAGAGATGGCATAGACCAGACTAGAATAGCATGTCGGTCATCAGAACTAAAATAGTATGTCAGTGATCAACTTTCCAAATCGTTTGTTGTATTGTCCACTTTTGGCAGATTGACTGTCGTTTTAGCTACTGTCAGATACCAATGATTATGCTACTCTTCAGTGAATGTGATTAAAAGAATATTTTAAAAGGAATACAATCAACTCTAAATAAGTCCACCTTCTTTAAGTTGAATAGTTACCTAATTCAAAGCAAGTTTTTGGTCTAGATTATATAAGACGTGTTACCTATCCGAAGTAAAATTTCCTGTCTCAAGAGAATTGACTAAGAAAGAGTTACATCTACATATGGATTCATCAAATCACAAATGCTTTAATATGTCAATGAATATGAAAACCACCTTGATGTTTTATCTTGAATGATCTCGTACTGCTCAGGCAGAGAATGCAATTGTGGATAGGTCTATTGTAAACTTAATTTCATCTTTACGTACAATTGCCAGTAAACCTGAGAATACAGCTACCTCACCCTCTGAGAAAGATGTACCCTACTTCAAGAGTTTGGTATCATTCGAGACCACAAGACTTCTTGACCGGTGCAGCGTCTGGGAGAACATCTTGTCTGATAGTGACTTATCAGAAGAAGGTAAATCTTCAAATCAAACTATAGGTTGCTTTGTCAGTTAGGTGGACTCCAGGGGCCCGTCTTACAAAGAGTTACGATTGATCCGATCAATCGCAACTATGGAAAGCCACAACGTCAACATCTAAAATGCATGTTTGTCCAAAATATTTTCTATAAATTAGGTATGTCGCAATCCCCGCATCGCGGCAGCGAAATTTCTGTCACTGTCTGTGCGTGCATATGGGTGCGAGATGGACGGGGAATCCCCTGAAAATGGAGCTTTCTCAGTGGTTAAATGTACTTCTAAAGGCCACCGCACACCTTACGACCCGACTGGTCGGCGACTGGCTTGCGACTGAGTGAGGGGAGATGTGACGTCACGGCTCTTGTCAGCTTGCGCGTCGCAGACCGGTCAGACACAAGTCGCAAGGAAAATCGGAAGGATTTGACATGTCGAATCCTTATGACTGGATCGCAAGCTCAATCCAACTTCCAGCCAATCAGACAGTAGAGTTGCACGACGGGTATATGATAAACAACGCGCATACGCAGTAGTAAGCGCACTTTCTCAGTTGCTATGCCAAAAAGCAAAAAGCGCATGCGTGAGTCGCAGATCGGATCGCAAGGTGTGCGGTGTCGAGGCTTATGACTACCTTGCGATTCATTTCCCCTCACTCAGTCGCAAGCCAGTCGCCGACCAGTCGGGTCGTAAGGTGTGCGGTGGCCTTAATACATCGGATACTAGTTTTTAGAATGTTGAAAACTTCCTCTTCAATTTGGTATCTGATTTATATTGAGACAATTTATGCTTGCGATAAGTCGACGAAGACAAAGTGAAGTGAAAGTTCAGCCCGTTCAAATTCCATGACCGGGGTATTGGACCGAGATAAAAGGTATATAGGATGATTATTTATCTTTTAATTAGTGCTCATGTGAAATCTTATCGAAATTTGACGATTCCAACTATCATTTTTTGAAGCGACATTGGTGCATGTCATGGATCGGCAGTAACTCTTGTACGGTCACTACGTCTACGCTGTACCCGAATGCTACGTACTAATACATGAACTTGCACTATGCTGTGAGTGGCGATCGAACGATCTTATGTCATTAATTATGTATCAACAGTCTTTCCCAAAATAATCTATCAAGACAGACAAATGTATTTGGTAGCAGATATTTCACTCTACTAATGGTAAAAATTTCAGATGGATTTCTTTATCCTGAAGAAAGTTATGACCATTTTCATTCTTCAATAGCGTGTTCTCGATCACAGTTTTTGGTTGTCTACATAGGAAATGAATGCAGTGTCAATATGCAAATTTTTGCCTATAAATTAGCATAACTTCCTTAATCTAAAACATATAGGGATGAGTAAGGTATCAAATTAAAGGTTTTTGCAAGCTCTATTCAATGAGATCAGTTTCATGATGTTTCCATGATTTTAATTTTTTTTGTAACATACCTATATAAATTATGTATATTCATACATTCACAGTTTTCTTGACCATTCCGTTTGCTTCTCTCTGTTTTCAAAGGACATTAGCAAATTTCCTAAAGAAAAATTATGACATTGATGGATTTCCATATACTTGAATTTTGATCGGATCAATCGTAATTCTTTGTAAGACGGGGCCCAGGGCAGCACATCCAGAGGGGGGTTGACATTGCAAGAAAAATAAAACAATAGGCAGGAAAACTGAAAACAGAGGAGATATGATACTGTCCTCTGGAGAGGGTTTCACAAAAGGATCTGTCAGTTATTAACAGTGAGGCACCTGTGACTTTCAGCCAATCAAAATCAATGAAATTTGTCAGATCAGGGCCCCATTTTACAAAGAGTTACGATTGATCCGATCAAGCTCAAGTATATGGAAATCCATCAATATCATAATTTTTTCTTTTTTAAGGAAATTTGCCCAATGTCCTTTGAAAACAGAGAGAAGCAAACTGAATGGTCAAGAAAACAGTGAATGTCTGAATATATGTAATTTCTAGAAAATATTTTGGACAAACATGCATTTTAGATGTTGACGTTGCTGGCTTTCCGTAGTTGCGATTGATCGGATCAATCATAACTCTTTGTAAGACGGGCCCTGACAACTTGTAAAGACAACAAATGTTGATGAAGACACTCTGCTGGTGATTGTATGAATACATAGCCTCTTGTCTGGAGTTAATTGTTCCATTTTCTGAAGGGATGTAGTAGGATGCAAATGCCTATGCTATTTTGAAATAACCTCTAGTTATATTGACATTTCTTCATTTTGTCTCTTGTATCTCTGTTCAGTGTGTGGTGAGGTCCGCAGTGCCATCGGCAAGGCAAAACTGCTGATTGACCAGCGCTTCAAACAGTTCCTAGGACTTGTCAAGAACTGTGAATTTGGACTTGGTGAGAAGGTCACCCATTGCTCTGACCTAGAAGGATTCTGGGAAATGATTTACTTCCAGGTCAGTAACATTCCCAAAGGGGAATCCAATCCTTTTATTGGAATGGGATGAATGAAAGGAGTCAAATAAAATATCTACAAGGGGGAACAACCAAAAATTCCATCAGATTCGCCACTAGGCTAGGGGTTTTCATGATTCTTTCTTCTTGAACATCATAGGGACTTGACTAACCTCCCTTTTTCAATTGTAAATAGCCCTTCCCTGGATAGATTTAAATCAAAAGTAAAACAGTTCCAATTAGTCATTCCACACAGTGGATAAGAAATTATGGCTGTTTAAGCCTAAAACGGATGGGAGTTGAATCAACAACTCACCAGGACACACTAAAAGTGGACAATTTCAAAGATGTGTTTAAAAAGACAAATATGAAATGCATGGGGTCAGAACCTGGGACAGATATAATAAAAATGTTAGAAATGGACGTTTAGACTGAGTTCAGTTGGATCAAAGACAAATGATTGTTTAAATGATGATTTTCTTTTCTTTAGGTGGAGGATGTGGATGCATTATTCAAAGAACTTGAGAAATTAAAAGAAAATAATTGGAAGAGAGAGGAGAAAAAGGTGGCCAAACCAAAGGTGATTAAGGTAAGAGATATCACTTTTGGCTTCTAAAAAAACACAGCACATGGAATATGCATGTTCTTCCCCCGTGGTATTCTGAAAATTGCAATTTTTTCCTAATATATTTTGTCTTATCTCGGTAAGATAATAAGCTCACTAATTATCTTAGAATTGTAAAAGTTATGTTATCTTTGTAAACTGTACTACCAATATATTATCTCTGACACAACTATTCCTCTATTATCAACAAATTATTAAATGTTTTGAATGATTAGATCAACCAATGGAAGTACATCTTCATGTAGCTGGTACCCCTTGGCATGGTATCTTTAAAACTGTATCCCTCAAATGAAATCATAAATGGCCAATTATTTCTGAAGGAGTATACCCCATCCATTTTCCTTCATCACCATGTTTACAGAAGAAGAAGCCAGTCAGCAAGAAGCCAGCAGGAGGTGATGCTGCCGCCAAGCGTATCGCTGCCAGGGAGAGACTACTAGCCGCCAAAGCAGCCATGCAGGCCAAAGCGACACGAAAGGCAGAGTCAGAGAAGATTGTCTTCCAAGGGGGATTCTTCAAAGTTGAGAGTCCGGCCAGAAAAGCCACGCCCGTCAAGACCAAGGAGCTGCGTGAAGGTATGTAGTTGATGGCCACCCTTTATCTTACTTCGTTACTTCTATTTCATGTGATATCTGGGGGTGTTCAACAAAGCTTTGAAGTGTCACTTCGAGTCGCACTTAAATTTCAGTAGCATGCGGTATGTAATAGATCACTGCGTTGGTCAGATCAGAGATGCCAACCCTCCCGATTTCATCGGGAGGCTCCCGAAAATTCATCCCAACTCCCGCCCTTACGATTACCATCCTTATCCTCCCGAAATTACGATTTTTTTTGCATTGATCAAATTGGATTGGAAGTACATGTATCGTCTGCTAACTTTAGCATGTAGTAACTCCATTACGTTCGCTGCTACTAAATTCTGTGTGAAAGGCAGACAAATAAGGAGCAGCGAAAAGCTGGTGCATGTGATGTGCCCAACGGGAATCCACTGTGCACCAGGCCGGTAGGCCCGGCTAGCTTCGCGAGGCGTGTGCGCTCGCTGCCGCTGGATTTGTCGAGTCGTGCGGTGGAATATCGGTGTGTGATTTCGGAGTATTGATGGGTTGATATTGACACGAAATGGCGGAAAATCAACAAAAGAAGACCAAGAAATTGTCTCAGAAGTATAAGACTGAATACAGTCTCCAGTACCCATGTATTCGGAAGTCGGAAAGAGGAATTTACCATGCATTTTGCACAATTTGCAGCGTGGACGTTTCAGTTGAGCACGG
Source organism: Lytechinus pictus (assembly GCF_037042905.1). Taxonomy (NCBI): domain Eukaryota; kingdom Metazoa; phylum Echinodermata; class Echinoidea; order Temnopleuroida; family Toxopneustidae; genus Lytechinus; species Lytechinus pictus. Next base: position 26,306,620 of record NC_087245.1, on the reverse strand, counting down.
AGGTCGTGATGATATTCGGAAGCACGTAGGGAGCAAACGGCATACGGACATTGCGAAGACGAGATCTTCGAGCTCCACTAGTACCCTGTTGACTTATTTCACCAAGCAAGGGACCAGCGAGGAGGAAGACGTTACCCGCGCTTTAATAATAATAAAGAGGATAATTCCTCATTATTATTGTTGAACAGGTACTTTTCTTCTAAAAACTACTGTCCCCTCATTTCTTTACATGTAAAACAAGTGGGACCAATGTTTTTTTTTAAACATGTGAAAAGCCCCAAAATAAGGGTTAGATTGCACCAGAGAGCATCTAGAAACCCAGAGCTTCCACGGCCCTAAGGTGGGCCCTGCACCCCGGTCGCAAGGGTCGAGCGCTCCGCGCTCGAGATGTGCGCTACGCGCACATAATTTGGTGTCGGTTGCAAATCCTCCCTAATTCTGATTTCCAAAAGTTGGCATCTCTGGTCAGATCATAGGCACAGGACGCGCACTACCCTTTATCAATAAATCAGATTATGTGTTAAATAACTTCTGTTCATTGGCATTTAAGCATGACTCTGAGTCACACTTACCATAACTCATTGTAAAACACTACCCATAAGTAGTTGATACCAGCAGACTTACATTTACTGCTTGTAATATGTTAGTGAAGTTAAGCGGCCAAGATCAAAGGTTGGGGGGCATAATGCCCCCCAGGCTAGGCAAGACTAAAAATTAAAGAAACTATGGGATATGTAACTACTCTTCACCATCAAAGGTGTAGTAAGCTGGTCCTTATAAACTAGCTTTGTATATCGATACAACCATTTCTTTTATCAATTTATGACCATTCCAGATGGATTAAGCCGTCAAGCTCTTCAGACCATGACCAACATCATGGCTAGTCCAGCACTAGCCACACGCAGTCCAGCCTTGTTAAAGAAGACCGGTGCAATGGCCAGCCCAGCACACATCACACGCAGTCCAGCCTTGTTGAAGAGGTCCAGTGCAATGGCCAGTCCTGCATCCACGATGTGTAGTCCAGCCCTAAGGAAGATGACCATCATGTCCAGTCCGGGATCCAATCATTGTAGTCCAGCTCTTCAGAAGAGGGCCAATATGATGGATGCTCCCGTAACCAACCTGTGCAGTCCACTCAGGAGAAGGACAAGAAAGGTAAGACCAAAGATGCGAGTCTTCAGGCTTCTACCTGATTCATTGCAGGCTCTGGCACCTTATACCATTTCTGGCCGTTTCAGGCATTATATTCCACATACAGGGATCTAATATTTTCTTTTGAAGTGCACTGGGAGTTTACCTCTTTTCTTTGAAATAAAGTATTCTGTGTCATAATCTTCAAACAAGCTCTAAATTAATTGGTGTTAAGGGTTTTATTACTTGATTTACATCAAGGAATATAATATTTCAAAGCTGAAAAAATAAAAATTTGTCACCCTGAATACTAAATGTTTCTTCGAAATGAGAAACAGTAAAAGTAGAATATTGTTGCTGGATACTCAGAAGCTTATCCAATATGAGATTTGCCACTGGGCAAGACTGAAACTCAAGTGATATTTTGCCCTGAGTTTGTGGGTTTCTCTTTCTGGAAGTTGCTATTAAATGAAATCCTAATTCAATTATTCTTGACTTTCATTGTAAACAGAGTTCGTTGGGGCTTGGATTGGGTCAGGCGCCATCCCTCTTCACACCAGAGAAAGATAGCCCATTGAAAGAAGCTGTAGTCCAGGACCTCATATCGTGGGACTAAAACTTGTTCGCTCAGCTGTTGTCACATCACTTCACTCATGATCATTGCAACCATTTTGAGGATATTTCTCTCAGTACGAATGCTCACTTATGAAAACGAAGATGCTATTCGATGTCAGCAGTGAAAGACGTTTTGAGTAAGAGGATCATTGTGAATGCTGGATGGCAGCACAACTGATGACATTAACATGCGTTTGTCATGTGACTAACATGATCATGTGACCAGTATTAAAGAAGGACAGCCATTGCTGAAACTCATAACTGGAATCTATGTGGTGAAGGCGATATTGCATGTAAACTTTTTTAATTGATGAAACATTTATAGCCAGCGACTAATTGACATTGATCTACCTTGTCATACACAGACTACCTCCGTCATGAGACCGTCTTATAATATCCCAGGAAATTCTAGATTTAGCAAAGATGGCAGAACTGGTCAGATTCTCAATGACGCGTATTGGAATTACACTACATGAAAATGAATATCATTCGGTCGATTACATGGACAAAGATCTGAATTACCATATCTTGTCATTGGTGGGAGATAATACTTATGCTATATTGTTACTTAGTCAAATATTTGGTCTAACTCACATTTCTTTTAACACCACAGTGGCTAAGATTGCACCAAATTGATAGAATATCAACTGGTTTTAGTTAAGCCTATTGTTCTACATATTTTTTCTATTCACCAATTGGCTCAATTGTCATTTGTCTCCTACCCACTTTTTGAGCCACAGACTAATTGTTGCTAGATCTAATAGGTAGCAGACATGAAAGGATCCTAAATCAATATTTATTTTACTCCACAACTATTTACTCTATGTTTATTATGAATTCAGATATACACTAAGTAATACTTGCATTTCTTTAAAAAAGATGATCTGAATTTCATCCAGTCGCTCAATGTGGTACATGTATGTAATATAAAAGAGGGTAATTATGGGCTTCATTTTGTAACTATACTCATTGTTTTAAGACCTCTGTTATACCAGATTTCCTAAGTAGTCTCTGGGCGCCCCGACCAGCCTCAGGCAGGTTTCTAATTCGGTGTAAACGCACAAACCTACCCGAGACCCCTTCTGAGCAAACCTATCTTGGACCAACTCGCGATGTGTTCCGAGACCGGTCTCGGTGTGCCCCAAGACTGCTTTGGATTCGGTGTAAACGCAAACCTGCCCGAGACTGGTCTGAGACAGGTTCGCTTGATGCACTACACGTGGAACGATTATCCAAACAACAAACACAGCGCGGGCTTGGCGCCATGCCAAACCTATCTCGGACAGCTTTGGTAATTCGGTGTAAACGCATAGAAAGCTGCCTCGGGGCGCCCCAAGACTCGTTACGATTATGGTGTAATATGGGGTCAAAAATTTAGGTCAACTTTTTGGACATCAGTCTCGGGACGCCCCGAGACTGGTCCCGGGTAGGAATTACGGTGTAACAAGGGTCTTAGTTGTCATTGAATATTTCAGTACTACAGTATTAGAGGTAATTAGTCCCACTTGGTCCCATCCCAAAATCTGAGGAAATATGCCTGCGACTGTAGCCATGTTCAGATTCACCAACTTATCCGACGAGTTTCCACAACATTCAAAACGGTAATAGAATTGTATTGAAACAGACAAATAATTATTACCAAACATTTGAGATGAATTTCTGCTGGGTTGATCTTATATAGGAGCCATGTGGTCGCTAGCATTGGTGAATCAAAGAGAAATTCACTGACAACATTTACAAAGGCTATTTGCAAAAGCTGAAGGCTAGTGCAAACTGGTTAATGCAAGTGAATGATTTGCAAAGAAATTTGAAACATATTCAACATTCAATTTCTTTGTGACAAGAAAAACTGTTGGAATAGTGAAAACTGTCAAAATACTTTCATGCAATCTGTTACAAACATTTTGAAACCTTTTATAACACTTGGCGAGAATACCAATTGGACCATTTACCAGTTTGGTGACTGGTCCATTTTTCACTTCGCCCCTATCCACTACCTTCTAACCCATAGACAATGCTAAGAGTCTTGCCCCCTGACCATTTTGCATTATAAAATATGTATCATGGAAAGCCTTCTCTGGGGCCTTTTGTGCAACTTTTGAAACCAAAATTACCATGCCCATGTATGCAGTTCTGAAATTACAGAACATTTGTAAATGTGTGTGTCAGACCCAAAATTGCTCCAAAAATTTGATTTTTTAAACAAATCCAATCATAACATTTTACTTTTGATGATTAAAGTCATCTCATTGAAATGGCTTGCCTAATTTTATATTGTTAAGTATCCAGAAAGTATTGCCAACAAATTCCATCGGATATTCAATAAACACAAAAATGTTGAAAAACTCAGAAATACATGAATTAACAACAATAAAGTGTAGAGCCAAGTTCTAATTCCATGCATAGAGTAACATAATTTTTTACTTTGCATCATTTAGGAACAATTTATTAGACTACGTTGTTGCTGAAGTGCATGCTTATTTTCGCTGCACTCAGTGGCCGAGATCTGAGGACCGTGGACCCCGCCCCGGATGTGTACAGGTAATTTTGAAAATGCCCAGGCAATATAGAGTTAAACTGAACTTCAAAATATCTAGACGATCTGGATATTAGCCCAGCTGGTATTAGACAGAGAGTTCATAGCATCCCAGCTGCAAGACTCATCTGATAAACGTTTGATGGAGATAAAACCTACTTTGGGTATTCCTGTACATTTTAATAACTGATACCTGATATTTCTTCTTAACGTGCACAAATTTATATCATTCTCTTTTGTATCTTATTAATTTTAGAAAGTATGTAAATGATCTGTGACTATGAAACACCCAAATATGTAAATAAAAAAATGATTTAACACTAAAGAAGCCATATCGAGTGATTTGTTTTGTGATTTTTCTGTATTCAAATGGAATAGTCTACTACATCATGGTCTAGTGGTTCTGACCTTTCAAACAGAGGGTCGTGGGTTCGAATCTTAGCTATGGCGTGTTTTCGTTCAGCAAGAAAATTATCCACACTGCTGCACTCGACCCAGGTGAGGTGAATAAGTACCCGGCAGGATTAATTCCTTGCATGCACTGAGTGCCGGTGATGGTAGCTCGAGCTGAAGCCGGGGTAATAATGGCAAGAACTTTATATCCTCGGGCAAAAAGCGCTATATAAATCCAGCTATTATTGTATCACCGAACAGAGTTCAAAATCGAAACTGTAAAGTGATACAACCACTGACAACTGGCAATTTCCAATCAAAACTACTAAACTGCCCTTAAAGGGATGGTCCGGGCTGAAAATATTTATATCTTAATACATAGAGTAGAATTCACTGAGCAAAATGCCGAAAATTTTATCAAAATCGGATAACAAATAATAAAGTTATTGAAGTTTAAAGTTTAGCAATATTTGGTGAAAACAGTCGTCATGAATATTCATTAGGTGGGCTGATGATGTCACATCTCCACTTTCCGTTTTCTTATGTTATTACATAAAATCATAATTTTTTCATTATTTCATACTTGTGTGAATAACATGTCTCCCTTATAATGAAATAAGTTGCAGCAATAAATATCTAATGCACTAAATCAGTTGTCATTCCAATTTTTCTACTTCTTGGAGGAAAAAATTTGAATAAACCTCATTTCATATAATAAAATACAAAAGAACAAGTGGAGATGTGACATCATCAGCCCACCTAATGAATATTCATGACGACTGTTTTCCCCAAATATTGCTAAACTTTAAAATTCAATAACTTTGTTATTTGTTATCCGATTTTGATGAAATTTTGGGCATTTTTCTCAGTGAATTCTACTCTATTTATTAAGCTATAAATACTTTCAGCCCGGACCATCCCTTTAACCACAAAAGACTGGGCTACTTCAGAGGTATTGAGGATGTAGGGGGGTGGCCAGGTCATGCTCCCCAATATTTGTCATGCACATTCTTTACACATAATATGCCTGTTTAAAGTAAATTTTCAAATAGTGTGTTGCATTGCGATACCCACATGTCACGGCTTTGTTCACAAAAATTAAGGGAGACTTCAAAGAAAAGGTTATGAAATATTGCCACTATCTATTTGTGTTAGAGCAAATGGTGCAATTTACAGTATGTTAAGGAATAGTTACACCTGGCATACAAGTACTGAAAAGATTTTAGTTGTTCTCATTCATTTTGCCATTAAAATGCCTATAAAATGGTTTGAATGCCACAAAAATCATCATGCTTTATAAACTATATATTTATCATAAGTAGAGTTAAGTCAATATACTAGTTACGGTTCAGTAATGTTTTTAGATTTTATGCATTCCTTTCAAACAATGTTCTTGACCACCTGTAAGCCTGCCAGACATAGCAACAAGTATTGTATGCAAATTTGATCCCAAAAAGTGAGGCCCATTTATAATATGCAAGTTAGTGGCATAGCTCATTGCTATGTGATGTGAAGAAAAGCGCATAAATTTGAATACTTTACCCAAGCGGCCCATTTCAAGACAATGATTTTACACAATCCCTATCTGAAAGGATGGTTATCCAATGAGACACTTGAAAAATCTGAATATATCAACATTTATTGCCTCCAAAACATGGTTTTCATTTCGTAACTTACCTGACAGATCCATGCAGATTGATGCTCCTCAGCACAACAACTGTCAGCTGATGCAATTTGTAATGTTTTTGGAACTTTTTGCTTTCATTTTGTACAAGTTTGTCCACCTTTTGCAGCAATTACAGCAGCACACCTCCCTTCCATAGTGTGACGTGTCAATATATTTCCTGAGAAGTTCAACACTAATGTCATCCTATGGCTTCTGCAACTCAAGCCACAGGCTTTCCTTTGAATGTACACAAGACCTGTCCAGTTTATTTTCCAATTCACCCTAAATTTTCTTGATGGGGTTGCAGTCTTGTACTGCATTTCAAGTCCTTGCCGATGTGGTGGTAACTCCGGCCAGCATCAAACAGTGCCTTATTTGTAAGCTCCTTCTTCACCCTAGCCATGTTCAAGGAAGAGCCCTACTTGTGTTGCAAGGCCTTCTAGAGACTTCCAATTTACATGTAAGAGCCTTGGTGACAAAACTCTCATTCTTACAGGCCCATAATGAACTAGATAGGCTTTGTACATCCAACAGAATAAAACTCTACAGTTCTTTACAAAACTATCATTTCAGGTATGTGATTGTGTGGCACCATCTGTAAAATAGGTTCAACTATTTTTAGGGTAAAGTACACAACTTTATGCACATTTCTTCTCAGTGCACCTAGTGACGAGCTATTCCACTAACCTGCTTTATATAAATGAGCCCGTCAGTGCTTGGGATGGAGTTTGCATACATTATTTGTTGCTGTGTCTGGCAAGCTTGCTGTTTTTCAAGAACCTTTGTCTGAATGGAATGCATAAAATTTAATTATTTACATTACCGAACTGGTCTTTTGACTGAACTATTGCTATGATGACTATATTCTATTATTTATAAAGCATGTTTGCTGTAGATATTCAAACCATTTATAGGCATTTCAAATTTTCAATGGTTCACTGAGAACTAAAATTTCCTAAGTATGCCAGGTGATCTAATGTTTGGCCACCACTGTATGTAAATGATGTTTTCATGTGTCAATTTTCATACGGCTTCAATAGATTCCAAGGAAGAAATTGAGTTCATAAAGATTATATCATTTTAATATTTGAATTCAATTCTGTAATAGTGTAATTACTAGATGTGAACATTTCCTACGTAATGCCGGGAACTGAACTTGTCACCAGATCAGATCTTATCGGGTGCATATTGTATACCTGATAACAATACAAGGTTGCATCCTGAAATTATTAGACCATTCCATGCTATAGAATAGGTTTTGAATTAACCAAAAAAAAAAATGATCAGGCACCCAATATAAAAAATGTTTCATGTAAAATTGAAAAATTCATCCAATATCAATATATACACATTTCAGATCCTACACATCATGTCTGTTATAGTGCATACGTATTAACATCATCTAGAAATGACTTTCACTCATAAGGGGATTTACCAAAAATAAAAAAAAGGCTTAAAAAACGACAAGGAAGAAATTAATTGCAACTATAGCAATTTCTGATTTATTCACATTTCAAAGTAATCATATTACTTATTAGATTCATCTGATATGACAATAAATTAAAACAAGATTTAACCCTGAAGAGTTAAGGTCTTTTGTCAAAGTATCTATTTATTCATTATAATTGTTGACTCTAGGAATAATCACAATATACATATAAATCACAATTTGATTCATAATAAATACAAAAACAGCAAAACAGTACAGGATTGACAAATAATCATAACATTAAACTATACATAAATATAAGAAGGTAAACGAATACAAAGGAATGGAGACAAGATGAAGAGGGGGAAAAGGGAGAAAGAGAGAACATAAAAAAGGTGGAAATTAAAGTAAGAAAGGAAAAGGGGGTCCAAGTAAAGAAATAGAGTCTAACTTGAACACATGAATACATGGGCGAGTGTATCAATAACTTAAGAAGATCATACAAATATACACAAAATAACCATCTATTCAAATTTGACAAAATAACACAATTGAAAAAACAAAGTCATGAAAGCTTTCCTCTGCCATTCACTTTCCATCAAGCAAGCTGGTTTTATTTGTCAAAGTTGATTTAGACAAGTGGAACGCCTCTGGCAGTCTCGCCTGCATTACGCAATTTAATATAGCAGCAGTGCTAACTTTGAAAACTACTATAAAATAATCATTCACAAAAACATCATTCATATAATGACATAATACCACATTCATTGACCATAAATGACATTTGAACGGAGACTTAAGACTGTCAACTACACCCATGTCCACATTTCATTCACTCTATCCATAAACTTTCAAAGTTATGATGGCACTTCAACAATTACCCCAACATGGCCTAAGTTTATTGACCTTAACTGACCTTTGACTTGGTTTTGTGACCTGAAACTCACAGGGGATGTTCAGTGATGCTTGATTACTCTTATATCCCAAGTTTTATGAACTAGATCCATAAACTTTCAGAGTTAGGATGGTAATTCAACAAATACCCCCAACACGGCCAAAGTTCATTGACCTTTAATGACCTTTGACCATGGTCATGTGACCTGAAACTCGTACAGGATGTTCAGTGATACTTGATTACTCTTATGTCCAAGTTTTATGAACTAGATCCATAAACTTTCAGAGCTAGGATGGTAATTTAACATATACCCCCAACACGGCCAAAGTTCATTGACCTTAAATGACCATTGACCATGGTCATGTGACCTGAAACTCGCACAGGATATTCAGTGGTACTTGATTAACCTAATGTCCAAGTTTCATGGACTAGATCCATAAATTTTCAAAGTTATGATAGTAATTCAACAAATACCCCCAACTTGACCAAAGTTCATTGACCCTAAATGACCTTTGACCTTGGTCACGTGACCTGAAACTCAAGCAGGATGTTCACTAATACTTGATTAACCTTATGCCCAAGTTTCATGAACTAGGTCCATATACTTTCTAAGTTATGATGTCATTTCAAAAACTTAACCTTCGGTTAAGATTTTGAAAATAATTTTCCCAACATGGTCTAAGTTCATTGACCCTAAATGACCTTTGACCTTGGTCATGTGACCTGAAACTCAGGCAGGATGTTCAGTAATACTTGATAAACCTTATGTCCAAGTTTCATGAACTAGGTCCATATACTTTCTAAGTTATGATGTCATTTCAAAAACTTAACCTTAGGTTAAGATTTGATGTTGACGCCGCCGCCGTCGGAAAAGCGGCGCCTATAGTCTTATCTCGCTCTGCTATGCAGGCGAGACAAAAATGCCACCGGTTGTCAAATAATCCTTCAGATAAAGAAGATAGTGGACAAGCCCAATATTTCTTTGATTGCACCGTTTGCACTGGTCTTAGTGGGTTTTATCAACATATGCCATTTCTCAAATAAATCAAAATGAACAACGATAACAAGTTTCTTCAGGTAAGACAGCGTCTTCAATCATAAAATAATCAACCTTTATTGTACATCCCATCCCTATTTCTCCCATATTTACTTCACACAATGAACTGGGCCCCGTTTCATAAAACTTGTTACGATAACAAATGTGCCATAACAGTTAAAAGCTGCTAAAATCATTCAATCTGATTGGCTGATATAGTTAATTTGTTACAGAATTTGTTATCATGACAAGTCTTCATGAAAAAAAAGACTCAGATCAAGCCGTAATAACTTGAGAGCATTAAAACCTTTCATAAGAACTAGAAAACGAGAGACAAATCATTTTTGTAAGGTTCCACACATAGGTCGAATGTACATACCTAATAGAATTGCCCCTAAAGAATCTTTTATCTAGGCTACTGCAACTATACTTTGATCACATATGATCAGTACATGATTATTGACATAAAAACATCAATTTAAGACAGTGTCTCTCATAGGCACATCTTGATACCATTTCTTTATGGTTTGTAAACAATGTATCTTATTGTTTTCTAATCACTTCATACAACAAAATAATTTTTTACAAAACGGTTTGCAATACAAATATAACTTTGAATAGAAAACCCCCTACATTTTAAGAAATTTACAACTTACGATACTTCATATATTCAGCCTCAACATGAGGAAACAGAAGAGAGAATATACAATGACGTGTGTGACTTTTGACCTTAAGACCCCATCAGATGATTGCTGCCCCCATGTGCTCCAATATGCATACATGAGCCAAGTTTGAATTTGATCCCTCAAATATTATAGCAAGAATAAAATATTTTCAGGTAAATGACCTTTGACCCATGACCTGAAAAAAAAACCACTACTACATCATTCCTACATGCATACTTATACTATAGTCTTATACTTGGACCAAGTTTGAAGTTGATCTGCAAGAAAGAAAATGAGACAATAAGACAATCCACAACCATAAGGCCACAAAACACTTTTTTGTATGGTATGTATATTGTATTGTGTAATTTATCAATTCATATCACAACATGAAGGCTTTAAAATGTCTTATCTTAAAAGTGAAAATTTGGTAATGAAATGATCTTACGTATCTCAATTTAAAATTCATCCCATTTAAAAAACCCCAATACAGATAATTTGTTATCATTGGCAAATCTAAATTGCAACAACAAATCTAAATTGCAACAACATCAACAAATGATGCAAAACCTTGGTCATGCTGCAGAGTGTTAAAATATGTGCGTTATACATTGCATGATTACTATTAGTTACAGTATTTCATTTATTCATTTTGTTTTATTTCAACAGGGTACCTACCTTTATTAGGTGCAATTATATTTCACGCACCAGTGAATTGACACTCACTATTTTCATAAAGGATACCCCAAAATCCTCTGAGGACAGTATCTGAATTTCAAAGAAAAAAAAAACATTTTCCCTATCGTAATCTGCATTTGACAAGTTAATATCTTAATCATTTACACTAAAAATTGCACTCAATCTGTAAAATAAAAGCCACTGCACAACATTCTCTCTAATAATTTTTTTAGAGAAATCAAGGAATACAACTATGAAGTGATGAAATTTATCAAAATTTTTCAATATTTTCATTTAAGATTTTTGAAAAAAAAAAATGGTTGTATTGTGTTTTTTAATTTTAAGAAGGTGAAATGAAGACTAAGGGCAGTAGTTAATGGTCCTAAAAACCTTGGGCAGACATTTTTAGGAAGTGATGGAAAATTATGCAGGACATTGGACATACTTACTAGGATTATTTGTTATTATTATGCAACACATCACTGCATTGGCCAGATCACACTCATTGGACATGCTCTACGGTTTATCAATCAATAAGATTGCATGTCAAATATCATTTCTGCAAAGCACTTGTAAGATCAAACGACTTCCCTTGGTCTTGACTGGCCGAGAAGCTGTCTGATAATGACACGGTGTTAGCGCTCACAACTACCAGGAAACAGTACCCTGCGTATTAACCAGCAAGAACCCCAAAAGCCTTCAGGAAATTTAAATCCCAAGGTCTAGATCAACAAAGTCTAAAATCTACAAGGGAACAAATAAGTCCTAGCATCACTTTTTTAACAATGACATGCATCAATACTTGAGCATAGGAGAAATTTAAAACTGCACTCATGTGTATATGATAGTTAAATGTGTTCAACTGATTTGCAAGTAATTTCAATTTCCCAGTATTTTTCCATGGAGTAGGATTAATTTTGTTGTATACATTCTCTATATATTCTAAACAAGAGAGGTCAAGAATGAAATCAAAATGGCAGTTAGATAAATGGATCATTCCATATTGCTTCCAAACATCGGCGAAGATTTTCACGATTTGAAAATCCCTCCCCTAAAATATGTAACACGAGTCTTACATTTAAAATATCACTCATACATTTACACGTTTTTCCAGTGGCCAAGTGGTCTTAGGCACCCGACACGCACATGAAAGTCAACGGTTTGATTCCCGACACAGCCCTTTATGCCCCTAAGCAAATACCGTACATGGCTCTTGTTATCTTTAATCAAATAAATGAAAATGCTCTATGCATCGATGGTAAAAATGTGTGCATGTGTTTATTTTAAAAAAAGAAAAAAAAAGAACAAGAACAAGGAATGAATAAGGGTGATAAGGAACCGCCGTTTCAAAGATTGAAATCTATTTGAATTATTGGCTCAGATGTTCACCATTTCAATATTCTATAAGACAATAGAGTCAGGAGAGGACCGTCCCATGCTGCTTAGATCTGTGTCATCACTCAAATCATCGTCGTCACGAGGTTTTGAAGACTTCTTCTTTTTCTTCTTCTTCTTTTTGATTGGTTGCAGAGCAGGAAACGAAGAACCACCTGCTGAAAAAAAATCAGAGAATAATTTAAAAAAAATTGATTAACTGTCATCTTTTTTTGGGCCCCATTTCAAGAAAAGTTGCTAAGCTAGCAAGTCTTGATGGAAGGCCAACTTCTAATGCAACAGAGAAAATTCAGTTTTGTGATTGTCTCTTCCAATGAAAGGTGATATTCCAGCAAGAGTTGCTATCATAGCAACTCTTTATGAAATGTGCCCCTGGACTTTTAATTATCATTATAGCACTTATAGTGCGCTTTTCCCCATTTTGCCCAGAAATGCTTACAATGAATTAGTTAAATGGAAATAGATAATCTTAAAATTACAAACTACAAAAGTGATGGATTTTTTATGCCTTTAGAAAATTACCAGTAATGGAGACCTTCTAAATGTGAGTGGCAAATCATTCCAGGATTTAAGGCTGACACAGTACAATTGATATTGGTGGGAAATATATGAGTTAATGAGTATATGAGATGTAGAAGGTTATCTATTATTGACCCAGGGAAGAGGATGGGGACAAAAAAACTGATAATTATGTGCAGGACATATGTAAAAGTAGTCCCTTCCAACTTTACATTTATGGGTACATATTTTTAGTGATCCCAATTTTTGCACAGCCATAACTTTCTTATTTGTTGTCTGATTACCTTTCAACTTTCAACACTCTGTCCCCCCCTCCCACCTTCTTCTCATTCTTTCACTTACATCATTTAATTCCCAAAATTGTTATTTCCCTTTAAGAAGCATCTTAATTTGCCATGCTACTGACCTGGTGCTCCACCAAGGGATGGTAGGGATGAGCCCCCACGCACCCCAATGCCTCCCATAGCCGGTAGATCACCCAGCAGACCCTGGCTTCTGGGTGATGCGAGGGCTGGTCCTCCTAGTCCATTGCTGGACGGTGTACCATCTGTTAAGGATGTACGATCTGGTGGTGCAGCTGCATCGTAGGGTGGTGCTTGTGGCTGGGATGCCATCGGTGCTGGCTTGGATTCTATCGATGACCTATATACAACAAGTATTGAAAGAATATTTGCTCATTACCGACAGGAAAACTACTTGTAATGGAATTCAATTTTTCATTTCCTTAAACAAATTCTCTCTCATAAAGATTTTTTTCTTACTTCTTATTCATAAGAAAAGACAAGGACGTTAATTCTATCTGACAATTTTTTCTACTGACATGACATATCATGGAAGCAGTAATCAGCACCCAAGCTCAGCTATTTGCAGGGATGTGAAATTTGCTTTGACACTGCAAGAACACCACTTGCAACCTTGGAAAAATTTGAGAGAAAGTTCTTGTCAATTTGGTAAGTACCTACGTGCACTATATAGCACATATTTTGTTTGAGAATATAACAAGTAATTTGATATCACACTAGCGAAACTCCTTGGTATTTTCTGATCAGGGTAGATCACAGTAAAATTTCCATTTAGAGAATACCTGCGGCCTGTTGCATAAAAGAAAAACTATGGCAAAAAAGTTGCCAGAATTTTTTTTTAAAGTGTTAATGTCAATGGCATAATTGTTTTTTGCCAGAGTTTTTGGTTGTTTGCCAGATTTGTTTATGGCAAAGTTTTATGCAACGGGCCCGTTATAATCGGTTTTAGAGTCAGTCCAAAAGATGCAAAGATCTGCCTTTCAATAGTGTACTTTCTTTATTTGGGATGGGAGGGGTTGCATTAACACAAATAAAAAAAACATACCTGTTATTAGTAGATGCAGGTTCCTCATCAAAGAAATCATTGCTCTCGGATGTAGAATTTGAATGTGAGTGCCCAACTGAAGAATCCCTCTCACCTATATACACACAAAACAAGACAGTTGTTGGTTAGTCAGCAGGCACATACCTTTGGTATTCACAGTTTGCATAGAGCATAATGCAGGGTTCCCAGCTTTTCAAGAAAACAAAATTTCTTTGTTTTCCCTGATTTTTCCCTGATAAAGTTTTAAAATTTCCTGATAATTATCAAAACCCATTCCCAGTTTCGCATGTTTTCTAAGTTGTTGCAGTGAATTACATGTATTTTCAGTATAAAAATAATGTTAAACTAGTTAGTACCACCATAACCAGTCATTCAATGGATGTTTTGATATGCAACAAAATATAACAGAGTCTGACTGAATAATGTGCTTTTGACTTAATAGCTAATCAAAATTCCCTGATTTTTCCCTCATTTGAGGCAATTTGCCCTGATTTAAGGTATTTTTATCAAATATTTGAGCATTAATGATAATAACAGCAACAACTATAATAACAATTTACGATTTAATGCCACAGAACGTAGAATCCACAAGAAACACTCTTGTATTGTACATACCCTGTGCCTGTCCTTCGACATGGAGCCGGGAACCTTTTGCAAGTTTCTCTGTGACCTGCATGATATGTTTCTTGAGCTTGGTTGTATCCGGTGTCAAGGTCAGTGGGGCTGGATTAATCGCTTGGTCTTTGGCTGATTTAGCCAAGCAGGTTTTCAGAAGATTGATGATGGATGCATCTACCGTTTCCTCCCAACCCTTTTGTAAATAAAAGAATTATAGGAAAAAAATATATATACAGTCAAATCTGTCTTTGCGACCACCTGTGTATAGCAAAAACCTGTCTTTTGTGGCTATTTTTTAAATCATAAAAAAATACCAGTTCTTATCAAAATTAACTGACCTGAAATTACCTTTGACCCAGTTACCTGATTATGATATCATAATCAAACTCATCATTACATCCAAGATTAAAAAAATAGACTTATAATTACAACGCTATCTTGAAACTTTGAAATCTTAACCTTAGGTCAAGTTCATTTAAAATGATATCAGTACTAACCCCTGTTTTATCAAGTTCTCTTTTTTCATCATCATCACCATTATGACAACTGCACTCTCTACTTACCTGATCCCCTTCACACTGTACTTGTGAAGACAGACTAGCATCCAAGATCTCTTTCTCTGATTCGCTGAACCCATGAGCAAGAGCAAGAAGAGTGGTAATTATACTAGTGGCACAGCTCAGACCCATGGAGCAGCGAACTAGAGCCTTTTGATTTTCATCCACGCCTTCAGCTAATTTCAATATCTACGTAGGAAAAAGGAAACCATGTATTGAAAATCATATTCTCTGATAAGGACATAAAGCATTTTTTATTTTCACTTCTATTCAAACCAGTTAATTTGGTAATTTTTAATGTATTATTTTGTTTCTTATCTTTATTCAATTATTATTCATCTTTTGTTTATTTGCTACTTTCTTATTGTTTTAGTTTTATTTTTTACTTACATATTTGTTATTTATTTACTTTTTATCAATTTACTCATTTTCTTTTCCTACAATGTTATCATCATTGTATCTCATTTATTCATCTATTTATATAAATAGCTTGTCTTTAGGTTCTTGTAGCTGAAGGGAGCAGTCATGATATCGGATTGTCCTATGGGAGCATTCCTATTTTCACTCATGGTGCATACATGATACCCACAGGGAGGTAGATGTTACTTTCAAAAACAGAATTTAAAAGTTTAATAGTAATTTGATTCATGAGACATTTTGTTTTCCCTCTCCACAACAATAGATATTTTCAGGCCTCTAGAATAGTGAAGTGTTGATAAACCAAGAGTTACTTTCTAGTATGTTTACTTTAGTAATCATACAATCTATGACTGAGGAACTAAGATAAAGTTGAATGAGGACTATTTGTTCACCTGTCTATAGGTTCCTTCCAATAATGTATCAAGATTATTGAGAGGTGATGGGGTCTTATCCTTAAACCTGGTCAGAAGTCTCCTCTGGATGGCTCGGAATTGTTTAGCTCTCTGGTCTAGAAGCTCCTTGTATCTCTCTGCGTGAACCCTCAACTAAATCAAAGAATAGTGTGTATTCTAAAATGAAACTTGTTTAAAAAATACATCACTTACGCCCATCTTATACCACATAATCAAACTAAGGCATAATTTTTCATCTAATCACATTTCGCATTAACTATGAAGTGAAATTATTTTCTTTGAAGTTCAGTGTAAAAGTTCACATTACTAAAATCAGAATTAAGCTTTGCTGCAAGCATTGTGGTTGCAGTAAAGTCGCAGTTGGCTTAAAGTCGCAACAGATGATAACATCATTACAAATTGGAATTTGATTTGCATTTATCTCTAAAGGGAAACTTGAATTAGACTGGTATTGATTTTAGTATTCATACCACTATTCAAAACTTTGATCATTAAGATTTTAGAAGTTGGAATGTTCAAATCAAATGCTACTACAATTTCTTTGAAAATGGTATCGCAACGGAACGTGTAGTTATAGTCTGAATTAAAACCAATTGAAGATTAATTCATTCATTTTGATTTATAAACATTCCACATGATTGGTTAATATAAAGATGTACCCTTATTCTAAAATGTCAAAATTCAAGGCCTGCTGAAAACTACTACCTGGTGGGTGTTTTACAAAGCTGTTCGTAAAGTTACAAATGACTTTACGCATGACTGGTGACCCTTTCTTGTGCTAAATGATATTACCCTATGTAGCTCACTTAGCATCTAAGATCATGTTCCAGTCGTATGTAAAGTTATGTGTAACTTTACGAACAGCTTTATGAAACACCCACCAGGTGGGTGTTTCATAAAGCTGTTCGTAAGTTAAGAGCGACTTTAAGAACGACTGGTGAACCTTTCTTACGCGCGTAACCATCGCCAATGAATATACCATTTACCACAATAAAGGATCACCAGTCGTTCTTAAAGTCGCTCTTAACTTATGAACAGCTTTATGAAACGGCCCCCAGGTGTGTAAGTTTGATTAGTCATGCTTACTTATCATTTATAGAGCATTCTAAAGAGCTTGTCTGTACTATCCTAACAAACAGTTTGATTAAGGCACAAGAGATTTAATATCACTTAAGTTCGTGCGCGTTCGGTATGCTCTATTGTCTTGCTAATCCCCATCACGAATGCGTTTGTAAAGCCCCCTGCATACACCCGAACGCAAGGATTATTGTTAACAAAGAAGTCAATAGAAAGCGCTTAAGTACTCCGTTCAGAACGTAGAATAGTTCTGCTCAGCTAGAAACAGCTACAGCCGGGTCCAGGGGGATTTTCCCCAAGTGATAAAAGTGACAAAAAAAAAAAAAAAAAAAAAAAAAAGTTTGCCAATGTATGGAATTGACACTCGATGCAGATCGTTTGGCGATCATTTTCAGAAATATCCTGAGTCAAAACTTCCCGCATTTTAATTCTGAAGGACGTATTTCTTCATTTATATTAAAAGGTGATCAAGTACAGATGTTTTGCGCTCATGATAAGAAATTTCCCGTGTGTGAAGGGATGTCCAAACTTTGCGCTTTTTAATTTTGACGGATGATATATATATATATATATATATATATGTATATATATTTTTTTTCATTTATATTGAAAGTCAATAAATTAGAGATTCGTTACAAATCGTCTAACAATTTTAAGACATTTCTGGAGTCAGAAGGGATGTTCAAACTTTGCGCTTTTTAATTTTGACGAACGTATTTCGTTAATCGTCAGAGAACTTAACGATGTCGGCGCTATCTCTTCGACATCAGATCAAGCGCGGAAGTCGTCCGCAAGTTTATCCTTTACATTTTTCTTCCCGTGGTCATCCTTTATTTCATACCCTGACATCCTTTACATGATCATAAACAAGTTCTGACGTCAAATAACTTAACGATCGCCAACACTATCTCTCCAACATCAGGTTGGGCGCGGAGGTCGTCCGCTATTTTATCCTTGACATTTTTTCCCCGTGGTAATCATTTATTTCACACCCTAACATCGTTTACACGATCATGAAATAGATTTTGACGTCAGAAAACTTCACGATGTTGACGCTATCTCTACGACATCGGATCAGGCGCGGAGGTCGTCCGCTATTCTATCCTTGACATTTTTTCCCGTGGTAATCATTTATTTCTCACCCTAACATCGTTTACATGATCGTTAAATATGTTCTGACGTCAGATAACTTCACGATGTTGGCGCTATCTCTACGACATCGGATCAGGCGCGGAGGTCGTCCGCTATTCTATCCTTGACATTTTTTCCCGTGGTAATCATTTATTTCACACCCTAACATCGTTTACATGATCATAAAATAGATTTTGACGTCAGAAAACTTCACGATGTTGGCGCTATCTCTACGACATCGGATCAGGCGCGGAGGCCGTCTGCTAGTTCATCCTTGACATTTTTCTTCTCGTGGTCATTATTTATTTCATACTCTGACATTATTTACATGATCGTTTAATAGGTTCTGACGTCAGAAAACTTAACGATGTCGGCTATATCTCTACGACATCAGATAAGGCGCGGAGGTCGTCCACTAGCTATTTTGTCCTTGACATTTTTCTTCCCGTGGTCATCCTTTATTTCACACCCTGGCATCGTTTACATGATCATAAACAAGTTCTGACGTCAGATAACTTAACGATCGCCAACGCTATCTCTCCAACATCAGGTTGGGCGCGGAGGTCGTCCGCTATTTTATCCTTGACATTTTTTCCCCGTGGTAATCATTTATTTCACACCCTAACATCGTTTACACGATCATGAAATAGATTTTGACGTCAGAAAACTTCACGATGTTGACGCTATCTCTACGACATCGGATCAGGCGCGGAGGTCGTCCGCTATTCTATCCTTGACATTTTTTCCCGTGGTAATCATTTATTTCACACCCTAACATCGTTTACATGATCATAAAATAGATTTTGACGTCAGAAAACTTCACGATGTTGGCGCTATCTCTACGACATCGGATCAGGCGCGGAGGCCGTCTGCTAGTTCATCCTTGACATTTTTCTTCTCGTGGTCATTATTTATTTCATACTCTGACATTATTTACATGATCGTTTAATAGGTTCTGACGTCAGAAAACTTAACGATGTCGGCTATATCTCTACGACATCAGATAAGGCGCGGAGGTCGTCCACTATTTTGTCCTTGACATTTTTCTTCCCGTGGTCATCCTTTATTTCACACCCTGGCATCGTTTACATGATCATAAACAAGTTCTGACGTCAGATAACTTAACGATCGCCAACGCTATCTCTCCAACATCAGGTTGGGCGCGGAGGTCGTCCGCTATTTTATCCTTGACATTTTTTCCCCGTGGTAATCATTTATTTCACACCCTAACATCGTTTACACGATCATGAAATAGATTTTGACGTCAGAAAACTTCACGATGTTGACGCTATCTCTACGACATCGGATCAGGCGCGGAGGTCGTCCGCTATTCTATCCTTGACATTTTTTCCCGTGGTAATCATTTATTTCACACCCTAACATCGTTTACATGATCGTTAGATATGTTCTGACGTCAGATAACTTCACGATGTTGGCGCTATCTCTACGACATCGGATCAGGCGCAGAGGTCGTCTGCTAGTTCATCCTTGACATTTTTCTTCTCGTGGTCATTATTTATTTCATATTCTGACATTATTTACATGATCGTTTAATAGGTTCTGATGTCAGAAAACTTAACGATGTCGGCTATATCTCTACAACATCAGGCGCAAAAGTCGCTATCTCCCCCCCCCCCTCTCCATATATATCTTTCTCTCGTTCTATCTCTCCATCTATTGACTTTCCTACTATTCTCAAACTCATCCCTTTATTTGATTTCAGTTTAGAATACTAAACTCAAAGATGATCGTCAATGAGCATAATTTTGTAGAATTTCGAGATGGACATAATCATATCAATATAATTCACCTTCCGGGTTCACCTTTAGTAATTATATCTTCCAATAACATCAAATATTTGCTTCATTTTTATCCGCTCCGCCATGAAACGAATATTGACCTAAAAAGGTTTTAAATTGTTATTTGATACTTCTAACGATTTTTAACCTATACCTTTCGAAATTATTTATTCTCACACAGAGCACACCGAGGCTCAATGATTGCAACACCATTGTTTTCTATTGCGCAATCCACAACTGGATTTGATTGACATGAACTGAGAGATTGACCTTTTTCCACGATGAAACCACATGTTTTCTGCAATGTTTATAAATATTGAACTGTGATAAGAAAAATTTGGGCACCAATAGAGTTAGGAGTTTGAGAGAGGGAGGGAGAGGTGGGGTCTATGGATGGAGAGAAAAAGAGCGAGAGAGATGAGGGGGGGGGGGGGCTTTGAGGTTGTTTTCTACAGTATACCTCAGTTTTAAACATTTATTTCATATCGGGTAGCATCAAAGTTTAGACATCCCTTCTGACTCGATAAATGTCGCAAAATAACTTCTACTAAACGATAATAATGTACGTTTAATCTTGCAGCAAACTTTGCTCTTTCAAATTCCTGACACTTAAAAACTTGAACAATACCATACTTTTAAAGGTGATTCACCCTTTATTTGAATGCAGGATAAAAGAACGCTGCGGATTAAATGCCTTGCTGACGGGCATAGGTGCCGCGGCCGGGGATTAACCCCCGGAGTGATTCTTAAGGTATGAATGACATCAAAGTGTATGTTATTGTTTGAGCGAACGTAAATCCCTTTTGACGCGGATTCGGGTCAGAACTGTTTAATATTAACAGAGCTTCTAATCCAGAGGGGGGGGGGGGGGGTCGAATATATTTGAGCATGATGAATCACAATAATGATAAAGTATACGGTCATGAAAATAACGAGGGAGTAGGAGTGATGATCACTCATTTATATATAGGCATATCATTGTGACCAATTTTTGTTTTGCTTGTGATTTTCGTAATTTTGATCGATATTGAATGAAACCATTTTCCCCAAACCCCCTAAAATTCGACATTGCTGTATTGATAAATTCTTACTCCGACATCGGAGGCTTATATGTTTAAAAGACATCAGAGCTTATTATGCAATTTGCATTGTGAATTAAAATCATTATCTTCCAACCAAATATGATTCTCGCCTTTTCTCGATCCGACACGGCATAAAAAATGAAGGTTTAACTGTGCTAGGATATTAAATTAAAAGATGATTGTCAATGAGCGTAATTCTGAATAATTAAAGGAGGGAATAATCAGATTGATATAATTGCGCGATTTACTATCTATCCTCCCACAATATACACATATCTCTTCTTCTTGATGCTTCTCGATATGAAATAAAGTTTTAAAACTGAAGTATAGAATATCGGCCTCAAAGCAAACCCCCCCCCTTCCCCTAAATCGTCAAGCTCTCTGCGTCATAACCTATTTTATGATCATGTAAACGATGTCAGGGTATGAAATAAAGGATGACCACGAGAAGAAAAATGTCAAGGATAAACTAGCGGACGACCTCCGCGCCTGATCCGATGTCGTAGAGATAGCGCCAACATCGTGAAGTTCTCTGACGTCAGAACCTATTTTATGATCACGTAACCGATGTCAGGTTATGAAATAAAGGATGACCACAGGAAGAAAAATGTCAATTTTGCGCCGGACCTGGTGTCCGAGAGATAGCACCGGCATCGTTAAGTTGTCTGACGTCTGAACCTATTTTATCATCATGTAAACGATGTCAGGATATGAAATAAAGGATGACAACGGAAAGAAAAATGTCAAGGATAAACTAGCGGACGACCTCCGCGCCTGATCTGATGTCGGAGAGATAGCTTTGAAATCGTTAAGTTGTCTGACGTCTGAACCTATTTTATCATCATGTAAACGATGTCAGGATATGAAATAAAGGATGACCACGGAAAGAGAAATGTCAAGGATAAACTAGCGGACGACCTCCGCGCCTGATCCGATGTCAGAGAGATAGCGTTGACATCGTTAAGTTGTCTGACGTCAGAACCTATTTTTTGATCACGTAACCGATGTCAGGGTATGAAAGAAAGGATGACCACGGGAAGAAAAATGTCAAGGATAAACTAGCGGACGACCTCCGCGCCTGATCTGATGTCGGAGAGATAGCGTTGACATCGTTAAGTTGTCTGACGTCAGAACCTATTTTATGATCACGTAACCGATGTCAGGGTATGAAATAAAGGATGACCACGGGAAGAAAAATGTCAATTTTGCGCCGGACCTGGTGTCGGAGAGATAGCATCGACATCGTTAAGTTGTCTATCAACTTTAAATTAAATGAAATACGTTCGTCAAAAATAAAAAGCGCAAAGTTTGGACATCTCTTCCAATTCGAGAAATGTCTTAAAATTATTGTTAGACGATTTGTAACGAATGTCTAATGATTAACTTTCAATATAAATAAAAAAATATCGTCGTCAAAATAAAAAAGCGCAAAGTTTGGACATTCCTTCATACACGGGAAATGTCTTAAAATTCTTGACAAACGATCTGTATTGAATGTCAAAATGGTTATAAATGAACAATACGCCCGGCGAAATTAAAAAGGGGAAGGTTGATAATAAACTTTCAATATCAATGAATAAATACAAGGCCGCGTGTTTGTTCGTCCAACTTAAGAAGCGCTCAAAGTTTGATCATCCCTTTTTATTCGGGAAATGCCCAGCGTTGTAGTAAGAAATCTCTATCAAGGCTTGAATTAATCCCAACGTTCGCATGTATTCATTCATTAATAATCCGACCGTTCGCTTTGCCGTACAGTGACACCCCCTTTTGTGCGAGAAGACAATGAAAATCAGTACTCTTCTCAGCTCAATCCTTCAGTAGGATTCTGAACGTGAATGAACTTGAACGAACGGGGTCTATTGTCGACTCTTTTAATCCCCGTTCAGAACCCATTCAGAGCCCGTTCGCACACAAGAGGGATTTAATCTCTTGTGCCTAAGATATGATCCTTACCTCCATGTGTGTATCAATAAGCTCAAAATATTCCTGCATCATAAGATTTGATGAGAAAGAGAGCTTGAAATCCTTGACCCCAGTATTCACATGATATATTCTGACACGTTCAATGAACTCGTTGACCACAGGCCACATTGCTTCAAAGATGTCACACTGCAGTCGATACCTCTCTGGAAAAAGAAAGCAGATACAAGAAAGGATTCTTTAATGTCAAGTGTTGTTCTTCAAAATCTGACATTGAGAGATGCTGCTGTATTAAAAATGCTGTTTGCAAAGGGGGAGGGGGGGAACACACAGGTGCTTGAGGCAAATTCACCCCTGAAATGTCTATTTAGAGACTTGGAAAACTAAATAGAAAAGAGCCCCTGATATTCCCAGGGATTCAACGTAAACTATGCATTACAATATAGCTCCCCAAAATTTATAACAATCTTTTTCCTGGTTTGCGAAGAACCCATCTCCTTCTGAAATGACCTGAAATAGCCAGATAATGTGAAAGGCAGACCCCCTCCCCCCAAATAAAAAAAAGAGTTACAACTTTGCCATTATGGCAATTACCATGGTAACCTTGATTTTGATTCGGTGCCGAGCCCTGTTACCATGGTAGTTGCCATAATGGCAAAGTAACAACAGTTGTAAATCTTTATGAAACGGGCTCCAGGGTTGTAAGTACCTACTGATTATTATAAGAGATTTTCACAGACAACTGTTATAAGCTACTGAAATCCTTTCATCTGATTGGCTCAGAACAAATTAGTCAGTGGAAACAAAGACTATCTGCTATTTGAGAAGGGGTGTATGTTTGATGTCAAGAGATTTAAAAATCATTTCTCACAAAGAATCAACTGTATAAAAAAATATTCACTATTCAGGTACAAACAAAATGACTGACTTACGTGATGATTTAGAAGCTAGGATGGTAACTCTGGGACCTCCAAATATCTGTAAACCAAGAGCATTACCTGATCCCATTCCTTCTGGTCCTGTTAAATCTGAGGACAATCAACATACAATACAATCATGTTGATCAAACCTTTGATTCTTAACCTGAGGACAATACACACACAATACTATCATTATTATCAAATCTTTAATCAAATCTTAGGACAATTTGTTTTATACACAGAATACAACCACGGTTATCAAACACTTTAATCATAAGCTGAGGAAAATGCAATAATGTTGATCAAACTCTTTATTCCAAATCAGAGGATGATATATACACACAATATAATCATTGTTATCAAACCCTTCAATCAAGTCTGAGGATGCAAAACACGCAATACAATCATGGATATCAAACTTTTTAATCAAATCTGAGGGTGATAAAAAAAACAATACGGACTTATGAATATCAAACCCATAAATCAAACCTGATGACACTTAACTCATAATACAGTCATAACTATCTCTTAGAAACAAAGTACAATAAAATAAGAATCAAAATATGAGAGGTACGCTTCAAGGGACATCCACCCAAAATAAAAAATAATATAAAAGAATGAGAGAGAGGAAAAAAGAGAGTATAGACAGAGGTAATTTGGTCTGGTAACCATAAGTTACCATTGGTGATGCAGTGCTTACCTGGGAATATATCGTGTAGATTGGCACAATTCTTGTTAGAGTCCAGTGTGATCTTATGTGTAGCATTCTTGGCAGGTTGGCAGGGTTTACATACAAGCTTCAGAGGTAGCTTGATGGTACACTGAACAATGTGTGGTACTCCTAAGAGTAAAATTGAAAAAGAAACAATAAGTCTTGAATGCTTTGACAGTATCCAACAGAACACCTGTACACCCCTAACAAAACAAGCGGAACGCCTCTGGCAGTCTCGCCTGCATTACGCGATTTAATATAGCAGCAGTGCTAACTTTGAAAATTACTATAAAATAATCATTCACAAAAACACCATTCATATAATGACATAATACCACGTTCATTGACCATAGATGACATTTGAACAGTGACTTAAGACTTGTCAACTACACCCATGTCCACATTTCATCCATAAACTTTCAAAGTTATGATGGCAATTCAACAATTACCCCAACATGGCCTAAGTTTATTGACCTTAACTGACCGTTGACCTTGGTTTTGTGACCTGAAACTCACAGGGGATGTTCAGTGATACTTGATTACTCTTATACCCCAAGTTTTATGTCCAAGTTTTATGAACTAGATCCATAAACCTCCAAAGTTAGGATGGTAATTTAACACAAAAAAAACCACACGGCCAAAGTTCATTGACCTTAAAGGAGAATGAAACCCTTGAAACCAGCTGAATCCATATCAAAGAGAAAAATCAAAGAAACATATTGTTGAAAGTTTGAGGAAGATTGAATGAATAATAAAAAAGTTATGAGCATTTGAATGTCGAGATCACTAATGCCATGTAGATCCTCCCATTGGCAATGCGACCAAGATCTGTGATGTCACACACGTACAACTCCCTCATTACTTTAGTACTTATTTCACTTATATTCTCACTTTTATAGAGTCTATCAAAAGGTGAGGTGTTCTCTTTATGAGAGGACAAGTACAGAGGTTTCACAACATTATATCATTGATGAATCGTTTGTCATATGATTAGAATGAGCAAAAAGAGATGTTTTGGGGTATACAGTGTATTTTCAGTGTCCAAAAGGGGAGAGTTGTTCATCTGTGACATCATAGATCTTGGTCGCTTTGCCAATGCGAGGATCTCCATAGCATTAGTGATCTCGACATTAAAATGCTCATAACTCTTCTATTGCTAGTCTTATTTTACTCAAACTTTTGTTGATCTTATTCTTTGATTTTTCTGCTTTCATAAAAGCTAACTTGCTCCAAGAGTTTCATTCTCCTTTAAATGACCATTGACCATGGTCATGTGACCTGAAACTCGCACAGGATATTCAGTGGTACTTGATTAACCTAATGTCCAAGTTTCATGAACTAGATCCATAAATTTTCAAAGTTATGATAGTAATTCAACAAATACCCCCAACTTGACCAAAGTTCATTGACCCTAAATGACCTTTGACCTTGGTCATGTGACCTGAAACTCAAGCAGGATGTTCACTAATACTTGATTAACCTTATGCCCAAGTTTCATGAACTAGGTCCATATACTTTCTAAGTTATGATGTCATTTCAAAAACTTAACCTTTGGTTAAGATTTTGAAAATAATTCTCCCAACATGGTCTAAGTTCATTGACCCTACATGACCTTTGACCTTAGTCATGTGACCTGAAACTCCGGCAGGATGTTCAGTAATACTTGATTAACCTTATGTCCAAGTTTCATGAACTAGGTCCATATACTTTCTAAGTTATGATGTCATTTCAAAAACTTAACCTTAGGTTAAGATTTGATGTTGACGCCGCCGCCGCCGTCGGAAAAGCGGCGCCTATAGTCTCGCTCTGCTATGCAGGCGAGACAAAAATTAACCTTTTCAGTGTACATGTAGCTCTTCATCAAAAGATTTGATTGCACTCAACAGATAATGAGAGAATACATGACAGAAATCATGACCGTGTAAACCAGGTCCCAACAGAGTTGCACTATTTAAGAAATAAATTACAAATCTGATAGTCTGAATTCAATAAATGTCGTTATTAATATTACAGCTTTCGCATGATATGAAATTCACACCTTAAATGAACCACAGCTAACTATAGAGAGACAATTTGAGGACAGCACCTCTCATTTTATGTTTACAACTTTGCCACTTGCCCTTACTATCCAAGATGAATGAGCATGTGTGTGTGGGTGGGCCTACAGTTGTGCTAAAAAGTTAGTAAATCCCACCACAAAATGCACGCCTTCATGCTGAGTGTTGAATCTAGAAAACAACACTACAATGTTCGGCGAGCCCAGATAAACAAACTTTATTGAATGTAACACTTTATCACATGACATCACAATTAAATATCTAAAACATTACAGAACTTGGAACACTTTGAATCTGGGGTTCACTAATTTTTGAGCACCACTGTATATGGGGGTATGAAAAAGTGTGCAGAATACCAGAGAAAGTATATTCTGAGAACTTGATATAAAAAACAATTAAACATAGATAGAAAAGGCACATCTTCAATATCAACTCTCTTTAGTCTAACCTCTACTGTAAATGCAGAAAATGGGACTACTTCAAGATATTTACCTGCTGATGTAGTGTATGTTGCTGTTGCCCTAGCAACTAGTGAAGCTGGTAAACAATGTCCTCTCATGAAGAACGTGATCATTGTGGTAGTGGGATTAGACACATCTCCTGCAGAACAAAGGGCATTCATTTAGCATGCCACAGATACATTTTGATGCAATCATACTTATTATCTATACATTCGCAACAATTCATTTTCTCTTTAATGCTGGCGGTACAGACCTTGTAAAACAACAATGCTCATTGTATTGTATGTCTGTGGATTATTTTTGAGTAATCTTCACCAAGCAAGGCTTTTTCATCATTATCTTAGAAATTTGAAGAAAAAAATACTTTCCAACATAAATCAATGTGGCACATTGAAAATTAAAGCTCAAGTCCCCCCAAACAACCCAAGTTTTGAAAGTTGCTTTACACTCTTCTCCAACATAAGAATGTCCATAATTGTCAAAGATATAGCACATTTCATGATAAAGATTCTAACTTCTACAAGGTAAAATGATTTATATAAATGAAATCTCTGCAAGAATATCTCATAAAAGTGAGAGCTTACCGACATATGGAATGGTGAAAGTACTCTGTGTTGCAGCCAATGGATACGGACAGTGTAGTAAAACTCGTACATTAGATATTCCAGTCTGACTCTTCAATGTGAGCTGGAAAATGATGTAAATAACAATTATGATTAAATCAACAGTGATATGCTCTTTAAAATCACATTTATATTAAAATCACATCAAATGTTCATGGTAGGCCTGGGTCTAGGTAGCTGCTTATTCTTTACAAGTTACCTGATATTTTTTTCATGAAAGTAATCCATTTGTAACAGCAGCTAACTGCATCATCATCCACATCGTTAAAACAGTATTTCAAAGTGTCGAGAGAGTGAGTGCCTATCAGATAGATATAGTTTGAGTAATGCTGTATGTTTAGAGAAGTTTAGCCCTCACATTTGATGTCTAAAAAAATATTTTCTTCAAGTTTCCTAACGTGCTTCTCCATTTTCTCATATCACCTTCAGACCGTGTTCATTGATGTCTTGCATGTAAAAACCTACTGAGGTAATGCACAAAGAACCTAGGGTCGTTTTCTTAAGCTATTGATGCTTCTGAGCAACAGCTTTTTATTATGCTTTTATCATCCCTGACCAGCGAGTAGCACTACTCCATTCTGTATCGTTTGTTTTCTATCATGTGAAAGTAATTTATGTTTGTATCATGTATTGTGTGATTTGGTCAAATAATAATAATAGCAATAATGATAATATTTGTAAGTTACATATGACTCTGCACATTACTAATATAAAGCAGTACTTACCTTTACAGTTAATAAAGGAATCTGATCTTCATCTGGTATCTCCGTTTCTTGAGCAGCCTGACAAAATAAAATAAAGGCAAATAATGAGATTCTTGATGAGACATTCTAAATGAAGGGATGTAGTAGAGGCAGCTGAAGGGTAAGGCTACAAGACAGTGCAATAATAATTTAATATTGTGGCATGAAAGAACAGATCACTCTTCAATAATGGTTATGTCAATGTCGCTGGCTTAGCAATTAGAACAGACTGACAACTCATTGTTGGAATACTACCCAGAGGTTGGAGGTTGTGCAGTCAGTAGAATAGAATAGATTGATTGACAATAAAGTGGAGATTGCTATCTAACATAGTGTAAATGGTTGAACTTACTGAACTCGCATCTAGATTGGATGGTACAGAAGCTGTCATTGTGAGATCATCATCAATCTTCTTCTTAGGAGCAAAATCTACAAACAGATAATATCAAACATCATTACATTGTATAAATTATGCTATAAACACTCAAACACACACAAAATTGCAGAGTTGATTCTAATGAAGGATTTTGAACATTGTTCATTACAAAGAATTCTACATCAAATCAATTGTGTTATGAATACGGATTATGATTATATGATTACTAGTGCTATTACTTTAAAAAATGAGTATAAACCAATATGTAAATGCTGCATATCAGTTTAGTTTTTCGTTGAAAGGAATGCGATGATTTGTTTCTGTAACAGACTAACTTGAATCCTACACATATCTAGAAAAGAGACAAACATAATGAATGAAACTGGACACTGCAACACTCAACTGTAATCAAAGCTAGATGGTGAAGTTACAAATTGATGCAGAGGTTCAATGTTCGAACTCTAGTCACATCTTCAGATGATGATGCTAAAGGGCTGCCCACATGTAAATAATCATATCTGATTGACACACTTTAAAAACTCTCTTACAAACACAACCACACACAAACACATTTCATGCAGGTGACTTAGTATTTCATTCAAGCATGAATGTCTACAATCTAAAGAATGAAAAGCTTACCTGCTTTATGAGATGAATCCTTGATGATTCTCTGAAGATCTTTCATTTCCTTGTCTTGGTTGTCATAGTCTATTTCCCTAGAATCCGGTGGAGGCACCACAAAGAGGGACGGATCGGTACCGAGGTAGGAACACATCAGGTGTCCTTCATCATCAAGGCTGACAATAATTCCTTTTAAATCTCTGGAAAGGAAACCAAATATATGTTGTAAATAGGAGGTTTGTATCAACTTGGTGTACAAACATATGGTCTAATTCTCAGATTGGCTAACACCATCATGGCTACATCCAATCGGTCTACGATCAATTTGGTCTAATTACCGTTTAGTCCAACCATCACTTGGTCAATTTTCTAATTTAGTTTAAAGCCCAGATAGCCTAATTTCCACTTCTACTTATCATACTGCTCTTTGTTAATTAATAATGAAATTAAGATGGTGTTTCTGATCTTTTTAGATTTTACCTTTTTAAAGCACTAGATACTTATTTTTAGATGTTGATTTTTTACTGGGCTTCATTTTTGTAACATATCAGAGACACAAAACAAATCGATGACAACTTATGCCTTTATCTTTGGTGATGAGCTGGGTTGCCATATTCGTTTCATATGGTATATATGTAAATTTATGAGAAAGAAAAATATAGAGTGTAACTTACTGGAACTCTCCAATTCGCAAGGCGACTGGAACATGTTCAAGCTTGGCTGCCCACTTGAGTGTTGCATCTTCATAGACCAAAAGTTGCCTGGTATGGGTACCAACCATATACTGTATGCTATTCTCATTTACTATCAAGAGAAAGAAATGGAGGAGCAAGACATTTATATTCCCATAAAAGTATTTAATTCAAATAATAGTTATCTCTTTGGGCATTCTACATCATTTATGTGGTGCTCTATATCATTCTGAAAAGATATTTGTGCAAGATTGATCAATAATAATAACAACAATAACAACAAGAGTGTCGCTGGGGCCAGCACATAATACGCTCGCCTGTAACGCTCAAAATGGATTCATTGGTCAAGCAAGAAAAGTTGAAGGTGGCGACTTGACCTTTGACCTTAAAATCAATAGAATTCCTACACACCAAATTATATGAGCTTAAGTTACGTAAAACTAAAGTTATCACGTTTACAAGGACTTCGGATGGGTAAGATGAAAACATGTCACTTTGACCTTTAACCTTTTGACCAATCAATAAGCTTCCTGGGATCCATGCTAGTATCCCACACACCAATTATATGAGCCTATTTTAAGTTGAACTGAAGTTATCAAGTTTACAAAGAAAAGTTAACGGACGGAAGGACGAACAGACAGACGGACAATGAGCGTGATACCATAATACATCCCGTAGTAGGACGAATGTATAAAAACAATAATAATCATCATCATCTGGTTATTTACAATGTATATAAGACATCAATTGTACACATCTTATTAACCCAATCATCAGATTCAGTCAGTCATTCCCACTCACAATGTCTACACACCCTCCACTCCCCGGGGAGTATTAAAGTCAATGAACTTGATACTTACATGAGGCATATATGAAGAAGCTACTGGGATTATACTCAAGCTTTTTAGAAAAAGACAACGTTCCAACATCTTTCAGGCAGACAACTGACCTCTCTCCTGAAAAGAGATAGTAGTAAAAATTTGAAATTTTTCACGTTTTATATAACATCTATTCAATAAATTATCACTACATTCAATACAAACGGAATGGCAGGCATAATTTTGTCTTCATTCTGCATATTTCCATGTTTGAATGGTAAAGTGCCACTTGTTCTACACCTGCAATGTCTACTTAATGTTTGTCTCATCCCACATGGTCTAATCCTAGTTTGTCTACAGCCAGTTCATCAACTTAAGATTCAGTCTAATTGCCATATATAAACCCATTCACCGGTTTATATAATTTCCTGCTAGGCTATACCAATTTCAGCTAATACAATACAATACCCACTTGGTCTAACGATAAGATAAATTGCTTATGAATCCAAGTTTCAAGTTTGCACATGAATTAGACCAGGTGAAATAGACCATTTGGGCATTGTACTGATATTGCAAAATGAAAATGAAAATCCATATTTTGTTGTTCGAAATAGAAATCAGAAATAGATATCATCCGAAAATTCATTTTGTCCAATTGATCGGGGGCCCGGCAGCCACTGAGCAGCGCCAGATAAACATTGCTCTTTTCCTTGAAATTATTAAACTCCAAACAGGGTAGCAGCAACTCCAATCTTTTAACGTCTTTCGATCTGACACAGCTGGAGCTTGAACTCCCGACCTCCCAGTTGTGAGACTGACGCTCAACCAACCGAGCCAAAACACCAGTATACAATTAGACTAAGTGGGTATTAGTCTAAGTGTAATATGTACACCAAACGGAAATTAGACTAAATTGATAGTAGACCAAATGGGGTTAACCCATGTTGTATTACACTAATTGAGAAGTAGACCCACATCTTGTAGACCTAGTGGATATAATCCATTTGAATATGGTTAAAATGCATCTAAGGTAAGAAAAATATATATATATTTCCAGTGGCTTTTCATGAAGGTTGTAATTTATTTTTTTAATTGTTTATGACTTCAAGCCATGCAACTTGGGTATGAATTTGATTATTCTGCTTCCAAATATAGTCATTGTGATTGAAATAATTTTTTTTCCATATTTTTTTTGTACCATTGACCTTATAATCATGATTTAGTAGTCTTACCTCTAATATAGATATAAAGTTATTGTGATTACAGTATATTTTAGGAAAAGATCACGGATCATTCAACCTAATCCAGTCAGATCATTGGATGAATAGAAAATCTACATGTACAATAAACTAATGGATAGTTCACAGTTTAGAATAGAGACCAACATGTTATATGAAATCATGCCTTCATATTTACTTACCCAATATGACTATAGATGGTACTGCATTTGCATGAGTTATGACTGACATATCAAGGACAGGTTCCCCCAGTGGATATGTCCAGTCAGCCTGTTAAAGAATATGCAAGTAATTACACTTTGAACACAATCTGAAATAAGCATAGGTTTAATCAATTTTAGACCTATATTGTAACGCACAGTATACCCACAAGAAAAATTGATTCAAGTATACACTCCTGTTTTTCAATACAGATGAAATGGCAATTGTAAATTATACCAGTGCTGTGACAAGTATATATGCCCATTCATAAAGAATGCATGTTCCGTTTCTGCTGGCTTTGAACTCCATCACCCCCCCCCCCCCCGGAACAGTGTGAGCCAAATTTTATAAGCCACCCAACAGCTCTCCCAATCACCAGCTGATTACTATAAATGTCAGCTCTTGCTGGGGAATGAAATAGAAAAGAGGACACTAAAACCTTGTTCAGATATGATGGAAAAAGCTAACCAACAAAGCTCAGCAATACTTTGTATAAGGCAATGAAAAATATGTCTTCTGCCTGCGCTTGAATTTGGCACTAGCATAACTAAGAGAAAGAGGGGGGTGCAATATCTTTTTTTTTTCTTTTACTTGTCAGAAATTTGTGTTGGTATGAAAGTGCTTCCCGAAAGGATGAGGTACCTTTTCCTTTGATGTCAGAACAATTTTTCCCTTCCTGACAAGGTTTCCAGCTACACTAGAGGGTAGTGCATGCTCATCAGCATATTAAAGCTGGATGATTTGTCTCACCATGTCTGAATACGGCTTAAAAAGCGACTCATTGGAGAAGAGGGAAGATTACAACTCAAAAACTTACAGTGATTCTCTTGCCTAACGTCATCTTCTGAGACTCTTCCTTGGTCTTGGAATCAGAGGCCACAGCAAGGACCTGATACTTGTAACTTTCTACCTGCCATGAGGACGACACCGTCACGAAGGAATCGGTACGTGGAATGTATTTGATAGGACCGGGTAGGAGAAAGCCAGGCAGGAAACGACTGAAGGCAAAGCTCTCCTGCTCAAAGAAAGAAACGGTGCCGTCCATTGATTGAACACACAAGAAATCTTTTCCTGTAAAGGTGGAGAAACAAATATGAAGAAGTGACTGAAGGCAAATGATGTACAAAGAGGATAAGAAATCAAATATTCAAGATAACAATTAACATTAAATAACATTGAAAAGAAAAGATTAAGCCCATACTCTCATTGGCCCGTATAAGTATTGATTTTGCCACCAGGCCATCAATCTATTTGAAAACTTTTCCCTTTTTTAAACAGTCTGTATTAAAGGGGGATCAGTGATGTCTTTACGATGGTCTCTGCTGATCAGAACTGTCTAACAAAAAAAATTATGACAGTGACTCAATGCACTATCGCACCTAAAAGACACTATTTTCCCTACTGACATTAGAAATTAAAATAAAATGATAAACCAGACTAGTTCTCAGGCTCCCATGAACCCATTTGGCAAGGTATTATGGTACGGTGCCATGTGAATAAGTATCATAAATATATATAAACAAATTTGAACTGAATGTGCAATAAAGGAAACAATAACAAGTAGGGGTGAAGTATGAAATAGACATCAAAAGCCCCCAAAATAACACAAAAAACAAACAGTTTATGTACAAACCATTTTATGTACAAAACTTTTGAAACACAAAATACTGACCTTTGACCCCTCCAAATGGTCCCACTACAAGACTGTGTGCTGTCCTCTGGAGGTTGTGTTCATACATGAGTTTTAGATGGTACTGAGAACCATGCTCCACTGCACCGGTCACACCTGAACACAACAAAATCATATATTATCATCTTCGCCTAGTGTACAAAATGTTAAAATCAATAAATGTAAAATTGTTCAATACCATTTCTTGAATATGTGCAAATTAATGAGTTAATTATGCTCAAGCAAAACAATTTTAAACAGACTGCTCAAGGCATTTTCCATAGAATTAAGTTTCCTTAAAATGTATATTCATTGGTATTATTAAAAACTTTGAACACTGGATTCTGTACTTATAGATGTGTGAGTGCCATACATGTTAAATATTCCATATTCCTTTGTGTTATCCGAAGGTGACAAGGCAGTTTGTCCTTCGTACAAATCTTTCATGCAATTGATAACATTGGCTCTCTCTTGTTCTAGTTCAAAATACTGAGAGTATTATGTTGTGGATTTGGCAAAAGAATTTTCTAGGTTGATATCATCCGAGCAGTGATCATCTGCTGTGTTGTGTGCCATACGTAACTATATATGTTTGCAGTGCAGAAATCAATTACAGAAAGAAATGTCACAATTTACCCGTTTCCTCGCACAACTGCACGAGGAATACTAAACAAGTGGAACGCCTCTGGCAGTCTCGCCTGCATTACGCAATCTAATATAGCAGCAGTGCTAACTTTGAAAACTACTATAAAATAATCATTCACAAAAACATCATTCATATAATGACATAATACCACGTTCATTGACCATAAATGACATTTGAACGGAGACTTAAGACTGTCAACTACACCCATGTCCACATTTCATTCACTCTATCCATAAACTTTCAAAGTTATGATGGCACTTCAACAATTACCCCAACATGGCCTAAGTTTATTGACCTTAACTGACCTTTGACTTGGTTTTGTGACCTGAAACTCACAGGGGATGTTCAGTGATGCTTGATTACTCTTATATCCCAAGTTTTATGAACTAGATCCATAAACTTTCACAGTTAGGATGGTAATTCAACAAATACCCCCAACACGGCCAAATTTCAATGACCTTTGACCATGGTCATGTGACCTGAAACTCGTACAGGATGTTCAGTGATACTTGATTACTCTTATGTCCAAGTTTTATGAACTAGATCCATAAACTTTCAGAGCTAGGATGGTAATTTAACATATACCCCCAACACGGCCAAAGTTCATTGACCTTAAATGACCATTGACCATGGTCATGTGACCTGAAACTCGCACAGGATATTCAGTGGTACTTGATTAACCTAATGTCCAAGTTTCATGAACTAAATCCATAAATTTTCAAAGTTATGATGGTAATTCAACAAATACCCCCAACTTGGCCAAAGTTCATTGACCCTAAATGACCTTTGACCTTGGTCATGTGACCTGAAACTCAGGCAGGATGTTCACTAATACTTGATTAACCTTATGTCCAAGTTTCATGGACTAGATCCATAAATTTTCAAAGTTATGATAGTAATTCAACAAATACCCCCAACTTGACCAAAGTTCATTGACCCTAAATGACCTTTGACCTTGGTCACGTGACCTGAAACTCGAGCAGGATGTTCACTAATACTTGATTAACCTTATGCCCAAGTTTCATGAACTAGGTCCATATACTTTCTAAGTTATGATGTCATTTCAAAAACTTAACCTTCGGTTAAGATTTTGAAAATAATTTTCCCAACATGGTCTAAGTTCATTGACCCTAAATGACCTTTAACCTTGGTCATGTGACCTGAAACTCAGGCAGGATGTTCAGTAATACTTGATTAACCTTATGTCCAAGTTTCATGAACTAGGTCCATATACTTTCTAAGTTATGATGTCATTTCAAAAACTTAACCTTAGGTTAAGATTTGATGTTGACGCCGCCGCCGCCGCCGCCGTCGCCGCCGCCGTCGGAAAAGCGGCGCCTATAGTCTCGCTCTGCTATGCAGGCGAGACAAAAACAACAACAATATTTTAGCATTTATATAACAACATATAAAACTCCCCCCCCCCCTGAAAACCCAAATGATAGCAGACCAATTGAAGTGGATGTAACATTATTCAAAATGACTGTGATCATGGCACAACATAACATTACAACTCACCATGGACAGAGTAAATTGCCAGTTTACGGGGATGGAGTACAGATAAATGCACCGATTCTGATGCCCTGATGAGAAATAAGAAACAGATATTATGAGAATAATTTGAAGGAAGAAATCCACTGGCAAAAGGAGTTACCAACCAAAAACTTAGATGCCATGTGACACAGTAAGCAGTGACTATTTCGATCAAATAATAGTGACCAGGGTAACAGTACTGCCTAACTACTCTTAAAACCCTTTAATTACAATGATATTGAAATGGAAAAAAGTACAGAAGAAAATGAACCTCTTTTCTGTAATAGTGACTAACAGATTTTTCTGCAAATCAATAAAAATTAACAATTTACCATGTTAAATATGTCAGATTTCCAACTAGGCTATGCCCAATTTGTTGAATATTTACCTGGTTTTACACCAATTGATGCAACCCACCATATGACCAGTAGGCTAGATTACCTGGCATTCATCAAAAAACTTGTTAGCAACCCTATCTATGCATTAATCAGCCTTTTCACAGCAAACTGTGAGTATGAGAACTTACACTGACTGTCACCAGTCAAGAATAGGTATTTGTGCAGATACATATCCCTAACGACACAGGAAAAGTGCAACATCAAAATGAAATCCATTTCGTCTTTTGTGAAAATTTAATGCAGGAAAGATTACAATCACCAGCCAGAAGAGCCCCCTAAACAACACGGCCAATGGCTGCATGCATGCAAATACATTGCTGGGATTCGAATCCACGACCCTCTGTTTAAAAGCGGAGAGTCAAAACCACCAGACCATGATACACTCGACAGTAACTACTGGAGCAGTATCTACCATGGTTGAAGTTGGTTTCAGATATGTATGATATGAGGAAAGAATGAGAATTCAAAGCAAGAGTTGCTTCTGCTACAGACAAATGGAGAAGATGGTTCCTATTATTGATGTATGAAGCTGTGATGATGAAGTCAATGAGATAACTGTTTATGAATTGATAGTGGAAGTGGATTTAGGTAAAGCATTGTACTCTTTGTTAGCATACATGTACATCTTGTATGCAGCCGAATAAAAAATATAATACTTACGAAACAAAGCGTCCTGTTTCAACCTGAAGGATGGGTTGCTGCAACTGAGCTTCAAGAACTACATCTTCAGCTTTCAGGTTATCTCCTTTAGACGGTTGAGGCTGGTAGATCCGAAGAACCCCATTCAAACTTCCAACAACAATTTTGTCTGAAATATGAAAATTTGACAAATACAGAAATGGGCAAAGATAATACAATTTTATGGAGAGTATGAACATTTTAACAGTTTTATCTTAAAAAATGTCAAAATTCACTTAATAAATACAGCAAATATCTCAAATAAAAGGATATTTTTCATAAAAATTTCACATTTTCAGAAAATTAGCAAACTGTGATTTGCTCCAAAATCAGATCGTGGACCAGTTGTAAGGTGTGCAGTGGCCTTAAGAAGAGCTTTACGAAACGGCCCTGTTCGCATTGGTTTTGTATTAAAGCCTTGATGAATGTCTTACCATGAGAAGCTGAATTTCCATCAATCTTTGCTACAGCGAGGCTGCCCTGATCAAAGACCTCTCCTGAACCAACCGTTGTTGTCCACCAATCTCTTGCTTTGAACAAAGACATCTTTATCTCTTGCTAGTATCTTCAGAATCAGAGGTGAAAATCTAAATAAATTAAATGAAAACAGAAAAATTCCATAATTTAATTATTTATGAAATTCCTAAGACTTCTCTAAGACTAAGTCAGAAATTATACTTACAATAGGCACTTCAGGTGAAAATTAGGAAAGGCTGTTCCAGCATATTTGATAGGCTCACAATGAGGCTCAATATCTACGATTCACAAAACTGTTTGAATTTTCAAATTCCGATATCTAGAAGTCAAGTTATTGTCATCTTTGTGATGAAAAAACAGTGCTTTTTGTGGACAAAAGAAGATTGCGAAATCTTATTATTCTCTTTGTTTTGGGCATGGCACATTTATAATACATAGCTAAATGGGGAATTGTACAAGCTTTTTATTTAAATCTTAAAGTACTCAGATTGATTTGACATATTGGCATATGATTTCTTTGGTTCAAGGGCAACTACCCCTGGACGATAACACCCCACCCCCACCCCCAGACAATTCCCCTCCCCCACCCTGGACAATTACCCCCCCCCCCCCCCGGACAACTACACTGTAGTCTGTACCCCTATCCAAAAATCTACACCTAACCTAACCTAACCCTGTTTCGGGGGTAATTGCCCTGTGGTAGGTTTGTGCACAGGGTAAACATGACTTGATATTGATTTTCTTTACTTGAACATTAGAAATTATAAGTTTTCAATGAATATTATTTGTAATCAAAGAAAGAGAATTAAAATAATCTTAGGATTTCTATCAAAAAATAAAAACAGATTGATTTCAATTGTCTATTATCTCATTATTGTCTTGTTATTGTGGTCTCAATAAAATTTTTGATATTATTATTGTCTCATCATCGTTTCATTATTGTCCCAATTATTATTATAATTATAATAATTATTATTATCATGACAATTATTTTTGTTTCATTAATATTATTTTCTAAATAATTATTACAATTATAATTACTATCATTATAGTTATTGTTATAATTATTTCATAATAATAATTATTATTGTCTCAATAATTATAAGGCCTTTAATTATAATTATGATTATTTTTATAATTATAATTATAATAATTTTTATGATAATAATCATTATTGATGACTTATCAATATTACTGTCTCAGTAATTATTACAAGTACAATTACTTTCATTATAATTTTTATCATTATAATTATTTTATGATAATTATTATTATTGTAATAATAGTTATTATTTTCTCAATAATTATAAGGCCTTTAATTATAATTATTTCTACAATTATATTTATTTTAATTATAAATAAGCATTATTATTATAATGATTATTATTGATATCTCATTAATATTATTGTCTCAGTAATTATTACAATTCAAATTACATCATCATAATTGTTATCATTACAATTATTTTATTATAATAATGATTACTGTAATAATTATTATTGTCAATAAATACTAGAATTGATGTCTCATTAATATTGTCTCAATAATTATTACAATTATAATTATTGTCATTATAATTATAATTGTTATCATTATAATCATAATAATTATTATTGTAATAATAATTATTATAATTGTCTCAATATTTATTGTCTCATATTATTAATGTCTCATCATCACTGTTGCCTCATTATTGTCTTCTCTTATTTTTTCATAATATCTTCAAAATAATAATTAACACCATAACAAAGGTCCATAAATCAGATATCAAATTCATGAAACACATCTCATGTATGTAAACCTATTTCTAAATTAAATTCATGAAAGGAGCTTTCTGTGCCATTCAAAAATACGACTTTCATTAACAATACCATATTCTAGACATTCAGACGCATTCCAACAAAAAAATCACTTATCAAACAAAATTCTTGAAGTTTACTCACAGTTTTGCTCTTAATTCCTTTTTCACACAAATTCTATAAAATTATTTTCAAAATAACAATTTGATTTTCATAATTAACAGAGCTCAAATCGTAATTTAAAAAAATATAAAACGGCTGAAACATACTGTGTCTGAATACCAAGACTAATCTAAGGCCCAACGCAGTGGGGATGACGTCACTCACAGCTGTTCGTATACGCTCAAAACAACCCTGCTCGATCGGCCGAGTCAGATTCACAAACACCTCATGACACTCAAAACTGAAGCTCATATCCGCAGGCTCTCTACGGACCAAATTTGATTAGAATTTAACAAAATGTTCTCAAATATACAATTTTATTACTGACCGAGTATACAAGGGATCCGATGATTACAAGAAGGTGATTTCAAGCAAAGAAAAATAAATACCTGAATATTAGGTCCTTTCCTCGCATGAAAGTAATGGATACTCCGTCTTGTACATTATATTTCCGATGTTTACCGAAGATGTACGAAGCAACCGCGGGAATTTTTGACCAATCAAAATTAGCGGAATAAAGGAAGAAACTGACTCTGTCTTTTCGAGCAATGCCGAATGCAACTCCAGCGCTCGGCCAAAGTGCCGAGCGGAGCGAACTGTGTGTGTTAGATATGCGCTCGCCATTCACTGCAATGCAAAAATCTACGTCTAACCAGTAATAGGGTGTCTGGAGAAAAAAATAATTTTTCTTATTTCAAGAAAATATCACATTTTCTTTGTGAATTTGAAGAGAAATTACCTTCAGACTGACAGAAATGTAACATTTTTGAAAAAAATCCAATTATTGGCTGCAAAAAAGAAGAATGAAATTGGGTAAATTTTCAGCATTTCTCTGCCATAGACTGTGTAGTTAAGAAATGGACACACACAAATCAAAATTTTTTGCTTCCGAGAGCTGTAGTGTTATAAATTTATTATTAATGCCAAAAACTTGTCCATAAAGAGTCCAATAGGATTTTTTATGCTCTATCTGATGGTATGATTTTTATAAAGATTTGGAAACCAGATCACAATGAAAAATTGCGACAAAGTGAAAAAAATTGTGCAAAACAGAAATTTCATTTTCCCATAGAAAATGCATGGAGAAATGGCAATTTCAACACACACAAAAATAAGGGTTTGCAATTTATCTCTAAATCCTTATTTAAAATTATCATATAAACTTGTCCTTGCTGTCAGAAGAAGCCCCTGAATTTTCTCTTTCCATACATGCCAAACACAAGTTAATAATCAATTCAGATCACATTTTTCTAGTAGCCTGAACTTCCCCGAAAAAATGTGCCATATTTTCCCCTAAATTAGCCTGTTTTATGCTGACACTTTTCAGTGTGGCTTCAGACACCCTACCAGTAAGTAAAAGTGTTAGCGCTGTGTCCGCGCGATCGCCCGCCCGGCTGAAGTGAAGTGTCTACTTACAACTTTTACAAGGTTTTAGTAGGCAAGGCGGCATTATCGTGATCCAAGTCCCCGGTGACTCGGATCCACGGACAATTTTTCACAACGTAAAACATGTCCTACCTGTCTCTACCAACCTAGCTCGTAGTTGTGTGTTACTTGTCTCTTTTCAGTCTCCACTTTATTTTATTGGCGTAATAAATCAGAATTTGCATCATTCTCTATTGCTTTAGTTCATAAACTATTACTTTTCGTATATATAAATCAGGATTATATTCATCTTTTTATGTTTCTTACAATATCAAATTTGCTTTATTTCGTCTACGTTTTTACTAAATAAATCAATAACTTAAGCCCTATATGAGTATGTCCTCTTCAGTCTCAATTGCTTTATTTCGTTGATTCCTTATTTACTAAATAAATCAGAATTGCATCTAGGCCTACTTCTTTTCAATCTATATTGCTTTAATCCGTAAACTAGTACTTTTCATATAAATAAATCGGGATTATATTAATCTTTTTTATGTTTCTCACAATATAAAATTTGCTTTATTTCGTCTACGTTTTTACTAAATAAATCAATAGGCCCTAGATCCCTCTTCAGTCTCCATTGCTTTATTTTGTTGATTCCTAATTTACTAAATAAATCAGGATTGCATCTACTTCTTTTTCAGTACTTATAGCTTTATTTCGTTGTACTTTTTATGCTAAATAAATCCCTTTTCATATATATGTTTTTTATGATTTTGCTTTATTTCGTCTATCACGTTTTTACTAAATAAATCAAATCGCATCTCGATCCCTCTTAACAGTCTCCATTGCTTTATTTCGTTAGGTAAAAAGAATGTCTGCATAATTACTCCTCGTGATCCAAGTCCCCCCTCTAAAATAAAAAGGCAATTAACCCCGTTGATATTCATCTACCCCTCATTTCCCTCTTCAAAACCACTCTGCCACTTTTAGACAGTTTCCTAGAGATGATAAATGAATATTTTCGATAATAAGAATCATTAAAATCAATGAAAATCACATTAAAAACACTATTAAACGTGTTATTACTCCTCGTGATCCGAGTCCTTTTCCCGTGTTAAGACTGTCCAATTTCTCATAGGAGGGGACTTGGATAACAAGGAGTACTATTACTCGTGATCCAAGTCCCCTCTCCTAAAAATACAAAACGGCAATTAACCCGTTGATATTCATCTACCCCTCATTTCCCTCCTCTTCAAAACCACTCTGTCACTTTTAGACAGTTTCCTAGAGATGATAAATGAATATTTTCGATAATAAGAATCATTAAAATCAATGAAAATCACATTAAAAACACTATTTAACTGTCTTATTACTCCTCGTGATCCGAGTCCCCTTCCCATGTTAAGACTGTCCAATTTCTCATAGGAGGGGACTTGGATAACGAGGCAGCGTAGGAATTAATTTTTTTTTTTTAGGGGCTACTTTTTTTTTTACATTGGGGCTACCACTGAATATCTTGGGGCTATTTTCTAATTCATGGGGCTACTTTTTTTATCGCATATCAGCAATTACCTTTTGACATTCCGAGACTCAATGTGATGCCTAAAAGCTCAGAACATTTTTAACTGTAATTACTGTAGGCTACAGGCCTTACAATAAACAACAGTGATCCCACCAGAGCAGTGGTGTACCTAGGATTTTTCACACGGGGGGGGGGGGGGGGGGGGGCAAATTCGTCTGCCCAAAAATGTGACAAGCAAATAAATATAAACAAGTCTTCAACCACAAATATAAGATTTCGTACCAGAAAAAAAATTGACAAGCAAAAAAAAAAAGAAGAAAAGTGCATGGGTTGGGACTCGTCAGGGGGGGGCAGACTGCCCCCCCCCCCGTAGGTACGCTAGTGCACCAGAGCTTCAGCTTCACACACTTCAGATTTGAGCCAATCGAGGCCCCAAGACTTTATTGTCGATTGTCTCTGTACAGTACTGTTTCTTTTTTGGCTTATCCTTCTCAACAGTATCTCGATTTGGAGAGGCTTCTTGCGCTGGCTCTGGCCGTTTGGCAGAGCCAGGTTGAACTCGAATTAGAAACTTATCCATCTCGCACTGCGACTCGACGATGTCGATAATCAGTGCTGTCACAATCACCAGCTGATCGCATACAATTCTGTGCATGCCTAGGCCTAGTACACATAATATACCGTACGATGCACGTGGTCTCGTTACCAGCTGTGCAGTCTAATCGTGCACGCGTACATGTACATAAGCCATGCGGCAAGTGCGTCAATAATTCTAAAAACCCCGTGCTAAAGACTATGCGTGTACACTCCGCATCCCATATTGCATTGCGCGTTTATTTTACAATCGCGAAGCTTCCGGTGTTACGGAAGGTTCGGATATTGCATCGACCGTTCAACTTAAAGCTGGCAAGGGCGATATAAAAGATGCGCTTGCTCCGCCGGCGGCCCGGAGAACGTAATTATGTGAAGTATTTTTTACATTGTCGATGGTATTTTATTGGGGCGATTCTGAAATAAAAAGTCGCCCCAAAGCATTGGGTTTTGAGAATTTTTAGGGGCGATTTGGGCTGTCATGGGGGCAAAATCGCCCGT
This sequence comes from Lytechinus pictus, assembly GCF_037042905.1. Classification (NCBI taxonomy): domain Eukaryota; kingdom Metazoa; phylum Echinodermata; class Echinoidea; order Temnopleuroida; family Toxopneustidae; genus Lytechinus; species Lytechinus pictus. The sequence goes on along the minus strand of NC_087245.1, from coordinate 26,262,491 downwards.
CGCCCCCGTGTAATTCCTACCCTGTAACGAGGAGTACTATTACTCGTGATCCAAGTCCCCTCTCCTAAAAATACAAAATGGCAATTAACCCGTTGATATTCATCTACCCCTCATTTCCCTCCTCTTCAAAACCACTCTACCACTTTTAGACAGTTTCCTAGAGATGATAAATGAACATTTTCGATAATAAGAATCATTAAAATCAATGAAAATCACATTAAAAACACTATTGAACTGTCTTATTACTCCTCGTGATCCGAGTCCCCTTCCCGTGTTAAGACTGTCCAATTTCTCATAGGAGGGGACTTGGATAACGAGGAGTACTATTACTCGTTATCCGAGTCCCCTCCTATGGGAAATTGGCAGTCTCAACACGGGAAGGGGACTCGGATCACGAGGAGTAATTAGACAGTTAAATAGTGTTTTTAATGTGATTAATTTTGTTTTATTTAGTGTTTTTGATCATTGTTTCATCAACTTGGAAGAATATACAGCCACAGGAGAGAAAAGAAAAAGACTATTATTGTCGTTTGAAAAAGTGTCCGAGTCATTTGTTATTGTGTCAATGGGAAAACGTGTGGTGGAAGGAAGTCCCCGTTCAGTGAGAAGCTTCGCACCGCGAACAATAGATTTCTTTTGAAAATCTTCCAACCGTGGATTCCATTGAAAGTTTGCTGATATTTGACTTTGAGGTGTGTCTCAAGTTTGTCCCCAGTGACTTGGATGACGATAAGGACGGCAAGGCTCGACATTAGCGGTGGCCACCAGAAATTCACCTCGGGCAACCATTATTGAAAAAATGTTAAGTTTTGGTGGCCCGAATTGAGAGAGGTTTTTGGATAGTTATTTAGGCCTCCCGCGCTTTGGGCCGGCTCGCTCCCGGAAACCGGACAGGCAGCGGGTAGCGTCGCGGTACCATGTCAACGACGACAGTCGTCGACGCAACCAAACGTCAGCCGGCGCGGCGATGTGCACCGGGCCGGCACCAAAATTACGGAAAAACAGTAAAATAAACATATTTTATTATGATAACACCACACTACTAAATTGAAAAGTTACAATCATTTGAAAACATATCACTTTACTTACCATCTGAGAGGCATTTTTAGCCCAACGAACTTGTAAAATGAGAATGATAGCAAATTTTCGAAGTCACACACAAAAATGTAGGTTCTACTGTGTCTTCTGGATAACAAATCATAAAAGAAAAACTGAATCATTTTATGGTTTGTCAAATCATTTTACAAGCTCATGCACATGACAATGTCATCATATTTACTGCCATTGCCGGGTATTCATAAAGCTCTTACACAAAAGCTATTTTTTCAAGGCCAGGAGATGGACTCGCGAAAAGGGCATGAGACCATGGGGGGGGGGGGGGGGCATTGGCCATTGGCAGATCCCGGGGCAGATCCTTGCAGGATTTCCCAATCGATCGAGGGCCAGGGAGGGACAAACCACAAAAAGTCTTCAATAACTTGGGTATGCCAGACATTTTCCACCACAAATATTTTTCAGCCTATCATGTAAGAGAGTGTTTGAGGTATTCATATGCTCTGAGATCGTCCGGCCGGTGCCCCCCCCCCCCTTTGAGAGGCACAATTAGAATTTGTAATAAAAATGCCGTTAAAACAGAAGTGTGCCCCCAACTTTTGAAAATATTTTTCTGTTGAAAACTTTTTTTTGGTTGTCACATTTTCCCTCGGGAAAATGTGCCCCCCCCCCCTTTGGAAAATACTGAATCCGCCCCTGCATGAAAGATAAAAAGGAGGTGGAAAGAGGATGGAGAAAACGAAAAGAGAACAAACATGTATGGCACTGAGAAGCAGAAATGCTGCATGTACGTGCTAATTTCCATAGGCAACTCTCCCTGGAATTTTTGTAAGTGTTGAGAAATGTAACCAAAATTACTTTTTTTTGCTTTTCAAATTTACATCAGCACCCCTGTAAAAAAAAATCGTTCCAAATAGGGCCCTGAGGGAGAAAGGAATTAAAGAACAGGAAGGGGAAACGAGGTAAATTAAGAGAAGGAAAAGAAAACTGAGAGGGGGGAATAAAAGAGGGAAAGGCAGTGAATGAAGGCAAAGAAGGAAAAGCATGGAGTTGGGGAGAAGGGGATGTAGACGAAGAAAGAGAAGGAAAGGGGGCAGAGAGAGAGATGACGACATGACACAAAGCGATTATAAAAAAAAGATGAAAAAGGATATAGGGGGATATAGGAGCAAAGAGAACAGAACGAGAAGGGAAAGAAGTAAAAGGAATAGAGGAAAGAAAGAAAGGAAGGAAGAAAGGGGAAATGGGAGAATTAAAAGGGAAAGCAGGGAAAGGGAGAAAGAATAGAATGGAATGGGAAAAGTTAAGAAAGTAGAGAGAGAGAGACAGGGAAGGTAGGGAAAAGGAAAGAGCAGGAACAGAAAACGAACAGGAGAAAAAAGGTAAACGGAAGGGGGAAGAGAAAGAGAATAAAATAAAAGAAAGGGAGAGAGAGGATGACGACAGGAGACGAAAAGATAAAAGTCACAAGAGAGCAGATTAAAAAGAGAAATAGAATAGTGAAGAGGAAGGGCCGCGCATCTCTTTAAACAAAACAATGCATATTACACCTTCTTCCAACGAAAAAAAGAAGCATACCATTCATTTATCAGGGGATGTCAATGATAGGAACATAAATAAGTGAGAAAGTAAATGAGATATCTTTTGAGATCTTCTCTTTTGTCTAGATTTTCCATCCCGATTTCTCCCTGCACCATAATCTGTTCCTCTCTCTCTCTCTCTGATCTTTTACTTTTTGTTACCCCATCTTTATTTATCCCTCTGAGGTTTCAGCTCTCGTTTACTTCTATTGCTTTCAGCTTTCTCACGTTTCTGATGTAAGTGCCCTATGGCGGTCATACAGCGAGTCGAAAACCCGCTTTTAAAACCCGCTACATAGAAAGGTGGTTTTAATAAAAATAAATGAAACTGATATTTTTGACTCGCGGTACGGCCGCCATAGGGGAAATGTGACTGCAGCATAACCCTCTCTTTCTGAAAGTAGGCCTATACTCATTCCCTCGTCCCACCTCTCTTGCTCTTCCCAGTGTGTCCTGACCTATCTCTCTCCTATAGAATTCTGTCTCTATATCATGTTTTCTTTGCTCTGTGTACCCTTCTCTTCCCCCTTTTCTTTTTCTCATTAATGTTTAATCACTCTTTCCAAAGTGCCCAACACACCTTTTTCACTCCTCAATTCATTGGGAACATTTCATGAAAGGATCTTGTCAAATGATTAATCAGACAATTACCATAACATTCAGATACCCGTGCTTCTCAGCCAATCATAATCAATGGAAGTTGCAAGATCTGGTACAACTTTACAGATGGCAAATTTTGACGAAACGTCATCCCCATCTCTTAAGTTTGCTTCCCTCTCTCATTTCCCATCTGTTCTCAGACCATTTGGCCCCTTGCACTTATATACTTCCTCCGATACCCCTTCCTTTTATTCAATCTTTCTCTCATTTCCCGCACCTTTGCCACTTCCTTTCCACCACACACACTCTCTATACATTTATCCTTTTCATTCCATTTCTTTCTACCCATTACTTCTCTTTCGATCTCCCACTTAATCCATACCATGATGCACATGAATGAAAATGCTGTATATTCAATAATATTACCATCAACAATTTCATTTTCAAAATATAAAAATAACACGTACATCATTTCACACTATAACCTTTCTATATTACATGAAGTATGTCTGAAGTTTTTAGGACTGGTACCACAAAAATATTTTGATGTGAAATAAAAAAAAATATCAGTTTCCCCTTCAAGGTAATCATCCTCAAGTTAATGTTCCATTTCATCGATGATTGACAGACTCTTCTGGAAGACATATCAGTTCAACAAATTTGGACAGGGAGCCACAGATCGTACACAACTGAAGTCTTGTCAATCACATTATGTGATGACAGAAGCATTAGGGAGTTTTCAAAACCACTACGCAGATGCTTTCTGGAACACTGAGAATCTATTGTCAAATGCCCTTCCTGACAAAGCAGCCTTTGTTGAAAATAAGTGAATCAAAATAGCAGTGTCATCCTGGACTCGGACTCTGGACAAGCGACATTATTTGCAATTTCTTGTCAGCTCCGAATCTGAGGACCATCTACTGTCCTGGTTCACCAATTTTTGACAAAGACCTCCAAGATCTTCATTGTAATTTGACGCGCATCTTCAATAGATTCGCTATGTTGTAGAACCTGTCCCTGTTGGAATTGCAAAAATTTGCTATTGTCTACAATGAAAAAAGGTAGGTGTTCAATCAACAAATCTATAGTAAGATATCCAGTGTTCAATTACCCAAACGCTTGAAAAAAGGTGAAAGTGTTGGCAGGACAACCTGGGTCCTTCACCATGGCAATGGCTCATATCACAATGTTCTGATCATGCTTTTTGCATGAGTGAACTATTGCTGTGCTGGAACAATCTCTCACCTTTTAACTCTGTCTATTTCCCCAATCCAAACAGATTTTAAAGACGAGTGAGTCCACACGAATGCCAATACAAGAAGTTTAAAAGAGGCTTAAGAATTCTCTCACAACTGCATTGGAGAAAGATAAAGATGAACAGGTGTTTGATTTATGACTTTAATGGGAAACCATGAATTTTGTTGTTCAACATCAAAATTAAAAGGTTATGATATAAGTCCTGAAATTTGAAGATACAGAAAACAGTCAGCTCTTCCTAATTACAAAGTTGACTTCGCCTGAATGTGTAGTTCTAGCTCTCCATTTACATATTTGGTTTTATTGCCATTTTAAACCAAAATTCTTTGTCCTTTTTCAACAGAAATTCTTTAGCAAAAAATCATCCAATGCTACTGATTAATTCAACATTAGATTTATCCACAGCGCTTACAAAATAGGTGACTTGATAACTGAAAACATTCCTGAAGTCAACATTATGGCAAATTTTCATCATTTTGACTCTTATAGCAGACATTAAAAAGGCAGACTTTGCAGAGTTCAGTGTTGATAATAGTTCATTCCCAATTAATAGCTGCATGACCCTAAATGCTATGAAAACATGTCATAATAATGAAAAGATGAAACTTTCAAAAATTAATCTCAAAAGAATTACCAAGTGCTTTAAACTGTGTAAAATAAATGTGTTGGTGACCAGAATTACCAAGCACTGGCATACACCGATTTTAGCAGGAAACTACAGTAATGGTTTGGTAAAAGAGAGATGTACCTTGAATAGTGTGGCAAGAAGATTACTTTTTAAATTTGGTCATAGAAAGATAAACAGATAAAATATAACGGTACCACACAACAATTGAACAAATTGTACTTTTCACTCATGAGATACATGTAATATAAGTACATAGAGATAAAAAACCTTCATATTCCTGACTTTAAAAAATACGCAATTAATTTCCACATACATGCAAGTTATTTTGTTCGAATGACAGTAAAGTCTATTTTGCAATAAAAGCTACAAGAGCAAAAAAAAAAATCAACATATTCATGAGAAAAAAAATAAGACAACAACAAATGACGAAAGATTCATCAATTCTGTGAAATTGTTTGTTTTGAAGAGGAATGTTTAACCCAAGTGGGGAGCAGAAGGTTATATATGTCATTTAAAGATGAAACCTGCATTTGACCATTTGCAATGCTTTGAATGTGTTGCACTCTAAAACCAAATGCTCTAGGTGACACCAAGAGCTAGCCATGTACTTTTGGTTCCATTAACAGGATTCATCCTGGTGCAAACACAATATGAAATGTATAAATCCTGGCAAAGATTTTCTTACAAACAGATGTTTACTTTCGGAATGCTAATTCTAGAAAAGCTAACCATTCTGAGGCGTTTAATTACAAGTATAAATTGTTTTAGTGGCCCAAACATGGAGTAGTGTGTGCACAGCACTTTGTAGCTGAAAGGAAAAGGCGCTATATCAAATGACCTTTGATTGGATTGGAAAAAGTAAAAGTCTAGCAAGAGGATCATAAAAAGATTTCTGTACTTTATATGCATTTGGCCCACAATTTTGCAGCATTAAGTTTGCCATGATACCCTTTTGAGTCTCCACTATATAAAAGTCCTTGTATATTACAACCTTATGAATTAATTCAGTGCTGCAGTTAAAAGGCGATGTGCAATAATTTACATCAGGCTATGCTAGAGGGATTCCCTCCCCTGTACAGCTCGTCTTTCGATTTTGCTATTAATTGCACTGTGTGTGAGATTAAGATTCAGTATTAAGATTGATCTGACAACTTGTCAGACATCATATGGATGACATGCCTTCCAGATTATTGGCCAGAAACATGCTTTAAGAAGGTAACTCTGCAGCCATGTAAGACTTTTGATCTCAGTCTGGCATGAAATAGCATTCCTGCCATACTCTGTCAAAAACAATATTGATCTATCAAACTTTTGGCATAGCAAAAGATGGAAGACAACAGAGAGTCCAGGACCAAGGCCTGAAAATAGTGCAGGAGATTAAGACTCTGTTCACAGACTTTACTTCATGTAGTAATGTTATCTTCAAGAGCCACTTCAGAAAGTTCTTCCCAGACAACATCCGACATGAGGCATGGTTGTTTACTTTCTCAAGTCTCATTCAACATGTATTCTTGGAGATGATCATAAAGGAAACACTCCATGACCACAACACATCAATCTAAATTGGTGGTGGACCTCTCTGCAATATCCTGATTCATTGATATCGACCTTAAGGTTTAAGCATTAAGACTATCACTGCAAACATCACAATAAGCAGATAAACATGAGAGAAAGTTAAAAGCTTCGAATACATTAGAGCAATGGTGAATGGCACTTACAGTAGAGTTGACTAGGCTCAATATGGAAAAGCAGCAAATACTATACAGGATCATAAGCTATGGATGTGCAACAGGCACAATCCTAGCTGAAACTGGAAATATAAACTGTTAGGAACATTGAACCAATGGGTTTCTCAGAGACAATGTCACCAAACTAGTGGGTCACTCAGAGACAATACTAAAGTTGGTCAAGAAATACAAGCTGTTCTGGTTTGGCAATGTTTTTGACACAATGCTGCCATGGTAGAAAGAGAAAGAGATGGTCACACGATGAGAAGGAACAGACAGTGCTATCCTAAGCTGTATTAGAACAGCCTAGAGCAGAACCTTTGGAGACAGGTCTTTCCTACAAGCCAAGGGATGTTTTAGTGAATCCTTCAATTCTGAATGTGTTTCTTGTATGTTCCTGCACATGTTCCACAAGACTGCCATTCACACTATTCATGTATAAGCAGCTCAAGTTGTTCCCAAAGATGGCCTTTCCCTTGTTCACTTTCAATGCTGTAAAACCTGTCTTTACCACTGAGAGCACCGTGTTACTCTGGTACATTTCCCTCAACATGAGTGGCCACATGCACATCATACCACTTCTCGTAGCGAAATTCCCTGCTGCACATTTCGCATTTGAAGGCTTTCTTCTTTTTAATTCTGACACACTTATGGTGATTCAGATTACTTTCTAATTTGAATTTCTTGCCACACTTCCGACAATCAAAGGGGAATCCATCATGAAACTTTGTCATATGTCTTCGCTTCATGGTCTTGCAGGCAAATTTCTGTTTGCATTTGAAACATTCTAGAGGGATCAGTCCAGCATTACCCACATGTGAAATGTATGTACCCCTATGGATAAATTCCATGTCACAATGCTCACATTTATACAGATTCTCTTTTGTGTGGATTCTCATGTGGTAATCTCGACGATATTCCTGGTTGAACGTCTTGCCACAATACTCACATTCATGGGTTGCTGGTAAATTTCCCTCAGTATACGCAGTCATATGAGTATCATATCGAATCTTGTATTCAAAGGATTTTTCCTTTGCGTGAAGTTCAAGATGTTTATTAAGATTACTCCTTATAACGAACGTCTTTCCACATTCTAGACACTTATAAGATTTATTACAGTATCCATGATACTTTATCATGTGTCTTCGCTTCATGGTCACACAGGCAAATTTCTGCTTGCATTTGAGACATTCTGGTGGTTTTGCTCCTCCAATACCCAAATGTGACCTTAATGTTATCCTACGGTAGAATTCTGCACCGCAATGTTTACATATGAAAGAGGAGTCTCTTGTGTGGGTTTTAAGGTGCCCCATTAGATTACTTTTTGTGCGGAATGTCTTTCCACAATACTGACACAGGCAAGTCTCGGGTAAATCTCTCTCAACATGTGAGGACATGTGCGTATCATATTTCTTCTTGTCAGAAAATTCCTTGCTGCAAAGGTTACACTGGAATAACTTATCCATTCTATGAAATTCATGTGTATGTTTATTCAGATTCTGTTTCAATCTGAATTTCTTGCCACATTTCAGACATACACGAGATTTATCGTGATATGGACGACAATTTTTTGTATGTGTATACTTCATGGTCGCACAGACAAATTTCTCTCTGCATTTGATACATTCTGGATTACTCACATGAAACTGTAATGAAATCGCATGGATAAATTTCTTGTTACAATATGGACATTCATAGTGTTTCTCCTTTGTGTGAATTCTAATGTGGTCTTGGAGATGGTGTTTCAGCTTGAATTTTTTTTCACAATACTGACATTCAAATGGCCTTTGCTCTTCATGTGATTTTTCATGTTCATCTCTCTCTTGTGAAGATGGAAAAGATTTATCACAATTAGAACATCCATATGACTGATGATTGATGTTATGATTGGCAAGATCACACTCAGATGTAAAGCTTTCACCACAATGAGAACAGTTGACAGGTTTCTGAGAGAATTCTTTGTTGCCATCTTGGATATTGTCTACGTCACAGTTTTTCATGTGTTTACACTTCATTGGTAGACATGGAAATTTCTCTTTGCTTTTAGAACATTCTGGTTGAGTCTTACCTACATGTTCACTAAATGTTAATTGATGGCTAAATTCCTTGCCACAATGTCCACATTTAAATTGTTTTTCCTTTGTATGAATTATAATGTGGTCCTCTAGCGTACTTTTAAGGCTGAATATTCTACCACAATACTGACATAAATGACTTTTTTTATCTTTTGTACAGTCAGCAATTCCATGATACCTTTTCATATGTCTATGCTTCATGTCCAAAGATGCAAATTTCTTTTTACACAGAGAACATTCTGGAAAATTGACCCCAGGGTGTTCGATTACATGCATATCGCATTCTTTCTTCCAGGAAAATTTCTTGTTACAATATGGACATTCATAGGGTTTTTCCTTTGTGTGAATTCTAATATGGTCTTGGAGATGGTGCATCAGCTTGAATCTCTTTTTACAATACTGGCATTCAAATGGCCTTTGCTCCTCATGTGATCTTTCATGTTCATTTCTCTCTTGTGAAGATGGGAAAGATTTGTCACAATAATAGCAATCATATGATTTTCCTGCATTATGCTTTATGTTATGATTAGCAAGATCACACTCGTATGTAAACCTTTCGCCACAATGAGAGCAGTTGAAAGGTTTCTGAGAGAAGTCTTTGTCTTCAGCTTGGAGATAGTCTAAAACACAGTTTTTCACGTGTTTGCGCCTCATCGTCATACATGCAAATTTCTCTTTGCATTTAGGACATTCTGGTTGAGTCTTACCTACATGTTCACTTAATGTTGATTGACGACTAAATTCCTTGCCACAATGTTTACATTGGAAGGGTTTATCCTTTGTATGAATTCTCATGTGTTTCTTCAGAGTACCTTTTAGGCCAAATTTTTTATCACAATACTGACATTCATGATACTTTTCTTTTGTACATTCCAAGTCAACAATTCCATGATACCTTTTCATATGTCTATGCTTCATGTCCAAAGATGCAAATTTCTTTTTACACAGAGAACATTCTGGAAAATTGACCCCAGGGTGTTCAATTACATGCATATCGCATTCTTTCTTCCAGGAAAATTTCTTGTTACAATATGGACATTCATAGTGTTTCTCCTTTGTGTGAATTCTAATGTGGTCTTGGAGATGGTGTTTCAGTTTGAATCTCTTTTTACAATACTGGCATTCAAATGGCCTTTGCTCCTCATGTGATTTTTCATGTTCATTTTTTTCTTGTGAAGATGTGTCACATTTATAAGATTTACCATAATGATTTACATTATGATTAGCGAGATCACACTTGGATGGAAAGCTTTCGCCACGATGAGAGCAGTTGAAAGGTTTCTGAGAGAAGTCTTTGTCTTCATGTTGGAGATTGTCTAAAACACAGTTTGTCATGTGTATGCGCCTCATCATCTTACATGCAAATTTCTGTTTGCATTTAGGACATTCTAGTTGAGTCTTACCTACATGTACACTTAATGTTGATTGATGACTAAATTCCTTGCCACAATGTTTACATTGGAAAGGTTTATCCTTTGTATGAATTCTAATGTGTTTCTTCAGAGTACCTTTTAAGCCAAATTTTTTATCACAATACTGACATTCGTGATACTTTTCTTTTGTACATTCCAAGTCAACAATTCCATGATACCTTTTCATATGTCTATGCTTCATGTCCAAAGATGCAAATTTCTTTTTACACAGAGAACATTCTGGAAAATTGACCCCAGGGTGTTCGATTACATGCATATCGCATTCTTTCTTCCAGGAAAATTTCTTGTTACAATATGGACATTCATAGTGTTTCTCCTTTGTGTGAATTCTAATGTGGCCTTGGAGATGGTGTTTCAGTTTGAATCTCTTTTTACAATACTGACATTCAAATGGTCTTTGCTCCTCATGTGATCTTTCATGCTCATTTCTTTCGTGTGAAGATGGGAAAGATTTGTCACAATAGTAGCAATCATATGATTTTTTTTCATTATGCTTTATGTTATGATTAGCAAGATCACACTCGTATGTAAAGCTTTCGCCACAATGAGAGCAGTTGAAAGGTTTCTGAGAGAATTCTTTGTCTTCAGCTTGGAGATAGTCTAAAACACAGTTTTTCACGTGTTTGCGCCTCATCGTCATACATGCAAATTTCTCTTTGCATTTAGGACATTCTGGTTGAGTCTTACCTACATGTTCACTTAATGTTGATTGATGACTAAATTCCTTGCCACAATGTTTACATTGGAAAGGTTTATCCTTTGTATGAATTCTAATGTGTTTCTTCAGAGTACCTTTTAGCCCAAATTTTTTATCACAATACTGACATTCATGATACTTTTCTTTTGTACATTCCAAGTCAACAATTCCATGATACCTTTTCATATGTCTATGCTTCATGTCCAAAGATGCAAATTTCTTTTTACACAGAGAACATTCTGGAAAATTGACCCCAGGGTGTTCGATTACATGCATATCGCATTCTTTCTTCCAGGAAAATTTCTTGTTACAATATGGACATTCATAGTGTTTCTCCTTTGTATGAATTCTAATGTGGTCTTGGAGATGGTGTTTCAGTTTGAATCTCTTTTTACAATACTGACATTCAAATGGCCTTTGCTCCTCATGTGATCTTTCATGTTCATTTTTTTCTTGTGAAGATATGTCACATTTATAAGATTTACCATAATGATTTACATTATGATTAGCGAGATCACACTTGGATGGAAAGCTTACACCACGATGAGAGCAGTTGAAAGGTTTCTGAGAGAAGTCTTTGTCCTTATGTTGGAGATAGTCTAAAACACAGTTTTTCATGTGTTTGCGCCTCATCGTCTTACATGCAAATTTCTCTTTGCATTTAAAACATTCTGGTTGAGTCTTACCTACATGTTCACGTAATGTTGATTGATGACTAAATTCCTTGCCACAATGTTTACATTGGAAGGGTTTATCCTTTGTATGAATTCTAATGTGGCCTTGGAGATGGTGTTTCAGCTTGAATCTCTTTTTACAATACTGACATTCGTGATACTTTTCTTTTGTACATTCCAAGTCAACAATGCCATGATACCTTTTCATATGTCTATGCTTCATGTCCAAAGATGCAAATTTCTTTTTACACAGAGAACATTCTGGAAAATTGACCCCAGGGTGTTCAATTACATGCATATCGCATTCTTTCTTCCAGGAAAATTTCTTGTTACAATATGGACATTCATAGTGTTTCTCCTTTGTGTGAATTCTAATGTGGCCTTGGAGATGGTGTTTCAGCTTGAATCTCTTTTTACAACACTGACATTCGAATGGTCTTTGCTCTTCATGTGATCTTTCATGTTCATTTTTTTCTTGTGAAGATATGTCACATTTATAAGATTTACCATAATGATTTACATTATGATTAGCGAGATCACACTTGGATGGAAAGCTTTCGCCACGATGAGAGCGGTTAAAAAGTTTCTGAGAGAAGTCTTTATCACCATTTTGAAGTGTTCCTTCATTAAATCTGCTGTCGTCTGAATCAAGTTTTGTACAAAAACTCAATCCAAACTGATTTCCCAAAGAGCATTTCGCCTTATGCTTCACAAAGTCAGAATTACATCGAAATGACTTTTTACAATGTGAACAATGAGTCATGTCTTCAGACTCTATGACGATAAAATGACATCGTTGGAAGTGTTCCCTCAGTTGAGACTCTTCAGAAAATGAGAGAGCACACACTAAACATTTAAGAGTTGTTTTATCATTGGAACATTTGGAAGTACATGTAGTTGTTTCATGATTCTCAGTGCATGAACGCATTGACCCTGAACAGTCTGCCCTCTTACAATCACATGGCCCAGTCAAAACATCCTCTCCACTTTTCACTCTCCCTCCATCGAAGCATCGTCTATCCTCATGCTGCTGGGGACCAGTTTCTGTAAGTGCGACAAGGAAATATACGTTAAGTTATTTATTGTGGAAAAAATCAAATGTAAACATGAAGTCAATATTAAATTATTCAATAAAGTACTGTGAAAATGTACAATTTGAATATTATGAGGGATGGAAACTAAATCATTATAAGGTCTATTTCCCAATTAAGTTACAGCACTTACTGCAGTCTCCTTCACAGAGGGTGCTCTATTATATAAGTTTGGGCATCAGTGACAACAGCATTCAGGTCAGTCTAACCTGTAAATGTTCAACAATATGAATTATACTCAAGTGCCATCTAACATTCAATGTTACCGAAGTGTGGTGGTCATTAAATTCCTTTTCAATATTAAATTTCAATTAAAATTTAAATTGAGGTTTTGGGGATATTAATTACATTTAGCACCATCTCTTGTCTTTATTTTTTGTTTTATTGGGGTTATTATCACAACAAACGTAGAGGGCAGCAACACTTTGCAGTACTTTTAGGAAGGTCCACTCGATACGCACATACGATTGAAGTGCATGCACAATTTGGTAGACAATGCCAACGAAACCATGAACCGATACAATACACTCAGAGATTAATAGCAAAATAGAGGTAAACTAACAGAATGTGACAAGACTAGATTCAAATAAAAGAAACACAAAAAAATACAAACAACTGAATAATGATGTACATAATTTTGAAATTAAAAATATTACTGAATGATTATCTTATTTTTTTAAATATTCAGTAACCAGGATTGTTTTAGCAAAGCTCATTTTGTGACTGCTATAAGCTCCGCCCCTCACTCAGCACACTTTTTAAGTAGATTGTAGAGTTGATTTTTTTTCATTTCCTCATTTTCAACATTTTTACTTGAAAGTTTTTTTTATATCAAACATCATGCTTAAAAATATGCAATATCTATTCCTGTATTTTTTGTTAAATATTATGTGTAGGTGATAACTATTTTATGACTTTCGCAAGTCAGTATGATAACAAATATACGTGAGGTTGATAAATGCTTCATCTAAATTTCGCTGCGCCACTTTAATGCGCAGGCCTTCACAGTCCAGAGGCAGCGCCACCGCTTGGGTATAGCGCCATGGCTGACTGCGCCGGCGCCCTGGCCAGCTGGTCGGTGCGGAGAAAGGATACGATTGGCTGGTATCTGCATGCATGCTTACACAAATTTGCATAAAATTATAGAATAGTAATAGTAGCTGTGCCTGTGACATGTACACCTTCGCCACTTGGTAGTTGACAAGTCAAGGCCCGTCAAAACATACATGGCTCGATACTGGACCAGATAATTTTGGTCAGGCTATTAGGTCTAACGTTAGACTAGGACCTTATCTGGGCTTGGGCTTGCAACTGGCTAGTGGCTGTATTCGATCTCTGCCTGATGGATTGCAAAAAAGTTGGGTCGGATTTGTGGATATCACATAATCATTCTATATTTTCAGACTCCAATCTACACTGAAAGTGAAAATTAGGTTTCTATCCATGAACATTTATCATTGGTCAAGTGCCTTAGTTCCACATCAATGACAGATCAAATCCATATCGTTCAAGTCCATGTCTGTCATGACTATGTCGAGTTGCATTGAGATACATGTATCCTGCCAGTCATTCTAGTGCGGCCAGCTCTGCCTTTGCACAGTACGCGCACCAATGTGTCCCTCCCGGGAAGTTTCGGCGCAGTCATGCCAGAAGATCAACGTATTGGCTTTGGTGTTGGCTGGTGTATTTTTGGTATGGGCAGCAAAATTCAGCAGAAAAACGGTAATGCAATGTCATCAGACTATGTATTTTTATTGATGTGCAAACTACAAGAATCATGATGACCCTTTGTCTTACTTTTTACATAAAATACAGTAGGCCTAACATTCCTAAAAAATAATATCCAACATTCTTTCTTAGTCTAGAGTTCTCATTATCCATAAAAAATAGTAAAATTTAACAAAATAAAATAAAATCAACACTACAATCTACTAGAAAGTGCGCTGAGTGAGGGGCGGAGCTTAAGTGGTCACAAAATCTGAGCAGGGTGGACCTTCCTAAAAGCAACCCTGCCGTGTGTTGCTGCCCTACAGTATATGTTTAAAACCTGCAGTAACAGCTACTCTACTAAGTGAACTACATCCCCTTTAATCCTATAGGTCAGGTCTTATCTCCAAGGCTAAAAAAGAAGAAGGTTGAATTTAGAAAATCTAACGAGCATAATAATACAAATTTCATCAAAATTGGATGAAAATAAGTAAGTTTAGAAATTTCACTTATTTTCACAAACATGTTTTATGCACTATTATTATACAATTAAAATGAGGGAGGTTATAATGTCACAAATTGGATTTTGTTATATTATTCATAGACTTTTTCTAATTGACAAGGAACTCTTCATTGAATCTGAGTTCAGGGAGGAGTCAAAACTTGATTCACATAATGATGAAAACTTACAATATTTCATTTAACAAAATACAAAAGAAATTGTGGGTGGATGGCTTCATTGGTTCCCTCACTTGCATAACAGCTCAAAAGTGCATAAACCATTTTTTTTTTAAGTAAGCAAAACTTCAAAACGTCACATTTTTCATTTTACCTCCGATTTTGCCGACTGTATCAGCATTTTGCCATATATACTTCTTCTCATTTAACTTTTATGGGTTGGAATGACCTTCAAATCCTCACATAACAGTTCCACTCAACAGAAACATACTTCACCTTCTTCGCTTGAAAGATCAAAACTCAAAGAACTACTTCCATGGTCCCCAGGCCCCTTCTCATCATTATCTTGAGAAGTTTCATCTGTCACAATGGGAGCTGTAGACTTGCCATCAAATGTTCCCTTGTCTTCTGTTTCACTGTCTTCAATCTCAGATTTAATGAAAATCAAACTATCCTCATCAATGCAGGTCAATACAATACCTCCATGTAAAGATTTCTCATCAGTGTCATTCTCATCCATCTTGGCATCTGAATACTCAAGTCCTTCCTCATATGCAGAATTTACTTTGGCTTTCCTTCTCTAACCAAAAAGTAGACCGACTACCGTACACAGATTCATGAATTGCCCTTTCTAGCAGGGTAGAATCTCTATACTCATTGGACCCTTTGGTGCCTTCAGTTTCCAAGTGAACTAGAAATGAAACAAAGAAATACAATTATTTTTAAAGAAATTTCAATGTATCAATTAAAGGTCAAGTCCACCACAGAAAAAGCTAGACCAAAATTTTCTGTGTTCCGTTAATCCATGTTTCACTCCCACACAGACAAAATGCACTGTACATTTATGCATCTACTCTGTGGGTCTTACCATATTTGAGATTTTTAAAATACTGCTCACTACTTTTTTCCTCATATGGGCATTTTCACGGTAACTGACATTACACGGCACAATGTTTTCACACCTTTCATTGTGTGTATCTCTAAAACAACAAATGATGGGAGTTTGCTTTTGATAGAGTTGATAAAGTGAACCTTGCTGTATACTCTGATACTAAGTTTTCCTATGTAACCACTTTTTTTTACGCATCAGCAAGAAAAAATGTGTCGGTAACTGACATTACGCAAAAGGACATGCAATTTCAGGGTGTTCATTAAAATTGAAATATCTCATGTCCCTGAGTAGATAGAGTAATAATTTGAATATGTAAATATACCTCCATTACTAGGTTAAGATGTGTCAAAATATTTAACAATTCGTTTTTGTCTTTTGGGGGCTATGATAATTTTTCCACAACCATGCTGGTAACTGACATTACGGTAACTGACATTACACTTAATTTGCCATGTAGAGATAACACATGGAAGTCAAATGTGTGGAATCATTGCATTGTATCTTCTGTGCAGGGCTTCACATTAAAGTGAGCTTGATGTGAAAGTATACCAGAGTTTCTAGGAACATTTCAATGAAAAAACTTTTTCTTTTTCTTAATTCCTTTCTTTGATTTGAACATTTTTATCATTACTTGTTGGTAACTGACAATACACATTAACATTTACCAGTGCTATATGATTTTCAAAGGCATAATTTTCTTGGTACTTATATGTAAGGCTTTTTAAAATCATAAAAGTTTCATAATACTTCACATTTTTAATTATCAAAAGATAAGAAATTTATGTTTTACTTACTCGGGGGGGGGGGGGGGTCATAGCAGCTACATGTTTTCCTATAGTAATCTAATATTGCATTGACTGTACACATGGATTTTTCTGACTATACACCCATAATATATTCATCAGTTGTGGAGCGTTGTGGCCCAGTGGATTAGTCTTCGGACTTTGAAACAGAGGGTCGTCGGTTCGAATCCCAGCCATGGCGTAATTTCCTTCAGCAAGAAATTTATCCACACTGTGCTGTACTCAACCCAGGTGAGATGAATGGGTACCCGGTAGGAAGAAATTCCTTGAATGCTTTGAGTGCCTAGGCAGCCCAGCTAAAGCCGGGGTAATAATAATAGCAGGGCCCGCTGGGAGAACAGTTTTCGGAACTGAAGCGGCTTCCCTGGGTAAATATACCTGTATTATTATTATTATTATTATTATCAGTTTCATATCGACTTTTTCCCCCTCCCCTCAAAAAAGGCAAAATGAATAAGAGTCTCCTCCCCTAGGCTACACGTACCCCTCCCCCGAATCTCATGCAGCCATGTAGTTTTATTGATTTCTATTCTGGTCAGTGCAAGCAATGCTTGTTCATATCTGTCGGATTTCAATTCTCTTCATAATTTGTTTAATCATTTTCTTTGCTAATTTCTTTTATAAGCTGTCAACAAAAAATTAACTCCAGCTTCTAAACTGAAACTGAACTAATGGAAATTAGAAAAAAAAAACACAGTTTTAGTAGATCCATGCAACATTGATCAGAACTGTCAAATTTCACTTTTCATCTATACTTGTAAACCAAAAACAAAATTGTATCACACATCCACACTACTACCAGGTATAAAAACCAGAAATTTACTTTTAGCGAGGCAATGCTCAAAATAATCCTAGAAACTAAAAAAAAGGACCCTGGAAATCCCCTTCATCACAATGTTAAGCTTAAAAAACGTTGCAGATTTAGGCAATAGGTTGGGAAAAGTACCCCCTACCCCCCCCCCCCCCCCCCGAAAACCAAACAAAAAATTGTCTGATACAAACAATTAGGTACTTGGTAAGTGCATGTACAAAACAATTTCATAGTAATTTTTTTTTGCACGATGGGAATGCAACTTCCTTCATAATTTCATATAGTATTCCTTGTGAACTATACCTTTTAAAAGTCAATAGCAAGCTCCTTCTGGTGTGACTTTTAAAGTGAAAGACTTAAATAACAAGTATACAATATTTCTTTACCATAAAATTGACCACATATTTGCATTTCAATATTGGTAACCAACGTTTTATCATGGTAACTGACATTACATTTCGGTAACTGACATTACATTTTCCACTTGGTAACTGACATTACATATATTTAATGGTACCCTATGGCTTCATTGTTAATTGGTAATCTTTAATTTTGGTGTAGAAGGGAGGGGTGTTACCTAGAGAGGAAATCTACCAAGTTTCATAATTCATATAATATATCCTCTTTTCCAGGAAATGAGAAAAAAAAGTTCATGTTTTCGGTAACTGACATTACATACCATATCACATACTTCATCAATGTTTTTTTATCAGATGAATGAATTACTGGTGTTTCTTTCTGTGGGATTTTAAAAAGTGTTATAATAGCAAGCTAAATCACAGGCGAAAACATCATGATCAAACCTGTTCTTTAAAAATCTGTCAAAACAAAATATGTATCAATATACTATTTTCAACTCTAATTTGTATCCATACTTTGGCAGCCATTTTGAAATAAAAAATGGCTGCCAGAGTCGGAAAAAAATTTTGTCTCACAAACTTCAGGTCTTGTTTTATTAAAAAACATAAAGCATTTGACATAAATATCAACTTGATTTTTTCGCCTCTGTGTCCATCTATGGTGAAAATGCCCATATGCATTGTAAGGAAAAAAGGTTACAGCCCGATAGACCGCGGGTCCGATAGACCGCGGGTCCGATAGTCCGCGGGTCCGATAGACCGCGGGTCCGATAGACCGCGGGTCCGATAGTCCGCGGGTCCGATACTCCGCGGGTCCGATAGTCCGCGGTGTGTGTAAAATTATGATCAGGATATAGTGAGATCCAATGTCATCAAGAGGTCAAAAGGCCAATGATACGAGTCCATGGGGTTCTATAACGATGACCCAACGGACGATCGCCCCCTGACATCTACTTCAAGGAAAATATTATCCCCATATTTTTATCGTCAGGGATTGTTACCCCCCCCCCCGGAAATTAACCCTCTAGACGCCATACGGAGCCTCTAAAATGCCATCGACTTGACGACATGGCGAGATACTTTACCTTGCCTTGTCGACTAAATAAGCTTATTATGTCCGCATGGCGCGATACGTTATCCTGCCAAGTCAGTCCACTTATAAAAAGTTATATGTCAACATGGCGAGATATTTTATCTTGCCAAGTCGACTTAAATAAGTTACATGTCAACATGGCGATATATCGGGACTTGTACACCTCATATCTCGCCATGTGGACATATCGATTTGACAAGATAGAATATATCGCTATGTCGAAATAATAAGCGTATTAATTACTTAGGCGGTGGAAGCGGGGGGGGGGGGATCTTTCCCCCTAAATTTGAGGTGGGGGACGGTCCCCCCTAGATTTTTAGTTGAGAACCTTTGTTTGGTTGTCAATTTGTTTTCTACGCCCCCCCCCCCCTAAATTGAGGTGGACCCCCACTAAAATCTTTTTGTTCCCCCCCCCCTAATTTTAGTTGATAACCTATTTTTTCTTTTCAAAAAATTTTGGTGATCCCTCCTATAAATTATGGTTTATTTGCTTGTTAAATTTTTTACCTGTGTCCATCCCAAAATTTCAGGTGGACCCCCCTAAAAAAAATTTCTTCCGCCGATAATGATTAATTTAAAGACATGGCAAGATAAAGTACCACGCCATGTCGTCACGTTGATGGCATTTATAAGGCTCCGTACTAGGGGTAATTATCCGGGGTAATTGTCTGGAGGGTAAATTTCCGGGGGAGGGGGGTAACAGTCCCCGGCGGTAAAAATATGGGGATAATATTTTCCTTGAAGTAGTTGTCAGGGGGTGATTGCCCTAATTGGGTTATTGTTATAGAACCCAGGCGCGGATCCAGGATTTCGTGGGAGGGAGGGGGGGATTTGACCTGATTTTTGGCGCCCATGTGTACTTTTCGAAAAATGGCGCCCACTCCCTCCCGGCCAGGCTAACTTAAGTGCCTTAAATGGATTTTGAATTATCTTATAATCACATTAAAAAAAAAACAAAGACCACTTTTTCATCTGTTCTTTAAAAAAAAAATCCATGAAATGTAATATAAATGGGAGCGCGAAGCACGAGCGATTTTTTTTTATTATTATTATTATTTTTTTTTTTTTTTGGGGGGGGTTCAATTTGGTTTAACTTCTAACCAGAGTAGGCCCTACTCGAATATTGTGTGAACGGGAGCTGTTTATGTACTGTTGTTTTAGAATACCCTTCAATAATATTAACGATAACCTCTTGGGAATAATGCAATCTCGAAGCAATCGACTAATTCTCCTAATCAGCGGCGTATTTATTCAGCATGGATGCACGGGGGGGGGGGGTGGCGACGGCACCAAGTTAAAAAAAATAAATGAAGTGGGAGGGGGTAGACGTTAAAGACAATCTGAGATTTCATTCTTAAAAACACATTGAGGTATCTCACAAGGCCTAAATAAATAATGAGAACGCGAAGCGCGATCTGATTTTTTTTTAAATAGATTTTTCAAGTATTATATCCTGAAAGCCTAAGTCAGGGGCGGACCCAGCTTCCGCCAATAGGGGGAGGGGTCATTTTTTCACCCATATTTTCCCCGATCGGCCGCTCAAAGTTGATTTTTTGTTTGTTTCTTTGAAGGGGTTGTCCCAGTGCCGTAATGAGCCAACAATTTCGAGGGGGCTCGATATGGTGTATCGCATAAAATTGATAAGAAGTTGCCAGTGAGCGAAGCGAGCAAGCAAATATTATGACATTTTTATTACAAAAGTACAAGGTTGTGATAGATTTTGACATAATATTTGGAAAATAATATTATATTTCATCCTAATCCCTTTCCTTTTCTCTCTATTTTTTCTTAGTCTTGATTCTCTCTTTTTTTTTGGGGGGGGGGGTGGGCAAAACGCCCATGTCCTAACAGTCATTTCCTAGCTTTACTTTATAAGCAACATAAATGTGTAATAATCTCTTAAGCCCTATGTAATCTAAAAATGAAATTTCATGTATTTTGTCCTGAAAATTGAACATTTTGGGCAATGTTTGTGAACCTGAACAGGACGCGTATGCAACTAGATAATTACCACGAACGCGAAGCGCGAGCAGAAATGTTAAATATTCGTTCTGACCTGGTCGAAAAGGGACCTGTTAAGGATGTTTTGCAGTTAGCCATTAAGACGATACATATTTCAACGATTAAATAATGCGAGCGCGAAGCGCGAGCTGAATATTTTTGATATTCCAACCTAAAAAGATGAGATTTCAAATCCCCCAATGGGACATTCGATTCATGTTTGTCAATCATGAAAAAGCATGGATAATTTTTGATATCTTCCTACAATAATAATGCGAGCGCAAAAAAACATGCGTGCGCGTGTTTTAGAGTTAGACAGAATCCTGGCAATCTGAATACATTTCATTTTTCATCATAAAAATCAATAATGCGAGCGCAGAGCCCGAGCTGAAAATAATATTTGAATTTCCGATGTGAAAAGGGTCAATTTAAGCACTGTTTACAGCACTGTGTATATAGGGAAATTTGATAGCACTATATAAATAATGCGAGCGCGAAGCGCGAGCTGATATTTTATTATTATTTTGACCTAGGATCGAGACATTTTAGGCCTAAGGACATTTTGTCATCATATAAGAATGATGACTATCTTCTATTTCTTTTCCTAAAACTTGTCAATATTTATTTCTGAAAAAGGGACAATTTAGTTATTAGGAATTCATACAAATTTTATTTCATATTTATTAATCTGTTAAGCCTAATGAGTGTGTGAAATTTGTTGACAGTGCATGAGGCCTGAAAACCTGATATTTTAAGTATTTTTGTAATCATGAATAGGATTCATTGGTTGATATATTTTTAGCAAATAATGCGAGCGCAAATCGCGATCCGGAATTTTTTAATGGGGGAATTTAAGAAATTTAATTGTTAGAGAATTAATAAAAAGGTATACATAACTCACCAATCAAAATGCGAGCGCATAGCGCTAGCTCATAGGCCTTTATTATTTTTTTTACAATCGAGACACCTGAAAAGGTATATTTAGAGAATCTTATATGAAATACAAAAAGACAATATGTAGGTCTACTTGGCAAATAGTGCGAGCGCACAAAATGTTGTAAATGTTGATTCAAACTTTAAAACGGACATTTTCCAGAGCACTTAAAAACATAAATTGGTAAATAAAACAATATAATGAAAAATCGATGTCCGAGCTGAATTATGTTTTGTATATTGATATCAAAACTTGATATTTTAAACTACATATCATCATATTGAGCAAGATATGCATCTCATCGAACAGGCAATGCGAGCGCGATGCGCGAGCGAAACTTCAATACAGTGACATTACTTCCTCCTTTTATGTTTCGTCTTCTTTTTTTCTCATTTCTTTCCCCCTTTTTTCTTTCCCCGTTTTTCCCAATTTATTTGCTCTGTCAATAGGGGGAGGGGGGGGGGGTGCCCTCGGGCCGCCTGGATCCGCCTATGTTAGTAGTTGTTATGATGAACACGATGCATATCTATTAAGAAATGAATGCGACCGCGAAGCGCTAGCTGAAAACTTTTATAATGATGAAATGAAAAATACATTTTCAGTTGTCAGGTTAGAATATCAAATATTTTCAGCTTGTGCTTCTCGTTCGCATAAAAAACTGTAAGGTCGGGATGCGTATATAACTAAACAATTTATTTTTGCCAGCGCGAAGCGCGAGCTCAATTTTTTTATATACTGACTTAAGAAGGACTAAGGTATAATTCCTATTCTAATTGCTTGTCCTTTTTCTCTTCTTTGTTTTCTGTTTCTTACCCCTTTTTTGCGCCACCATGGGGGGGGGGGCAAAATCTTTGCCCCCTGGATCGGCCTATGTATGTTGACTTGAAAAACACTAACACTTACACTTACTAACACTAGGATTGATGCAGAGGATGTATACGTCATTAATCAAATATTGCGAGCGCGTAGCGCGAGCTGAATTTGATAATAACCCCTTTTTGTGACCCTCAACAGGGTATCTATCTCGCTAAACAGACTTAAAACTCGAAAACATTGTTTTTGTCTGTTATCGTAAAAACGGGATATTTTAATTCAGCCGCATTTAATTTAAGTTTTTTGGGCAGGACATATATTTTACTATAAACAGGCAATAAGAGCAATGTTGCGCCCCCGGTCGAAAATGAATTTGCATGAAGCCCCCTAAGTTCAAGGTCGATTTGGCACCCTCGGTTGAACATAAACTTGGCGCCCCCATGTGAAATATAACTTTGCCCTCCCTCCCCCTCTCTGAAACATGTATTTGTCGCATTATGGTCAAAATTCAAATTAGCGCTCCCCTAGTTCGAACATCAATTTGGCGCCCCCCTCCAAGTTCAAACATCAGTTCGGCGCCCCATAGTTCGAACGTCATTTTGGCGCCATCAAATCGACGTCCAGGTCAACATCCCTCTCCCGTTTCCCATCTCCTTTTCTTTCTTTTTTTTCTTTCTCTTATCCTCATTCCCCTTCCTTCCTTTCTCTTTTTTTCTTTCTCTCTCTCTTTCTTTCCCCCTCTTCCTCTCCCCTTTTCTTCTTCTCTTTTTTTCCTGCTCTCTCTCTCTTTTTCTTCTCTTTATTTTTCCCTTTTCTACTCTCATTTGTTGTCTTCCTTTCCCCCTTTTCTTCTCCTTTTCCCCCATCTTTTATTTCCCCATTTTCTTTTCCTTTTCCCCCATCTTTTCTTTCCCCCTTTTCTTCTCTTTTTTCTGTCTTTTCTTCCCCTCTTTTCCTCTCTCTTTTTTCGTTTTTCTTCTCTTCCTCCCCCTTACTCTTTCCTTTTTTCTTCTCTTTTCACATCTTCCTCTCTCTTTAAATATTATTCTCTTCTTTCCTCTTTTTTTCTTCTTCTTTTCCCCCTTTTCCTTACTCCGTTCTTTTCTTTTCTTTCTTTTCCCTCTTCCACTTTTTTTTCTCTTCCACCCTTTACTTCTCCCTTTTTCTTTTTCTTTCCTTTCCCCCTTTTTTTCTTTTAATCTTTTTTTCTTTTTCTCTCCCTCCCCCTTCCTCTCTCTCTCTCTTTCTTCTCTTCTTTTCCCCTCTTCCTCTCTCTTTTTTCTTATCTTTCTTCCCATCTTCCTCTATTTAAATATTCATCTCTTCCTTCCTCTTTTTTTTCTCCTTTTTCCTCCTTTTCCTTTCTCCTTTCTTTTCTTCTCTTCCTTTTCCCTCCTCTCTTTTTTCTCTTCTTTCCCCTTTTCTTCTCCCATTTTCTTTGTCTTTCCTTTCCCCTTTTTCTTCTCTTTTTTTCTTCTCTTCCTTTCTCCTTCTTACTCTCTTTTCTATTCTCTTCTTTTCCCATCTTCCTCTTTCTTTTTTTATTATTTTCCTTTTCCCCTCTTCCCCCCTCTTTCTTTGAGCTGGGGGTTGGGGGTGAGGCAGTTCCTCCTCGCCCCCCCCCCCATGGATCCGCACCTGATAGAACCCCATGGCCTTGTATCATTTGACCTTTGGACCTCTCGATGACATTTGATATATCTGATCATAATTTTACACACACTGCGGACTATCGGACCCGCGGTCTATCGGACCCGCGGACTATCGGACCCGCGGTCTATCGGACCCGCGGTCTAACGGACCCGCGGTCTATCGGACCCGCGGTCTATCGGGATGCCCCCGGAAAAAAGGGGGGGGGGAGGTGGAATATGGTATCATTTTCTGAATTTCATGTAAAAAATTTATCACAAGATTTGTTTTTTTAATTGAAAGTTTAAAACTTTTTGCTTGCAGCTTCTTATAAATTTTGCCCCATATGCAATGTTTAGCACTCTGAAATTGTTTGAATCATTATCGACGGATGTGCATGACCCCAAAGTGCCTTTTTTTACTGTACAAATTGGTCACACTGGCTAAAGCATCCCCCCCACCAAGATATTTAGGGGGTGCTACTGCTGTGTTTGTTATTTACCATACCAGGAGCGGATCCAGCATTCGCCAATAGGGGGGGGGGGGGGGAAATGTTCAACCACATTTTCCCCGATCGGCGGCTCAAAGTCAACTTTGTTTGTTTATTTGAAGTGGTATTCCTAGTAGTCACTTAGCTTTATTCTTATAAAACAACATGAAAATGTAAAAATCTCATAAGCCCTATTTGAATAGAGTGAGCGCATAGCGCAAGCTAATTTTTTTTTAAATTTCATATATTTTGTCCTGAAAATTAAACATTCTGGGCAATGTTTCATGTTTGTGATTCTGAACAAGCTGAGTCTGTAATTAGGCCTACTGCCAGCAGAAATACGTTCTGGCCTGATTAAATAAAAAGGGACCTGTCAAGGACTGTATGCAGTTAGCCATGAATACATATTTCAACGATCAAATAATGCGAGCACGAAGCAAGAGCTGAAAATTTTTGACATTCCTAACTAAAAAAATGGATATTCTAAGCACTTTTTGTAATCATGAACAGGATGTATACAACGAAACAATGCGAGCGCGAACGGAAAAAAATTAAACCTAAAAACAACGCATACATTCGTAATTCCGAAGCTTCGTTATTCCGAAGGCTCGGTTATTCCGAAGGTTCGTATTTCCGAAAAGTTATTATGTGTACAACATAGCACAGTGCCAGTCATGGAAAGTTCATTGACATTTGACCTTTGACCTTATTCACATTTCAACTCATATTCGAACTTGACCTGTGCCTTCAGGAGATGGACCTCTGGTATGAATTTGGTGATCCCACCTCAAAGCTATAGAAAGTTATTGGGTGTACACCTCAAATAAGCCTGCGCCAAGGCATGATAATGTGCATATAACTGTCTTAACAAAATATTGATAAACTTTAAAATTCAATAACTTCGTTATTTCTTTTCTGATTTTGATGAAATTTTCAGCATTTTGCTCTGTGAATGAATATTACTCTATTTATTTACTGTCAGCCCAGACCATGCCTTTAAAATACTATATAATTCAAGCACTGTGTGAGAAAATTGAGCTGTGGATATAGATCACACGTAATAAATGATGCGAGCGCGAGCTGATAATTTTATATAATTTTGACCTAGGACCGGGACATTCTAAGGACATTTTTTCATCATAATGAAAAATGATGACTATCTTTATAATAATAATAATAATAATACAGGTATATTTACCCAGGGAAGCCGCTTCAGTTCCGAAAACTGTTCTCCCAGCGGGCCCTGCTATCTTTCTATTCCTCTTCCAAAGCACGAGAATTTATTGATCTAATACAGCTTATATGAGAGCCTATATTTATTGATATTAAGGCCTGAAAACTGGACTTGGTAAATATATGCGAGAGCAAATCGCGAGCCAAAATTTTTGATAAACTGTCATGAAAATGGAATTTAAGTAGTTTGTTATAGAATTACTATAGAAGTATATTATTACTGACCAATCATATGCAAACGCGCAGTGCTAGGTTTTGACAATCAAACCTGAAAAGGGCTATTTTAAGGACTCTATGGAATACACACACAAAGAGAATAGGTACATGTACTTGACAAATCGAATCATGCGAGCTTGCAGCGCGAGCTGAAAATGTTGATTCTCAGACAATAGAACAGACATTTTACAGAGCATTTTTTGAAAATCAATTTGAAAATCAAAGCTCATTGTCCAAGCTGAAATATATTTTGTATGATATTGACATACAAACTTGATATTTCAAGCTCAATATCAGCCTATTGAGCCAAATATGTATCTCATCGATCATGCAATGCAAGCACAAATTTTATACAATGACATGAAAACATTTTATTATAATTTTTAAGTCTTCCCAGGCTCACCTTATTTTATTCACTCTTCTTCCTCCTTTTTTTTCCTCTTCTTTTTTTTTCTTTCTGTCCCCCTTTTTCTTTTTTTGCTCCACCAATATGGGAGGCCCAGGCCCCCCTGGATCCGCCAAGCCATACTAGGCAGTATTAACATGTTTTCATACGTCATAAGTAGTGTAATATTGTACTATGATACCTAAATTTTATGAAAATTTTTAACCAAAAGTGAAGTCAGATATAGTTTTTTTTTTGAGAAACATTGGAATTTTCAATTTTCAATAATATTGCTGATTGAATAGTCAAGTACAAACACTGCCTGAAACGATTATTGGCAAAGCACGAAAAGATTGAAAATATTGCAGGTCAATGAAATAATGTATCATTGATGGTTCCACATAATATTTACAACATTTTCATGATCCATAATAGGGGCAGCCCTGATTTTTCCAAACCTATTTTTGGCAATGTCCCATACGACACATGAAAATGCAAAATTTTTTCCTACAAATTTATTTTTGATGATGCAATTTCACAATATCAGTTTCTCTATCTTTGACCCATGGGTGATCGATTTATCCCATAAGGGTCTAATTACTGCCTTCCATTTTTCAACAATTGCCCTATTAAAAGTTGTCCCGTACGACACACACTGTGTTGTACGGGACATGTCCCGTACGACACACAATACATACTGCATTTAATTGCAGGATTTGGATTCAGAAACTATAAATAGTAGGATTATTTTAATTCAAGTAATTGATTTGACATAAAGTGAACTGAAAAAGTATTTTTTTGATCTCCATAGAACATGAAATAGGTGATTCTAACAATTTTAATTGACTTCATGCAGGCGTATTCTTTTTTGAATCCCTTCAGCTAAACTGGTGATTTTCGCTTGTCAGAGCAGGTTAATTTCTTTGTCACTGAGCATGAAAAGAAAACCTTTATAATTGATTCACCCTCGCCTGGAAGATGACTTCCTCTTGCATGCTAATGTGAAATTATTACAAGATGTAAAAAAATATTTAAAAATCAATCATCTAGTTGGACTTCCCTTGATGATCACTAATTTTTGTATGTACAGTATTGAAACTCCTTAATTACCTTTTTCAAGTTGTAAAAAATAATCTGGAAAATAAGACAAACCTATTTGTTCAAATAAAAATCTGAAAAAATAAGACAAACCATATGGTTTCATGAAATGCAGAAAGGTTTGAAAAAGTAAAATCGCATTTCTTTAGAAAAAAAATGTTGTGAACCATTGTACATTTCCCGTCATGAAAAAAATGATAATATATTGCTCCTGACTTAAAGGTCAACTCCATCCCTGGAAAATGCTGACTTGAATAGAGAAAAATCAAACTAGCATAGAGCTGAAAATTTCATCAAAATCAGATGGAAATTAAGAAAGTTATGACATTTTAAAGTTTCGCTTATTTTTCACAAAACAGTGATAGGCACAACTAGGTGAGTCAGTCGATGATGTCCATCACTCATTATTTCTTTTGTTTTTTGTTTGAATTATACAATATTTCATTTTTTATAGATTTGGCAATAAGGACCAACTTGACTAAAACATATAGTATGAAACAATGCTAATGCCACATGTTCAGGGAGTAATTAATCGTTGACACTTGACAATAAGGAGAAAATTAGAATATTTCATATTTCATGTAATAAAATACAAAAGAAATAGTGAGTGGATGACGTCATAGTCTCTTCATTTGCATACCAACCAGGATGTGCATATAACTGTTTTGTGAAATTAAGCAAAACTTTAAAATGTCATAACTTTCTTATTTACATCCGATTTTGATGAAATTTTCAGTGTTATGCTTGTTGGATTTTTCACTTTTTATTCAAATCAACTTTTTGTTGGGGTGGACTTGTCCTTTAATAATATTGTCCTGAATGACTACTTATTAAAAGCCTTTTCATTAAAAAGGAAGAATTTAGGGGCAATGCTCCCCTTCTGATTGATAAAAAGTTCATTGTTTTATTTAGGCTGTCCAGTACAACACGCAAGTGCCTGTTCAACACACAAGTGTCCCGTACGACACATTATTTTGTTTATAATATATTGACAGAATTATTCAGCCAATAGAGGTTTCTAACATAATGAATGTCTTTAGTTTGATAGGATTATCATTATCATCAGCCAAATAAAGTGATTGAAGAAGTCAGAGACATATAGTAAGAAAGTTTGGCTTCAATTTAGAGATGTCCCGTACGACACATTTTGAGTGTCCCGTATGCCACAATGTTCTCGAAAATGATAATTTGATTTATTTATTCATGAACTTTTATTTTGTTTTCTTTCATAGATGTGTTTGTTCTTGGGTAATTGAATGTCAATCTGAGTTCAGTTTCTATGAAAAATATCTACCTCACAGACTTTAGAGCACAAACTTGAGGTTAAAAAAAAGCCACTTTTTCTGCGTCCGTACGACACATTACTATTTTTAATCTGTGTTATACAGGATTTGAATTCAAGTCATGTTAAGTCTTGGTTTTCCTAACACTCTGGAAGTACTTGATGATCACCTTTAGTTACTGGAATATTTTTTGTTTTTCTTGTAAAAAAACTGTCAAATGTTCTCTAAATGTCTCGTAAGACACGTATGGACTCACCCAACCACTTTTTTCTGGCAAGTCAATTTTTTTTCTGCAACTGGCGAGTGATGACATTGTCATTCATAATCCTTGGCCTGAACAAACCCCAGGGCCCAGCACCCCCTACTTAAACAACTGGATCTGACTTTGAAAACTACTATGAAATAATTATTCACAAAAAACATCATTCATATAATGATACAATACTACTTTCATTGACCCTAAATAACATTTGACCTTGATCATGTGACCTAAGACTTGTCAGTGATACTTGATTATCCCTATGTCCACATTTCAGTAACTATATCCCTAAACTTTGAAAGTTATGACAGCAATTTAATAATTACCTCCAACATGGCCAAAGTTCATTGACCTTAAATGACCTTTGGTCATGTACATGTAACCTGAAACTCGCAAGAGATGTTCAGTGATACTTGATTACTCGTATTTCCAGGTTATATGAATTAGATCCATAACCTTTCAAAGTTTTGATGGCAATTCAACAAATACCGCAAGTTACTTGGTCAAAGTTCATTGACCCTAAATGACCTTTGACCTTGGTCATGTGAATTGAAACTCAGCCAGGATGTTAAGTAATATTTGATTACCCTTATGGCCACGTTTCATGAACTAGGTCCATATACTTTCTAAGTTATGCTGTCATTTAAAAAACTTAACCTTGGGACTTGGGTGTTTTTTAATAAAAAGTTTTTATCAAAAGTTTCACCTACTTTACAAAATCTTTAAATAAATTCAAACACATGACCTGAAAGAATGATTCTTCTTTTTTTCCAATGACACCAAAATCATTCGATCTATATTTAGAGCAGCAATGACAGAATAATAAAAGGGGTGTTTTGGTCTGCATCAACATGATCAAGCTTGCAAAACCTTAGCCCAACTTTTGTTTATAGACCGATTAATAGGTCTAACGTTAGATCTATCCATTTCTATCAGGGATATTTAAGACCTGCCTACTGACTGTGACCATGACACATTCACAGGTTACAACAACTTACATCTCAAGCTCTCTTAATAATTGTAAGAAAGACTTGACTCAACAATGCTCAAGTTTACTCAACATGAAGTTAAAGTTTCAACTTCACAACAGCTCTCTCTCGACTTTACCATCATGACCATGGTGACCATAATACAATCTATCATGTTCATTTAACAGATCTCTAAAGTCTAAATCATGGCACAAACCACAAGTTAGTAGGATGATCTGTTATACTTCTAATTCTAAAGACTAGGGTCTAATTATCACCTTATTACCGGATCTACTCGAAAAATGCAATTAATTATGCAGTCGATTTTCCAGGTCTAGGTCCCCTACTCCCTAGGTCCTATCACAGTAGGGCAATTCCAAGCAAAAGTGGACATTTTCCAAAAATTTATATCGGCTCTATATTTCAAATCTGGATCAAATTTTTCTTTCAAAACTCATATGGAATTTCATCAATACAAAAGGGGAACATAATTAGCAACAATTATTTTTTCTTATGCATCTCCTTATAGGAGAATCCAAACCATACAAGAAATTCTATACATGGGACTACAATGACTGTTTTTTACTTAATTTCCATTTAACAGAGAACTATTGCTTGTTTTGTAAAATTTTCTTTTGGATAATTAATCTGAAGGTCATTATTTTACATCATATCACACAAAAATTTTAAAATATATGTTCATTCTATGTTGCCTGTGCATGTATTTCTGATGTCACTCTAACCGTCACTCCGTAACCGGGTATGGATTTACATTTTAGGTCGTAATTAATGAAGTAATACACCAATTTTTTAATGTGCAGCATATAAAAAGCTACATGTGATGTAGAACAACATAGTCATAGAATCCAATCAATAAATCAAAATTACGATAGCATCATAGCAGTTCAAAATTCAAAGAGTTACTTTGAGCAATATGTTTTCTCCTCAAACGTGCATGTCCATTTGGCATCACTCTGTATAACCATGTTGATGAATACCAGTATTCATATCTCATTAATTCATTGGATGATCTAAAAAAAGTTATTTTATGACGTACGTACGGTACCTGTTACTGTTGATTAAATTCATTCAAAGTATTAGACCAAAAGCTATGGTCTCTGTTATGTTGGTTGTTCAGCTGAACTCCGTTGGCTTCACTCACCAAATACAGAGACCGAAGTTCTAGCGCGATCTGTACAGCTACAGGGGACTCAATGGCCATATGTTTATGTAGTTAAGATCGGATAAAAGGGGGAAGTGAATTTGCGCGACAGCCGAGGTAAGTCACTGTTTTTGTTCTTTTTAACTTGATTTTTCTCAGTTTTTTGGCAATTAATGCCAAGAGGGAATATTAATTTGCATTTTGGTCGGGTTAATTTTCAAAATTTTTATTCATTAAAGACGAAAATTGAAGAGCCCCGATGGGGGGATTTTGCATTGCAAGTCCCCTAATGGTGGCTGCACGCTAGCGAGCCGTCTGTGTATGAGGAGAAATTTAAAAACTAAAAAAAAGTTAAAAAACTCCTCGAAACAGACGGCTGCCAGCTGTCTATCAAAAATTCTTCTTCTCTCTTGTGGTGCCGTTCACTTTTAGCAACCATGCAGTCACTCAAAAATGAATAAGTTTTTTTGCCACTGGCACTGCTTTAATTAAATTTGGACTTGGAGCCTTTTCTGACAGGATGAAAAGCAAAAACAAAAACATGTCTCTAGTCTTACCACCATTACAAGGCTGGCTCTGCCCATGGCATCTTGTCTGCAACTGTGACAGATCTTCATCACCATGCATGCTTGAACTGAAGTTGAAACAGCATGCTTCCAGTGCAGTGCATATGCATTGGACTGGAAGAAGACACTGCACGCGCGCGTGCATGCGTCAGTCGCCGAGCGCCCGGCCCGGCCGATCGGATCGGGCACGCACCGGCGCAGATTATCGCAGATTTCAGGGCTGAGAGAGGCAGAACGAGTACAAACGGCAACGTCGAAACCATTTTTGTGTTCATTTTGGTGGAAATGGCTATTCAGGACGTTTGGAACCGCCTGAGGCAGTTTGATGCCTACCCTAAAACTCTCGAAGATTTCCGAGTCAAAACATTCGGAGGAGCTGCAGGTAAAAAAAACACTTTGATTTTGTGGCAATTCGAAATAACAAACATGAATAGATGGATGTGGGACTGTAGTATAAGTATAAGCCCTACCAGACCGCCAGGCCCAGGGAGCTCTTTCTTTGCGGGCCGGAGGCTAGGCGGAGCTCAGGCAAGGAGTCGACCATACGCCTAATGTGTATGAAGGTTAAAAAATTAGTTAATAAAAAGGTGAAAAATTGAAGGTTTCTTACACTTACAGTCCAGACCGATCTCTTGAGTCTTGTAGATCCCTCGATCTGTAGTGTTTGTCAACAAATAGGTCTGTCCCTAGACAGCTGGCAGCCGTCTGTTTCGAGGAGTTTTTAAACATTTTTTAAATTTCTCCTCGTACACAGACGGCTCGCTATCATGCAGCCACCATTAGGGGACTTTCAATGCAAAATCCCCCTGTCGGGGCTCTTCAATTTTTGTCTTTAATGAATAAAAATTTTAAAAATTAACACGACTGAAATGCAAATTAATATTCCCTTTTGGCATTAATTGTCCAAAAACGGGGGAAAATCAAGTTAAAGGAACAAAAACAGTGACTTACCTCGCGCTACTTCACTTCCTGTTTTATCCGAACTTATAGTACATAAACATATGGCCATTGAGTCTCCTGTACAGTTCGCGCTAGAACTTCGGTCTCTGTATTTGGTGAGTGAAGCCAACGGAGTTCAGCTGAACAACCAAAATAACAGAGATTGAAGCTTTTGGTCTAGTCTGTCCCTTGAACTAATGTTGTAAATCGGATCAAAAATCAGATCGAAAATCGGATCGGCAAGTTAAGCTTCTAAAATTGAAATCGAATCGGCGATGTTTAAAAACAAAGGAATACATCAAAATGTTGTTCGCGGTCGCGCGCATCTTCCTGACAAAGTCACAAAGACGAATGCATTGGAATGGAAGTCGCCAACATGCGCGATCGTTTGGAACATGTTTTAAAGCCAGGGGTTTTGAGGTGTTATTGCTTTAAAATAAACCAAGTGATTTTTATTAGAAAGATAAACGAAAGACGCATCTTCCGAGCAAAGGCGCAAAGGAAAATAAAATGAAAATATTTCTCATAGATCACAGGTTAATGAACGATCGGCAGGACATCTTTTAGAAGTATTTTTAGGTGCTAGCGATTTAGAATTATTAGAATGATCTCTTACGACGCATCATCTTAGAGGAGAATGAAACTCTTGGAGCAAGTTAGCTTTTGTGAAAGCAGAAAAATCAAAGAATAAGATCAACAAAACTTTGAGTAAAATAGGACTAGCAATAAAAGAGTTATGAGCATTTGAATGTCGAGATCACTAATGCTATGGAGATCCCCCCATTGGCAATGCGACCAAGATCTGTGATGTCACACACGTACAACTCTCCCATTCGGACACTGAAAATATACCCCAAAATATCTCTTTTTGCTCATTCTAATCATATGACAAACGATTCATCAATGATATAATGTTGTGAAACCTCTGTACTTGTCATCTCATAAAGAAAACACATAACCTTGTGATAGACTCTATAAAAGTGAGAATATAAGTGAAATAAGTACTAAAGTAATGAGGGAGTTGTACGTGTGTGATATCACAGATCTTGGTCGCATTGCCGATGGGAGGATCTACATGGCACTAGTGATCTCAATATTCAAATGCTCATAACTTTCTTATTATTCATTCAATCTTCCTCAAACTTTCAACAATATGTTTCTTTGATTTTTCTCTTTGATATGGATTCAGCTAGTTTCAAGGGTTTCATTCTCCTTTAAAGTCGCAAGTGCAATTAAAATGAAGTAGAAGACGCAAGCACGCACGATGATTTGAAATATGTTATTAAAATGTTTTGGGTAGCTAGCGTTTTCAAATCAATTTGAAGTTCACGACGGGGTCCGCTATCACCACGAGGTTGAAGAGAAGATGTCTATCATCATAAAGGGGGTAAGAGAGTAGCGCAGTGAGCTCCGTCGGTAATACGACCTTTCAAAGTTCACGGCGGCATCCGCTATCACCACGAGGTTGAAAATAAAATGTATATCATCATAAACGATGTAAGAGAGTAACGCAATAAGCTCCGTCAATAGTACAGTCTTTAAAAGTTTATGGCGGGGTCCGCTATCACCACGAGGTTGAAGAGAAGATTTATATCATTATAAAGGGGGTAAGAGAGTAGCGCAGTGAGCTCCGTCGGTAATACGACCTTTCAAAGTTCATGGCGGCTTCCGCTATCACCACGAGGTTGAAAATAAAATGAATATCATCATAAACGATGTAAGAGAGTAACGCAATAAGCTCCGTCAATAGTACAGTCTTTAAAAGTTTATGGCGGGGTCCGCTATCACCACGAGGTTGAAGAGAAGATTTATATCATTATAAAGGGGGTAAGAGAGTAGCGCAGTGAGCTCCGTCGGTAATACGACCTTTCAAAGTTCACGGCGGCATCCGCTATCACCACGAGGTTGAAAATAAAATGTATATCATCATAAACGATGTTAGAGAGTAACGCAATAAGCTCCGTCAATAGTACAGTCTTTAAAAGTTTATGGCGGGGTCCGCTATCACCACGAGGTTGAAGAGAAGATTTATATCATTATAAACGGGGTTAGAGAGTAGCGCAGTGAGCTCCGTCGGTAATACGACCTTTCAAAGTTCACGGCGGCTTCCGCTATCACCACGAGGTTGAAAATAAAATGAATATCATCATAAACAACTAAGAGAGCAACGCAATAAGCTCCGTCAATAGTACAGTCTTTAAAAATTTATGGCGGGGTCCGCTATCACCACGATGTTGAATAGAAGATTTATATCATTATATACGATGTATGAGAGTAACGCAATGAGCTCCGTCAGTAGCACGATCTTTAAAAGTTCACGGCGGGGTCCGCTATCACCACGAGGTTAAAAATAAAATGTATATCATCATAAACGATGTAAGAGAGTAACGCAATAAGCTCCGTCAATAGTACAGTCTTTAAAAGTTTATGGCGGGGTCCGCTATCACCACGAGGTTGAAGAGAAGATTTATATCATTATAAAGGGGTAAGAGAGTAGCGCAGTGAGCTCCGTCGGTAATACGACCTTTCAAAGTTCACGGCGGCATCTGCTATCACCACGAGGTTGAAAATAAAATGTATATCATCATAAACGATGTAAGAGAGTAACGCAGTGAGCTCCGTCGGTAATACGACCTTTCAAAGTTCACGGCGGCATCCGCTATCACCACGAGGTTGAAAATAAAATGTATATAATCATAAACGATGTAAGAGAGTAACGCAGTGAGCTCCGTCGGTAATA
Source organism: Lytechinus pictus (assembly GCF_037042905.1). Classification (NCBI taxonomy): domain Eukaryota; kingdom Metazoa; phylum Echinodermata; class Echinoidea; order Temnopleuroida; family Toxopneustidae; genus Lytechinus; species Lytechinus pictus. The sequence goes on along the minus strand of NC_087245.1, from coordinate 26,226,617 downwards.
CGGCCTTTCAAAGTTCACGGCGGCATCCGCTATCACCATGAGTTGGAAGAGAAGATATCTATCCTCTTAAAGGAGAATGAAACCCTTGAAACCAGCTGAATCCATATCAAAGAGAAAAACCAAAGAAACCTATTGTTGAAAGTTTGAGGAAGATTGAATGAATAATAAGAAAGTTATGAGCATTCGAATATTGAGATCACTAGTGCCATGTAGATCCTCCCAACGGCAATGCGACCAAGATCTGTGATATCACACACGTACAACTCCCTCATTACTTTAGTACTTATTTCACTTATATTCTCACTTTTATAGAGTCTATCACAAGGTGAGGTGTTCTCTTTATGAGATGACAAGTACAGAGGTTTCACAACATTATATCATTGATGAATCGTTTGTCATATGATTAGAATGAGCAAAAAGAGGTGTTTTGGGGTATATTTTCAGTGTCCAAATGGGAGAGTTGTACGTGTGTGACATCACAGATCTTGGTCGCATTGCCAATGGGAAGATCTCCATAGCATTAGTGATCTCGACATTCAAATGCTCATAACTCTTTTATTGCTAGTCCTATTTTACTCAAAGTTTTGTTGATCTTATTCTTTGATTTTTCTGCTTTCACAAAAGCTAACTTGCTCCAAGAGTTTCATTCTCCTTTAAACATCGCCATAGATAATACCGCGTCTTTCTCCCTGAATAATGCGACCTCTAAATAGCTAGCACCTCAAAAACAATCTTGAAATAAGTTCTGAGCGATCACGCACTGTAACCAGATCTACGCCGATTTTTTATTTTCGATTTTTTCCTTCAAGGGGCATGATCGAAGATCGGCAAGTGATTGCCGATTGTGGTGAAATCGAATGGAATCGGTTGCCGATTACAAAATCGGTTACAAGCTTACCTTGAACCGCTTTGTTATGACGTACCTTTGATTAGCGATGTTACTAAATGCCGTTTTGAAGAACAATTTATAGATAAAAATTATAATTTAACAAATACTAAAACTCAAGACATGATTATAATATATTATAAAATGGATCTTGGTCTACTCTAAAAAATCAAAATTATATTTTGCTTATATTTACCTTTTCTTTCTATTTCAGTGACCATCGTAAGCAGTATCATTATGATCACACTGTTCATATCAGAACTGAATTTCTATCTTACAAAAGAGGTGAGAACATTTCTATTGAGAAAATTGTGTTTTAATACATTTGAAATAATGTTTAAATCATTTTAACCCTAATTCTCCCTTGACAATTTTCGCGATATATCTGCTGCGCAAATTTTTTTGACCTCGCCGCTCACTGACTTTTTACTTTCAAGTCTCGCGCAAATTTTGAGACCAAATTTGTGACGCCCGGGTACACGGTTACGACATTACGCAACATTATGTAAGTGCATGTCAAACCCAAAATTGCTCATAAACGTGATTTCATGTACAAATCCAATGCAAATTGTGTATTTAGCAAAAATTCATAAATGTATCATTATTTCTACTTTTACTGATTAAACTGAATTAATTTTGCCTTGTTTATGATCAGAACTAAGTCTGGAATGATTTCCATTGAAAAAACAATAAAAAACAAAAAGTAAAAAAACAAAGAAATACATAAGAAATTCATAAAACAATAAAATACATAAGAAATTGATTTCCGAACCGAAGTTTTTTTAATTGCGATTGTTAAGATTGCTACAAAGAATTTTTTTACCAAAAATTAGCATTCTAGGAGCTTTATTTAGTGAATTATAGCAAAAAGTATGATTTATGCATAAATTAGCATAATTAATTCATATAAAATAAAATCTCATTATTTTGGAAAATTTTACCATACAGCCTTGTAGATTACATCGCACACTACCAGTGTGCAAATTTTTGCGTCGCTCGCGCAATCGGCGGCCGAGATCTTAAGGGGGGGGGGCATAATGGCCCCCCCCCCCCCCCCCCGGGATTGACAAGAATCAAAATACCCCGGGAGATTGAGGGTTAAAAATCAATATTGAATGCTTTTTAAAATACTCTTAAAAATATTTTGATTTTTATGATTGTAGCTTTCTCTTTCTATCCAATAACTGAGGCTGCAAATTTACTAGAGGTAGAAAAATCATGTTCTAAGAATTTAAAGTCTATGTTGAGTAAAGGTAAATGAATATTTAAAGATTATCCATCGTCAAAGTATGGATTCATTTGCAGATAAAATGGAAGATAAAAAATATTATAAAAAACGCTAGTTTATGTGAAAGATGTAGTATAATTAAAACAATCTGGTGTGTTTGTATATTTAACTGTCTAAAGTTATTATTTTTTCAGGATGTGATAAAAAGAAATGCCAAGCCTTCATTTTTTAAAGTGCTATTGAGATGGAGATACATTTTGTTTATTAGTGTTATTATTATTATTCTAGTCTTAAATATACAGGAAAGAAAATTGAATTAAAAATGACTATAATTAACTTGCAAGTCTTTTTTCCCTTTCTCCAGGTAAATACACCAGGAGATGCCTAAGGTTTGCGACATAGGATTAAGAAACAATCAAAATCTGCAAGTTTTAAAGCAAAATATGCGCTGAATTATCCCCGGTGTCACTAAATAGATTAAAAAATAGAAAATTTTGTCAATTGTCAAGAGAATCGAAGAAAGTGATGAAAAAGGTGTCATCCAATACCATTTCAGTTTGCTAGGTACTCATAGTTGACTCAAGTGAAGGCGGTGCTGCACCATCCCGAATTTGCTCAATCTCGAGATTTTAGCCCGATCGGCCCTCTTCGCGATTAATCTTGAGATTCAAGAAACCCCGTCTCCACCATCGCAAGAAGAGCAATTCCTGCTCGAGCGAGGCATCGATGCATTATGGTCTGACGCCGTGAATAAATAATCCCGAGTGCGTCTGCACCTACGAATTAGCGCGATAATTCGTGAAATAGCGCGCTATTTTGCAAATAATCCCAAGTTGACTTGGGATTGCAATCTCGAGATTAATCCTACGAACTAGCGCGATATTTGCGTCTCCATTGCAAATAATCTCGAAATTGTTCAGATCGGGATAATTTGCCGGATCAGAAATAGCGGGCTGATTTGAAAATTCGGGATGGTGCAGACGGCCCTTGAGAGATTTATTTACTGTCCTTGTTTTTGTTTGTTTTCACAGGTTATTCCAGAGCTTTATGTGGACGCAACTAGAGGCGAGAAACTCAAAATCAATATGGAGATAGTATTCCCCAAAATGGCTTGTGCTTGTAAGTTGGCTTTATAGTAAACAATTTACTATTATTATTGCTGTTGTGTGAACAGCAAGGACAATAGAGTACCGAAGTGATGACATCACAAAAAACTTTTTATGCATTTCAGAATTTTTGATACCATATTTTGGTAGAGCATGGTGAAATGCCTCCACTACCAAAATTTGGTGCGAATCGGTTCATGGGGTCTGAGATATGACCTCATGAATACATAATTAGCCCCATTGAAGTCAATGTATTATTGGCCTTGTTCTAAAAGTTTGGAACCAGGCCAATAATACATTGACTTCTATGGGGCTAATAATGTATTCCTGAGGTCATATCTGAGGCCCCCATGGACCGATTCGCACCAAATCTTGGTAGTAGGGGTGTTTCATCCTGCTCTACCAAAATGTGGTATAAAAAATGCTGAAATACAAAATTGGAAAATTGATGACGTCACACTTCGGTACTCTATATTGTAGCAGCGTAATCAAATTTTAACTTGAAATAAAACCATGAATGGATGCATGTCTTGTAGAAACTACATAATATAAAAGTGTCTTAGGTTAAGTAACTGGAATTTGGGGTTGGGGTCAACAAACTAAGTAAATTATCATCAAGTGAATGGTGTTTTGGGGGAAAATTATTCATCCAAGACTTCCAAGTTGTTTTCAATGTCAGCACTGTTGCTTTATTGAATTACATAATGCAGGCGAGACTGCCAGAGGCGTTCCACTTGTAGACTAATTTCCAGAGTGAATTTATTTCCAAATGAGGAGGGAGATGCATCTAAGTTATCCAATCAAAAACCCACAAAAACTCTTTCCATATTCATTTGTGTGCCTCTGAATAGAATAATTTGAATTAGATGGAGATACAAGTGTGTAAGAATACACAGTGTTACATCATTTATTTAGTTATTTATTTATTTGTTTTTGATATAGATCTTAGTATTGATGCGATGGATATATCAGGCGAACAGCAGTTAGATGTAGATCATAACATCTTCAAGCGAAGGATTGACAAGACCGGAACTCCTATTAGTGAAGCTGAGAAGGAGGAACTAGGAAAGAAAGAGGAGGAAGAATCAGAAAAGGTAAGACAGAAACTTAATTTCTTTTAACGCATTATTTTTCTTACTAGAGACATCTTTAAGACACAAAAATCAAGACACAGACCTCCTCAGGAATTTTTCAGAAAGCAAGTAATTTTAATTTATGATCACCTTGCATTTTAAATTAGTAAATGATAAAATCAGTTCTTTTTTAGAAGGTACATCCAGCCATCAGGGGTGCAAGAAATAGTATTTGTGCCATAGTTTTAGCTTATTGAAACAACTTGAAGGCTAGTATAGCTTTTGGAAGAAAAAGTAAGTAATAATAGAATAGATTTGCTGTGGATCAAATATAATGAATTTGTCATTTCACTTGAAAGTGATTATTGCTTCCATGATCACTGTCAAGAATTATTTCAGAAATTTAGAGATTGTTAGGCTTATCACATGAACATGGGTTTCTTCTTGGAGGGAAGCTAGAAATGTTTGATGGTAACATGCTATGCGGTATACAAAACCAGAATATTTCGTTATTGTTATTAAAAAACTTTTATTATTGCCATTTTCAAATCTTTATTTGTATGTTTATTTTAGAAAGAAGAGGACCAGAAAGAAGAGAAGAAAGTATTAGATCCAAATCGATGTGAGAGTTGCTATGGTGCAGAAACAGCCGATTTAAAGTAAGTATGACTTATCACATGATAATAGGATATTCTCATGACATGTTAGGGATCATTCTGAAAAAGTCACATTTCATGAATGTCATGTCTTAGCCATAGTTGTTTTTTTCCTTTGTTTTGTTTGTTTTTCATTAGAGAGAAATAGGTTTAATTTCCTATTTCTAACTGGAATGTGCAGATGGAATGTAAAGCATTTAAACACCTTTTGGTGTTAGTGGGTAAGAAAACTTCTCACTTTCTCAGCGATGCAAATGTCGATGCTATCTTTGTTGAGCTTCACTTTGGAAAGATAGCTACATCAAAATCTCATTTGGAATAATGGTTTGTCTCATCACTTTCACCAATTGTAACTATTTGCCTTTTATTATTATACAGTAGACTGCAAAAGTTGATCTATATGTATCATAAGTTGAATAATAGCCCAACTCGGAGCATTATTTATTTCAATCGTACGCTTTTAACGATTGATTGTACATTGTAGTCAATACAAGTGTTAAAAAATGTGATACAATTTTTGCTTAGCTTTGTGTTACGGGCTAAAAAATTATATCGAAGTCAAACTCTGCCAATTGTTGTACAGATTTCTGCGATCCAAAGAGATTTGAGACAGAATCACCTTAAGTTTTCAACCTGGCCAAATTGAATACTCTTTGTTCTGTTACAGATGTTGCAATGATTGTGAATCAGTACAGGAAGCTTATCGTAGGAAAGGTTGGGCTTTCAGTGATCCTTCCAACATAGAGCAGTGTAAGCGGGAGGGCTTTGCCGAGAAGATGCAATCCCAGAAGGAGGAAGGCTGTGAAGTATTTGGGTATCTAGAAGTAAACAAGGTAATTAATACATGTGCTGCTATGTCAAGGACGTAGGCTGGTTTGAGCATGGGGAGGTGGATTTTAATGGGAGGTGGAACTTAAATGGTATGGGGGTGCAGATGTCTTGGGGAGGTGGAACTAAAGTTTAGAAAATCTGCTGTTGAAAGCAGAAGGGGTTCAAATTTTGTTATGCTTGCCAGTGTCAGAACTCCTCTGCCTCAGCGGGAGGGTGCATGTGCACCCCCCCCCCCCCCCCCCCCGCCTATGCCCTTGGCTATGTTTATTTGAAGATTTACAATTACTGATTCAAACTGATCTGGAGGGTGTATCACAAATATTTAAGTGTGAAAGAGTCATGTTTAAGTGCCAACACACACATGATATATATCACTCTATCTCATTGATTCATACCTAGTAGTGCCATCCCTGGATCAAGATCAGACCAAAGCAGTGAAACAATTATATCGCAAGTTAAAAATTAAGTTGTGACTTTTAGTCACACTTGAATCTTAGTAAAACACAACCTTGGACTAGCAAGGCTTGTAATAATCCAATGCAATGAATGCAATAGCCTTTGGTGCCCACCTCAACTGTCTTTCTGCCCTTGAAATTCCCTTTCACCAATAGTTATTAAAAATACTTTCCCCTTCTGATGGCTCATTGGAAGTGCTTAGACTATCGAAGAAGTTCATAGGTCTCTAACAAATAAAAAAACAGCAAACATGCACTGCAAGACTATTACATCAAAAGATGCATAAATATAATGATTTAATCATTAAGAAGATTGCAGTTTTGAACCATAATTTTTTTTTTGAATTTATGTGTTTTATAATGGGCAGCTGCTCGCATATGATGTCACAAATCAAAATCTTCAATTCTAATAACTTTCTTAATCTTTGATGGATTTTCCTCAAACCTTCACCAATGTGTTTTTTTTAATGTCTGGTATTTTCACAAAAAACTTTTTTAACTTCCCCTTTAACCTATTCCCTTGTAAGTTTCAGGTGTATAATGAAGCCTCTACATTGATCTTTGCCATGGAAACCTTCAGAAGTTTACTTTGTTTTGTTTAAATGCAGGTTGCTGGTAATTTCCACTTTGCTCCAGGAAAGAGTTTCCAACAGCATCATGTCCATGTTCATGATTTACAACCTTACTCAGGAGGAAAGGTACTTAATTAATTAAATCATCAAAACCAACATCAATGGCCTTATTTCACGAAGGTGGTTAAGAACTTGAAACTTGGCTCATGTCTGCATATATGGCAGTGATCTGATTGAATTTTGGGGTTATGAGGTCAAAGGTCACAGAGGTCTTTATACACATTAAAATATCTTGTTCTCGTTAGAGCCAGATGGTGTCATATATAATCAGGGTCCCGTAACTCAAAAATTCATAGCGATTAATCGTACGCTTGATTTTCATGATTAATTATACATTGTAGTCAATGCTATCAATGATTGTTGAGCTTTATGAAACGGGTCTCAAATCATCTAAATAACTATGGTTCATGTTAGAGAGCCGTAATCAGAACTTATTAGTCTTCAAAAATCTGTTCAATTTAGCGAAATTTGGCTTGAAAGATGTGAATGGTGCATGGTTTGCATGTTCAGGTTCGATAAAATTGTTTCCACATAGCTAATTATTCATCTTATGGCTGCACGGGCCTAATCACTAGTGGCAGGCCATAGATATTCATTCGAGCCAACCCATTGCTATTTTTTAAAGTGTATGCATATGATTGTCCATCTAACACTGATTCTATTTTTGGTAATTACTGAACTTCCTTTTCCCAAATTGGGAAGAAATATCACAAATTTTTTACTATATTTTGACTGGCGGAAGGATTAGGGCTATTTTGCCGTTTGAGGTGATGAATCTGTTCCCCCCGACGATGTCTTCAAACACGCCAATTTATTTTTTAAATGAGCTGGTCGAGGGACCCTTTTCTGGTCAGATATGGATTGCCAGATATATATCCTATCCACTGGTAGTAAACATTCGACCCCCGAATTTCATCCTTATTTTTTATGAATTTTTTAAAGTGCCAATTTAACACACGAGTCTATGGGGAATGAATTAGGCCTGTGATACCTTATGTAGAATTTCAACTTAATCACACTTGACAGTACATTTTTAAAAATCAGTAAAATGCTCTTTTTTTCTATAATTCAGTTTTCTATATAATTGCTTTCTGTTATTTTCTATTTTATATTTATTCAGTTTAACATGACACATCACGTCAAAACATTGTCATTTGGAATGGAGTATCCTGGCATGGAAAATCCTCTTGACAATACAAAGATCATTGATGTTAAAGGTAAATATTAGTAGCAAAAATGCTTCTTGTTATATCAGAGGTTTTGAAATTGGATCTAGAATCTTGTACAGTATTTATTCTTGAATTCATATCTGCTGCGGAATTGGCATTATGATTTATTATTTCTACCCCTCTATACACCCTCCATTTCCCTCTTTACCACTTTTTGTTCTCTACTTTTTCTCCACCTTTCTGCTCTCCCCCCTCTTTCTGCTGTCTCCCCTCTCTGTTTGCTTGTCTATCTCATCTCTGTTCTTTCTCTTCACTCTCTCTTTTCTACCTCCCTTTCTTTTCTCACTCTCCCCCCTTCCTCCTCTTCAACCCTCCATCTCCCTCTTCTCTCTCCGCCTTTCTGCGCTCCCCCTCTCTCCTTTTCTGCCGTCTCCCCTCTCCTCTCCCTCTCAGCTTTGCCTGTCTATCTCATATATTATATTATTGACCCTTTATGAAAGCTTCAGACAGACTTTTGAATGTGCAAAGAATACTACAAAATGATACAAAGTATCCAGACTGAAAAATAGCATATAAATGAAGCTTTATTTGCGATATGGATTTTAAAGTTTTATTTTACACATGTATACCATGTAATATAATCAGAATATTGCAAAGTGCATCCTGACTGTAATGCATTAGCCTCCTGGCGAAAAGTATTACAGGCGAACAACTGATCTTTTGGAGGCAACATTTCAATTAAGTTATTAGCCAAGATTTAAACAAAGGTGTTAGAGGGTGTTTTCAGTTGGTAAAAAAAAGTTCTCAGCTTCAACCTATGCTGTGAAGAATGAATGGAACCTACACTGTGTGTTAATGTGCCCAGTGCTGCAAGCTACATGTAACAGTGGAAAAGTCCTCTCGCGCACTGCATTAACCGTCAGTACCCGCCGCACAGAAACCTTAGTGCTAACAGAGTACTATGTAGGCCTAGTTACATCTTTTGGATTGTGATGTCAAATGCGTTGTTGAGACATTAGGCATCATTGCTACATTACCGGGGTTGTAACAGAGGCCTCATAATGCTCACTACATTTCTGTGCCAGTACCGCTCGACAAGGTGCTGAAGACAAGGTAAAGCGCTCATTGGATTCAATCAACTTTGCCTGTACCATGAATACACATATTTATGATCTTAATATACTATTGTGGCATTTAATATTTCAATGTATTGGTATAAAAAGTTGGTGGTTCTGTTCATATAATGAAATTATAAATGCTATCATCTACTATGTTATTGAATGAAATTTGCACTTCAGTTTTATTCATGCATTGTCCCTACTATGTATTCTTTCTGCAAAGTGAACAGTACACTCTTTTCTTGTACATGTGATATCATTTTGCATGGTAAAAATAAAACAAACACATTCTCCGCAAAGTAATTGTATTCTTGCCTTTCATTATGTGATACGCTGACAATGTTGTGCATACAATATCACATTTAACTTAGCATTCTTACTCATACCCTTTTCAAATAAGAGGAATTGAGGGAATTATTGTGCTTATTATAAAATAAAGTTGATTAGCATTTTTGGTTGCAGTATAAAAGCTCTAACCGAGTTCCTTACGGTCCTATGTAAAAATCTGATACGCTAAAGACTTTTTGTGTAGCAGCTTCAAAAAAATGTGGAGCAAATTCCCTAGACATTCTTACCTATAATCCACTAACAATCCCGAAAAGGAGATTAAGTTTTTTAACTCTTCTTTTCCACATGCAAGGAAGAGGTGAAGCCAAACAAAAGCCTATCAAAATTTTGTGTCTGAGTTGAGCTATCCGTCAATATGTTGATAAGCATGGTTTTCCTTTTGGCATCATCACACCTACAGAAAAAAACCAAGCTAATTCTGCTGGTTCTCTTCACTGTGAGATCAATGTTTTTTTTTTTTTTTGGGGGGGGGGGTGGATGTACCCTTCAAGTAGAGTCCTATATTATCTTCATCACCTTGAAGCAGCACTTACTCTGGAAGAAGAAAAAACAACAACAAAAAAGTGCAATTTTTTTGTTGTTCTCTGTATTGGTAAGATTTTAACACATGAAAATATTTGTACATCAAAATTATGAATGATTAAAGTGTACATGTATAAATATAAGAGACCCATAACTGTAAATCAGTCATGGGAAATTACACAAATAAATCAATTTGATATGTTCAACAATGAGGAAAGAAATGCTTGTTAAATCAATCTCACAATTGAATATCCACCAAATCCAATACACTGGAGGAGAGTTAGACTTAGTCTCACAACCGCAGTATCATTGTTCAAAACTCGAGGTCAGTTCCTTGATGAATGACATCCTATTTGTGATCAGTTCATGATTTTAAGAGTCCTTTCAAGATAATTCCTCATATATCAGCATCGTATTCCTGTTCCAATTGACATGAAGAGTCCAAACGTTCCCCCTCCCTGCACCATGCTCTTGCCTACTGTATTCATCAGCTCCCGACCACGAAGACCGTATCTGGAGATCAGGATGAAAAGATACAATTCTTAGTTTTGACTATACAGTATATGCCTCTCAATGTATGGGTTTTATATGCATTAATAGATTAAGGTCCAATAAGGATTGATCAATTAATTTCTTTGATAGAAAACAAAGATTGGTACAAACTATGCACAGTCTCAAAATGTATACAGCTAAGGCATAAAATTAAAGGATGTAAATAGAAACGGGTGAATCTAGGGAACTACATTGTAAATCATGGGAGTTTTTTTCTTTCGTTTCAAATAAATTTTAAATATGATGCTGTAAACAGATTCACTTTATTTTGTACTATAGAGGTATGCGAATATATCAAGGAGAGACATCTCTTTTATATATCATTCTTTACTAATTATTGATAGATTTATAATATACCACCGTTTGACTACTGTTGGTCTTTGATCTAGTTTGAGGCTGCGGCTATTGTCTTTTTGGTTTACAATTCTGATGTGGCAATATTATATTTGCTGTTATGCTAAATGCAGGTCATACGTCTGATGTGGCAAGGCTACAAACAGGCTACACCCTCTTGTCTTGCTAAATGATTTTGTATCGCCAATCAGGATAAGGCGGCAAATTTTGGTACAGAAAATCTGTACCAAAATGGAGCGCTGGGGCCCAGTGGATTAGTCTCCGGACTTTGAAACAGAGGGTCGTGGGTTCGAATCCCAGCCATGGCGTAACATCCTTCGGCAAGAAATTTATCCACATTGTGCTGCACTTAACCCAGGTGAGGTGAATGGGTACCTGGCAGGAATTTATTCCTTGAAATGCGTGTGCCCTGTAATCTTAGTAATTACGGCTGCCAAGCTACAGCTGGGGTAATAATATCCAAGTCCTTCGGAAGCGCATAGAGACATTGTTCATAATTGTGATATGCACTATACAAGAACTGTATATTATTATTATTATCTGCACCAAACCACCTTCTGTACAAAAAACAACTGCAATATACAATAGCTGCAATCTCTGCCTAGACTACATGTTACCAGTTGGCTTAAAAATAAATCAATCAATGAATAGTAGTAAAGAATGAATAATAAGATATCTCTCCTTGACATATTGCCATACGGCATAACTCTATTTCATAGACTGGTGGTTGTAGCTGTTTGCTCAGAGTGCATGAAAAGGTACCTGCATGTACGGTGCAATGAAAGTACTAGTATCATAGAGTGATTGATGTTAATATTTCAGCTAAATGGCACCCAACGCCAAAATTTGCAAAAAAAATATCCCCCCTCCTTTCTCCCTGGCAAACTATATAGCATACAGTCTGTAGGAAATTCTCAAATATACGTACCTTAAAGCTGAAAATCCACCGAAGAGTGCACCTGACCCCATCCCAACACAGAAACCGATCATAAAACCCATCTTCACCCTGTCAAAACAGGAAGGTCCTGATGTAGGTTGCATTGACACTGGCATCTTGATCTCTTTGTCCTGAATGAGGAGACATCAGAACATCAATTAATTAATGACATGTATTCATGAAATCAACCCTGTCAAAGCATAGGTTTGACATAGGTTGCACAGACCCAGTCATCTTGATCAATTTTATCCTGAAGGGAGACATCAAAACATTAATTAATGAATGACATGTATTCATGAAATCAATCCTGTCAAAGCAGGGAGGCCCTGACATAGGTTGCGCAGACCCAGGCATCTTGGTCAATTTATCCTGAATGGGGAGACATCATAACATCAGTGAGTTAATGACATGTATTCATGAAACCAACCATGTCAAAGCAAGACTATCCTGATGTAGGCTGTCTAGACACGGATATCTTGATCTTTTTATCCTCAGGGGAAATATTAATGAATTAGTGATATATATTCATGAAACCAACCCTGCCAGAGCAAGAAGGTTCTGATGTTATTTGCAGACACTGGCATCTTCATCATTTTGTCCTTAGTAGGAAGACATCAAAATATCAATGAATTAGTTAAGCATTTCACAATACTTGCAACATCATTATTCTTTTTCTTTTCATATTTTATTAACTGTTAATATATTTGTATATTACTTCTAGGTTCTTCCATGTTTCAGTATTTCGTCAAAATTGTTCCTACCACGTACACCAAACTGGACCAATCTATAACGAGAACAAATCAGTATTCCGTCACAAAACATGAGAAGCAAGTAACAACATCGTTTTCAACGGGAGAACATGGTTTACCGGGTGTCTTTGTTCTATATGAACTGTCTCCACTTATGGTTAAATATAAAGAAGTAAATAGGTAAGATTCTGATCATTTAATCATTTCTAATTGTAAAGTTGTTAAAAGTCTAAACAATCCATTGACAGAAAGAACTCTCCTGAGATATACGTTAAAAAATATTTTGAGGTTAATTGATATTTGAAGGAAATATGATCAATCGTATAATAGTTTGTTGACAAAAAGTTCATACTACCAACAAAGTATACATTCTATACTAGAAATATTGGTAGAGAGAGAATGCAAAAGTTGTTCATAATTTTTATCTTAATAGTTATTTTTTTCACTTACTGTATATTGAAGCATTGCATCAGTAATACCTGTAAATTTTGTCTTTACAGTGCATAGCTTTAATAGAAAACAATGCAATGAATTGTCTTTATTTTACAGATCATTTATGCATTTCTTAACTGGAGTATGTGCTATCATAGGGGGAGTTTTTACAGGTAAGTGTATATATTTTTTATCAAGTAAGACATATTTGAAGTTTTCAATACTGTACCATATTAAAATTTGAATATCCTCAAAGTGTGTAGTCTACTTATTACATTCCCGGACATGCTAGTGACATAAATACATAATCACATCTTTACAACCTGTACAAGCAAAATTTTTCACAATGCTGTTATTACTTCAAATAATGTAATTTCAACGCCCTGCATGTTCAGGTTAAAATTGTTAGAATGGACATGTGAAGGGCTATATTAAAAAAAAATGTATGTTGTGCAAGTTTCAACAATATAGCGAGTGATTTTTTAAATCCTTTTTTTCTATTTTCTGCTTCATTTGTTTTTTAATACAGTTGCTGGACTGATTGATTCCATGATTTACCATTCAGCTAAAGCAATACAGAAGAAAATTGAGCTTGGGAAAGCTTTATAGCACTTCATCTATTGTTTTCTAGGCATATGTACCATTTCTTTACATGTATGTTCTCCATGAAATAATCATGGTTCTTAAGGAGAATGAAACCCTGGGAGAACAATTGAAAGGTATAAAACTGACAAATCCAGAAAGTTAGACTATTTTAATGCTGATGTCATTAATTCTACAAAGATCATCCCATTGGCATTAAGACCAAGATGTGTGATGTCACACATGAACAATTTCCTCATTAATTTTGTAGGTTTCACTTAAAAATTTTATGAAGTATATCTATAGATCATGTTTTCTTTCAAGTGCAAGGATTTACTGCAATAGAAGTTTTACACAATACGTACATCATGGACAAATAGCTGGAGCTAAATTAGAATAAGCAAAACGATATTTTTAAATTACTTTTTTTAATGTATCAAATGAGAGAGCTGTTCATGTGTGACACATCTTGGTCACTTTGCCAATGAGATCTCCATAGCATTAGCATTCTCGACATTCAAATGCTCCTAACTTTTAATTCAGAAGTGAGAAGAAAACAAAAATTATAAGAAGGCCTATATGAAGGTTTTTCAAAATATGCTGGCGCCACCCTGGCTTTCTTGTTGCATGTCTAATTTTCACTGTATTTATTTCATTGTATTTTATTCCTCAAGGGTTTCATTCTCTTTAATTCCTTCAAGATATTTTTATAGGATTTGCATCCTAAAGGAGCAGTCACATTTGGACATCTTAGCCAGGGTATGCTGACATTCCGTATGTTTGGCCAGCCGTTTTCCCTTTTAATCTTGTTTCTTATCAAGCATTCCATTCTTTATATTAAGAACTGCAATTTGTTTACACAAAATATCAAGAATTCAAATTCTTCATATGAAGAATCATTTATGTAGTAAACAAAAGGCGATTCTCGATATCGATTTGGGATTAAGAAAATGACTTGCCATAGCCTAGTTATATCAGCATACACTGGCTAAAATGTTCAAGTGTGACTGCACCTTTATTTTCCTACTTTTTGCTCTTATTTATTAAGGTTCAGTTGTAATAAGTCTTCATAGAAGAAAACTTAAAATGAAAGTTATTAATGGCAGTTGGCAACTTTGTCCAAGAGTTAAATTCACTGATTCAGCTGGTAATTCATTCACATTTGCACTCCTAGATTAGGGATGGCTGGAGCTCAGGCCAAGTGGTCAGTTATTTACCAAAACAAAATGGAGATGATTTCATGCTAAGGGTACCATCGTTAACCACTGTTAAGTATTCTTCAGGCAGGCATGGTTCCTGTGTCACGTGCCACTGAGATGGGCCAACAGGGCCAAATTTGCTGTCTACCAGCTGGGTGCTCTCAAGCTTGCTGTATGGCAAATATTATTTTTCATCTTTTAACGTAGTTATTGAGTTACATGTCATCCAAAAGTTTAGGTATTGTTGATTAGGCTTGTACACTGCACCTTTAATTCTGGCAGAAGCAAATTTTCTTACTAGAAATAAAGTTGTTTCATCCCTTTAAAATTTAGTCTTATGCACTTGGACAGAATCCGGCCACTCCCTGCACAGCACTTCAAAGAAATAAGCAAAACTCTCAAATAAATTTGAGTTGAGTTTCTAACAGTACCAAATGTTAATGTTTATAATAGATTGCCTTTTGGACATTCCAGTATTGAAGCACTCATTCCCAAATACTAAGCGTGAAAGGGAGCTATTTGACGATATGTTGAGACTGATTTTAGTGATGTTTTCAGATAAAGGCGGGGAGGGTCTCAATGAGGCATGTACGTCATCTACAAGAAAACGTACTATCATATGAATTTTAAGTGATCAGTTTTTAAAGGGCTATTTTCTTTTGACCTAGGGGTTAGCATTGGTTTATTTAGGAATTTTTTTACGTAAAGGTGTTGTGGATCAGCATCTTTTTATTTTGAATTAAGTCTGGAGGTAAAATCTAACTGTACTGTCTGCCACTCCCCACCCAGGTTACATGAATTAGTACCTGGTGTATTTTCAAAGAAATTAAATAAATACTGGAGTGCCTTATGATGGTAGCCGTGCAAAAGGTGGGGTAATGATATTGTCAGCACTTGGAAAAATGTGTTATTTAAGCAGATTACAAATGTTACACTTAGTTGGATTTTTATTTTTCAACTACATGAGAAAAGTAGCTTATCATACTGTAGTTGAATGTTAACCAGTGTATACCATATGTATCAAAAGTTGGTATAATGCATCATTGATGAAATAGGATTAAATGTCATAATGGACTGTGATACTTATGTTGCTGTACACTGGCTATAACGTCCTGGGGGGTGTTTCATCAACATTTTCATCCGACAAGTTGTCAGATCTGACATCTTTTTCTAATGTTGATTGGCTGAGAGGTACTGTTACTATGGTAACTGTTGGATAAAATGGGACTTGTCGGATAAAACGTCCGACAAGTCCTTTCATGAAACGCCCCCCAGGTCTTACAGCCCCATTAGCTTCCAAGAATTCATGAACTGCACATATGCAATCAACCACAGATTTTCACTTGAAATCGGTGTCCTTTTTTATATATATATTTTTTTTAACCCAAACATCCTTTTTAATCTCTGCATGTGACAAAGGTTTTATGACGCCCTTCTGACCTGACTGCTGCCAAAATCTTTTTACTTACCATAGCTGGTCTCAGTAATTATCTGTCCGTTTTATCTCTACTTATACAGTGCGTAGTGAACAGTGAATTCTACTCTATTTATTAAGTTATAAATATTTACAGCCCAGACCATCCCTTTAAAATTTTAACACAACCTTTACCCTTTTTGTGCCAACTGGATCTGAGGACATAACTAAATCTAAACAAAATCTTATATCAGACATCTCCAACATTTTTTTCACTTAGTTTTTATCATTTAAAGTGGGTTTACATTTGTTTCTTCACACTTTTCCCAAGCTTGACAATGATTAACAAAATGAAAATCAAGCCTAAGCCATTTCATGAAAATCACAGCTCAGTGTAAAGCAAATATAGTCACGATGGCCTCAGTGTGTGGGGGAGCAGGGTGGGGTGCAATGGCACTCTTCGAAGTGTTTTGGGCAAGGAAATAAATTTAAAAAGGTAAAAGATATCTTTCAATAGCTAAATTCTATGTGTTCCTCATGATTAAGGTCTACTTTTATTCGCATAACTATTTCAAAGTTCTGCGCAAATCATTTTTCACTAACTTTTCAAAAGTAAGTGGTGCTCACTCAAGCGGAAATATTTTTCGACAGTTATATCGTCATTTGCTTAAATGGATCTGTACCAATGTTAAAATGTTGAAAAATCTTCAGGATATTACAAATGTATACTTTTACAGGACTTTTTCGAAGTGTAAACTTTTTTTTGATACGCACTGTAGTATGTTCTTGGTTGAAAGATATTTTTTTAGGGAATTCAATTATAATATCACATTTTATGTGTATATCGATCATGTGACAAATAGTAATTGGCATTTTGTTTTTTTTAGAAATGTAGTAAGTCCTTGGATACTTGTATCTAAGAGTGGATAAATTTAATAACATTCGAATCTTTATCCAAACATTGGATTTTGTTTCTTGGTTAAGCTGTTCTGCAGGTTTTTTTTCTATTGTCTGTAAAGACATTTCGTTTAACTTTTTCTGGTAGGTTCAAGAACAACTTTGAAGAAAATAGAATCATCCAATAATAAGGCAAAAAGAGGCACATACAGATACTCAGGATATTTTAGCTGCAGGTGCAGAAAGGGTCTGAAATTTAGTATTTGCATCATTGTATGAATACAATTTAATAGAAGAATTATTCCTATTTCCCCTTAACAATTATTTAAGAAGTTGTGTTTCCTTTATGATGATAAATTATAATAAATCTTTTATTCTTTTCAAGTCCATTGTCTTGGTCTTAGTTCATTTATTGTTGAAGTATTATAAGTTTAGTAATATAAAAATCTAGTATCTCAGGATATCCTTTCCTTATTTGGAATTCAAAATAGGAGTTAATAAATAACAAAATCTCTCAATATACACTTATAAACCATACTACATTCATACAATGCATTTTGCTGACACAAATTACAATATTTATCGGCTGGTGCAAGTATTTTACAATTCATAATATTTATCGGTCGACAAGTATTTTTTGAAAGCTAAGTTGGCACTGCTCATGATATTGTCACCCTCTATACGCGTCTAGTATCTTTGGCTACGATAACAAAGATGGTGACAATAACAGACTGTAAAGTACACGCCTCTCTACTTGTAATATTTTCTATAATTTGTGTTAAATTTTATTCCATAATATGTCTATTTAGTGCTGAAAGCTTAAATAATATATTTTAGCCCATTTACATAAGTTTGGGAAGAAAACAAGTATTTTGGAGCAACACTGTTGTCTCCAAAATACTCGGTCCGCATAGAGCAATGGCATGCCATCCCAGGCTTCATGGAGGGTAAGCCTACGTATAGTAGACTGATTTTTACTTTCCTGGGGCCCGTTTCTCAACACCAGGACAAGTTAGTCATATCTTTATCCACCAACCACGGAGTTAGTTCTAATCTTACTAAACCCGTTTCACAAAGGGCTTCCTTACTAGAATCCCTTGATATCGATACAATCGGTAAAAAGAGCAGACGAGACGTAGCCTTTATAGTCACAAAACAGCATAATTTCCAAAAGGCAAAATTATTATTTAACTGCAAGTATTGTGGTGAATTGGGGAATACATCTAATCAAAATAATAACAGAGGCAAAATATGCACCATACATAAACTCTGAAAAATGGAGCATACAATTGCTGAAAAAAATAAAATTATGAATAATTCATTTCATGACTAAAAAATCACTTGTTGATGTTAAGATGGATACCCCCATGATATCAAATTTTAATAGTTTACGGAAGTAAACCATACATGTAAAGGTTTTCTTTGTAAAAGGATGATCATTGTATGCTTTTTTTATGATTCCAGAATATAATATTCCAAAATATATATAAGATTCCAAAATATAGTTAATACATTTAAAAGTGAAGAATTTTCATCAAATAACCAACAGATGATGAAGCAGAGACCACAATAAAATTGATAACTAAACTTTCGCAAGTTCTGCGGTGATTTTCTTGCTAACTCAATACATTGCAAACGAACTGGCCTCCTGCTTGTGTGTGGCAGGCTAGCTACTAGCTGGGAGCAGATTCTCAATGGTGCAAACAATCTCACATGATAAACAGTATTTCCACCAAAATAATCACAAAATCAGCAGGAAATTTGTATACTTATATTATGGATACTCAGATTACTGATTTGGTGATGTAATCGGAGGAACAAGTTGTTGAGTTTTCATAACTAGATCTAGTTGTTTCAGTTTTCGTTTTCTGTCTTGTTGTGACCAGTGCGAACTTGCATATGGGATGGGAGAGATGCCTGTGTGGTGAAAATGTTTCACTTTGAAATTTTATTCATTTCTAAAACATTTTAGTTTTTTTTTAATTAAAAAAAATATTTTAACCCCAAATAAATAACCCCAAATTTTAAGATTTTTGTTAGAGGATTGGATTTTTTGTTTGCTTGAAGTTTGAACTTTTTTCCCCTTCCTTTCTTTCATTTTTCTCTTTTCTATCCTTTACGTTTTATCCTTCATGCTTGCCCTTTTTTGTTCTATCTGTATTTTCTATCTTTCTTTCCTGATCCTTTCTCTTTCTGTTCATTTTTCTTTCTTTCTTTTACTTTTCATCTTTTTTTAATTTCCTTTTTTCCCTTCAATCTTTCTTTCCTTAAACTTTTCTTATCTTCCTTCTCCCTTGCTCTCCTTTTTCTTTTCGTTCTTTCTCTACCATTTATTTTTTTCACTCTCCCCCCTTCATTGTTTCCTCTCTCTCTTTCATTCTTTATTTCATTTTTTCCTTCTAATTCTTTTCCCTTATCCTTTCTTTCCCTTCCTTCCCTTCTTCCTGTTTTTTCTTCTTTCTTTCTTTCAAAGAATGAAGGAAAAGAATTTCCTTTCCTTCATTCTTTCTTTCCTCCTCCTTTTTTCTTACTTTTTCTTTCTTTCTCTCTTTATTCTTTCTCTTCTTTATTTTGTCTTTCACACATTTATTCAGCTTCTCTTCCTTTTTCTTTCTTTCTTTCTATATTCAATTCAAAGAATGACGGAAACCTTTTTTTCTCTTTTATTCTTTCTTTCATCCTTCTTTTATTCGAACTTTCGTTCATTCTTTTTTATTTTTTCCTTCATTTTCCCCTTCATTTTTTCTTTCTGTTTTCTCAATTCGTCTCTTTTCTTTCGTCTTTTCTTCCTCTCCTTCATTCTTTCGTTCATCCTCCCTTCCAATTCTATTTTTTTTTTACAGGTCTAACACTGTGTAGCCTCCTTTGTTCATCTTTTTTTATGAAGACCTGGCTCGGTTGATCCGCTCGTGCAGCATGCTTTGTCGATTGTCCCGTATTTCACTTTGTGAAATCTGGTCACCCTGATTGCACTTGTTTTGCTATATAATTCCATGTTCTACAATTGATTACGTAAGATTATAATTTTCAAAGTTTAAGGCACTTTTGCATGTCATAGTCTACCCACATGATGCCACTACGTCATTAAGAAAGAAGTTGTGACAGGTTTGGAGGTGTCATAAATATTTAATCAGGCTGTTGTCCCCGATCTTGGCAAAGAGGGCTTTGTGAAATGGTTTGCGGACAAGTAGCTCACTATCTCTGATTTAGTCAAGAAGTTAGACTTATGACGGTGTTGAGAAACGGGCCCCAGGAGCCTCCAGGCTAGTCCCATCATGAATATTCATAAATTGAGCTGCGATTTGCGATGTTTTGTGGAATCGGCAGTGAATTAATGTGTGAGGAACCCGATACTGGCTCTAAAATCACCAATTTTTAGACTAACCGGAGGATGGATATTGAGTGAAATTAGAATGAAAAGTAGGAAGATAAGTTTTTTATTCTTTTTAGTAGTGGTGCATGAGATTTATATTTCCCCCCATAAAATCCCACCTTTGTCACTCGAAGTATCAGAGCGAGTTAACCACCTGGATGTTCAGGTAGGTGAAGCGTAGTGTAGCGGTAGTGAAGTGGGGTGGAGACTACACGAACATCACTTGAGGTAAACTTGTTAGGTATCAATCATTTTATGGTAGGGGGTCCTAAAGCTTCACGGGTCCTAAAGCTACGCACCACTCATCGCGCATGCAATTCTTATGGCAAATGCGACTCTGTGTTCCTATTCAATTTTTTCTAGAGGCTGCAGTAAATCTCTAAATGCAGAGAAAACCAACAACAGTTTGGAATTTTTGAGTTATATCATGTATATTCACTTTAATTTCATTTTATCCTATATTATGTGAACATATTTTAGAAATTGAGGCACAGGAAATACTATCATTTTGCATGATAAATTGAGTGCGTAGCTTTAGGACCCCTTCTACCATGTCTACATCGGGCGGCATAATCAAGAGGTGTTCGGAAAACACGGCGGGATTTTCGTATTACGGATTACGTGAGTTTTGCAATATTTTTTTCTTGGTTAATGATCTTTGATATGTTTGCCACAAATTAGTGAAAGATAATTTGTTCAAATATCAAAATTGACATAGTTTTTATCGTTTGAAAACAAAGTGCGTAGCTTTAGGTCCCCCCATCATATATAAAATATAGTTCGACTCAGTAGGCCTAGATCTAACTTACTTGCAACAATGAGTTGCAAGTGCGTGTGACACAGAAATTAGCATGTGGGACTACAACAGTGTGGTAGAACATTCAGACACCGAGTGGAAATAACTTTTACATACACAAACGAATAGTTTTTTTCAAGATACATGATTCACGATCAATCATCATTAAATTGACAATACAATTTCCGTAAATCTACCTGACGATTGTCAATGTAATGTACCTTTTCTTGCCTTGCGAAGTGTACCGTTCCTTTTATACTTCTGCTAAATCTGCCTTCTTTTGCTGTAGGTCAACGAACGTAGAGGGCTAGCTCATATAGGGCCTTGCTGTAGGGCAGCAACCCTGGCGCGCCCACCTGACGAAAAGTTTTATAGCAGGAAAACTAAATAAAAGATATTGGTGAAGGTTTGAGGAAAATCCATCAGAAATAAATAAAATCATTTGAATTTTATGTTTCTGATTTGTGACGTTATACACGAGCAGCTGCCCACTATAAATTTTAATAGTTCGTAATGTTTTTTTTTTCTTTTCATTTTAGCATCAGATGTGAAAATAATGTTTCTAATGATATACTATAAAGGTAAAATAAAATTTATCGTCATCTTTCTGGCATTTCATTGATTTTTAACATGCATACGGCATGAAGGGTAGCTGCTCGCATATTATTATGAGGCTACAAATCAAATAATTAAACTTCTAATAATTTTTTGTATTCTTTAATGAATTTTTCTCAAATTAACCTTCACCATTATTTTTCATCATTTTTTTCCTGCTATTTTTTCAAGAATCCTTTTTGTCAGGGTGAACTTCCCCTTTAAATGTGGCTGTATGAGAGCTTTACACACTCCGTGACCGGCTGCGATTCCCTTGCTCTTTCAACAGATAAACAACGAACATAATAAAATAATAAAGCTTAAAAGACACATTTTGAAAGAAATAGAAGTATAAATAAACAAATATAGGCCTAAGAAGATTTTGATAATAGGGAATATCTTCTTAAGTTTTTTTAACTCATGCATTATTTGATCCCGAATATGTGTTATTATAGGTCGAAAAGGGAAAAAAAAGCTCAAGATAATTTTGAGAATAAAAACGATGGGAGAGACAACAAAAAATGATAAAAAGAAGAAATAGACCATTTAAAAAAATGATCTGGTAATAATCAAATTTTTTATTTGAGGGTTTTTGTCTCACCTGCATAGCCGAATGAGACTATAATAGGCATGTACCGCTTTTCCGACGGCGGCGGCGGCGTCAACGTCAAATCTTATCCGAAGGTTAAGTTTTTGAAATGACAGTATAACTTATAAAAGTATACGAACCTAGTTCATGAAACTTGGACATAAGGTTAATCAAGTATTACTAAACATCCTGTCTGAGTTTCGAGTCACATGATCAAGGTCAAAGGGCGTTTAAGGTCAATGAACTTTGGCCAAGTTGGGGTATTTGTTGAGTCACAATCATAGCTTCGAAAGTTTATGGATCTGATTCATAAAACTTGGACATAAAGAGTAATCAAATATCACTGAACATCTCGTGCGAGTTTCAGGTCACATGACCAAAGTCAAACGTCAGTTAAGGTAAATGAACTTTGGCCGTGTTGGGGGTAATCATTAACTTGCTGTCATAACTTTAAATGTTTATGGATATAATTTATGAAATGTGGACATAGGGGGAATCAAGTATCACTGACAAGTCTTAGGTTCCATGATCAAGGTCAAATATCATTTAGGGTCAATGAACGTAGTATTGTATCATTAAATGAATTGTGTTTTTTTTTTAATAATTATTTTTAGTAGTTTTCAAAGTCAGCACTGCTGCTGTATTGAATCGCGTAATGCAGATGAGACTGTCAGAGGCGCTTCACTTGTTTATGTAATTGAAATCCCTCAGTTATAATTCAATTTTTAAATAAAGATATTTCATTCTGGAAGGAAAAGCTGTTCTAACCCTTTAAAAAGGAAACGATTGATTTGGAAAGGAGTCTTTTCAGGGGTTTTCGAATTTCTCATATTTGTTTTTATTGGCAACTGAATCTATATATAACTTTGGCCAATCAGCATAATTTCCAAATAAATATGGCATTCCTGTCAAATGAAAAGTTCACCCTAGGGGAAGATTTTCTTTTGTTTTTTCAAAAATACCAGAAAAAGACAAATATATTAGTGAAAGTTTGAGGAAAACCCATGAAAGATAAAGAAAATTATTAGAATATTAAGGTTTACTTGTGACGTCATTTGCGAGCTGATGCCTATGTATCGTTATGTAATAGGGCCTATGAGTAATAAGTTATATAAACTGCATACATTTTAATTCTATAATTGTTCATGATGGCTAAAATTTATTTTTCTTTAAAGAGCGGGTTTAAAATAATTTGTCTGTTGATATACCACAGGTACAATAAAGACCATTTTCATTTTTAGAAAATGGCATTTCATTGATCTTGTACTAGACAATATATAGGAAAGTGACTTGCAACATCACAAATAAATCAATTGAAATTAAACTCTAATATTTTTTTTAATCTGTGATGAATATTTCCTCAATCAATTACCACTATACTTTATTATTTTACTGTGTTTTTTTTTAAACAATAGACTTTTCGTCAGGGTGAACGATCCCCTTTAAGGAAAACAAACTAAAACTTAATCTTTTTGGCTATAAATAGCTCTTCTTGCTTTATTGATGGTTCAAATCAGTGGCGTTGCGAGAAAAAAAGGGGGGCCAGACAGAGCCAATTGGTGATTAAAAAAAAACTTTTTAATAACCCTTCAACTTTTCATCCTATTTCCTACCATTTTCTCTTCCTCCTTGGGCAATCAGAGATGGCAGATACTATATAGTGTTCCTGTATTAGGAACACTAATACTATAGAATGCATACTGCCCTCTCTGTCTGTATATAACGCTGAATCTTTTGAAAACAGTTTCAAATTTACATTTATTCAGAATGGGAAAATTCAAGAAAATTATGCCCAGTAGCAGCTTGGCACATCGGAGGCAATGCTGGGTCATGACAGGGGGGGGGGGATTTCCAGGGGCATATTTTGGGGGAGAGAGTCCCTGTCACATATATTTATGTGGCATTTGGGTCTGTACGCTAAACTTTTCCCGGAAAGCTAGGGGGGTGTCCACAATATTTTATCAAAAAACTGGAAAGCGAGGAAGCAAAGCGACTGCGTGCGTATCACAAGGAAATAATTTAGTGTATAATTTTGGTAAATTAAAGTAAACTTTATAGTTGTGAGTTTTCACAATTTGGAGGTGTGGAGGGCAACAGCAGACACCCCCATCAACTTTGGATACGTACGGACTTGGATGTGACCCCCACATTTGAATATTGGCACACGTTTTAAACAGTAGCTACCTCTCACACGTTCTAAACCTAGCTACCTCCCACACACACACACAAACACACGCACAAAAATAAATGAATTTTCGTTTCCGGCCACTGCCACTGATTATGCTGCAGATGTACTAGCTTAACTGTAGTTTCGGCCCTTCATTTGAGTTTCATTTACAACCTTTGGAAAGCTACAACCCTGCTACAATGATGAATGTCATTTATGGGGGAGGGGTGATCTATTTGCAAAAATAGATGAATTATAATAATACATAAGATTTACATAGCGCACTTCCATATTCATATCTTCATTAGATGCCTAAGGTGCTTAAGAGCAAAATGAATTAATAAACAAATAAAGATAAAGTTAAGACACTTTGTAATCGTTATGATGAAGCATATCTGATTTGATATAATTTAAAATAATGCAAGCGCAAAACGCGAACTGAAAATTCAGTTGATATAACGTTATGAAAACAGATAAATCTAACCACTTTCTGTATAGGCCGATCTCGAACGACTCTTTTTTTTGGGGTACATTATTTTGTACAAATCCATGATTAGGCTACGTATCTTACCAAACAAATTCCGCGAGACATGGGAACTTTCCTAGAATCATGAACACGAATAGATTCGCATCTCACAAATCAGGCAAGAGCGAAGCGAAACCTGACCTATTTCTTTTTATTAGAAAACGAGACAATTATAGCTCTCTATCTATAATGGTATGACAGGAGATAACGACTTTAAATCTCCAAGATTCTTTATTATGAGGGGGGGGGGGTCGCAATCTGCATTTCTTCCCTATTCCCCTCTTCCTTTTCCGCCCTGTTTCTTTCGTCTTCCTCTTATTTTGTCCCTCCCTTTTTGCGCTTTATTCCCTTTTTTTCATTCCCTCGATCTTTACTTTGTCTTCTACTGTTTTTTTTTAAATTTAATGTTTAATGGGGGTCGGCTTGCGCGGACGAGTCTGTTTTGACCCAAGACTCCTTCGTTTTTATTATTTTATTTCTTATTCCCCCTCACTATTTTTGCGTGAGGGAAGGTACATGGTCGCACGGTCCCTGCATGGTCTTGAGGAATGTGTAATTAATTGGATTTCAATGCACAAGATGCTTATCTATAAGCGCGAATCGAATAACTGTTGCAAGTACAGAGTTGATTGATTTCAATAAAAAAAGATACACTGTATGTACCCCTCAAATATTCATTTTTAACTATATTATGTGACAAAACTATATTGCTTGAGCAATCCAGGACAACCCTTTCATAAATACATCGAATTTACCAAATGACTTTTATAATAAACTCCCGAATTTTTCCGAGAAATCCCATTACAAATGCGACCATTCTGAATTGAAGTTGAATCGATCAACGTACCTAATAATTGTCTCTCTGGCCTTTTCCTTTGTGTTGTGCATTCATATCTGCTGAAATCATTTTCAGGATATACAATCATGTCTGTAGCGTGTTATAGAAAGTACATGAAGTTTATTATGCTGATTGAACGGAGAGTTTATTTAAGTAAAACATAAATTTATTTTGAGAACGGCAACGGAAATATAGCTGTGCTTTCTTTAAACAATGAGATTAAAACATTTCTTGAAGAATGTGAGGTACTACATCTTTTTGCTCGGAAAATATCATAATATCAAAAAGCAATATACTATATTCTTTTGGGGGTGTAATATAGCGTACATAATACAAATATTGTAGCCTTGGTAAGGGCCATAACTTTATCATGTTTATGAGTAGTTTATGTCTTGAGCCGCTGCTGTCTAATCTGGCTGAGGTACATTGACTACACAACACTTGCGTAATTACTTTTCAATTAAATTAATATGAGAATCATTACCAAAACGTGTGATTAAATAATGATCATGTTATTTTTTGAAATAGCTATTTTGCAAGGTATTTTACTGCAATTCGTAATATTATGGTTTCATTGACAGCTGGTTTCATTCCTCACATCCATGTGATACAAATCGAATTTTACATCATTCCAAAAAATGCCTCCTCATTATCCAATTAATCATAATATGGGAAAGGAGACTCTGTCTGAACGTTTATAATAATCACGTGTTCATGACAAGGACTCTGATTAATGTTAAATTGGCAATATTTCAGATGTATTCTTATTTTACTCATTCGGTATATCGTGCATATGACTTTGTTCTGTGCCAATAATAGAGAATATGACGTCAGAATATGGAGGATGCCAAAAGGCTCATCAGATCTCAAGGCAAGATGATTATATAGAGATTGACCAAGTTCAATCAATATCGTGTTTCATCATGAATTTATTCAATTACAAGGTAATATTGAATGCAAAATCAATACCGAGTGGTGTGCCACCTCATCCAAGTCAGATGAAGATAACATAGCTGTGAAAACAATGACGGGTACAGAACAATAACATCTAATTATGATTATGATTATGATAATGATATATATCATAATGATAATGTTATTATGATAGTCATTATTATTATGATAATAATAATATTATTATCATTATCATATTTTGGTAATGATAATTTTAATTGTGACAATAAGAATAATGATGATGATATAACAGCAATACAGATAATAGGATTTATGAAGCGGGTTAAAACACAAACAAAAATCAGAGTGCTATTTCAACCACAAAAAAAGGAGAGAATAAAAATGGAAATAACTGAGGGTAACAAAGTTGTATTTTTCCCCTTTTTCATAACATAATCCTATTCATTATCACACACACAAAATTAAGGTACTTGCATAACACCTGTTTGCTTTATGTAATGTATATCAAAAGTCTTATTTATTATTTAAAAAACAGCTGTACTGAGTGTTGAGCAAGGATCTGAGATAAAATCAATATATTTTGAAATTATGATAGGCTATTATTTATATTGATATATTTTTGAATTAAATACTGCTTTATTGCTAAGATATAATCGCCTGCGGGAAATTTGTTACATTTATATCTACTTTATAGTCTATATTATAGAACAGATAGAATTCATACTCAATATAACCGAGTTAACTAAAAAGCAACAAATAAAAGACAAAATAAAAAGAAAGAAAAATAAGCAAAGCGAATAAAAATTTTACCCTTGTACCCGAGATAGGTGTACAATAAGTGCATCTTGGCATCCTGACAAATTATTTCATAATTATTATCCACACCTTGTATTATAGATATCAATGAACTACTCACCATTATATAGAAATACACATAATGGCGTATCAAAGAAAAGGGGAATAGAATGAGGGGTAGTATTCATCTGTAGGATGTATATTTGGTTTTTAATTTGAAGATTTTTGCCATGACTGATGCTTCTTTATTTTATCCTTACCATCACATTGTCTTTTTAATATATATATATATATATATATATATATATATATATATATATATATATATATATATATATATATATATATATATATATATGTGGGTGTGTGTGTGTACATACATATATATATATATATATATATATATTTATATATTTATATATATGTATGTATGTATGTATATGTATATAGTCTTTTAGCAGATTACTGTGGTTTAAAAAGTGAACGATCAATTGTGAAAGCCCGTATCACGAATTTATCTATAAATATATATGTAAAAGTACGTATAAATGCGGCTTCTGACTCTGTATCCTGCTTCCGACGTATCTAAAAATAAAATACAATTATACTCAAAATGACATCAAATTTCCAACTATCTGCTTTACGTACATTATGACGCCACGGGTGGAAATCTTTTGAATTCGTGGCTCTTGATTTATATTTATTTTTTAGATGCTCATGTGCATCGCATTATCTACAGCAGCCTGCTGTGGCCATGAAGGCTATGTAACGGCGTCCCGTTCCAAGCTACACAAGATAGCTTTGAATTCTGGTGGAGAACCCCGATACTACTACATGCACTCTCTCACACACACACACACACACACACACACATATATAACGCATACCCACACAAAACACTCACGCACACACACACGCATCCTAACACACACCCCCATAACACAACACGATACTCGTAGGATGCATGCATACGCACACTTGCTGATTTCATTTCTTCAGTGTATGGGGCGCATTATTTCAGATGTGTACGTTTTTACCACTGGTTTGTAAAGGAGAAAGCGAACCACTCTCTTGTTTCCAGCTCGACTGATTATGCTCAAACCAGACTGGTGCAGTGTATTTTCCTCTTCATCTACGTGAATGGAGTTTACCGATTATCAATATATGCACATATGAGCAGGAGGGAGAGTACGTACATATTCCATTCTCGCATCAAAGGAATCTAGTCGTTTGAAAAGAGGAAGAAAATATCATTCTCCACTTATGAGGATAATTTTCTTTTGGCGTCTTTTAAAACGGACCAAGTAATATTATTTTTTGTGAAGATATACCTCATACGACCAATGCGTCCAGGGTAAGCTACTACAGCAACATGGAAGGATACGGATTAGCATATTTATTGATAGGGACATTTGTTACAGTGTGTGTCTGCAAGAATGTTTCTCCAGAAAGAGCTGAAGGTTTGTACAGCGTGAATGGAAAGGTCCCACAAGGATACATTGATCAAGTTCTGAACCCCCATCGTCTCTCCGGGCGCCATAACAGAAGTCTGAAGAACGATACGAGAGTGCATTCGAGACCACATGCTAATGAAACAAAAAGTCGAAAACTACCGCTCTATGCGCCAAGCTATAACGACATTGGAACGATTAATCCTCCACAAGGTGAAATGGCCAATACTGTTAAACATGATATAAATCAGAAAATTGTTATTCAGTCGAGAGAGAGAAGAGAAGTGTTTAATTTAGAAAGTATACTGGAGAGTCCTAACCCTGTAACAAGCTTCCTTAACGTACTTAAACGATCTCAAACCCTAGATGAAGGAAAGTGTGGGTGGCATTCGCACTTTGACTGGGTATCGGATGATGTAGAGCACGATGTGCTGTCTCAAATCATTGATTTTGACTCAATAAGAAACGTTAATAGCACAGCGGTATATACTGCCAATCTCCTCAACACCTTCTTTGGTCAAGGTAACCCTTCCCCATCCAGCGTATTTAATGAGAAATCACTTTACTTCTCGCTTGTACGAACGAACGTAGAGAGTAATAAAGAAATAATGGGCTGTTGCATTTCATTCGCATACATTGGAGAGGATTTGTTTTCTTCTTGCGCATTTCGCAGGGGTCCTGGAAGCTCCACGATTAACGAGATAAACGTTGATGAGGATAAAGTTCAAAATCACCCAATCCTTAGTGGAAATGGTATTTTAGATGCACATCCGTCCATTGACAGGGCAAGCTTTCCCCTTCAAAATCACATAGTGATCCGAAGACTAAATGAGACTACCAATGGAATATCAGAGAATATATCTTCTTTCTTTGTGACTAGTAAGCATGGAACATGGTCAAATCCATATTTTGACTGCAATAAGACAAATCGCTGGTTAATAAGCTATTCGGTGCCGTTTTTCAACGCTTCAGATTCGATATTGTAAGTATATTATCATAAAAATAGAGTACTTACATGATAATAATAATACAGTCTTTGTACATGTAGAAAAATATTTTGTAGAAAGTTAAAATTTACCAAAGTTCGTAAATGTATTATGCATCAGAAGTTCGAATATGTCCGGGATCGAAGGTTTCAGAGCAAATCGCATTCATAAATATAAGATTCAACTTGCGCTTATACGGCTTCCTCGATGAAAACACAATCCCCACATTAGCAAGATATATACCCTGAAAATCCTCTTTGACACATGACAGTATCAGTTCGAACCACCACTTTCTCTTCGTATACCTACAATGCTTTTTTTGGAGGGGACGTGTATTTCCTTAGTTTTTCTTTAGTCTGAATATGTATTTTGAATAGTAACTTTGCCAATGCATCAGTAATTTATGCAACTTGAAGAGCTACTGTAGATGAATATGTCTACCAAAGGCATTAACAATCAAGACATCCTTAGTTTTATCTTTAAATCATACATATTATTCCAAATCAAGAAGATTTCCATTATTCCATGTCTTCTGATTACATTCAATTTTACATTTAAATGTTATGGCTTATAATTGACATTCAGACTGATATCCCCAACACTTATCTTTCATAAACAAATTAATTCTTAGAACCCCGGTCCTTTTAATGATATTCATCGTAATTATGAAGAACTTGTATTATTTGCATAATTATCATAAACATTGTGCTAAAGTTATCATACACCAGTGTTATTGATTGCTATTCCATCGGTCGAGTTCATGAAGCCTGGAAAATGAATCTCTGCTGTCATTTCGACATGGCGAAAATCGCAAGAAAGCTCGTCAAAACACCTGTTTCACAATCTCTACAGGAAGTAAGGCAGGTGATTGGAGATTTTTGGCGGGAAATTGATTTCTATCAAAGGCTATTGAATATTGCTGCAGGTATGTGTTTGGGGTTGGGGTAAATGCAATCCGTCCATATGTTTGTGTGAAGTTGGGTGTGATTTGTGTCAGTGTTCAGGGCTGGGTCAGATTAATAATCATATCGCTGGTGGAATCGTCTCTGCGGTATTTCAGTCTGACAAAGGTTTTAATGTAAGAAGAAAATCAGGCCGGAGTTCAGGCATTCAGTCCTTTCACCTTCTATTCACTGGACACGCTTTGGTTATGTTGGTCATAAGCCAACGAAGATAATGATTCTATAATACCTAATCATAAGTGGGATAAAGTGTTTGATATTTCAATTATAAAAAATACCCAAGGTACTCTAAGATAAACGTTAGAATTAATAACAAGACAATTACGGCTTAGATTCAGACTGATGTCCCCAAAACTTATGGCGCGTTGCAAGAAACTACTGTTTAAATCCAAATCAAGCGTAAGCGTAAGGCCAATATTTGCGTTATACTCAACTTTCTTGCAACGTTCTGTTACGCTCCAGTTTGGGACTTATGCTTCATTTGCAAATGAACGTAAACTGTGTTTCTTGCAATACCCTACAAGTCAGTCAGAAAGGAAAGGCACTTATTTGTGTTTCACAAATTAGACCATGGAAATATGCCCATCCGTCTTTACATTCCGGGTATAATAGGACTTGCGCTCCAGGGTATCCGATCCCGATCATAGTACTTCGGGATCGGAATATTTATAATCTCACGCCACCTTTCTTATCTTATGGATTGCCTTATGAAATCCAGCAAGTTTCTGTCATCGGACCATTATAGTTCACTCTTTAAATCTGTTCCATTGTACGCTGGGGATAATTTTTAATGGTTCATTGGGTAAATTTTTATGATAACTCTGCTGCAACTCAAGTTATTGATGCAGCGCATGGTAACTCAATAATTGTACCAGTTGATTCTTTGTTGAAAATCTCAAACTAAATTATTAGAAGACTATTTTTTTGTCATCCGCTCCAACATGTTTCCTCTAACAAAACAAAGGATATCATACTGATGATCATTGAGAAATCCGACCAACCATCACCATGCAATTCCATTGTAATTTTGGTCTTGTCAACTCGATGCATCATCTACAACGTTGAATCCCCATGTCTAAGTTGTTACCTACGCAAGGTGAAGCGGTAAAGTGACCATCACGAAGGCTATTTATCTGTCTGGATTAGACCTCTGGAATAATGTCTTCCGTTATCTTATCCAGAGGGACCAAATCACCCTTTCTTGAATCTCCAAGCACTCAAAAACTCAGCAAGAAGGTTTCTCCTTATCCTCTTAGGACTCACAGGCTTCTTGATCTGAACATCAGTGGCTGTCTGTACGCCATACGATTGGCAGTTCATGTACGACAGAGAACTGTCTTGTCTGTACGACAGAAAATTACTTCTACGATCTTACCGCTATTGCAGCTATTAATTCAATATGCATATGTGTTTATTATTGATGTCGTCAGTACATATCTTAGTTAGTATACTACATGTTTAACTTTTCATTAGTCAGCAGGTTGCGTTCATCATGATGACAAAATAGTATGTATGATGTAACATTATGCAAATAACATTTAGACATTTCATTTAACAAAAATTTTAAGGACTACACTCATTCCGAAAAGGATATACTTCCCATCCCAACCTTGACTTTCTTGCATATCCATTTCAGTTGTATCTCTAACTACCTTTATCTCAGTCCTTTCAGGACTTTACACATGGTGTACCGTAAACCACTTCCGTGATTAACAAACATCAATTTAAAAGATGTCAAAATTTGGCGAAACTCATTTCTCGTGATCTCATGCATGTCATCTGTGGGTTTATGCCAGAGAGGAGGAGAGGAGTAATGAAAAAGAACGGAGGTTACCATTTTGTAAGGCTTCGTGTAACCCCCCCCCCCCTCTCCCTTGATCTGCACCTGCACCTCGGGTAGCAATGTATTCATGTTCCTGGTGTCACGGTTTTTCGTCCACTTATTGAATGACTGGAGAATAAATTTTAATCATAATCTTTGTTTGAGCATATGTGGGATAGCTACGTGGTATAATAATTTATAGAGATACATTGTGATATCGTGGACTCAATTCAATTCAAATCAGTGTTTTTATTTCAAAATCATTAAAAAAAATTACATATTTACAATACATAAGATCATATAGATACATTTCAAATCATTAAATATATATATATATATATATATATATATATCTATATATATATATAATACTATAATAATAATAATAATTGGCATTTATATAGCGCTTTATCAATCTACGACTGCTCAAAGCGCTTCACAATTATTATTACCCGGTCACTGGATTCATAGCATATTCATATATATATATATATATATATATATATATATTGATAGTAAGCTATTAAGGAATATAGAATATGCATGTACAGACATTGTAGAAAAAAATTACTGTAAGTGGATAGCAAGCTTGACTTACATTTTCGTTTAAAACAGTTTAAGAAGCTACATGATGTAACAATGACATTCAAAGATTTTCATATTCGAGGACCTTGATGACTTTTGAGTTGTGTCATTTCGAACTTTGCCGGGTATTGTAAAAATTGATGTGTTTATTAAGTTGAAAAAGAGAGGAGATATTAAAAGGTAATATTGCTTTTTTATTTTTGAACATTGAAATAGCAGTTTGAACATAACGTCCCCCTTTTGAAAACACATTTCATAATGATCATGCATAGGTAATGTAAGGTTTTAGGGAACTTATAGCTTACTATTAATAGCTATAATTTATAAGCATTTTAATCTATTATATTAACCAAATTCTAAATAAGATGCGACCCCTTTAGATTTTTTCACGTCAGAAAATCTCCAGATTTCTGTAGGTCCAATTTATATTTTTTATTGCCATGTTCTATATATTCTCATTACCCTTTGATTATAGCTATGTTGAAGTTTAGCTTATTTATCATTTATTCCTATGCTGAAATTTTCCATGTGAAATTGGGGGAAGGACACGATAATGAAATAATGATTGAATAACAGAATGCTTGACTGATATATCGTCTTGAACTCCCCCCGTAACAAGCCTTTCTCTTTACATTTGTATTAAATTTGAAGTGGAATATACTTTAACCAAATAATGCAGTTGCTGTATTACGCCACTATTGTAAGCAACGATTTGATACTCTAGAAATCAGATGAAACGTGAATTAATGATTTTTCTTAGCAGTCACTCATGGCTTATAAAGACAGTGAGTAAACGTCCCTCCTTTACTGTAATATATTCACATCATTGTCAAAGAGTGTAGGTATAAGAACAAGCACAGTGCGCGATACATACCATCAGTTAAGTGCTTATTACGAAACCATCAGCCTTAAATAATGACCATAAACTACCGTATCACTAGAAACTCTTCATATCATAGAAATCAATTTTCTATTTATGAAAACTCTATATAGCCTCTACTGGCGCGCGCTGTTTCTTCTTCTTCCTTTTGACATAAATTATGCACAGTTGGGATCTCTGACTACTAACAATATACTACCCTGAGGAACTCTTTGCTTTCGACTGCCGAGTGTCATGTTACGCTCACCGTGTCTGGCGCTCAGCTATAGGTTGAATCATAATAATATCCAGTCAATGCACTGACAGTACAAAAATGAATATCGAAGATGAATGATGAGCAATAGGCATCCAAGTGGCTACTTTATTCTATGTTACCGAGTTTATATGGTTTCTTTAATCCCCTCTTATTGCAGTTTCAATAGTATTGCATGAAATTCGTCAATTGGGAATTTGATCTGACGATGAATCAATTTAGGAAAAAATAAGCTTGTTGATTAAAAAGGAGAAGCAAAATTCTAAAATTGAACCGATTACGTAATAAGATTGCTTAGAAGAGTAATTAAAAGGTTCATCTTTAAATGACGGTGGATGACATTTTCCCATGAGCAAGACATTTATTTTATACAGTGCCCTTTTAAATGAACGATGTTTCACTTAAGAATCAATGCGCTTTATATGTGTATGAGGGTGTGGGTTAGTGTGTGTGATGCGTGTGCTTTTGAGGGTGTGCGTGTGTGAAGGGTATGTGTGGGGTATGTGTATGGGTCTGTTTGAAAAACATTGTGTGTGATTGTAAATGTGCGGTTGAGGCATGCCAGGTTGTGGAAGTGTGAGTATATTTGTGTGTGAGCACTCTCACGGGTGTACGTGTGGGTGTTTGTCTTCAGTGAATATCTATTGCGTTGACTACAGTAAACACGATTTATAAATTATATTAAACATTTTTTGTAGGAAAAAACGTATCTTTGAAATGATATCCCTATTGGAAGTTTTGATTTATTCACCTGTTCAGATTCCCATTAAGTACGTAAATAAAAAAATTGAAATATAAGCTGCCATTAATAATATTAATATCATACATAGAGGTACTTTTACACGTCATTGTGAACTGTACCAAACTGACAGGTCCATGTTTTTACATTTTACGTTGACACCTCAAAAGGGAGGATATATAACAACGTTAGTAAATGCATCACTGCGATACGAAATAGCTTATCTTGAACTGAAGGCTACTCGACAAAACCTTTCATTATGATTAATAATTTCTAAAGTATCCCTGGCTCATTTCACAACACAATCTTAATCAACGTTAAGTAGTTATGAGGTCTGTTTCAAAAAGAGCTGAAGTCAAATGCAATTACAAAAATAAATTGCTTTTTTGAGATACAACCAATCAGAAGTCTGCATTTCCGACACAAATCTTTCTGTTTAGTATCTATTCCTTTGTCCACCTTGATTCATAATGCTTGATGTATTAATTGTACGTTTGTGCTCCATTTACAAGGTTTCCCATAAAAAGTGGAAACATTATATTATTCACCATTTTGATCACTTGATTAAACACTTGTATCTGTCCATGATGCCATATTAGGTGGTAATGCGGTAATATTCTGTCACCAATACCCTTGTTAACACTGCAAACTTTGAATAATACATCCGCCTATAGTTGTACTGGATGATTTTATAATTCAAAGTAATATTGAAAGAAACTGATAATATTAAACCGTAGCAATATACAACAATGTGATAGCAAATATATATATCATTTCAACACTAAATAGAGACATAGGCCTACACAATTCACTTAGCGCTCTTGAAAGCTATTGTCTTTCTTGCAGTCTCACATCAAATGGGCGCTTGTTAGTATGAGAACTTGTATGGGGAAAATATGAGCATTTATAACCAGAAAAAGTGTCATCAATATTAAGTACTGATACGTTACTAATTCATAGAGTTCTCTTCCGTGATGTGATGATGTTGAAAAGGCTTTAAAAGTTTTCGTAGTTATCATGGATTGTTGAGCACCAGGAGTGTCATGCTTGTTTGTTTGTTTTCTTCCGCATTCATGAATAATAAACATCTTGTCCAAATATAACATAATACAAAATTATAACATAATATCCAAATATAACATTATACAAAATTTAATACAAAATTGATATACATGTAGGAAATTGCGAACAATTAACTGAAGTTATGTTCAAAGCTGCAACAAAATAATAATCAATTGGTTCATCTAGAGTTATGTAATCGCAAAGAAGGAATGCCATTAAAATGTAATCATTATTACAAATTAACGTTTATGGCAAAAGAAGATGTTAAAAACGAAAAAATCATGGATGCTGGTGATGAAGATGATGATGATCATCATCATTTCATTTTCATTCATTTGTTTTTCATTTCATTTCTTATATTCTCGTTTGACATCTGTTTCACATGTAAGAAACAGCAAATATAATGCATAATATTAAATTACATACAAATCAAAAGTATACAAGTAACATAATGATACAACCAGTCAATTAAAGCTTAATTTAAGTCAAAGAAACATGATCAAGCTTGTAGAGCTGCGGGCCCCGATGAAGTAAGTTGTAAGTAATAAATGGTGCAAGACGGATCAAGCTCTATGTCCTTAAATATACAAGTTTGATTTTCATTCAAATACAGAAAAATAAAAAAAGAGAATGGGTCAAAATCAATGAAAATAATTGGTATACTCTTACAGATTATACATCCCTACATAATTATGTATGCACATACCTAAAAATATACCCCATAATATGATGATGATGATGATAATGACAATGATGATAATAATGACAAATATGGCTGTGTAATATCAGACTGACGTGTTTGTGAGCTGCAAAACAACCCATAGCATTTATTTTATTTTTTGCGAATAGATACTTCTTCCTTTGAATTTTACATCGCATCAGTTATCACAGCTAGAGTATATTTTTAGAATAACTGAAATAAATAAGATGAAGACTTTTGTAAGAGAGCTAGAGAATTAAGTTGAACACAAGGCTACGCATTCTTGAGTTATGCCATTTACGTCATACAATGGGCGTATGGAATCATTGCCTTCGTATGCAGTCTGAATTGGAAAGAAGGATGTGAAGTCAGAAAGCCAGATGCAGACACTCAGATAGACCCTTAGTTTTATAATTCACCTTTAGTTCATGATTAACTCCAATGTCCAAGACATTTGTACATGAAATCTACTGTGGTATTCGTTGTGACTTTAGTTCTTCAAAGTTATTTCGTTATTGAGTTTTACTTTTATTTACCCGGGGAATCTTCACTGCAATTCGAGCATAGCGCAGTTATCTTTTATGACTTGCGATCTGCTGTCCATATGATTTTCAGTATTTATTCAAACCAGTAAAACTTGCTGTCATTTTCCCTTAAAACTTGAACTAAATCGTTTTGTTGTTAAGAATGTGCAATTATTATAAACAACACCCTTTAAGACCTATCACGTTTATCGCATATCTGCGATCTGACAAGTTTGGATAAAAACGAATATCAATTTTCTTGAATACGTGAAAGAGAACGTTTCAATGGAAGCATGCATGGGAACGAACTATATACGTGCATTATAAAAGGCTAATACATTTGAATGTCAAACTTGTATGACAAATGAAAGTAAGAATAACACCAGCACCCACCACCACCACACAATGATGATGATGATAATAATAATAATAATAATCATCATCATCATCATCATCATCATCATGTTTGACTTAAGAATCAATGCGCTTATGTATGAGGGTGCGGGTTGATGTGTGACGCGTGTGCCTTTGAGGGTGTGCGTGTGAACAATAAATTTTAAATAATATGGTAGTAACTGTTATGACCTCTCCAATTACTATTCAATACTAGTATCCCACAATGAAGATTTTGTTCCACTGTCTTCTGCAGGGGCGGGTCCAGTTGTTTGAGCGGCATATTCCCATTAAAGAATATATTGGCTGTGACTCTCAAATGGGGGGAGGCACATTTGTGCATGAACGACATATTTACATTACACATTTTGACTATGTCTCTCAAGGGGGGGGGGGCGGCACGGGCCAGAAATGCCCCCCATCTTGGTTCCGCCACTGGTCTTCTGCTCTACACTGTAAAAAAAAGTGCTATTTTAGCACTATACAGTGCTAGTATAGTGACTGCACTTCGAGTGCTGATTGTCTAGTTTAAATTTGAACTAGAAACTCAGCACTGGTAGTGCAGTCACTATACAAGCACTGGAAGTGCTAAATTAGCACTTCATTTTTTACAGTGTATAGTTGCACGAAATCACAATCATCCACATTTCAATTATCAACACTTGTTTTACAGCAACAGTCTGGTTTCTAACTACAGGGAAACCTTAACACTGACACAATAATTTTCATCTCAGCAGGCAGCTATGCGTTTCAAAAAAAGTTAGCCCATCTCCCAAAATGACACCTCTACCTAGTGCAATTAAGAAATTAATGGTTTGGAGTTTGAGAGTTAACAAGTGTTAATACTTACCCGCTCTGATCAATAATATAATCATTTTAGAACATAATATTATACCTCAATCAACATGATCAATGAGTTAGTTTTATAGAAGACCATCTTTAAAGTTTGAAATCATCCTAATACCTTTGATTCTCATTTGACTCCCATAAAAACATATTTCGCAGTTTCCCTCTTTTCAAGATTGCCCTTCTTTTCAAATGAATAAATTGCCTACATCATTTTGACCTCCATGGTAGAAGGTAGCAAAACAGCCGAATGGCGGGTGGCCGGACGCAATATGCCATGGTGCTTTCATCGAGACGTGTCAAATTATTGCTGAACTACAACTGTTCAGTTTGTTCAATTATGTGTGCATCAATCAGCATGACATGGTCGTGTTATTGCTCCTACTGTTATTCCAGGGTTCTCCTCTAAGGAACGGAGAAGCGAACTGTAAAGAATTATCCCAACATAACTAGAGTTAATAACCAAAGTATTGCAGATATGTCACATAGCTTTTCCGGAATGTGTTTAGTCACATAGAAAGTATCCCGACTCTCCATGAGTCTTCATTAAGGAATTATTTATGTTGCTTTGTTAAACTTTAAACTCTATTCAGCTAACATTGTGGAGACAGTGGTAGGCCATATGAAACACAAGTGTTATGTTTCTCCAAATATGTATGCTATATGACGTGTGCCACATATCATGTGTAAGATATATTATTTTATTGTTTTAAGCTCATTAAAATGAATGTTAAGTTCGATAAGAATACCGTGGCTGTCCTTGACTTACCTATTTGAAAATTATTTAAACAGATACAAAGAACCATACTCCGTTTCAGGCACCAAAATATTAATATTAATATATGTATACATTTAAATGTTCTGATATACCCAACATCGAATAATAAAGATTGAAATTTTATTTTGTTTTATTACTTGCCACCCCATCCCCCCCCCCCCGTCAAAAAAAGAAAAATATATTAGGATCGTGTGAAATGTAAATTGAATTGAATATAACTTTAATACATGTTAAATATTTTGGGTAAAATATTGTGATCATTTCCGTCATATTTGTGAAGCGGGGTATATGACTATACCTAGGTTTTATAGAATAGGTCATATTGTACAAAATTGTCATATTAATACTTTATTGGAACATAGATGAATAGAACTGTATGATTCACTTAATTGTGTTTTGAGGGAAAATGTTGCATTCTTTCAATAAAATCTCACCGTAACATTCCAAGCTTTAGTAATATTTGGCATATAAGCGATAAAAGAATATATTTTAGCTACCTTAGGCTTTTCATGCTCATATGAAATGAATTACTCCGAAAATTTGCTTTGCCCAATTGATCGTGGGCCCGGCAGCCGCTGTGCAGCGCCAGATCGAGGAGGCTCTATCGCTTTAAACAGGGTAGCAGCAGCTCCACTGAAATAACAGTTTTAACAGAATTCAAGCCCCAAAATATTTTAAATTTTGGTGCAACGTAAAATTATATATTTAAATTTTAGCAGATGTGGCTCCCATTTTCGGGAACACGCATTTGAATTTTTAAACAAATTTTCTCCATCATATCCATCCGTAACACCACTATGTCTGTCCTTGGAGAAATTTTCTATCTCTTGCAAAATTGGAACTGAAATTGATATCTTCTTAGAATGTTTGAAGTCGAAACGAATATCAAGGGTTTTTAGAAGAAATCTCGAATAGTGTACCAAAAGGTCAAGAAAACAATTTGCTGACTTGTCTGCCCTCGATATTCAATTTCTCTCGGAGTAGTCGATGGAGATAATTTCACCTTTGCACTCATAATGCAATATCAAACTGTTTGCTGATTTAAGTCGTTTGAACGGAATATTTATTTCAGTTGTAATTCATTAACATAATAACATGCTGCGATCTCTCTCCTTGGAATATGGGATTATTACTTTTAATCGTTTCTGATACACCATTTGGTACTACGTTGATGGCATTGAAATTATAATTTTAATACTATGACCTTGGCATGGGATCCGGGCATGGGATGAGACGGGAAATGTGTTTCATTATCAAATCAACATCCTTTCAACAAGGCGACAATCTCTCTTCGTAATATTAGATTAAACGAAAGGAGAGCGTCTATTGTCAATTCAACTATGAAATGAGATTTGAAGTAAAGAAATTTTATATTGTAGTGTTGAATGGTTTTGATCAAATTTACATCAGTACATGAGCTTGTGTAAATGATTTTTTCATTTTCCTATCTTATAAATTTCATACGAATATAATCAAATAAGAATCAGAGATCAATTTTCAAGACACTAAAACGAACAATAATTGTTGATAATCTTTTGCGCACTCATATTTCTCGAACCTTGATTTATGAAATGATTTTTTTTATTTTTGTACTAATAATTGTTCTTACTGGTCATGTGGGATTGTCTTTTATCGTATTTCATTTTCATTGTTTTAATTTTCATTATTATATTAGCTTTAGTACTCATCAATTGCTCTTGTTAGCAATAAAACACTGTCCAGTAGTATTAGAAAAAAAACAAATAAAAAAAATTGAACCTAATTGTAATGAAAAAAACTCATTTAAAAGTGATATTGCCCCAAAGGGGTATACGATTAATAAAGAAATTGTGTATGGTAGAAAACGACTGTGAAACGCAGTGAAGAGTATAAGGAAATTCATTTTGTACCGCACGCATTCGATTGAGAGGAAGGCCCCACCCACCACCACTGAAAACAGAAATATGAATGTTTGTTTAGCTGTTACTTAGTAATTAAAAAATGTTTACATAATGGTTTCAATCAATATCGTTAAAGAAATCATACTTATAATATTCGTGGGTGTAAATATTAATTACTTCATTAATAGAAAAATGAATGATACAATATGAGATTTTGGAGAGAATAAAGGATATAGAGAGGTACAGTTTTTTTTAATTGATATGAGAATTAGAGATTAAAGAATTTTTTTTTTTTTGGGGGGGTGTGAGAAAAGGAAGAACGTCAACAATCATCAGACACCATAAAAGATGCGAAAGAGTTAGCATGGACAAATCAAGCTGAATTACAGAAAGGCAACTCACTGAGCCAACTAGGGAGCCGATCGGGGGGGGGGGGCGACGGGGTGTGGCCCATTTTCCTCGTTTGTTTTGATATTTTTTTTCATTTTATTTTTTGAGATAGTACTGCTATAGTGGTGACCTTTGAACTTTTATTGCTTGGAAGATATTTCCTGTACACAGTGCCCCCCCTCTCTCTCTCCACATGTCAATCCTGGATCGATCCATTGAATAACCTTCCCCTTGTTAAAAAAAAAATAATACCAAGACTAGTATAACATGTATAATGAGAGAGGATCCGAGAGGTTGCACTTTGTTCGTTACAACTGCTCAGACATTGTGACAGACGTATTTCTGCAACATTTCCAGAGGTGACACGACATTTGCTCCTACGACATTTGCTGCGTTTTTATTATATCAGATGTCATATTATTAGAGTTAGGATTGTAATAAAGTTTTTGGTTCAGAATAATGTGAAGATAAGGATTCGAGTTGAATTTGTGTTGGAGGTTAGATTTTATATTTGGCTTAATGTGCAAATTTTCCATTGGAGCAATTGACGCCGGAGCCAATGTCATAGAACCTCTCCAGACAAGTTTTTTGCTGTGTAATCACATCAGGATTTTTCTGAGAAGAGCAGTAGGAAAATCCATTGATAAAGGTTTTACTCAACTCATCGAATACTCGTCAAGAGCACAAGTATTGTAGATCACTTGTTCAGATTCGGTTTTTAATTATTTGTTCTACAACAATCCTCAAGGAGGTAAAGGACTGATAGAAATGGAGAGGTATCACCTTTAGAAGTCCAAGACATTCCTTCCTCCAGGGCATCGCAAATATCTGACATCAACAATATTAATGAATAAAAGGGGCCCCATTTTGCCCCTTTAGGCAGACCAGTTAGGGATCAAACTTCGAAGATGGTGCTACATACCTTGACAGAATGTATAGGTCCGCTTAGATAGCTATATAGAAGATAGCAGCAGTATTAGATTCATCCATCCCTTAGTTGGATAAGTTTCTGAACAAGTACACCGTGATTCACTCTATCAAATGCCATCAACTCTTTGCTCGCTGAATTAATTTTTGTGGTTAATAATGACAATTGTTTCCATGTTATTATCTTTAATTCAAGATTTCCATATTGCTAAAGTGATACCAATCATCATTATATAGATGCTATCCAAGAACTATTGCCTTTTATTAGCCTAATTTGAAGGAAGAGGTTGCAACATCAGCGCGCAAAGGGTCGATTGTGCGCAAGATAGCTTAACTTCCGTTGCTCTTCGACTCTTAAAAAAAAAATTGTAGTCACTTACTGGATGTTCCAAACATAATGTACCTTAAGATAATTTTGTGGGCGCGTCGTTCTGGTTCAGACTCTCGCCTTTCAAACAGAGGGTCGTGAGTTCGAATCCTAGCCATGGCGTGTTTTCCTTCAGCAAGAAATTTATCCACACTGTGCTGCACTCGACCCAGGTGAGGTAAATGGGTACTGGCAGAAAGTAATTCCTCAAAAAGCTGAGCGCACCAGAATCGGTAGACTAGCTTAGCCGGGGTAATATAGGAGCGCCTTGAGCACCTATAGCAAGGTGGATACGTGCACTATACAAATCCTATATTATTTAAATATTATTATATTAAGATAAGGAGAGTGATCACACAAACGTTGTTTAGCTATGAAAGATCCAAACACGAAAAAGAAGATACATTGGAAAAAATCGACTGCAGGGTAATTTTTTGTGATTATCGAAAAGCTACCAGCAGGTTGGGCAAACAAATGTCGATGATATTATAGCCTAGGTGATATCAACAATGAGGTGGCTGATTGTCTAAGGCATCCGACTAGAGACATGTAAGTTCTAGGTTCGAGCTCCGTCATGACAGCATGCCCTTGATACCAAAGGATTTTTTTTTCTACAATGCTCTAATAAATAAAATAATTGATACCAACATGGCAACACTGTTATGCCTGTAAAAAATCCAAACAATTTAGGGAACTACAATATGAAAAACGGTCAAAAATTCTAATGCTTAACACAAATGAGTAGATCATTGAATTTGTGAAATATCATGTGCACTTCTTTCTTCTACACATATATCAATTTCTCATTGATTATTCTACATTGGATTTTTTCAGAGGCATAGTGTCCGTTGATATGGATTTGATGTCTATGGATATCGACCAATGCGACAATGGAACAGGGATTTTCGCTGGCACACACAAATGTCGAAACACTACAACAGTAAGTCCATCATTTTTATATAATTATGTCTTCTAAACGACTAGACCTACCCCGCGGGAGTGGTGATAGCTGAGGCTGGGATATTTTTTTGAACGACCCCCTTCTGAAAATTGGGACCTCTTTTGTCGTGCAACTTT
The DNA here is from genome assembly GCF_037042905.1 of Lytechinus pictus. Taxonomy (NCBI): domain Eukaryota; kingdom Metazoa; phylum Echinodermata; class Echinoidea; order Temnopleuroida; family Toxopneustidae; genus Lytechinus; species Lytechinus pictus. The sequence continues at coordinate 26,182,262 of NC_087245.1, read as the reverse complement.
GCACACTGTAAAAGTACAATTAGCTACATTTCCAGCTTTAAGAATGCAGAGTTTTACCCTTTCGGGAAGGTGCACAAAAATCAAATATTTTGTGCAACTTTGAAGAGGCAAACAGGCATTTCTGGAAGCAAACAAAAACGAATATAATGTATCTTTTCATCCTTTTCATTTGGGTGCAAATTTGCAACCCTAAATGTGCACTTAGAGTAATCGAATTGGTATTATCAATACTAGAAATAAATCTTAGACAGAGTGACCCCATTGTACATCCGTGTAAGATTTTACTTTTCATAATAAATCATTTTAGATCGTACATATAATACATAAACCACATGTATATATGCATGAAGTACCTTATAACTTCGCCTCAGTTTCAAGGATTTGAGTACATCTGCTCTTGCTGTTTTGATAATATTACCCTGGTTATATGGTACCAAGCTAATAATCATATCATTGCTTTGCTTTCCGCAGTGCGTTCCTGTATCAAGACGTGGGTTCTCCAGTGGTTCCTACCAGTGTGTCTGCAAAGATCGTTTCTACTTCCCTGATACCTTTGCTCCTGTAAAGGCCTTCAATGGATCGATGGTTGAACAAGCTTGGATGCTATCAATATCTCCACAACACGAAGGAGGTGTCGGAGCTGATGACTATATACATAACTTTGACTGTCGACCTTGCCGTGAAGGTTGTACCACCTGTCTGGATGATGCACCTTGCTTCGTGACTAACGATGCCATACTTCGAGCTGTCATACTCACCATGCAAGCTTTGTGCATGCTCCTGACGATTGGTTTGGTCGTAATCATCCTCAGAAATAGAACAGCTAAGGTAGGTATCATTGTCTATCCCACTATTTCTCATTATTTACTCCTCAATTAAGCAAATAGTTTCTGTTGGTGAAAATGATGATGCAACCTATCGTTTCCGAGACGATATAGATGTGGCTATCGAAAGCGGAACTGAAGAAAGATTTACTTTGACGACAAAGTGATGGTTTGCTTCATTTGCTGAAAAAAAAATTATTTGCTTTATATTCCACTCCGCAAATATAATTTGATTATTCATATAGAAATAACATGTAGACAAAATATTTGTCCTTTTCGGTAATTTGTTTTTTACCTTAACTGAAAATATATGACCAAATTTAGGCAAAGCTAAGAGGTTTCATCTTTCCTTGTGCCCAGAGGCGTCGATCCGGGGGGGGGGGGGGCAGGGGGGCGATCGCCCCACCAATAAAAATATTGGGGGGGGGGCAAACATATCGTTTTGCCCCCCCAATAATTCCGCATGTGCAAAATAAAAATATAAGATAAGATTGTAATGTTACACAGAAATCAGCAAGCGAAATTGAAATACACAACTCGTTCTTTATCTAAAATCGTGCTCAAAATGTCCGCTTTTCAGATTGGAATATAACAAAATTTTAGCTCGCACTTCGCGGTCGCATCATTTCTGTAGCAAAAACCCATACTTTTCATGATTAAATAGGTGAATAGAATGTCCCGTTTTCAGTTCTAGACCTCAAAAGAACTCCCACACCGATTTGCAATAATATTTTGTTGGATATATATCTTGTTTTTTATTAAAAACGTCCATTAAACTCAAGTTTTTCAGATCGAAATATCAAAATTTTCAGCTCGCGCTTCGCGCTCGCATCTATTGTTTTTTAGATACCCATCTTAATCATTAGTACCAAAAATGCTTAGAATATCAAGCTTTCAGGTCAGAATATAAAGAAATTTCAGCTCGCGCTTCGCGCTCGCATTTATTTGTTGGTGAGATATGTGTCTCTATCTCATGAGTCATATATATGTATATATATATAGGCATATATGTGTGTGTGAGTTTGTTTGTTTGTTTTGTGTGATCGAGTGCCTTTGGAAAGTTGATTCATGATTTTGCCCCCCCCCCCATCTGAAAAATGGATCGACGCCCCTGCTTGTGCCTATCCTGTTAGCTATAGTGCGCGTATGAGAAAATAGTACACAGTGCAACAAACTTTTATCTAACATAATACAAAGTGCAACGCACTATTGCAATGTATTTCTATGCTGTACATATTCCATATCATACTAGTTACTTCATAGAAGTACATTGTAAGGAAAGGAAGCTATCACGCCGATTAAACTGCCCATAATCCAAGTAGTATTTAAAGAGTTACATAAAAGTCATAGACAAAATAATCGATTTCATAATAACATTACAATTCGGATAATTCTTTCAAAGGGAAGGACTTCCCACCGAACCAACATCTATATGTCGTTGAAAAAAAGAGATTAAATGCACAGCTCATATAAAGAGCATGCAAACCCTAATTTGAACTCAATACTTTAAATACTATTACAGGTGATTTGCTGTGACAGTCCGTGGATGCTTGTCGTTCTCCTCATTGGAGCCTTTGTTCTCTATGCTGAACTTATCGCTATGTACTTCGAACCATGTGCACTGACCTGCTTCCTCGCAAAGTGGCTCAGAGGTTGGGGGTTTGCCATTGCCTATGGAATGCTTGTCCTCAAAATTTACAGGTTGGTGGTAGGATTAAGAATGTTCATTCGCTCATGGTGATTTCGTGATTACAGTTATTAACCATTCTACTGTTATTTAAATTCTTGTTTTCATTAGGATTTTCTTCTTCTTCTTCTTCTCTCTCTCTCTCTCTCTCTCTCAAAGATGGAATATTCTATTGAAGTTATCATCTCACTGTTCACATCGCCGAAATGGAAATTATATTTGGGTGTTTCAACCGCGTATTGATGTTAAAATATTTATTTGTCTTTACACTCTTAAAATAGTTGGGCAAAAATGCCCAACCTTTAACTAACCCTGGGCAACATACTTTCCATACAACTACTGGTTAAAATCTGTCCAAATTGGGTGATAGAAACTAATAATTGGGTAATAAATTTGCTAAACTGAAAAATAATTGCCCAGAATATATATATTTTTTGCCAAAATACATTACTCAACACAGTAGACAGTATGTTGCCCAACATTTTAAGTGTATAAAGATATTATTATTATTATTAGTAGTAGTAGTAGTAGTAGTAGTAGTAGTAGCGTTGTTGTTGTTGTTATTATCATCATCATCATCAACAACATCATCATATTCTATAGCCTTCTACATTTATATCATTATTCATGTTATCATTATCATGGTTATCATTTCGCTGCTATAGGAGAATACACTGTAAACACGCTGTTTAAATTTTAAGCGCGTTGTTTAAGCCCGTCACTCTAACAACTTTTGTTTAAATCTTTTAAACAACTGCTTAAACCTTTTAAACAACTGTTTAAACTTTTTAAACAACTTGTTTAAAAAGTTTAAACAACTTGTTGTTGAAGTGACAGGCTTAAACAGCGTGCTATTTTTTTACTGTGTAATTATAATTAGCCCTGAAAAACATTGCATAGTGCTAGTTCATTTCGCATCATTTACATCTTTTAAACCTCGCGCCGTCTTAAGATATTCGGATGAATTTAAATAAAAATACTAAACTCAATTTTAACTCGTATCTCTAGAGTATATAACTGATTGATATGATATTAAAGTAAAAATTGATTTGAGATCTGAACCAATCCCAACTCTAAGACGGGTTCTGAAGGGAGTAGCTTCTACCTACCGACATTATATTACAGTCATCTATTCACATTTATAATAATAATAATAATAATATTAATAATAATAATAATAATAATAATAATGGTGATGTCTTAATGGGCGCACAAACAGTCCAAAGACGCTCATGGTGGCGCTAGCTCAGCAACAGTTACTTTGGATATATATGTAAACAAAAAATATAAATATAGATGTAAACGAAGTCAACAAAGAGATCTTATATTACTACAAATACGAAAGGGTACATAATTTACAAAAAAAAAGAATAAGTACAGTTTCGAATCACCCTACCCACTGAAATTTCTAGCTACATCCTGGTGGGCCTGGTGCCCTCTGGCTTGCTGCTCCGTTCACCGACAATTTAAGGGGCAAGCCTGGTCAGCTCATAAGGTCACCAGCCCCTATTGGAATTTAGTCAGACCAGTGAGTGATGACAAAGCAAGATTTGGAGTGTACATCACATATAAAAAACAAATGTAATTTCTAATATAAATTTTATAAATAATAAATCGTTTCTACTGTGTATGTATGCAAAATTTAAGAATTTCTCATATTACTTTTGATCTATATTCAGGAAACTGGCCATTTTCCAAACCCGATCAGCTACTCGTGTTCTAGTGCGCGACCGTGATGTCCTCAAGTGGCTCCTTCTTATCATCTTAGTTCTTTCGGGTTACCTAGCTGCTTGGACCATATTCTCTGTTCAGAGTATGCAATACTGTGACGTCGATATCGTCGCTTTAGGGCAGGACGGGGATGGAATGAAGTTCTATACGTGCGAAGTACGATGGTGGGATTACGTCATAGACGTCAGTAAGTGCGATTGAAATTATGATGATGATGATGATGATGATGATGGTTAATCGTTATTAAGATGATAATAGTTTGCATTTTGTATCATATGGAAAAGGTGCTTTGAATCGAGTTTTTATCATCATCATCATCATCAATTAATGTCATTATTATTGTTAATGAAAGAAAGAAAGGAAGAAGAGCGTTAAAAAGAAGTCTTAGTCGTGTACCTCTACAATACCAACCACATAAAAATAGCATGGCGCCACCCCCTCGTGGTAGCCTTTGGATCACGTGCTTGATTTGAAATGTGCTCAGTATGTTCTCTAATCTATAACCGAGTGTCTCTACCAAGACCTAATCTGTGAAGGTCACAAGGACAAACTAAAATTTCCGACACGATTCAAGTGTTGCTATATCGCAGCGAACAGAAATATCTAAATCAGCTGAAATCACAGGATTTATTATTTTATTTCCCATCTGATATCATTTTACTACAGGAATTTACAGCTCATATCCACGAATAGAACAGTCGGATACATTCAGAAAGCTGACATTGAAAATGACTTATTTCAAAAGACAATGTTTCGTCTCTATAAACTCCCACACTCTTGTGTGTGCTCGCGCACGCACACCCTCACACCGTGTAAAAAATCACACACACCCCCGGAACACACCTTCACACATCATAAAGATTGAAGATTAATAACGAATGAAACAGTTCGTTTTCTTTTATTCCGATGTAGAAAAATCATTAGAGTCACGACAGACAACCATTGATACAGTCACAGCAAACTTTGTCAGTGTAGCGTTTAAATAATTATAACACAAAATGGTGAATATGTACATTTCCACAAACAGGGTATATATGAATGTAAAGATGGATTTGAGAAAAGGCTTTTACCGAGGAATTGATATATGATAAGAGGCATTATCAATGGAATAATTTAGCCTCGGGTTCATTTTCTTTTTTTAATACCAATCCCCCAAAATATATATAATATATATATATATATAATAATGATAATAATAAACAAAGGAATAAATAAATTGATGAAAATAAACATTTAAGGTAGAATATACTTACAATACAAAATTTCGGAATTAGAAATAAAAATGGATTTGTATACTTTAATCTAAAAGTAGAAATAATATGTACGTTTCTGCGCAAATATTTCAAATGCACACTGCCTTACAAATTTCGAAGCGTTATTGGCATTTATTGAGTATATTAATTAGCATGTTTGAAAATGAATAAATTCTACATAATCATTTTCTTTTCTTTTCTCTGTTTGCTTTGTATAGTTGAATTCCTATTCCTTCTGTTCGCTATCTACCTATGTTATGCGGTAAGAGCAGCTCCCTGTGAATTCCACGAAACAAGATATATCACAGTAGCCATCTATAACGAGACAATACTTTCTGTCTTTCTACATGTGCTAAGGTGAGTAATCAACAAAACAAAAAAAGTAAGAGGCCTCCGCCTTCATCCACCCTAACTTTTTACACTAAAATTTTCATAATTTTATACCTCTTTTAAGTTTTGGCAAATCCCCTAAAGAGGGGATTAATTCGCGCGTTTACATGAATTTCCTCTGTGGTCCGGATCTTAGCTAATATAAAAATAAGTGCGTATTTTATTTTTTGTATGAAAGAACTTTTGATATGAAGAAGGAAGAACCATTTATTGTCTGGACAAGACGGCCATTTCAATTAGTTTTTGCAAGCAATATTTCATGAACAATATTATGCTTAATGTAAAGCAATATTCGGAGATTATATACCTTCATAATTATTTCATATTTTTATGACTATAATCCCTGACATCCCGAGGAAAAATAAAATGTAGATGATAGGTAGGTGATATGTTATCTGTGTCCAAATATCTGACCCCCATCTTATTATGATCTTGTTTGAAATTTTCAGACATTTTCTGTGGTCAACTACACCGCCTGACTGGACTTTTCTAATGACCTTCATTCATTCTCAACTAACAATAACTGTCATGGTATCAATTATCTTCATACCAAAGGTAAATATATTATACTATACTGTACACCAGCAAAAACACACGCAGGTATAGTTATCAGAAATACAAATTATTTATAGAATTATATAATGTTAATCAATGAACGAATTCTATTTCACCACTTTCAGTGTATAAGAAGTAGATAATGAGTCAAAAGCCCTTTGTTATAGACAAAAGCAGCAATGATTCTTAGTATGATTCTATATGCTCTACTCAGAAAAAACACTTGAATATTTCCAATATCTTTTCTTCATTATTAAATATACCATAATAATTATGACATATTATAATGAAAACTATAGCTTTGTTAATGAATTTTGAGGACTGACCAGGATCATTTACCCCCTTCCTTCGCTTTAGCTGATAGTGTTACACAAGCTGATACACAATGAGGAGTTTCGAGAAAGAGTCAACTCTAGAGTGGTATACGATGCAGCTAGCAAGTGGCAAAACTCCACTTTCCTCAAACAAAATTCAGCGTCTAATCCTTCTACCGACCAACACAATTTTAATGCAGAAGATGTACGGGTAAGTATACAGATGGAAAAATGATGATTTGCATCACTATCAATCAGGGGCGTGGTCACATGGGAGCAAAGGGGCGACTGCTCCCTGCGATCTTTCAAGTATTGAAAAAGGGAGGAGAAAAGACAAAATAGAAATAAGCCAAGAAAGGAGATGATAAAAATATTTTGGGTCGTTTTAGTCTATGATATCCCTGTTATTTAATGAAACCATTCATTTAAACCATGAGATAAAGATACACAAAGAAACACACCTTGTGCAGAGACATGTCCTCCAGAACAGCTGGATCCTCAGTCGAGGTCCTCCTGTCAGCCATTTCGGCCCATTATCCTCTGTATGGCGATGTGGCAGGAGGCGGGCCAGCAGCATTAGGACGAGATGCCACCTCCAGCTGCTCGTTTGGTAAATTGGCTTTATATCTGTTCCAAATGCAGGCTGAGGACCTTGTAGCAATCTCCATCAAGTCCAAAGCCAGCTTCCTTCTGCTCGAAATGCCCATCCTTGAGAGGAACAAATGCATGGAGAGACTTTGTAGCATATCCTCTGGATAGTAATCTACCTTCCATCCCCTCCTTGCATTCTGACATAGGTCCGGCATACTTTGTTGTCTTGCACTCAAGGGCCATCTCTATGTTTCCCTCTCACAGAGGATAACAGACGTGGATTGCTTTGACCAGACTACCATGCCTGGTCGCATGTTGGTAGATACAATCTCACTGGGAAGGTCATCTGCTCATCCAAGTCTGAGACCAACTGCCAGTCTCTTGCTAGACAAAGGAGCCTACTTGCATGTGGTCTAGCTATAGCTTTCATATTGGATCCAGTGCTTGTTCCAGCCTTCACAAAAGAGATCATCACTGGAGCATTTGATGATTTTGTTTGGTTTTTGCTTTTCTATGGTGTTATTTAAGGAATTGCCAAATTCTTTCAAGATCTCATTGTGCCTCCATGTACATGTATATCGGCCTCTACCAGAGACATCTGACAATTAGATAGAACGTGCCTTAGTGAACCTTTTTTTCCACATCTATATATCAATTCTCGTTCTCAGTCTTGGCCCACTTCTTCAGATTGCGAGAAGGGAGAACATCGTGAGTTGCTCGTAGCAAGAATTTGAGTCTGTCTGTTTCCATTTTCCATGTGTTGTTCCAAGACAGGAACCTCGGTTCTACACCCTCCCATCGACACCAAGCTCCCTGCTACACGAGACCAACTGCTTTAGCTATACGACGTTCCTCCCCTTTGTGACGGATTTCGTCAGAAACCATCTTCCGCTTCATTTCCGTGCTTGCCTTAAAGAAAAACTGGGTTGGATTCTTGCCTAGCCCGTTCTGTTGGTTTGCATAGGCCCTACCATGACCTTGTGCCTCAGCTAGCTGAGACTCAATTTCCTCAACTTCTTGCTAGGCATTCCACTTGCGTCCTGTGTGGATGTCTGGCACAGTCCCCTTTTAGTCCATCCTCCACCATTGTTCGGACTTTATTATTGTATCATCATAGGAAAGTCGGGATGGTGACTGACTAACATAAGACTGGAGCGTCTAAAACCATGTAGTATATAATTAAGTGCCCTAACATTGAAGTTCAGTGCAGCAAGGATGACTTGACATCTAATGAGAAGGCTTTACAATGTGCCAGGGTAATTATGAACTAGTATCTGATGATTTGTGGAAATGATTTGAGAGAAAAAAAATGTTTTTAGGAATTCATGCAGGTGTAAAAAAAAAATCTCACCAGCAAAAATTTGCTTGCCTATGATTAAAACAGAAGGTTTTGATTGAAGAATATCTCGCAATTAGTAGAATTAGCATGATCATAACCATGATAACTGTTCTCCCCCCCCCCCCCACTTCCAGGAGGAGCTAAAACGACTGTACACTCAGCTGGAACTCTACAAGACCAAATCTCTGAGGATAGACAACCCACACCTACCTTCAAAGAAACGTTCCGGTGGTCCAAGATGGCGCCCTCCCCGTAGATTCTCTCGGGGTCACAGCCTGCGTACTCACAGCGGTCACTCGGAATCCGAATTCTCTTCGGAAATTGCTCGGAGCAACGAGAGCTTGACGAAGGCCGTCGAACTGCACGATTACAGGCCTAATCATGTCGACGGTTTAGAGGTCCATGCGCATGTCAACCAAAAGTGGTCCCCTCAATCATGACATCTTGCTGGAAACATATGAATTCGGCAATTACCTTTCTTAGTAAATCATCATTTTGCAGGAGCAATGACCACAGCTATGAATGATTGCGGCCCAATCTTATTAAAAGCATCATCTAAAGATCTCCATTTACCGCCATAATATTAACAAGACTAGATGAAATCGCAAATTAACCGTGTACCAAGGGGTCTGTACACTCAGCTGGAACTCTACAAGACCAAGTCACTGAAGATAGCTCTGACGAAGGAATCGGCTAGTAAATCGAGTTTTTTGTTCGCTTGCCTCAATGCCATCCCAGTCATTAATCCAGTGAATTATCATAATGCCCTGCATGGCAAGCTGTAACGCAATGAAATTATTTCAAACGAATGGGTTGTCTACTTAAAAGAGGATTTCAAAGCATATCTCCATATCTCTTAGTAAATGATAACGGAAGAAACCAGTCCATAAATGTAAAGCTCATCCGAAAATGATATACGGGTTGGTAGGGAGAGGAGGTGAGATGGGACAAACATTGTACCACATTATTACAACTAAATGAGGAAAATTGCGATATGCTTCATCGCTTCGCTCCCTCGCCCCATACTGCCCGTCAACGAGGATTCATAAACAGATCATGGCCTCAATTCCAGTCCGGTGTATTATGCCGACTCATCAGATGCTGAAATTTAATATGCCAACCATCCCAAACCACGTTATACCTATTACACAGAGTCTGATATACAACCTCGAATGACCTCGTTCATTATCAGATGATTATCGGGTATTTTCTGTTCCAACAAGCTCTTGTAGGTTTTCAATAAAATGTAGCTCTAATCCCCACATTATCTGCAATACACTCATTTATTTATGATTAATTTCTCCTTTGTTCGAAATTTGTACTCCATGTATTTTTTGTTTTCATTATGAAGGAACTATAAGAATATATTGCATGTGTAATTATTTTTGAGACACCTCAGGGGAGAGAGGCTGAGGAGAACACTGCAAATAAGTGATATTTAAGGGGCTGCACCAAGAGGGTATATCACTCAGTGGGTAGCTAATATTAATGCATGTCAACCCAGGACCAAAATTCAATTGAAACCAGTTGGATTTCCAACTGGTTTCAATAGGTTTCAACTGGTTTCAATTGGTTTTAACTGGAATATAATATAACAATTACCAATTGAAACCAACTGGAACCAGTTGGGTAACTGGAAATGACTTCCAATTTGTTTCCAATCGGAAAATTTTCCAGTTATCCAACTGGATCCAATTGAAACCAGTTGATTTGCATATTATCTGCCAATGTGTACAGATTAATGTTTTATGTGATTTATCATCATTTACAATGTATCTATTCATTTCTTTTCATTTTCAAGTACCACACTTTTTAAAGATAAATGTTTAGAATACTTAACAGTGAAAACCATGTTCATTAATATTATAGATTATAATTATAATAGATTAAAAGATAATTAGTACACCACTAACTGTTACCAAATTACATCAAATACAAATACATCTATTCGAAGCTCCTCCATATAACTATATATGTATACGAGTTTACATTTTATCAATGCCCTTTACATTGGTATTAATAGACATATAACAATGCTTCTGTGTTAGCATGAGCAATAGTTTTAGTACAAATGTTAATTAATTTGGAACTAATTATAAGTTCATTCCAACTGAACCAGTTGCCTCCAATTCGTTTCAACTGGAACCAATTGGAACCAATTGAAACCAGTTGCCTCCGATTGGATTCTATTGTAATAGGGAAATTGGAACAACTAGAACCAACTGAGATGCAGTTGCCTAATTGGTTTCAACTGGAACCGATTGGTTTCAACTGGAACCGATTGAAACCAATTGGCAACTGGTTTAAATTGAAACCAGTTGTTCCAATTTCCCTATTGAAACCAGTTGGCCAACTGGTTTCAATTGGTTTTGCTCTAATTGGTTTCAGCTGGATTTTGGTCCTGGGAAGTATCGGTTGGTATATAAGCTTTTCGTCTACTTTCTATTTGGTCTAATCCTACATGTCGTCTACAACCAATTCGTTTTCTAACAATTTCATTTCCAGTAAGGTTATCCCAATTTTAACTAATATTCACTTGGTCTAACAAAATACCACTTAGTCTATAACAGGTATAAGGTTAAATGAACTGTTAATGAAGCGAATTTTCATTTGAAAAGGTAAAGAATGTCGTAGATCAGTCTTGATCCGCAAGGGTTTTGGAAACGATTGAAAATCAACTATGATCTTAAATATAGGCCTACACGGTCATTTAAACTTTATCGGAAGATTTAGGGGGTTTTGGGAGTTAATAATATTTTGTTCGTTGGCAACATATCTGGTATAAATGATGTAAGAAGTGAATGGGATGAAACTGTTATTATTCTGGTAAATAAACAGAATATTATATTACATGATCCAAATAAGATTGTGTAATGAGCAATGTATAGTAAACATTTTGCTTCAGTCATCTAGATTAGTTTATCTATTTTCTTTACAAGTTTCCTATGAAATTTTGGGCATAATCACCATAGGTGATAGTTAGTCCAGCCTCGTTCTGGTTTATTTACCTTTACAGATGAAATGAAAGAGTTTATACGCTGCAGAATAAAACAAAACTAGATAAAAGGTAGATCGAAAATAATGATGTTGTTAATTTCACTATTTTATCATTGTAGATCATTAGTATATGAATGTTTCATTTTCAGAGGCAGAATACTGAATATCATTACGTGTATTACTTCAGATGACAACACATTTCGAATCTCACTCTTATAGTATGTAGACAAGTTTCTGACTTTGAACAGAATTTCAACCTTTTTTCTTGCCATGAAAATATGCAGCGTTACAGATTAGATATTGTATTGAACCGAGCATACCTGTGTGTGATGTAACATTTCAACCAAAATTTAATGTTTGTATATGTAAAACTGTATGGTAATTTTAGTGTATAAATGAGGGATGCACTATAGTCACGTAATTTTAATTGGCTGCTTCCATTTATGAAAGAAAAAATAAGTCATGAATTGTCAACTTTAATTATTGTTATACAGTGCATCAAAGAAAATGGAAAAAAAATTATCCGACACTGATAACTACTGATGTTTTCTGAAAATTTAATTACATTACTGATACGCTGCACTTTAAAAAGTTTGAATCTTCTTATATGATAAATATTTCACTGATAAGTGCGAAAGAGCGATTTGAAATAAAAAAATAAGGATTAAAGAATTGACGAGTCAAATCTTAATTTTAAAGGAAAAAGTGTGTTTTTTTATTTCATTTTATGCTCTTCTAAGTGATACCTTGATTTAAAAACAAAACGACTGAGAGGTAATGAATTTCTGATTACTTAATTGTAATGGTATCAATCGAAGGCGTTTCACAATACTGTTTGTCACAATGTGTCACCTTTTCGTTTTTGTTTAACAACTGTCGTCTGTCATTCGATTGTCAGATGTTTGTTGCTGCAGCAGCAAAAAGCAATGAAAAGTAGTTCATTTGATGAAATTAAGAAAATACAGGCGGCATTTGTAAACAAACAACTTTGATATTCCTCGCTCATTTTGATTTTCGATTGCGGTGTGCATTGAAACGATAGAAGGCGAACTTATAACTAGAAATGACCTTGAAATCAAGATATCGCCCGCCAGACAACTTTTCGTAGCAATGAAACCTTTTTCCTGTTGTTTTATTCGGTCATGTATCATACATTCATCTTCATAACTTTTTCATCAAATGAAAGAGGTTCACCAAAAATATCGTTAATCAATTAATAATTGTGATTAAGTTATTGTAAAACACAAGACTTGGCTTTATATTGATGGGTTGTACTACATAGCTTCATAATGAATCACAATTTTACTCATCCCTTTATTCATGCTCTTCAAATGTGCGCACTAGCTGACTTTGATATTTACCACAAATAATTAAACATTTAATCTTAGTTAAATGATTCAAGTTGAATATTTATTTTGAAGTGTGACCTATAGTCAAAATAATGAATATGTTTGCTATTAATGGTGTATAATATAGAGGCTATCTACCTTGCTGTCTTGTATTTTATGCGGTTTCTACTGCAAGGATTAATTTCATTAAAAATTCACATAACTCATAAAAGATGCTGGAGAGTTATCCTTATGATTCTATTCAATCGGTTGTGTGGTATAGTGTGTCGGTTAAAGATGAGAGTGACTGAGTACGTACTGGCGTATCTTGAAAAGAAATAAAGAAAAAAAAAACAGCCCGCAAAGCAAGCACGTAAATTGCGCCCCATTCCAACTTCTCATTAAAGTGTTGGGTTTTTTGTCACTTCTACACTGTTAAAAAAAAATATTTTACAGAAAAAAACACAAGATTTTGCAGAAAGCAATAACAGAATCATTCTGTAAATTCATAAAACAGGAATTTTTCTACAATTTTATCAGAACAGGTCTGTTTAAAAGGGGAAAATTTTGTTTTATTTAGGGAAATTTGTAAGGTTCCATACACCAATACCAATTTCCTGTAATTTTACATGATATAATGTAAGATTACGCAATCTGGTATGATTACAGGTGTTCTCGAGACTCTGCTGCAGGAACTTCTTTTATTTTTGTACCCTGTTGCCTCCCGCTTCAGAGTTCAGATGCACCAACGTGACCGTGAATTGGTATTGCGTAAGCCAATATTGTACAGCAGAAAATCACTATTCCATTTCTTTACTAGATTATATTAATGCATGTGCCTCAAAACGATCGCGGTGTGAAGGATACAAACTAAAAAAAATCTTGTATTCAATAAATTTACCGACTTTACATTAGAGTTTAAGTCGAGAGGGTGCCTGACCAAAATAAAATATTTGCCTATTTTTGTTTTGTTTAAATAAAACACCTTCACAAGAATAGAATGGGCTGATAATTTCAGGATATAATCTTTGTTCAGTATCTTTCTAATATGGCTATTTTAAATGAAAAATAAAAACAGTACAGAGAGAGGGCGCTAGATTTAGACGAAAGTGCATAAATCTGTTTATAGATGCCTATCACTGAGTTCAACGAATAAAAACTGGTGGTACCAATTTTTATTTGCACACACAATTTGGAACCTTCATATAATTGTTATTTATGAAAAAGAAATGCATCTCATGAAGATTCATACTTTAGAAATAACTTAGGTACACATTTCATGTTAAGAGTTAGAGAATGGTGATACATAAAGATGTTATTGGGTCAAGCTTGAGCACGACTGGTGATCTTGATAGATGAGGTACCCAAGGTCGTCGTATTTTAACAAAGTAAAAGTAAATTTCTTTCAATTTGCAATCAAATTATATTAATTATGATGATAATAATAATTATGATACTTTAATCTACAAATATGCTGATGGAAAAAATGATTTAAAAATCTTTTATCTACGTTTTTTTGACGGTTCACATTCAAGAGGAAAGATCCTATAAATTAGGTACAACGTTGGAGAAAATACACCCTACACTCATCTATACACTCTCGCTCATATTAGCCTGCTCAAAATGAGTGGCTTTCGTTCAATATTCATGCATGTAAATTGCAAAAGTGAAAAAAATATAAAGAGAACGTTATTTTACAGGACTATAATACCGGTATTGAAAGGGGGAGGGGAGACAACAAACACTCAAATAATGGATGCTGAATCATATTCAATCTTTATGTAGTACTTTCATTAATTTTATTATTTACAAGCATTTGCTGCGACTGAAAGAATTGTATTCTGGGTGTTACACCTGCAAAAATTAAAGAAATTATAGTAATTTATGGTAAATCAAGTGATTACATCATACAAAATATAATATAGAAATATACATAACAAAAAATATAGAACTCAAAATTACAGTTTTATAATTTGTAACATTTAGGAATAGCTCTTATTTCTCTCTCATTAGCTCAGTATGAAAGACACCCATTAAAATCGAAGAAAATAACTCTCACAAACTTAAGATCTAACGAAGATTAGTGAGATTATTTTCTTTCTTATTCTTTGTGTAAAAGGATTGATTTTATAATATTCAATTAAATTATTAAATGAAGCAGATATTGACTTCAAAAAATGTCATATAAATATATGTTCTTTACAGTTTGAGAAAGTCGCCATTGTATTAAAAGGAGCAAAAACATAGATCTAGATAAAAAAAATTATCATATAGGATAAGAGCCACCTTTCATGTCATTTGACCAGGTTTCATTCTTAAAACCTAAGTGTAGAGTTTTGGGGTAATTAATTTACAAGAATAAAAGTATCTTAATTTCTTAATCAATTTGCAGCAAGATATAACATCATAACAACACTGGGTAACATCAATACAATGTCATAAGTTTATATCATTACTGATAATACATCGCCAAACTTGTGCAAAATTCTACTTTTAATAACTTCCCACATAAACAGTGCTAAAACATCTTAATATTAAAAAATATATATATCCAGCCTTTTGAGTGAGTGTGTGTGTTTGCGTAATTTAGATTAAACATGTGTAATAATGGGATATGATTATCATATATTAAATTCAACCTTAACTATCACTATCCAAAGATGCAATTCCAGCCCTAAACCTCATACCTCAAAAATTAGTTTGTACCTTATTCATATAGCTGGATTAAAGGTGCATGTCATAAAAACAATTTGCACTGAAAACCAAATTATATCAAGCAATGGGTAAATGCATTCTCATAACACCTTTTGTCATTTCATGAAATATGCATCATTACATGTATCTATGTACAATCACATACATGTGTTTATTAAATGCTACGTGGAGCGTTGTGGCCCAGTGGATTAGTCTCTGGACTTTGAAACAGAGGGTCGTGGGTTCGAATACCAGCCATGGCGTAATTTCCTTCAGCAAGAAATTTATCAACATTGTGCTGCACTCGACCCAGGTGAGGTGAATGGGTACCCGGTAGGATTTATTCCTTGAACGCTTTAGAGCCTATTATTATGGCGGCTTAGCTACAGCCGGGGTAATAAATAATATGATACCAAGTATCAAAGCGCAGTTGAGTATATGCACATAGTAACTGGGCTATATAAATGGACATATTATTATTATAATAGTGGAATTGGGTATCATGATGAGCAAATAACTGCTATTTGGTGAAAGTGACGAGAGAAGCTATCATATCTGAGGCCATTTTCATGTAGTTTTCTTTCCGAAGTTGAGAAAAGATACATTTGGGATCTATATTCACATCACTAGGGAAGTGATTATTTATCTTGGTTACAGTTGCAGTTGCCTACATGTTAACTGGTCTGGCATAGACAAAAGTTACAAGCTGTTTCCAAGGCCTTTGTAGAGCTTCATTGACTACATGTAGTTCATGAATTCAAAGCCAGTCAGCTACATGTAGTTATCTAGTCCTGTCTGTAGAATGATGCCACACTACCTACCAAGACTAGGCAACTTTGACCTTGTGTGACCTCCTGAAAGGTATTTAGTTAACCCCGCCCTGCCCCCCCCCCCCCTCCATACAAAGGAGAAACCACACATGCACTGTTAGCTCTCTGTTAATCCCTTGTTTAAAGGAGAATGAAACTCTTGGAGCAAGTTAGCTTTTGTGAAAGCAGAAAAATCAAAGAATAAGATCAACAAAAGTTTGAGTAAAATAGGACTAGCAATAGAAGAGTTATGAGCATTTGAATGTTGAGATCACTAATGCTATGGAGATCCTCCCATTGGCAATGCGACCAAGATCTATGATGTCACAGATGAACAACTCTCCCCTTTTGGACACTGAAAATATACCCCAAAACATCTCTTTTTGCTCATTCTAATCATATGACAAACGATTCATCAATGATATAATGTTGTGAAACCTCTGTACTTGTCCTCTCATAAAGAGAACACCTCACCTTGTGATAGACTCTATAAAAGTGAGAATATAAGTGAAATAAGTACTAAAGTAATGAGGGAGTTGTACGTGTGTGACATCACAGATCTTGGTCGCATTGCCAATGGGAGGATCTACATGGCATTAGTGATCTCAATATTCAAATGCTCATAACTTTCTTATTATTCATTCAATCTTCCTCAAACTTTCAACAATATGTTTCTTTGATTTTTCTCTTTGATATGGATTCAGCTGGTTTCAAGGGTTTCATTCTCCTTTAACTACCACTCCCCCTCTAAAAGCAGATTCTTTAGTTCCATTCCAAAACATTCAAACCAAGCATCTCCATACAGTACCATGATGAGTAGTACAGTAATTATCAAACTTCATAATTTTGCATATTAATTTCAAAATTCTGAAATACACATTTCAATTGAATGCTTGCATTTCAGTTAGATACAATATACATACATGTACAGGAAATAATATACTGAGGGTGATAGATACATACTTTTCTTACATACATTTACATGTAACATGTTCATGACATACTTGTTAATATCTTCTCATCAACAATACTTTCGTTGTTCCAAAACACAGTTTCCATTCCTCCATTTTAGAAGTTTATGCACATAAAAAAGCTTATCATCAGGAGAAACACAATAAAAATGCAGAAAATATAACCTCTGTATAAATATGAACAATAAAGTACAAAATCAGGCATTTTTTTCTACGTTGCTGTAGTAAATATAAGGAAGCATCATTTCTTCCTCTCACAAGACCTCTCCAAGTCTAGAGATAGTCTTGCCAGAAAATGAAGGTATATGCAAAGATTAGCAAAATACTCTGACCCCAAGCTTCGTTGACGCTATAGATGAAAGCAAGTCATGATCCAGAAAAAATGGTTAAAACTCTAATAAAATTTCCTTCAGCAGAAATAATGTTAATAAATACATAATAGTAAAATCAGTGATATTTACACATCCTCGCATCTTTCTCTTCTTTAAGACAGAGTAATGAGAGAATCTCCCTTAGTTTTACATTTCCATGCATTGTAAAATTCCTCAACACACTGCACGGCATAAGGGTATATCTCTCATTATGAAAGTATGCTTAAATGCAGCTTACTCAAGAACATCACATAATCGCATTAGAATCACATGTATGTAACCCAATCTTTCATGAAAAAAATATTCCCCAATTTCCAAAAGGAAGCGACCAAGATTTGGGAAATATATCCCTTCAATCTAGAAATATTTGGGTTCAATTTACTCACGTTGCCTGATGCTTTGTCATCTGAACATTTCTGAAAATTAATGGCAAGGACCATCATATGATTTAACTGATCCTTTGGAAATCATAGGGACTTTTTTCATGAAAAGTCAAGATACACAATTTCCTGAACAAATGCAATTACTTGGTTTGAAGCAAACTTTAAAAATACTGTGCTTCTTGCACAGAAGCCACAATTTTATACCTTTTATTTAAAAAGAAAGTTTGATAATTTGGTTGTGACTAGAATGCTGGTGATCTGTGATGATATGGAAGTGCGGATTACAAAAAGTGTATATAATACATAAATAGAGGACGAATAAAGCACCATAAAATATATACATTTGCTGTCAGCATAGCATTCAGAATAGAAGAATGCAATTGAAAGAAGAAAAGATTAGCCATGCCAGACAGATAGCTAAAGTGTGGAGTACTTTTAAAGTATATTACTTATAAAAATGAAAGAGTACTCCAGTGAATACTAATAAAAGTGAAGCATGAGTAGCTGTTCTGTCACTATAACAATAATGACTTATATTTTTGTACTGAGTACAGACAAGGTGATTAATATTGAATTCTTTAGAAGAGTAAAAGATGTAGGTAAGTTGAATACAATATAATAAGCTCAATTAAATGAAAAGTTCAAGATGCTGAATAAGGTACATAGAGCTACTGATCAAAATATTATTAGTACAATGAAGCATTGTGAAGGTAAATGCAACTTTTTTAAAAGGTATATTTCAACTGCAAGTCAATATATTTTTATAGTAAAATAAAGTACTGTGACTTGATGATTAAGGACAATTTGAGTACTTTTAGTGATTAATAATGCTGAATTTCAAGTAAGCATGATTTTTTTTATAAAAACAGGAAAAAAGTTCCAGGCAAGATTTTGTCCTCTTTGGGAGCATAATTTGACTTAGACTACCTTGACGTGCCTCAAATTAAAAAAATTAAAATGACTAATTCAAAAACATTATTGAATCTCTTCCATTTTTTAGCACGATCCATGATGTTAAAAAGAGAATGAAACCACAGACGTCTATACCCGCTATCCGAAGCAGAAAATATTAGAATCAATAAGTCAAAAGTTGGAAGAAAAATAGGCGGAACTAAAATATAAGTTTTGATGCTTTAAAAACTGGAGTCAGCTCAGGGCAGCATTTCATCAACATTTTTGTCCAACAAGTTGTCAGATCTGTCAATTTTCCTTGATTTTGATTGGCTACGAAGCCGTGTTAGCTTGGTAAATGTCAGATAAAATGGGACTTGCGGGATGAAACATCCGACAATTCCTTTTTAATGAAACACTCCCCAAAATTTTATTCCAGGTTTCAGTGCATTATTAACAATCAGAATTTTGTGTTTAAATAAATGGATCTCTGGAATTGGAAAAAAAAATTTTCATATATTATACAGAAATAATGGATTTTTATTTGTCAATGTAGGGTTCGACAACTGAAACTGAAAGTATAAATTAGTGCTATTTCACAAAAGTGTATTTGAACCGTTAAAGCAAACATGTCCTTGCGTAGGGCTCCAGCAATCTCCACAGAATACATTACAGACCATGACTTGATTTCGAACGATCAATAGCACCCGCTGTGGCAACAAATAAATATTTATACCTGGATATTACTTTGTTTTTTCTTTAAACTTTCATTGAAATGCGTATTTAGATTTTTCTGCTTGTGATAAAGGGCGTAGAAGTATGGCTTCATTCTCCAAGAAAATAAGAATAATTTTGAATTTTAAAATTGCAAAATGTTTTCAGAAACAGGCATGGAAACAATCAAACCTTAGACCTACATATTCAAATTCATAAAAAAGACTCGAAAACCAGTGTATAAGCATAAATTTCCCATCTTTCTTTTTTAAATAAAAGTAATGTAAAAATATAAGTCTACCCGTATATTTTTAAAAAATATAAACATAAAGCTGTTACCACAGCCACATTTCCATAATAAAAAAGAGATTTCTTACTGTGTCTAGAGGTCTGCATTTGAATGAAAATTAAAAATTATTCTTATGAATCATCCACTATTTGATACATATCATTCTTTTTAGTTTTTATTAGTAATCCTTAAAGCTTATATTGATACATCTTACACTATAATATAATATGATATTGGCATAATAACTTATGAATAAAAATCATTTTTTTAAATGCTTTAGCAGAAAATCAAATGCACACTTCTTTGGTGTACATTTAATGAATACGTTGCTGTTGATTTCATATATATAGTACAAAATTTAAGTAGAGTTTTACATGCAAATACTGTAATATTGACTTTGGATTAACAATAATACCATCTCTGAAGCCCGGAGGTGTTTCACATAGGTTCAAGTGTGACTAAAAATCACACTTACATTTCTGTGTCATAGAGACTCTATCACCGCATCGTTGAGATCATGATCACGGGACACGCTCTACCAAGTAATAAACAATGAAATCATGCAATAAATACCATATGCACATTGTTTCTTAAGCATAACTTTAAATCGGCTTTTCCCTTTGTGAAACACTCCCCTTGGGATAACACATCAATGAAAAACATAGCAATGAAGATCCCATTCGTCAGAATGCAATGCAAAAATTAAAAAAATAGCTCAATTCGCATTGAACTGAAAGTCTTGGTGGCATTGCGGAGAGCGGGAGAGTTGTTTGTATTTCAGCTGAGTTAAACGACGCCCCCTATCGGGCTTCAGTCATCGTCTCCATCATCCTGAAGAAGTCTCTCTGTATCTCGCTCTGGTAGGTCAACAAACTTTTTGTTTTCTAAGCTGAGTTCAGAGCCTCTTTGGTTGAGATACGAGCTGTACATCGGGTTTGTAAGGTTGGTTCTTGCCTGCAAACAAAATGAAATGAAGATCCAAATGTATCAATGCAAGATATATTCATTGACTTTCTTCAGGTGAAGTAATGTGCGATGTTTTGACAATTTCTTAGTCCCCCCCCCACCCCCCCGAGAAAGAAGAATAAGATAAAAAAAGGCAATACATTTAATGCACATTCACTCTCCCACTACTCCTGGAATAGATTGTAACAACAGCTTATATCATGTATAAGTATAAATAATATTTTTGTACCATATACATATTTACAAACAGGAGAAATGTAAGCAATCTTCATGCACAACATATACAAATACATATTAGGGTTAGCAGGTGATCCTGAAAGCCAGTAAGATATATTGCATTGAGAAGAGATAGATCTAGTATGATGGTATTACCTTGTGATCACGTAATGTGAATGGGGCATCCATTGCTTCCCCTTCATCTTCTTCATTCAACTGACGCGAGTATTTGAATGTTGGGTTTCCAAACTCCATATCCTCCTCGCTTTCTATTCGACGATGAGCAAAACCGCTCGTTGACCTTAAAGTATAGAACATTACAAGGAATCCCATTGTTCATGAAGTACTTATAACACAAATTAAACAATAAACAAATATCACAAACTAAGTCTTTGGATTACTGATGCCATTAACTTTCTAATTCTTCATTAGTCAATGGAAGAAGCTATATCATATAGACATAAATAACATGACAAATTGATTTAAATCTATAAAACCCTATAAAACAAATGGAAAATTATGAATCAATAATCTAAACTTATAATTACTAAAATTCTACGTGTCAAAATATTGTGCAATTTAGTAACAGTAAGTTTGGACAGTTGATACATAATTTTCCTGTTGTTGAACTCAGATCAAATGAATGATAATCTTCATTATTTAACCTCTCCTTCCTCTATTTAAAGAATCTTGTAATTTATTATAATTATAAGACTGAATAAATGTGAAATAGATTTCCATTCATGTTCAAATACATATAAAAGACTTACCTTTGTCTTCGTTTTAAGTATATTAAAACAAGAACCACAAGAATGAATAAGATGATGAGGATGGGCACTACAGCTGCCACTGCCACTATAAAGAGAAAAATAAAAATGAATATCATTACTCTCACAAGTAAAGTGAATATGGTATCAATTCCTTCATTGTACAGCAGTATCTGTAAAAGTTGGTATGCCATAACCTGTTACATGAAAATAGCACCTAGTACTTGCACTTACAAGTTACATATTGTTTGATGAGGTAAGGTAATAGAAAGAAATTATTACCAACATTGACATTTATCAAATTCATCACCATCATGATCATGGAGATCATTACATCACAATCACCATCATTATCATTGCAATCATCATGTTTTTCATCATCATCATGTTCTTCATCATCACCATCATCGCAATCATCATCTCAGTTATCATCACCACAATCATCTTCATCTTCATCATCATCATCATCCTTATTCTTCATCATTATCATCATCATCATCATCATCATCATCGTAATTACAATCAGCAACACATACATGTAAGTTTGCTATGGGGCAGATAAAACCAGATTAGTCACAACAGTTTGATGGGCCGACTATTGTGTAAAAACATCACAGACCCCTGATTATTTTATTGTATTCAACTCCGCTGGATCTGCCATTGGCAGCACTTCACCTGTCATTTATCCTCTTCTCAAAACAAAAGCCTTACCTTGTGATGACTGTGAGTTTGTGCTTGGATGCCCATCACCATGATCTCTGTTAACAACAAATATAACATCTCTAATAAAAAACAGCTCACATCATTACAAAAGCTGAGCATAGAGTTAAAGGTCAAGTAAATCCCCCCCTTCCGAAACAAAGAGTTATTTGAATAAATGAATACAAAAAAAATCAAACCAACACATTACCGGTACTTCATATTCATCAAAGTCAGATATAAACGAAAATAAAGTAAAGATATTTTCAATTTTTACTTATTTTCACAAAAAAGTGATAGACACATCATTCGCAGTATGCGAATTAGGGTGGCAAATATTTAACTCACTCACTACATTAATATCTTTTTTATTTTATTAATGGAAATATCAAATATCACCAGTTTCCTCCAATAATGTAAAACTTGGTAGCTTGATTCTTCATGGAACAAGTTGGGTAATCAGTATTCAGTTATTTAGTGAATTAGGGGAAAGCTTCTTTATCACAAAAACCCATACAATATTGAAATATCTTATGTCAAATGCAAAGAAAATAATGAGTGTGTGACATTATTTGTTCCCTCATTTTCCATACAAGCCAAGATGTACATATTAAATGATTGTTTTGTGAAAAATTTAGTGTCATAAATTGTGTCATAAATTTTTAAAATTTTTAAGTGCCATAAATTTCTTATTTTACATCTAACATGTACATGTATTTTGATGAATTTTCAGTGCTGTGCATGTTTGTCATATCTTAAACTGCAGATCTGTTTCTTCATTATCATTTTGACCACATATTCTCATTTGTCAAACCACTTTTAATTTATTTTAATTTACTTTACCTAATATTTGAATAAGGAAATAAGAGTAAATAGCCAACTCGTCCACTCACCACATGGTCTACTTTCATTTAGTCTCATGCCATTTCATCCTTCAACATTTCGTCTAACGACCATTTCGTCCATTAACCATTTGGTCCAATCATCACTTCGTCTAATCACCATTTTGTCTTTGACCATTTCGTCTCATAACCGTTTGGTCTAATATCCATTTCATTTTCAGTCATTTTGCACAATTTAACACTTAGTCCAATTAGACCAAATGGTATATGGACTAAATGGTTATTGGACCAACTGGTTATCAAACGGAATAGCATTAGACTAAATGGAAGTAGACCATGTGGTGAGTGGACAAACTGATGGTAGACCAAACTATTGTAGAGAGTTGGCAATTGGACGAATTGGCATTAGACAAATTGCAAATAAACCGAAATATATACTATACCTGCATTCAACACTATCGGTCAAGACAGCGCATGATTGATTGAGTTTACTGCAATCATGACATCTATCCTCTTCACATCGCTGACCAGTATAACGAGCCGAAGAACAAATACACTGAATAGTCGTACCTGGTAAATTAACAAAGAATTGGTAAGGAATCAAACCAGGGGGTTAACTAGGCTAGGGTGCAGAATGTACGCAACTTATAATAATGACTTGCTTCTTTTGATTACTAAACTATAAAAGATAATACACAATTATTACAGAGTGCATTACATGCCTGTTAGAAATATCCTTCCAAATTGTTATAAAATTATGTATTTCTGACAAACAATCAAATTAATGAATACTAAATATTGAAGCAACAACATTGTGTCATTCGTTCAATACATCACAAAAATATTCTCACACATATAACATATGGTGCTATATCAGATTGTGCTTGCTTAATTCCAAAGTGGCGTTGCATTCAATGTTTGTTAATGAGCAGAAACAACTGCCAAATGGCTTAGATCTCTCAAATTGCAATTCACATTTAAGTGCTTTAGAAATAAATAATTCTGATTTTCATATACAGAAATAGCATGATCAAATACATGAAGAGAAGGAAAAGAGTTGTCTCTGACCTATTTGTTGACACTTGCTGCCCGGAGAACAGAATTCATGACAGTCGTCACCATCGCACTGGGTACCAGTGAATTCTTTAGGACATAAGCACTGCGGGTTACCATTATCATCTATTGAACATGTTCCTCCATTACGGCAATATGAGTCACAGATGTGATCATTGCATTGATCACCACTCCATGGTTGATGACATCTGTTCATGAATGATAAGAATGAAATTAAATATGAATCACAGATATGATCATTGCATTGATAATCCTTCCATGGTTGATGACATCTGTTCATGAAATCAATACTAATATCAAATATAAATCATATATACATGTATGTGATCACCACGTCACAGTTGATGGCATCTGTTCATAAATGAAAAGAATGAAATAAAAAATGAATCGCAGATATGATCACTGCATTGATCACCATTCCACAGTTGATGGCATCTGTTCATGAATGAAAAGAATGAAATCAACTACGAATCACAGATATGATCATTGCCCTGATCACCACTCCATGGTTGATGAAATCTGTTCAAGAATGAAAACAAATATGACTCATTGCGATCATTATATTGATCACCACTCTATGGTTGATGACATCTGTTAAAGAATGAAATCAAATATGAATCACAGATATGATCATTGCACTGACCACCATTCCATCGTTGATGACATCTGTTCAAGAATAAAATTAAATATGAATCACAGATACATGTATGATCATTGCATTGATCACCACTCTATCGTTGATGGCATCTGTTCAAGAATGAAATCAAACATGAATCAGATATGATCATTCTATCGATCACCACTCTATGGAACAATTATTGTTTCTGGATAATATTCTTGACAAGACGAGCACACAAAAATAAATTTGATTTGCAAATGCCATTATTTATCATCATTCTCTCATCCTATTATACATGACAATGAAAATTGGCCTAGGTAAAATAATGAATGGAATAGTGAACAAGGAAGTTGATTGAGTTATATAATTATATTTGATGAGTTATATAATTATATAGATTTATAAATTTTGAATCTAAACTTACTGTGAAGATCAAATGATGATGAGTGCATCATATCATAACATATCAAAACATTGAAGTCATGCAGATCTTATCTTCGCTGTAGTGTTAGTTTGGATTCTTGATTTATATAAGACTGCTTCATTTGAATTTAGACTGAATGAGTGAAATTAAGCTACAAGATACTTACCGACATGCTAATGTGTTACCATTCTCAAAGCATTGGCCACGACCATTGCAGTACGTACGGCACCTGTCCTCCGTGCAAAATGGCCCTTTCCATCGCGGAGTACAAGCACAGTGTAACATTCCAGGAGATTCATACGTACACGTTCCATTATTTTGACAACGGGAATGGCACCGATTACGCTCACAATGCTCCCCACTGTATGGAACTTGACATCTAAAAAAAAAAAAAACACACACAATAAGTCTAACAATTAATTATCCCTGAACAAAATACAGTTTTGGATTAATTGATTTATTACATTTCTAGAGACTTATGGTTAAGTTCAACTTTACATGTAGATTACATGAAAGGTGAAAGCTGTCTCTCACCCATTTTTTTTTCAGATACAAAGAATAGAAAGAAGACTTACAAAAGGGAATAAACAAATAAACTTTACCGATTTCAATCAATATTCCACCCCCATCCCCACCAAACAAACGGATCATACAGGAAGGAGTTCATGGCTAAATAAAACATCATACCTGCACTTTGCTCTTCCATTGACTTCAACACAGTTTCCATTATTAGCACAAACATGGCTGGCACAAGGAGAGTTATCTAGGGTGAAAAAAATATATACATGAACTTCAGCTTTTAGATGTTTTTATCCCATATACATGTATAACATGAGAATATAGATTGTTGAAAGACAATTCATAGGAAATTAAATTCAATAGATTCTCGACTGCATCTTGAATCATCCCCCCCCCCATTTTCTGTAACCATTCGACAGTGAAAAGTGTGACCTCATACATGTACCTTGATACTCAAAAAACTAATCAGATCATCGTCCCTATATCAAATCATGCATACTTTCCAGATTGGATGTTGATGTATAGAAGTTTTCTTTCCCAAAGCTAACATAGAGGGCCTCTTGACTCGATCCCCAGTGTCAATCCCCTCATCTCATCTCAGGAGGGGAGATGAGGGGATTTACACTGGATTAGCGATCGAGTCGGGACGAACTATGACCAAGTTTGAAGTTGATTCAACAAACATCTCTTTAGTCAATGCGAGATCGAGACCAACGGAAGACCCCAAAACATGATCCCTCCAGCAACCGCCATAGTTGGGCAGAGGCATACAAAGACATGAATTAAAAATTTGTTTCATATAGTTTTACCTTGTACTGGTATGCAACCTGATATCCCATCATGCTCATAGCCTTCCTTACAAACAGACGAGGGACCAAATGGAGTTAGCAGACATAGCTGATTGGAAGAGTATGTCTGGTTATCACACGGATTGACGATACCTGAAAAATACATACATCACCAGAGTCATTTCCTCACCCTGTTCCATTGGCTTTGTATTCACTTGGTTTACAAGCAAATGATTTCATTCTCAGGTTGTCTACACTATCATGGCTAAAACCACTTGGTCTACTATCACTTGGTCTAATTACCTATTGGTCCAACCATCACTTCGGCCTATTGTCATTCAATATAACCCGCAGATGGACTAACTTTCCACTTCTTCTAATAACTTTTTCAAACTTAATCATATGAATATTTGGTTCATAAACAGAACATCTCTTCATACTGTCTATTAGACATCGTCCTCATTGTACTTTCTAATACTAGTTTACTGGAAACTGGTTCAGGAAATAGAGTTTAGAAGATCTCTTTGCTGGCATTCCCATTTGATCACCCGAAAGTGGTTTTCAAACTCACTTCACGTAAAGTGATCTTGTTGCTATGGGAGCAAAATTCGAATTCACAGCGTAGACATTCTACACGCTGTGTGTGGAGTAGCATGCTCAAAATGTGCAAAGATCACTTCAAGAAGAACGGTTGTGTTCTCACTTACACTAATAAAAACCAGTTTAACGAGACAAATGGATATTGAAAACTACATCGCAAGGTGGTTTTTCGAACTGGTTTGGAAGATCGCTTCCAAAACCACTTTGACCGTTCCCATTACATGTTAAGCTAGTTTTCAGTAAACCAGTTTTAGGGCAGTAATGAGAAAAGGGTCTAAGTAATGGAGACCAATGCAACTGTCAATTGTAACTCCAGCATCTGGGAACCAAGGCACTACCAGGGACCTGTCTAACACCATCATAGCTAAACCCACATGGTCTACTCTCAATCAGGTCTAATCACCATTTCGTCCAACCATTACTTGGTGTATAAATTCCCTAGGGGTTACTGTCATTTACTACAATGGCCGGATGATCTAAACTTCCACTTTGTCTACTTGGTTCATGAAAGTTCAGAAACTCCAGTAACAACAGAAATTACTTGTCACATTATTTTTTCCAGAAATTACATGTAAGTCATATTATTGTGATTTGCATTCTCAAATTTGTTTAACATGAATCAAATAAGATAATGAAAGACTAATCCACATATTGGGTATATAAAAACCTAGTTATTTTCTTTAGTAGTTTCTTTTTTTTTATACTGATATCTTTATTCTTGATTGTAATTACTAAATCAACATTCAGATGTGACTGTGTCAACTGGGTTCTTTGAAAGTAGATTTATAATTTTCTGAAGTAATACAATACCTGTGTCCTGTTTTTGTTGATGGACAATTTTTACCATGGATGTTTTTGGTCTTTGTTGAGTAAGATAAGTGAGTCTCTTTCTATCAGTACTCTGATGACCAAACTTTCCTACTCTGAAGAGTTGGTAAGGATTCTTGGTGGAGCCGTAGATACGATCCTCAAAGATATCAATGGAGAAAGGGGAACCACCAGCTGAAAGCAACAAACAATAATACTTTAACTGTTTAAACAACACAACAACTTCTCGTTAATATGTCTTAAGCACAAAAGAACACACTCATACAATATTCAGAATGTTGAATGACTAACATCAATAATCATCTACTTTTAGGTAGCACTTAATATGTCAGAAAGATATCTATACATTCATATCATTAACCTAGCCATCAAATTCTAGCTTATTATCATATTACGTCTGTAAAACATTGTGGACATTGCAGACACAAAAATTGTTTAACAAAAAGGAGAAAAGTATAAAGTGTAAAATCATTATAAAGTGGTGATATGGATCATTACTAAATGATTGACTGAAAGTTATCATGTCACTAGTCATTTATTATAGCTAACATAGGTGGTGGTGATTTTTTACCTGATTGCTAAGAAAGCATGAATGCTTGTAAGCAAGCAACCAGAGGACCGACGGCTTAAGGTCCTCTCCGAAGGACCTGGTGCTGCTGAGGATTAATGCCTTACCAAAGGGCACTAGCGCACCAAGTGGGAATCGAACCAGGGTCACCGCAATACGAATCCCCCGCTCTACCGACTGAGCTACCGCGCCTCCATGACAATTGCCTATGACTAGTCATGGTTTAACAGATGAGGATGGTCTATCAAATAACACATTAATATCTCACAAAACATACAATACACATCATTTTTCATCGGCATTCGAATAGTTACCCATACTTCTTAATTAGCTTTGAAATGGTCCAAATGCCCTCTGTAATGCCTCAGGCATGCTAGAACTCTTCCAAAGATAACTCACGATTGTAATTCTTTCTAACGTCCTCAATGATGTGTACTATTTGCATACTACTCACTATGAGGGAACGTAACCACTGGAACTCGGTCTCCGCCATCCAAATCAGAGCTCTCAATCAGTCTCATCTTGCTGTCCGCCCAATACAGTCTCTCGCTTACATAATCAATAGCAATGCTTGTCGGCTGGGCTAGATTCTCCTCTACTATCGTTTCTAGGTGAGTCCCGTCCATGTGTGCCTTGTTAATAGCGGGTCTCTTTCCCCAGTTACTGAAGAACAGCACACTGCAAGAGGAAGTAATTTTTAAAGAAATCAAAATAGAATGTGGCACATTTGTTGAGAATTATTCCACTAAACATCTTTCCCTATGTTGTGAAAATGACTCCAGACTATGCTTGGATCTCTTATGGCCTGATTAACTCTGTTTGTAGAAGGCTGGAAGATTGTAGTCAGCAATAGCATCACTAACCGATTACCCATTTTTCTTGTGTAAAGAAGAAATAACCCTAATTCACAAAGATAGTTTCAATTGTACCATGGGAAAAAACCCAAGGACTACGCAGAGTTTGTATACATAATTATGCAATTTCATCACATACAGTAAGAAAGGTCCAATTATAATTGCATGCTTTTGCCAAATGACATTATACTACAAGAAAATCTGCATAGTCCATGGTTTTGTACAATAGTACAAGTGAAGCCAACATTGTGAATTTGGGTCAATGAGATGGGGGAGGGGGGGCGTTGGCTTCATCATTCGTGGTAAATCTGCAACATGCAAATTTTGTAGCTATGTAATTGATATGGCGAGAACATTTTATCAGAAACAGGAAATTAGGTGGAAAATGATTGAAGTAGAAACATGTTCCAATACAGATTGCACAAAGGCTCATCGTCCATCGAAGTCTATAATAAAAACACCTTTGCATCTACATTACCATCTGTGAAAAGGTACCCTGAAAAAAAGTTTTGAAACCCCTTACTTCCACCCAAGAGAAGAGTTGATGAAAAAACCTTTACCCTTTCTTTGGATGCACAACAATGGACTGTGGATGTGTTCTTGCATTTGATATCAATGTTTTTCTTAGTGAACCATCCAGATTGGCCACCTCTAATGAATGAACCGAGCTATCCGTCCAGTATATCATGTCACTGATCCAGTCAACGGCAATGCCCTCTGGTTGGTCCAACTCAAACAGCTACAAAAATAAACAAAATAAAATCCATATCACACGATGAAGAAATGTATTTTCTGTGGATAAGCAGTATGAAAACTTTTAGACATGCATAATTATAAATCCTTCTTTTCTTGGGGGTGGGGAGTTGAAACGTCTAGAGAGGCTGTCCAGGTATAGATTTTTCTTTCCATGGTGAGGAAATATTCTCAATGTTGCTTATTGTAACCTTTCCAACATCCTCCATCTTTCTGTCTCCTTCATGTTTTTTTCTTCTTATATATAGAGCCATCCATATACATGTATTACATATTTCATCAAAATTTTTATAATTTTTTTTCTTTCTAATGTTTGCAATGCTACCCTGTCTCTTTCAGGACAGGAACAGATAATTACTGACAGAAGCAGTCTTGGAAAATACCTCAACAATTGGATCTTCTTCTTCCGTGTCTCTCTTCTTCCTTGCTGCATCATTATGAAGTGGTATTTGATATAGACGATACCCCGACGTATTGTAGCCCGATAGGATGAAGACTTTCTTCTCACTGTAATGCATATCCATAGAGATTATTCTTGTCCCAGCGTCTACACTTGCATCTGTTTGGTAAGGTGACGGTGGACCTGATGTATTCATGTGACGAAGTCTGCCTTCTTCAGCTATGTATAGAACAGGAGGACCACCTGAGTTTTTAGACAGAAAAAAAAAAATTGAGAAAAAAATCAGAATGTTAAGACTGTTTGAACAAAAGTATAGGAGAGGGAGCAAATTAAAAAAAAATATCCATGCCATCAAACCTTTATGCCAACGTTAACAATGGCAAAAAATACTGCTTTCTCACTAAGCCCAGGTCGCGAGTCAGATCTGCGTGGAGAGTCTGGCTCGCCTTTTCCCCCCAATGTGAACGGATATTGCGAACTTCTGGTGTATCTCGCGCGCTTTGTTCGAGTTTTGTTTTTCTACGCACGCAGTCCGTCCAGAGTACACTCGAATTTATGCAGTTTTCAGTCTTAATTAATTAAGATTAATTTTCAAGGCAAGCACGCGCCAGAATTTGTTTATCGCAGGGGAATGTGGGTAATTGGCGGAGCAGACCCGTGAGGCAAGTCTGCTCCACGACCTGGTGCTAAATGTGAGCGCGAGGGAGAAGACCCCATGAGCCGAGGTTGACTCGTGAGGCGAGTCTGATCCGCGAGCTAGGGCTAAGTGATAACACGGTAAAAGACACCAGACTAGCCAAATCTAATAAACTATTTCCTATGCCATACTATTGATAAGCTTGGAGTTGGTTTCATTGGTATGACTGCAGCACACTACTTGTAGATTAAAGATTAACTGTCATGGATTTAATACATAAAAAGTGAAATTCAAACAAAATTGATATAATCAACAATACAATCAACACATTTGCATATTTAGAGCAATACATAAGAGTCACCACCAAAATTCAACCAAAAAAAATTACATGAAAAGTACTGTTTCATCAAGTCAATCCAATCTAAATGCAAGCCTTATACAATGGTAAAAACAGAAACAAAGCAATTTATCTGTAGGAGATAGTGTAGACTAAGCCTTGCCATACTGAAAATACCAAAGCTATAAACTCAATATGTAATCTATAGGTGTTTATAGGTGCTTTATACAAGTCTTATGTATTACTATTATTATAATCATGATTGGCCAATACATAGAGATATAGAGATACTGTACTAGTGCAGGTAGGGCAAGCTATCAATTAATAATTGTATCAATATATACTGACCTATTGCTTCACAATGAATTGATCCATTGATCCTAAGCTGTTTATAGCCTTTAACACAGGAGCAGCTATAAGATCCATTCAGGTTCTCACAGGTCTGGGTACACGTACCAAACTCAGCGCATTCATTCACATCTGAAATTATTTTAAACAAATAAATTCAAGAATTTAAGGCATCCTTCATTGCTTCATATCAATGAAAAAAAAAAAATACTGAAATGTATTTAAACAATCACTCATGGAGAAAATGAAAGAAAAATTACCCTTACACAAGGGTAAAAATACATAAAAATAAAAATATATCATTAATAATAATAGTTTGGAATAATTCTAACTAATCTCTTTCCCTGTCAAGGTCAACTACTGGCATTAAAGATGGCTGGGTTCTGTTAAAACCCATAAACAAAAAGGTATAGTGCCTATTTGATTGTGCTAATCTTATTCAGATTAGTTAACTTTATCCCATGAGCAAAAGGCGACCAACCTTCATGAATTCAAACCAATCTAGCAGGCTTAAGATTCATATTGGACAAATTATGGCGCAAGATGGCAACAATCAGTCTGAGAACCCCTCGGTAAACCAACAGCACCATGATTTGATTGATTTATTGATTTCAGTTTCACAATTGAACATAATATAATAAACATTAAAAAAACAAAGATTTCGATATTGATTCCCCCAACATGGTCTAAGTTCATTGACCCTAAATGACCTTTGACCTTGGTCATGTGACTTGAAACTCAGGCAGGATGTTCAATAATACTTGATTATCCTTTTGCGCATGTTTCATGAACTAGGTCCATATACTTTCTAAGTTATGATGACATTTCAAAAACTTAACCTTGGTTAAGATTTCAATGTTGATGATGATGCCACCGCCGTCGGAAAAGCAGCGCCTATAAACTGAAAAGAAAAAAAAGAAAAGCAATAGAACTCTTCACATACCTGCACATGATACCCCATCAGCGAGTAGCTCATATCCTGGATGACAGGTACAGTAATGCACCCCACCTACATAAGAACACTGATGAGCACACTGAATGGCTCCACTGTGACATGAAGGATCTAAAAGATAGATACAATCAAATCAAGTTCGTCACGTAAATATCATACTCAGTTCTCGTATACTACATATACCATTTAACGTCTATGTGCTTTCAAATGGACTTTGGGTATTACCCTGGCTTTTTTTCAGGGAAAGCCTTTTACAGGGAACAAAAGCATGACAATGAAAGAATTATCATATTCCTGCCAGCTACCCCTTTAAGAGGATATTAAACAAGCAGAACAATTAATTTTTTTAATCCAAATCGTATGTTAAGAAAACAAATGAAATTTTAAAATCAAAACTTAAATGGTCACAAGTGATATGCAAATGAGAGCCTATGATGCCACATGCTCAATGTTTTATATATTTTTAGATATGAAATTCAAATTTTTTTATTTTTTTTACCGATTTGATAATGAAGAAGCATCTTCATCGAATTAAAATAGGCTGCAAAAATGGAAATCCTACATAACAAAATGAAATAATGTAAAACATTTCATAAAATAAACAAAAGAAGCAGTCAGTGGATGACATCATCATTTCAGATCCGATTTGGATGAGATTTCGAGCATTAAGTTTCAATATCTCTTTTCATACAAATCTATTTTTGTTGGGGTGGACATGCCCTTGAAAATCAACAACCCAAGCTTGTCACAATAATACCAAATTATAAATGTAGATAAACATGTTTCAGAAAGTGTAATATTATATAAAATTCAGAGTCAAGAAGATGAGATTTACTTTTGGTGCAGTCTGCTTCATCTGAACGATCCTGGCAATTATCCACTCCATTACAGAGCAAATTGACATCTATACAACGGTGATTCTTACATTTGAATTGGTTGGCAGTACACAAAGGAGGATCAGTCGGAGTACCTGAAATTAAAATAACAATCGAATAATATAGTTTGCCGTTCAATAAGCAACTAGATGATCAGTGCCTCCTCATAAATGCTACACATTATCATTAATGTGAAGGATGTTTTTCGCATTCTTTTCTTGTAAGATGATGTGCAAAATATATATGTACATGTACCTCACTGATATGAAAATAGACATGTGTCTATTAAAGTATAAAATTGTAAAAAATTAACAAAAGGAAAATGCAGTCATGCAATATAATAAAACATGTACTCATATGTACCTGGTGAATTATTGTTATGGTCGCTTAAATATCCAATTGCTGGTTTCCTTCTCAAAGAATATTATTCCAGATGGAAAGTACAATGACATACATAAATAAATCATCAAGGACCATTTTTAATTCTTTGTTTTTAAAAACCTCACTCTATTAGCAAGTAGACTTGGTAATTTAGTATTTATCAACACACAATCTGAAGGAGGTGTTAAAAAAGATACAAATGTAATTTTAAGTCATGCTAACACACTGACACACATGTAATATTTAACACACAATCTCACTGATCAATATGCAGTTGAGGCACATAAGATTTACCCTAGAGAAGTCTACTTTTGCTATCACCATGAATATGAAAGATATTTGTGTTCTATGAAACTTGTTTCTGATTTGATAAGAAATGATGAGGTGTATTGATCACTTTGAATAAGAAAGAAAAGGATTCTTACAAAACAACTCATCACTATTGTCTCCGCAGTTGTTGATACCATCACATACAAAGCGCTGATTGATGCAGATGTGATTAGAACATCGATACTTGGTAACAGGACAACTTAGGCGTGCTGAAAACAAGAAAAAAAAAACAATAACAATCATAATGGCACCCTAAGCGTAATAACAAAGATAAATTGTAATGTATTACATGTTTTTTTTTTTTAAATCATTAATGTAATGTGATTGCGAAGTCAAGTCCTGGCTGGCATTGTGATCTTGGACAGCCCTCAGCCAGCTGGTATGAATATTTTTTATGCTGTCCCTAACACATATCTCCATCTATAACACAAGGTAAGAACAAACCATGATGGACATTGCTGTTTCTTACAATATTGGATTGAAATTCAAAGTTTGTAACTTTAATTTAAACGATCAATCTATAGGAGTTAGAAATTGAAAATTTGAACTGAATTCAACATGACTCAATTCTGAGTTTTTATTTCTTTATATTATGATACATATGTGTGGTAACAGATTTTGTAAAATAAATGGAAATAAGTTCCTTACCACAGAGTTGAGGATCTTCATCAGAGTTATCTCCACAATCATCTTCTCCGTCGCATCTCCACATTAAAGGCTTACATTTGTTGTTAGTACAATGAAACTCATCTTGAAGACATGAAACATTCTCACCTAAATGAAAAGAAACATGACACAAACTCTTAACACAATAGGCTAATTCCAATAAAACATGCACATCTACAAACAAAACTGGCTATGCAATATTGTTAAAAATTAATACTGATCATTAACTATGAAAATAAATATATTGAATAGCTTTTATCATGGGATACCAGGAACATTCCACTTCTTTGGTCAATATTGAATCAATTTACAATTTGTGCAATATTTCTTTATCACATTCTGAGACAACCAAAGCAATATATGTTAACTTCCCCCAAGTCTGCGCAGTCCCCATGTCTGCGCAGTCCCCATGTCTGCGCACACATGTATCTGTGCGACTGTAGTGAAAGAAGATACGCAATGACCATAAACTTTACACATGCAACATAGACAGATATTCATAAAAAAATCCGACTCAAAATGGTGGGAAAATATTTCACGAGACAGCCTCAAAATGCAGCCTTTTTCATCAAAATCCCTGAATCGTGTGCAGAGTAAATAGGTGCGCAAACATGGGGCACCACATTTTTGTTCAATCTAAAAATGACTGGCTGAGATTTTTCTCCAAGAAAATCACATATTTCTCCCATATTTTTTAATGAGATTTTTGGAACACTTACTCATAAGAATATGAGAAACATTATCAACTGAAATTTTCTGTGGAATAAAACAAAATTCAGGTTTAGGTGCGCAGACATGGGGGCCCCCCATCATAATCATTTTTATTTTACAATAAAGCAATGAAATGTGATGCAAGTAAAAAAAAAAAGTAAAGTACTTACAACCCTCCTCATCTGATTCATCATTACAATCCGGATCACCATCACAATTCCAGCGCCACCAAATACAACGACCATCGCGACACTTAAATTCAGTCTCGGCACAGTCTTCCTCTGTAAAACCAAATACACAGACAAATGGTGGATTGAAAAGTTTAAAGTAGCTTTAATTCTATATCTAATCAATACAAATGTTCATGCATACTGATCAGTAATCAGGAATTATATTTAGGGAACTTTTTAGACATACATGTACCTGAGAGTTGAAAAATAGTTCCGGTTCTATCTGCACACAGGGGGGTGTTTCACAAAATCTTAAAGAGCTTACAAACCAACAGCCTTAAATAGCCCCACCTCAAGTCCCCAACTACTCATATCTGGCCATATTTATTCAATACTGAATACATTCATATCGCAATAATTATGTGACCAACTTACAATGCATCAAAACAGGTACCCTTTTCCCCAAAACACACTTAAGCTTCTCTTCACAAGTAAACTTATATGCTTATTTATCCACTGTATTACTAAAATACGGCATCACGGCCCAGATGTTTGGAACAACCTACCGAATGGTATCAAACAAGCTGCATCTCTTATATCATTTAAAGCTTCACTCAAGAGGTACCTTTTATCAAAATACTTATAAATTCTCACCTGCACACGCACTCACTTGCACACACTTCATCTTGCTCCTTTTCTTTTATTATATTTTAAGCAATATAAGTGACATCACTTTTAAATAATAAAGACCCGGTATTTCTATTATGGTTTTCATGTAGCCTTCTCTTTTCCCCTGGCTGCTATTATTTCAAGCTATATCTACTTAACTACTATACAATTGTCACCTTTGTAATTTGATCATTATGTATGTCTGATGTTATATCATTGTTATAAATTTGCAATTTTGATTTATTAATAAATGCAGATATACCTGCTTAAAATAAAAGTTATCTCAAAAGGAACATTTCAAGACTAGCCATTTATAACACACGGTGAATGAGAAAACAACACACAGTGGTGGCAGTTTGTTCCTTCTTTAAGTATGACTTAATGTCATGCTTAGACGCCAACATGATAATGTTATAAATATATAATCTGGGGACTGTTTCACCAACATTTTTGACATCTTTCCTTGATTCTGATTGGCTGAAAGGCACTGTTAGTATAGTAACTGTTGGATAAAATGGGACTTGTGGTATAAAACATCTGACAAGTCCTTTCATGAAACGCTCCCCTGATTGACGGAAATGTAGAAGGAGCAACCCCTGTGCACGAGCTGAATAGAGAGATTACTTACGACAAAGGGCTTGTTGTTCATCTGATCCATCCTGGCAATCTGGTTTACCATTACACGTCAGATTCTTGGTGATGCATTGACCATCATCACAACGGAATGCATCCTTCTCACATGACGTATCTGAAAACAAAGATTTGTGCGACACACATAACAGGAATACAATATGTTTACAGATGTACATATTACTTATCTAATATTTCAATTATTTGTAAGGGATAAAAGTATTTAAAAAAATGAAAACTGTTTTGACAGATGGAAGAAAGTACTTGGGTAGGAAAAGATTATTTTGATTCCCTACAATATATATGTGCATAATTTGAATTCAGAAAATAACAAACTACATGCATTTAAGCAAGTTAAATATTAGGAAATTTTGCAAAAAGTGAACAGTTGGCAAGTCTGTTTGTGTTTGTGCAACGTTCACATTTCAAGAATCTCTATCATATTTATTATTTGATGAAAGTTTATGACAAAATTTGATAAAAGTTGACTTACTGCAGCCATCTTCATCCGAGTCGTCTCCACAATCGTTGTCTCCATCACATCTCCATAGAATAGGGATACAGTTATAATTCTTGCAGCGGAACAAATCTCCAGGGCAGGAACGATTGGCTAATGCATTTAACAGAAAAAAAAGGGTTTTTTTTAAACAAAAAAGTCACATGAAGATTAACCAAAAACATTAACACAACATTGAAATAAGAAACAAATTACGTGCTGTACTCTAATAGTAGCAAGAATTTTGACGACTCATAGAAGTGTTGCTTGAGATGTTCATATTACTTTTACTCACTGTTCACAAGCAGTTACAAAAGAAATCATTAAAAGGTACAGAAAACGGATGTATAATGGTGCCTGTCTGTGCATAGTGCGCACTTAATTTTCTTCCTAATGGGGAAAATGTGTAGTAAATTCAAATGTTCACTGAGAGGCTTGGGACATGGCACTTACATGTATATTCTTTACATGTACAATAGTATATCAATGCTCTGTAGTGGATGATACCTTCACTTACTAACTCATGAAAAAAAAAACACCTTTACAAATCTCCGTAGATATCACACCAAAACATGGCACCAAAGTTTTTATATCACATGACAACAATAGTGCTGTATCTTCTCAACTTAACTTGTTTCTGTCATCTAATGAAAAAAAATCCTTGGCATATTTGATCACTATTTCACTGAAAAAGAGAATAGAGCTAATATACCCTGTGTACATGAACCAAAATGAAAAGTAAACTTTTTCTGAAAAGCAGCCGTTTCATACTGTGCTTATAATGATAGCCATGGGCAGTATATTACCAAGAGTTGTAATTAATCCAAATACTATCAACTATCGTTGTAAATGTCATAATTCTTTATTAAGCAAAAGTACATGTACACAACATCCTTTTGCAAATGAGGAGCACACTGAGTTGCAAATACAATGATGAATGCACATGTACATACAGATAGAGATATTCTACCTCCATTAGAAGTATACATGTACATCATATTTATGAATATTAATACACTGTATATGTATTCTATATGTTGGGATCACTGGCTTTTAATAGTTGAGATGGATTGAATCAATTGAAACTGTTTGTGAGATGTGGCAAAGGTGTTCATGATAACTTACAACAATCTTGAGGTTTTTCATCTGAGCCATCAGCACAATCTCGCTCACCATCGCACTGCCATCTCTGTGGTATGCAACGACCGTTACCATGACAGGCAAACTCATTCACAGGACATGAACGATTTACTGCATGAGGAGTTAATTGAAAAACAACATCTAAGAGCAAGCAGAAATATCTTAATTGCATATAAAAATTCACTAGACAGTGGTCCAAAACCCTTTCTTGATGGGAAGATTCATAAATCTGTTGATACTAAAACCCTTTTCATATTTCACATTATCACAATTCATGCTTTAACACACTTCAACTGATGGGTAAACCTAACCCACTTTTATGAATTTCAAACTTTAATTAGGGGTTAAATTTCACCCATGACTCTGAACATGTACATCTGTATTCCAAATACAATCAAACATGCCACCACTTGTACAGAATGACCACTTGAAAACTTAAAGATGAAGAGTTTCCATATTTGAACATGTACAATGTATATCAGGAATCTGTCTATAAAGGTAACCTGCTCATAAAAACTGCTATTCTTGTCTCCCTTAGATGTCTTTATATACAGGTGGGTGTTTCATAAAGCTGTTCGTAAGATACGAATGACTTTACGCACGACTGGTGATCCTTTCTTGTGCTAAATGATATCCCTGTATAATTGACTTATGACCAAAGAAAATGTTCCAGTCGTGCGTAAAGTTGTGCGTAACTTTACGAACAGCTTTATGAAACACCCACCTGGTTTAATCATGGTTAAGGCTAAGAATTCTCTAAAATGGATGATCTTTATGAAGGTATGATTATAATCGTAATACTCTATTCTTGGCCAAGATGGGTTGTCATTAAGTTTGATTTCAGTAAACACAATTCATGTCTAACATTGATGGTCATTATATACAGGTTCAATAGCAATAACGTGTCAGAACTCACGGCATGTCCCCAACTCATCCGATCGGTCCTCACAATCATCTTCACCATCACAACGCCATACTTCAGGTATGCAACGACCTGTTGCATTACACCGAAACTGATCATCTCGGCACTGAACTTGATCTAAATAATAAGACAAAATCGATTCAACTTGTTGTTTATGTAAGTTCAAATGCATTGTACTAGCCTGGACAACCATGTCAGCGCATAGCTGCCAACCTAAACAAGAACATCCGAGTATTTTATAGCTAAAATTCAGTACTTTGCTAAGGAAATCGGCATTTCCAAGAAAATACCATCGGACAACACATAAAACTGAAACTTTAAAAATCAGTATTTTGCCTGAAATCATTAGTATTTTCGTCACTTGATAAAGAGTTGCAGCGGCACTCGAAAGCTCGTGAACTTGTAAGCTAGTGAGCACTTTTTGCTAGAGTGATCACAAATTTCCTAGAAAGCTAGTGAACACTTTTTGCGAGAGTGATCACGAATTTCCTTGTTGACCATAGTAGATTGCGAGACAAATGAATACCCTCTAGCGATTATCATTAGTATTCTTTTAATTTTTCAGTACTAAATACTAACAAGTGAAATGCCTCTGGCTGTCTCACCTGCATCACGCGATTCAATATAGCAGCAGTGCTGATTTTGAAAACTACTATAACTTGCACAAGATGTTCAGTGATACTTGGTTACTCGTATTTCCACGTTTTATGAACTAGACCAATACACTTATAGAGATATGATGGCAATTCAACAAATACCCCCACCGTGGCCAAAGTTCTTTGACCTTACATGACCTTTGACCTTGATCATGTGACCTGAAACTCGCACAGGATGTTCAGTGATACTTGATTACTCTTATGTCCAAGTTTTATGAACTAGACCAACACACTTTCAAATTTATGGCTGTAATTCAACATATACCCCAATTTGGCCAAAGTTCATTGACCCTAAATGACCTTTGACCTTGATCATGTGACCTGAAAC
This sequence comes from Lytechinus pictus, assembly GCF_037042905.1. Lineage (NCBI taxonomy): Eukaryota > Metazoa > Echinodermata > Echinoidea > Temnopleuroida > Toxopneustidae > Lytechinus > Lytechinus pictus. The sequence goes on along the minus strand of NC_087245.1, from coordinate 26,140,966 downwards.
TTGCACAGGATGTTCAGTAATACTTGATTACTATTATGTCCAAGTTTCATGAATCAGATCCATAAACTTTCAAAGTTATGATGGTAATTCAACAGATACCCCCAATTCGGCCAAAGTTCATTGACCCTAAATGACCTTTGACCTTGGTCATGTGACGTGAAACTCATGCAGGATGTTCAGTGATACTTGATTAACCTTATGTATAAGTTTCATGAACTAGGTCCATATATTTTCTAAGTTATGATGACATTTCAAAAACTTAACCTTAGGTTAAGATTTTGATGTTGATTCCCCCAACATGGTCTAAGTTCATTGACCCTAAATGACCTTTGACCTTGGTCATGTGACATGAAACTCAAACAGGATGTTCAGTAATACTTGATTAACCTTATGGCCAAGTTTCATGAACTAGGTCCATATACTTTCTAAGTTATGCTGTCATTTCAAAAACTTAACCTCAGGTTAAGATTTGGTGTTGACGCCGCCGTCGCCGCCGCCGCCGCCGCCGCCGCCGTCGCCGTCGGAAAAGCGGCGCCTATAGTCTCACTCTGCTATGCAGGTGAGACAAAAATCAGTACTACTTGGCAGCTCCGTCAATGTGAAGTACTATCCAAGTAAAAGTCAATTACCTATCACATTAGGCTTCAGATACATGTAAGTGTTAGGGAAGCTTGAAAGAGCTATTTATTAATGGAGATATGTTATCTTGCTATAAATCGGCTTTGGCCCTACCCCGGGGGCCCTACTATGTCAACACAGCAAGAAAACATTAAGTGTCAACAAATGATGAACAATTGTAACTTAATAACATGACTAAAAATCTCTTTAATTATGTATATACTGTATGATACAATCAAGCTGTAAATACGTACCACACATAGCTTCATCTTCCCCATGTTCACAATGATTGATGCCATCACACTGGAAGGATTTGGGAATGCATATGTTGCTTCTCTCACATTTGATCTGATTCTGCAGACATGTATGATTCACTGTATGTACAAACACAGAAAAAAAAATACAACAGAATAATCACTCATCCATTCTTTATATGCATATGAATTTCCATATGAACAAGAAAAGAACATGCCAGTGCAGGTAAACCAGTGTACTGGTAAAACTGCAATAGCAATCAAATTATTAACATCATTCACATAAGGTTATTGAGTGTCTTTGAGTGTAACATATATGACATGAAGGGGGAGGGGGCAAACAGACTTCATCTTTGAATGTGTTGGGACAGTTTTGCAAAGTCATAATCATTCAGTTTATGGTGTTAGTGGTTACTACTTCATGGTAATACAAAGTTGTTTGTAGTCTGTGATAGTTGCCTTAAAGCCAAACTAATGAGCAATCATAATACCATAGCTATCTGACATTGTCAAATCATTGATAAGAAAAAAAAGTGCTTGTTGTAAATTTTGCAAATAAAACAAGATGGGAGAAAGAAAATCAATTCTTCTTTCCAAGTAGTTGTGTTTAAAATAATTCATTTGAAATTTGTGTTGGTCAAAACATTGCTTATCATGATGAGTGCTGGCTAGGCCTGACCAATGTAGCTATAACACCAGCAAGGATGTACGTCGTAGTTTGATCATTTAAGAGTTTCAATTAGGATTATGAGGTAGAAAACAGAAGGTGATATCAACTTACAGCAGCGCATTTCATCTGATCCATCTCTGCAGTCCTTCTCACCATCACATATGAATGCAGGATTGATACATTCATTATCAGCTTCAGATGCATTCTGACACTGAAACTGACCAGGTGTGCAATAGAATGGACCTACATTCACAAAAACAAACAAAAAATGCTGTACGTGGGACTGGGTATAGAATAAAAGTGATGTGCTTGATAATACAGAATTGAATGGTGGTAGCAGAATGAATAACATTAGGATTCGAGAATGATCCTTTATCAGGTAAAATGTTGTTTTAGGATTCTAAAATTAGGATTAGGCATTTCACGTAAGGCTTCTTAAATGATCATTTATCAGGTAAATTTTTTTTGTCTAAAGTTTAACTTTAATCCACACAGCATATTACAGTTTTTTTAGAACCTAGTGACCCACAAATCTAATGAAAATATGGCAATTAATCTTAATTTATTTATTTTCAAGACAATGGAGACTGACAACAGAATTTTGGTCGATCTGATCTGAAAATTTACACAGATCAAGAAATATTTTGCTTTAAATATTCAATATTTCTGAACAAAACAAATAAAACAAAGATTAATAGCTTCCCTTTGGAAGTCAGGAACACACCATCGGTGAACAATTTCAAATTAAATTTGAATGCATATCTATTTTCAATTACCCATATATCAGGGGCCTGTTTCATAAAAACTTAAACTATTGTAACTTTGACATTATTGCATCTACAATGGAAACCTTTATCATGATTGGCTGCTGAGCCTCATTTTGTAGTTGCAATAAGGTTACAACCACAGGGAATCCCCAATAGCTCAGTAGAGCTGTTAGAAAGTGACTATTAATATATATCATTATCATCATACAATAATAAATGACGAGATCTTACGGCAGTTATCAGGTTCATCCGATCCGTCACCACAGTCATCCTCTTGATCGCAATGCCACCACGACGGAATACACTTATCATTCCCACACACAAACTGACTTCCAGTACAGTTCGATACACATGTCCTTCCATCGGAAGCAAGGTAGAAATTATTAGGACACGCACACGTCCTTCCGCCGTCTTGATTCAGAAGACACAGGTTTGAACAGCCGCCGTTGCTCTTACCACAAGGATTGTTCTCAACTGAAAGAAAAAACAAAACAAATAAATTATCAGGGTCCCGTTTCGTAAAGACTTGATATCATAACAAACGCACAATTTTTATAAAAAGTTTACCATCAGCCAATCAAAGCAAATGATTTCAGTAGCTTTTTAGTGTTATTGCAAATCTGTTGTGATAATAAGTTTTGTGAAATGGGTACCAGAATACTAACATGCTTTCACAGCACATACTTGGGATATCACAATGGACTCATCTATGTACAGTATTTAGCATAAGATTTTATTGCCAATCAAATGGAAATATTTACTGTTTACATGCCAGTGTGAAAGAGACAAGATATTATTTAAAAACTATAGAGAGAAACATAATAAATGGACATGCCGATGTAATATACACATGTACATTCAATGGGTACAATATATACGTACCAACATTTCATATAATGAGGCCATTTTACTCAATGTCAACAGGTACTCTGCAAGGCATTATGCCATGGTTAATACATAAGCACCATTTATAAAGGCATTCATCTTCCTTAAAAAAGTCCCTTGAAGATAACTTTGAACCATGATTTTATATTGGTCCTTAAACTATGTTAAGAGGAAAGTGAGATTAATAGACAGATACCCCTACAGCAAATACCTCCTGAAACATCCCCTCCTATTGTAAGACCATTGCAGTAAGGGTTGAATACTTACTTCGGGGTTGACGAAGAGGATGAAGGACTTGAATATCCATTGGTCTATGTACCACTAGGACCAGGTCTAACTGATCTTGACCAGTGAACTTGTGAGCCCTCTTGACCCTACGTTGGTCCCAGTCGGTCCAGTAGATGTAATCGCCAAACATGCTCATGGCAAAGATATGCGGGACGTTAGATCCTACCACAGTATGTCTGCAACAAACGTAAATTAGAAACTATCATTAATTATCCATATTATACATGTATGTGGTACGATAAAAACAATGCACAGTTGTATGTGAATAATTGGCATTACAGTGCACTAAAGAGTAGTTCCATTGTGAGACAAGCACGAAACACTCCATCATTTGCTTTTACATAACAATGGAATACTGGAGATGCCTACATCAACACTAACATCAAATCTGTGCATTATTTGTTTTATAAATCCGGTCTAAAATATCAATTTGCAGTAAAAAAAAAAAAAGAGGCAAGTTTCTCAAATAAGACAGACAGTAGAACAGCATCTGCTATCTATTATGTACTATGACAAGGATGAACTCCTCTTTATAAAAGTAAAAGAGTGAAACAAATGCAGGTAACACTCTTACCTATTTGTTCCATTCCAAGAGACAGACTCTATCCTATCCTCCCGTGCATCTCCCCAATAAATTCTATCGGTCGTGTAATCGACCGTTAGAGCATTGGGCCACTGAATCTTCTCCGTTACCAATCTTGTGAAGTGGCGTCCATCAAGACCTACAAGTAGGATAAAGATAAATACCATTTTACACTAACCATCTCTATCCTTTAGAGATACATAAATAAAATTACAGAAATCAAACTAAGGGAATGGCTCAATTGCTATAAAAGGGACTGATGTTACATGTATACGGGGGGGGGGGGGATCACAAAGAGTTATGTCTGACATAAATTCATGATTTAAGTGCCAATATGCACATGATATTTAACACAAACTCTCATTGATTAGTACACAGTAAAGCACGTCCCATGGTCATGATCTGACCAATGCAGTGATGTCTTAAATATCACATGAGAAAGGGATTATCGATGCGACTTGAAATTTCAAAGCAGGAAGGTGGGCAGACTTACTAATGATTTATATCAACAAATCTATTCATATGAAAAAAAGGATTTGCAATTTTATTCATTATTCTTATAATTAAACAGGTATTCAGTTTTAAGCTGGGATTTAAATGAATGATTCAAAAAGTGTAAATCAAAGAAAATATAATGAATGAATAAACAACTAAACTCACTTGCTCTTCCAATGTATGGTGAAGATCCCCAGTCAGTCCAAAACAAGACACTGTTTACAATACAAAATTATGTACATGTATAATCAATATAACATCTAAGCTGAGGTTGATATCTGAACAGATATTGATGAACTGATTTCATATTAAGAGAGAAACAGAACAAGGCATATTACAACTTTTAACTTCAACAAATAAAGGGCTTTCAGAAAATTATTCTAAGCATACAATTTTAGAATAGTACAAACAAATATTTTTTAATTAAAAAAATAAACATCAGCATGAGTATAACCAATAATAACTAGAGATATATCTCTTAAAACATAGCAGAGTGTTGAAGTGTTACATCATTAATTTTATTTTTGTTCATTTCAAAATCATCATGACCATATTCAGTATTTGGAGGTTAGATTTTATGTTTGGCTTTAACTTGCTGATTTTCCATCGGAGCAATTGTCGCAATGTCATGGAACCCCTTAGACCAACCCCTTGCTAAAACTGGGTTGTGGATGTTTTTCATAATAGTCTATAGAGATATACGGAAAGGTATCAAATGCCAAACGAGTTGTTTGTGACGTCGTTTCAGCACAATACATGATGCATACTTACCCTCTAATGATATCGAGAGCAATGGCTCTAGGTTCATCCAGGTTCTCTTTGATCAATGTCTTGCGATAGCTTCCATTAAGCCTTGATACTTCAATGACATTTAACCCTTTATCACACCAATACAGGTTCCTTCCAGCCCAATCTACAGCAATACCATCAGGATTCAATACACCAAGATCATGTAATACCTAGAAAAAAAATCCAATAAAATTCATATTATTAAAAAATGTAATTCCGCACAGGACCAGTTCTCTATAAAAGGCCCTAACCAATGAATAGGAACCATCTTTTTCAAGTGTGACGGCAGTGACTACACATCTTTATCTTCATGGTGAGTATTGAGGAGACATGAGCCTATGGTCTCCTTCAGCCCTGCTCTCCGTTGGGGAGCAGGCATGGAAAGCCGCCTGGAGTTGAGTAAAAGCGGCAGCTATCATGGCAGTCTCTGATATTTTAAGGCATGCAAGTCATGCTGACTTGGGCAGGAGGGCTCCTCCACCCATATTTTTGGTATGTGAGCCATACCTTTCTACATCAGGGGGCTGCCCTACACTGTTTCTTCATTAGGGCGCTGCCCTATCTTTTCTTCTAGAAATTTCGCTGATTCAGCACACCTTCACATCATTATAATGATTTACTCTGTAAACTCTTTGGTTTATCGAATTAAGCCGTATGCTGATATGACATCGAACCATGTCATTGATTTGGATTGCGAGCCTTACCCTTATTACAGCCTTATTTTGACTTCAATTTATCCGAATAATAAAATTGCTTCCAACTTTTTCTTACTTGGCATTGCCAAATTTTCTACAATACTCGTTCTAATGTGTGGTTAGTATACCAACCAATAACAGCAACTGTGCTGGACCAAGGGATTTAATTTAACCCTTCTTAAAATTGTTGTCGAGTAATTACTACAGTATATACGCCTATATTCCAATCGGATTGTGTACAGAAGAATTCAATACGACACCGGAGCACCGATAATACTGATGGTCATGGCCAACTGTGTACTGGATTTACTTGTATTAGTTAATACTGCTCTGACAGTCGATTTTGTTTTCACCATCCCAAAGATGGAGAGTTTCTTACTCTATAGATGCTACCATTCCTTTGCCATAGATTGGCATGAATCTTTCGCCATATCATAATAATGGGTGACATTCCCGGACATTATGAACATGTGTATCTATATGTATAAAAATTGTTATGCCTACATTTTGAATTATCCCTCATAGGAATCTTTTACAAGAACCATTTTCGTTTAAACATGTTTAAAAAGCATCGATTTGGAGTATAAACTGACATCGCTATAACATGGACTGGCACAGGCCTCTCTTTATAACCTAGAGTACATTGTACACAAAAGGCATTTTGCACAACGCTGCATTTTGCACAACACTGCTTATAAAACGATGATCGATATGCTCTTGTGTTAAATTTTAAACAAATTAAACAGTTGTACCAAGAGCTTCACAACAGCGATATTATCGCTAGATATCTCACAACTCGCGTGGATAATGCATAGACTTACTACTGTGCCATTTTACATATTCGCATAACCCGATTGGTTAGTGGCAAATTCATAGTCATTTGAATTGCTTTTAAGCTGGGAAAAGCCAAGTTTTGTCACGAAATTCAACTATCATCCATTTGTTGCTTGTAATATGAAGCTTTACATTCCTCAAAGGAAAAAAGCATGATAAAAAATGCTTCATTAAATGATTATGGATCTGGAAGGAACTTCATGTTGAAATAAATTTTATTTGCCAAGATGCAAATCTCATTGTCTGAGGTTTACCAGACAACAATATATAATACACGCAAAATTGTTCCAACTAGTAGTTCATCCGTGCAAGGCGCCTAAATGAATAGCTCATTACTATATTCTTATATTAAAAGAGGTAGCTAGTACATTTTCACCAGACTTTGTAAATAGGCTACATGCCCAAGCCTGAACATTATTTTGCTGATAGACCTTCCCATTCATTCATGTTGTCCTTGACAACCTACATTGAAGATTTGTCAGACCATGGACCTATATACATGTACATGTATTCTTGTTATCTATTCATTGAACAAAGAAGATTTTAATTAAAAAGATTGAACAAGGAAGATTTAAACAGATCGGATTTCTAACTTGACAAAGCACCTAATTATCCTTTCCAACGCAAGCCGTTGATACTAAGAGTATTCCAAATTCCCGAAGTGTACAACAAGTTGGATCAAGTAACCTTTAAACCTTTCAAAAGTTTAGAATGTATGCAGACATGCACTCCGACAATTTTGGTATTGGTAAAAACACTGGACAGAGATCCATTGTTTAATCAAAGTTGAAATTTCTTCCACCCTGTACTCATCTTGTACAAGACTATCAACCATGAACCATCAACGTTGTGCCATGCAAAATTATACAATATGCTACCAAGAAGACTTAACTATATTTAAAGTAACTTTATATAATACATGGATTCCCAAGAGAACTTTTCATGAATGTTAACAATCAGTCATCTGATATAAAATATTGTATAAGCCATTATGATCCCTAGAGGATGCTGCTTTGATTTGTACATTTGTATCGCTGAAATTGAGTTTTTTCATTACTAACTCCTCGATCACGAGGGAAATACACACACAAAAAAAATGAAATTGTGTTGATAAATAGTTTGAAAAAAAAAAAAAAAAAAAAATGAATAACAATAAAACTGGGATTTCTGGAAGCGAGCTCTCGAGGTCTGTTTTACAGGGGAAAGTTAAAAACACCCGACTTGGCACATCTAGGACCTAACCTGGTTGGTTCTTTTACTATTTACATCATTCAATCAGACGACTATGTTATGTCATGTATAAAAAATTGGAGATCGAAGTGTCATCATTTTGGACTTGTATCTCAAATTAATTTCTGACAATTATCAACATTAAGATTCATTACTTATTGTGCCAGTCAATTATGCTTATACTCAAACCGGATACTCCACAACCTATGATTGATCTCAATCACTGCTAATATCGTTAGCATGTTTATAGGTGTCGCGATCATGTTTTGTAAGGTATCTGACCTGCTAACTACCAACATAAATGTTTAGGAATCAATTTCTTGCACGGCACCTATGCCCTAGAACAATAATTTTTTTAAAACACGTTTGTTTTTCACAAACAAATGAATACCAATATCATTAACTATTCAAATTGATACGTAAGTTTGATTAGAAGAATAAACTCCAATTTTGCAAGCTGTGCTGTAAACTACACCCTCGACCACCACTATGCTGATAATCAAGTATTATTGAATCATGGACCTACCCATGATTGAATTAAGGCAATTTACTGCCTACAAATCCTTGTTGAACTCCTTGTCTCAATTACAGTATTTGACAGCAATATAACTCTTTATCAATTGTAATGATAAAATTCATTAGTCGAACAAAATTTGAAAACATGAAATTTCATTTAATCTAAACCATGGTTATCAAGTTTATAAATCTTTCAGGAAGCTTTTCTTTTCAAGTATTCTTACATCTAAATTCATTACAGCCTTTTATGGACTTCCAATTCGGGAGAATATCCTTATACTTGGCACACCAAATTACAAGGAAGTTTGATTCAATTTCATTGTACCAAATTGTTGAATGTTAATCTTTTTGGGGCAATCATAAATTATATCTTCTTATTTTGACGTCAATAATTCTGCTCTTCTCTGCTGACAGCAATTACGTCCAGCGTGCTCAAACGCTGAATGAACCATCCAAATTTCACTTTCAAGAGTTGTCATGAAAGTTATTTTGTACGATGAGAAAAGTATTTGAACATCACTACTTTGTTCTCTTCAATTATGAATTCTTCTTTGTTGATTGCTTTTTCTAAACTACTCTTCTTAGGTTAAAGGTGCACAAACATGACAAAGATTACTGTCTAGTATTCACCCATTGGAACCCCCTAAAAATATTTAGTAACCTTGTCTCAGATCAAAAACTGAATTAGTTTTTACATTTTATACCATCTGACCATGATGCCTCAGTAATTGTTCCGCGTTTCATCAATAATTAACTACCTCCTTCACCACTAAACTTTTGATTTGATCATAGAGAAATATCTTGACTTTTGATATCTGAAGCAAGATATTATTTTCATCCTTATATAGTACGATGCATCTTCCAACATTAGTTATTCTTATCTTAAACGTCGATTATTATATATGGCTCTTCCAGTGAGGCCATTTTCGCCTCTACTGCTGATGTAGAAAACCTTAAAATGATATAAAAATTATTTAAAAATATTTCACATTTATATCAATGGATTATATAGAAGTATGATATGTACTTGATTGATCGGAGATCATTTGCAAGATGAATCGATGAGGAATATTTCACTGATTAATTTCCTCGCCTTCATTGAGAAACAATTTATTAATAATTATATAAATATAATCATTGGCTGATTCAGTGTTCCTTAATTACATTTTCATAATGTCAATTCATTCTGAAGTGTTATAAATATTTCTAGTTTGGCAAGTGGCAACATCGTATGACCACGTTGAGGTAATATGATCTTTATGAGATCATTAGGGGAGATAACTTTCAAATTGTTTGAAATTGACTTCTGATATGTGGCTTTGAACATGCTATCCTCTGAAGACTTATACGAATGTTACGTAATAGAATTCGTAAATTATACAAATAGTATGAAGTATAATTAGAATTCTATTAGTAATAATGAAGTATAAGTCGAGGAGGATCCCACCCTGCATGACTGCATCAAAACAATTTTATTCCCTCCCGATTATACAGAAGTCAATTTTGAAATGCAGAACTTATTTTGTGGGAATATAGCGCCATCTATCTAGAAATAATCTATTCCGAGGCACATTGTTAGTATTATTATCCCCGACTTAAGCACGAGCTGCCTCTTAGCGCTCAGTGCAATCAAGGAGTTGATCCTGTCGGTACCCATTCTCCTCACCTGGGTTGAGTGCAGCACATGGTGGGCATATTTATTGCAGAAGGAAAACATATCATGCCTGGAATTTGAACCCATGTCCGTCTGATTGAAAGACGAGAGTCGTAACCACTAGACCACGGCGCCCCATTCAAACACATACAACAAATTTGTACAAACAAAATGATTATTTGGTGTGTACATCTTGAAAAATTACTTAAGTGGATTGGAAAGCAATCCTGTTTTTAGTTCTTTACAAGATCTTTGTGTTTTTGTATGATCTTAGCCGTCTTTGAAAAGATGGTTCCTATTCATTGGTTAAGGCCTTTTATAGAGAACTGGTCCTGTGTGGAATTTTGATTGCTTTGAATCCCATTGTGTGAATTTCACTGCCTAACACCTGGGAAATGGGAATGCTGATGCATTTCCCAGGTGTTAGGCAGTGAAATTCACACAATGCAATTCAAAGCAATCAAAATTCCACACAGGGCCAGTTCTGTATAAAAGGCCCTTACCAATGAATAGGAACCATCTTTTCAAAGACGGCTAAGGTCATACAAAACAAAAAGATCTTGTATGTAAACAACTAAAAACAGGATTGCTTTCCAATCCACTTAAGTAATTTTTCAAGATGTACACACCAAATAATCATTTGGTTCGTATAGATTTGTTGTATGTGTTTTAATGGGGCGCCGTGGTCTAGTGGTTACGACTCTCGTCTTTCAATCAGACGGACGTGGGTTCGAATTCCAGGTATGATGTGTTTTCCTTCTCCAATAAATATACCCACCATGTGCTGCACTCAACCCAGTTGAGGTGAATGGGTACCCGACAGGATCAACTCCTTGATTGCACTGAGCGCTAAATGGCAGCTCGTGCTTAAGTCGGGGATAATAATAATAACAATGTGCATCGGAATAGATTATTTCTAGATAGATGGCGCTGTATTCCCACAAAATAAGGTCTGCATCTCAAAATTGACTTCTGTATAATCGGGAGGGAATAAAATTGTTTTGATGCAGGGTGGGATCCTCCTCGACTTATACTTCATTATTACTAATAGAATTCTAATTATACTTCATACTATTTGTATAATTTACGAATTCTATTACGTAACATTCGTATAAGTCTTCAGAGGATAGCATGTTCAAAGCCACATATCAGAAGTCAATTTCAAACAATTTGAAAGTTATCTCCCATAATGATCTCGTAAAGATCATATTATCTCAACATGGACATACGATGTTGCCACTTGCCAAATTAGAAAGATTTATAACACTTCAGAATGAATTGACATTATGAAAATGTAATGAAGGAACACTGAATCAGCCAATGATTATATATGTGTGGCGTCGCGCAAAAACCAGACTATTGGTGAGAGACAATAAATGCGCTAGGACGTCATTTAAATACGCGTGTCATCAAACTTTTGTCTGGCGCGCGTCGCGAGGAAAAACAAAACAAACAACCCGCGGGAAATAAAAAAAAATGTCAGGCGCATTTTTATTTTTCAGAACTGTGGATATCGGCTCGATATATTTGGTGGCGGGTTCGGATACATGTTGATTGAATTTAATTCCCTTGGCTGAAATCCATGAAGGTAAGTTAAATTATGTTGCAGATTGAGTTGTTTTGTTAATTTCATTGATAATTGCGATGCGAGGAACATGGCAACTAAACACGTGAATGTGAATTTTGTGTTGCGTGTTTATGTGGATCGATCGAGAGAGAGCTTTTTTAGGAACGACTTTAAACGTCAAATTACATGCGACTGCTGCAGCGATTCGCGGTATTTGTCCGGGACTTTGACGGCCTTTTTAAGATCTAACTTATGTATGCCTAGGCTATCAACTAGATCTAGATCTGCACGTACTTAGATAGGCCTTCGTTACATACTTGTAACCATTTAAGTTAAATCTATCACATGCAACAAGTTTGTAAAAAATGTATATAAAAAAAATCAAAATTGGACAAGGAGTAAAAGAGCTATAATAATTTATAAAGATATGGATTTCGGTGAAACAGTTCTATGCATGTTTTTATGAATTTACTTGACAAACTGATGCAAAGATGTCTCACCTTGTTACATGAAATCATGTTTGTTCTATCCCCCCCCCCCCCTCCAAGACTAGATATTAATTAATGCAAAAAGGTGACATATCATTCACACACGTATGACCAAATAAAATAAGTATGATTTCATGTTTTGTTATAAGAAAAGTTAAAGTGGGGTGTCATCATCAGCCCATCTAACGAATATTTATTAAGACGTGCATATAACTGTTTTTATAATGCATGAAAAACCCTTTTAGATCTAGTTGTTATCAGATTTTGATGAAATTTGCAGCATTTGCTTACATTTGATGAAATTATTTTCAGCTCGGAGTACCCTTTTAAATCGGTTAATTATGGACATTTTTCAAATCCCCTCTTCTAACAAATTCTTATTTGTCGGACTTCTGATTTCAAATTTGGTTTTTTTCGGAGGGGGTGGGGTCTATTTGGTATGAGCTTCACCAAAGCTGTGCAAATGATATCGAAATTATAACTAGAAAACAGAAAGAAATTTATTCAAAAATAACAATATATTTTGGGGGCGGGTGTGGGGGTATTTCTTATTTTTTCTACAATCTGGTCGAGCTACATTACATGAGGTTCGCTAACCTTCTACACAAAATCATTTAATATTAAAAAAAAAATGAAAAGACATATTTTTGAAAATAAAAAAAATTATAGTTTTAATTGTTTTTTTTTATAGTTTTTTTTTCTTAAGTATTTTTTTTTTTAAATAAACTTTAACTCTGAAAATGTGTTAACTAATTGGCCTTGTTTTCTTTCGTTGTGTTAAACATGTTAAAGGCACGGGATGTACAGAGCAACTGTATTAGTGCAGTGAGTACAAGACATCTCAGAACCAACATACAGCTGACAGCAGCCCTTCAAGAAGTACTTTAAGTATCTGATATGGGATTCACCATTACCACAGCTTCAGGTAGCTTTCCATGCTTTATCCATATTCTATATGAAAATAGTGTGCCAGTTTTGACTTTATCATGTCAGTTGTAACCGATTTTCCACGAATTAATTGCCGTTTTATAAGATATTGTTTTAAAATTTATTTTACCACTATTAGTACATGAAATCTAGAATTATGGAAAATATAAAAAAATATAAAATGATAAAAACAATAAAAAATGAAAAAAATATATAGAATTTGGATAAAGGCTCATGCAGAGAAAGCTTTTTGCAAGTGATCAAATTAAACATTTAAATATGAACATCTCATGAATTTTGGAGGGATTTTTTTACCCAACAATAGTTAACTCTTATTATTTTTGGTAGAAAAATATGACATCAGGGAGTACTTCCACCTTTATTAGAAATACAAGTAACATTTAAATAAAGCCAAAGAGTGAACAGTTAATGTATTTTAAATATCATGTTGTTGATAAATGTCCATGAATCATGAAGAAATGAGAATGTAATGTGACTGTTTTTATAACACATTAATATCGGTGAACTTTTCAATTGCATTCATCAAACATGTAGATTTGAGTCATCGGAACGTGGCATTTTTAAGACTGGAACATGAAGAAAGCAAACAATGCAGAGGAAGAAAATTATCCCCTTTGGTGAACCCTGCTGACATAGTCTCTCAGATACTCCCAGATAAGCTATCAACTGGATTTTCCAAATAGAGGGAATATGATATATGGAAAGATCTTAGATGAGGACAAGGCACCTCGCGGCCTCCCCGGTAGGAGAGGAAATTGAACAATGAATACATGTTTTACTTTGAATGAACAAACTCTGAAGTTTTTCGATAAAAAAATTAAACTTAATTTGTAACGTTTGCTAAGTCATTAGAAGGATGTCATTGTAGAAAATTGAAATGTGGTAAGTTTGCTGCTGTATTAAGAAGTTTGTGATAATGTTAAACACACACACTAAGGAGAGATTATCGTGTTTTATATCATTTTTAGTGCAAATTTGGACAGTGGAGAGCGATGCACATTCCTGAGTTTTGCTAATACTGCTGCATAGAAGAGAGTAAATGTATGTAGTCTCTTCCATATCAAGAATTAAACTCTGATATAATCTTTTTTATTCAAGCATAAGATGTTTACAACGCATATCATTACACACGTGTACAGAGTGTAACAGAGAAAAGATGACTATGTATTTGTGAGTATTTGTTAGTTATAATACCTGTCGTATTAATATGTGGAGCCAAGTTTTTATGCACAGTTTTATTCTTCTTTTCAAACGAAGTGACCTAAAAAAAAATCCTTCAGTGATCTAGATAATTGGGCAGCAATTTGTGAAATATATTTTCATGACTACCCCATCCCTAAAAAGAAACCAAATGTGGCCCATTTCATTAAATATGGATATGATCACTTGCTCGAATGAAAACTACCATGAAAACAGTGAACCTTCTGCTTCCTGATTCGCTAGTTCAATGAAAGTTGATATTTCATCAAGAGTTGCTGTCATATTAAATCTTTATGAAATGTAGCTCGCATCAGCTTTTCACTATTGTGTTATTGCCACCGAAAAAAATTGGTTTTGCAAAATTGAATTTTGTTTGTGGTTATTTTCCAAAGCTTAAGCATGATTTTTTTGAGATTTTACTTTGCGAGAAAGTGAAGTATGGACAAACAGCATGGCGGTGTCTTTTTTTTTTTGAGGGGGGGGGGGGGGGTAAGGGCAGGGACAAATCTAGGATGGAGGTGGGCAGGGGCTTTGGCCCCACTTTTTTTTCCACAGAACGCATGTATAAACATGTAAAAAATTACCATTTGATTGTGATTTTTTTTTGCATGGACAGCCCCTCCCATTTTCAAAAAAAATGTTCTGCGGCGCCTGTGGGGGTGGGCAACCCCCAAAAAATGATAAGCTGCCCCTCCCCCCCCCCAACAACAAAAAAATCAGATGAATAACCCAACCCCATCTTCCCCTGGTCATTGGATCTGGGAACCTCCTCTCATGTTAAAACTACGCGCTATGACGAACTATATATAGTATGACAAATAGTCTCCATAAGGTTTTTTTTGCATGTAATGTGAGTGTGTGGGTGTGGGTTCTAGTGTGCGTGCGGTTGAATATGTAGAATAATTTGTTTTATTGTATTCGCCTAGCTGTGTATATATAAAAATTATGTCTGCACTACAAAAGATCACCTCGCCTATGCCAGGTATGTTGGGCGTTACAAAAGAACCAACATTTCCCTATCATGAAAAGATGAATAATAAGCCCGACTACCATGACGACCGATACAGCCAGGCAGGGGGGGGTACCCCTGATTCAATTGGCCATATCTCTAATTTAAATATGAATTAGACTCTAATATTTTGTATACACATTGTACATGTGTCCATGTACCAGAAAACATAAAAAAAACAAAATCCAAAATTTCACCTATAATACCCATTTTCCCAGGATGGCCCACATATATAATTATTAATCAATCGTATCTCAATGAACAATCCGAGGAAATTAATCATTGAAATATTCCTCATCCGATTCATCTTGCAAATTATCTCCAATCAAGTACATATCATACTTCTATATAATCCATTGATATAAATGTGAAATATTTTCAAATAATTTTATATCATTTTAAGGCTTTCAACATCAGCAGTAGAGGCGAAAATGGTCTCACTGGAAGAGCCATATATCATAATCGACGTTAAGATAAGAATAACTAATGTTGGAAGATTTATCGTAGGATGAAAATAATAATATCTTGCTTCAGATATCAAAAGTCAAAATATTTCTCTATGATCAAATCAAAAGGTTAAGTGGTGAAGGAGGTAATTAATTATTGAGGAAACGAGGTACAATTACTGAGGCATCATGGTCAGATGGTGTAAAGTGT
Organism: Lytechinus pictus; assembly: GCF_037042905.1. NCBI lineage: Eukaryota > Metazoa > Echinodermata > Echinoidea > Temnopleuroida > Toxopneustidae > Lytechinus > Lytechinus pictus. Next base: position 26,124,819 of record NC_087245.1, on the reverse strand, counting down.
AAAAACTGTAATTCAGTTTTTAATCTGAGACAAGGTTACTAGATGTTTTTAGGGGGTTCCAATTGGTGAATACTAGAAAGTACTCTTTGTGCACCTTTAACCTGAGAAGAGTACTTTAGAAAAAGCAATCAACAAAAATGAATTCATACTTGAAGGGAACAAAGTAGTGATGTTCAAATACTTTTCTCATCATACAAAATAACTTTCATGACAACTCTTGAAAGTGAAATTTGGATGGTTCATTCAGCGTTTGAGCACGCTGGTCGTAATTGCTGTCAGCAGAGAATAGCAGAATTATTGACGTCAAAATAAGAAGATATAATTTATGATTGTCCAAAAAAAGATTTAACATTCAACAATGGTACAATGAATTTGAATCGAACTTCTTTGTAATTTGGTGTGCCAAGTAAAAGGATATTATCCCGAATTGGAAGTCCATAAAAAGGCTGTAATGAATTTAGATGTAAGCATACTTGAAAAGAAAAGCTTCCTGAAAGATTTATAAACTTGATAACCATGGTTTAGATTAAATGAAATTTCATGTTTTCAAATTTTGTTTGATTAATAAATTTTATCATTACAATTGATAAAGAGTTCTATTTCTGTCAAACACTGTAACTGAGACAAGGAGCTCAAAAAGGATTTGTAGGCAGTAAATTGCCTTAATTCAATAATCATGATAATACTTGATTATCAGCATAGTGGTGGTCGAGGTCGGGGATGTAGTTTACAGCACAGCTTGCAAAGATACATTGGAGTTTATTCTTCTAATCAAACTTACGTATCAATTTGAATAGTTAATGATATTATTATTCATTTGTTTGTGAAAAACAAACAGGTTTTAAAAATGTATTGTTCTAGGGCATAGGTGCCGTGCAAGAAATCGATTCCTAAACATTTATGTTGGTAGTTGGCAGGTCGGATACCTTACAAAACATGATCGCGACACCTATTACCATGCTAACAATATTAGCAGTGATTGAGATTAATCATAGGTTGTGGAGTATTCGGTTGGAGTATATGCATAGTTGACTGGCAAAATAATAAGTAATAATAAGTAATGAATCTTAATGTTGATAATTGTCAGAAATCAATTTGAGATACGAGTCCAAAATTATGACACTTCGATCTCCAATTTTTGATACATGACATAACATTGTCGTCTGATTGAATAATAAAATGTAAACAATAAAAGAACCAACCAGGTTAGGTCCTAGATGTGCCAAGTCAGGTATTTTAAACTTTCCCCTGTAAAACAGACCTCGGGAGCTCGCTTCCAGAAATCCCAGTTTTATTGTTATTCATTTTTATTTTTCAAACTATTTATCACCACAAGTTTTGATTTAGATTGCCTGTTGGATTGTTTTTTATATCTCTGAATATCGATTATCAAATAATATAGGTCTCTAAGGCCATTAATCTAGGCCCGATGCATTAAAGTTATTATTATAGTAACTTTGCCATCTAATAGTAACTTCCCTGAAATCCTTGATTTTGATTGGCTAATTGGCATTGTTACCATTGGATGGCAAAGTTACCATAACAGTAACTTTTATGCAACAGGGCCCTGGTTATCTTGTCATTCCAAAAGTTCCACAAACTTGAGAGGACAGATCCTTCGCTCGGGCATGACCTATTATGTGAAATGCATGTAGCCTTTCTGAAAACTGTTCAACTGCTGAACTCCTACAAGTCTTTAAATAATTTTCTCAAATTCTTTCTAATTACTAACTTATTCTCTGTGCGCCTTTCAACAGAGTGAATTTATACGTCACATTACTATCATTATATATATATCATTATCTAAACTTGATAAAATTAATGTGCACCATTTCTATGAAACACATTATGGCAAATCAGAAGAGAGCCACTATGTCAGAGCCACTTCATTCTATGAAAGGGTGTTTGTATCAAGGCTATCATATTGTACATGGCACCATAAAGGTAAAATATTCAATGTTGGCTAGAGCTCCTCTGAATCAAGTTCCTTCCCCTTTAAGAAATTTTTGAAAAAGAAAAATACTGAAAATTACAGAAAAACAAAAATGAAAAAAAAAGTAATAAAGATAAAATAAAAAAGATTTTAAAAAAGGAAAAAAAAAATGAAAATAACAATCAATTGAATAGTGAATAGAATTATAGATCTTTTACCTCCGTAGTTCCATGAGTGATATTAGCACGACTGATCTTGCTGTTCTGTTGAGTGACATCAGACCAATATATCATCCGTTCCTCCCAGTCATAATCTAATGCCACTGCATTGGTGACATTAACCTGAAGTGTAGTGTAGTTGGAGCCATCGACGCCAACTGTGCGAAGCTGGTATCGATTCGAAAACAGTAGGTAGGGTTTAGGTTCTGGATAGAAAGAAAACAAAACGTATCACGTGTCACTTGGGATATTACCACGTTATGATGAAAACATTCTGTCCCTTGGATAGGATGTTAAAAATAGACCTCATGAAGAGGACAATCACTGCCTTTGCATGTTAAGAAACCACTGCATCATTTATTTTAAGACTAGTGGGGAAACCATGGTGTAGTGGTCTGCCTGTGCACCAGCAACCGATTATATCAAGAGGAGAGACCCGCAAGTCAGAGTGATTTAATTCGCTTTCGCCTTCCAGCTACAGGTGACACTGACCTGTATCACTGACCTGAACTGGTGAGCCTAGAAGGTCCCTAAAATGCTTGAGCCAATAACCCCTTCTTCCTTCAGAAGTGTCACCTTTCATCATAGTAACTGGAACAGATTTCTTTTTTTGTTATATCTTACAGCAGATGCCAAGCTGCTGCATGTTTCTCTTAAACGTCAAGACTTTCAAACTTTTCAGTTTTGTTTTTCATTTTGTTTTCAAGGGCCATTGATTTGAAAAATTAATTATCATTTGTAGTGAGACTAAATAAAATTCTGTAAAAATCTTACGGTCTGGTTGTAAAGCACAGGTGACCTGGTCGTCTAGAAGCGTGAAGCCTTCGACGCAGTAACACCAGAAGTAAGCGTTCAAATCCACGCACCTCTGAGAACATGGATAGTCTACCTCACATTCTGTTGTACACAAACAAAACATTACTTTCAAACATCAAATTATCATTGTAAATCAACAAAAGACCTGATAAATAAATCTTCCTAACCCAAAGAGGTACAGTATGGAGACACTTTTGCAATATCTTCTGGGTCCCGTCTTACGTAGAGTTGCGATTGATCAGAACAACTACAAACATGGAAAGCCAGCAACGTCAACATCTAGAATTCATGTTTGTTCAAAATATTTTCTAGATATTATGCATATTCATACATTCGTTGTTTTCTTGAAAATTAAGTGACTGGACTTCTCTTTGCTTTCAAAGGACATTGTTCAAATTTCCTGTACAAAAATTATTACATTGATGGATTTCCATATCATTCAGGTTGATTGGATCAATCGTTAACTCTTTGTAAGACTGGGCCTGGCAATGACACATATGTGATCAAAAAGTGGAATACACACAGAAAAATATGATCTGATTTTCAATGGGGACAGTGAATTTACTACCACAGTACCAAATATCATATTGAATCTCATTCTTTTAACGCTAAAAAAAACTATAAATCAATAGCTGAAATTTAATCACATTCATCCCTCACCCCCCCCCCAAAAAAAAAAAATCCTTTGTGTATTTGGGCAATTCGTAAGATAAGATAATTTCTTAAGTAAGGGCATGAAAAATAAGATGCATGTAGGAGGTCCATTGAAATAAGTCTTATAAGCGTGGAATTTACTGTACACCATATTCAATATAGGAGAAAAATCGGTGTAAAATATGACTCTGTACTTTTTTTGGGGGAGGGTAAAGGGATGAAATTAAGATAGAGGTCCATTAGAATACGTTTTAAAGCTTACACTGTACATTATATCCAACAAGAGAGAAATGAGTGTAATCTAGAACTTACTGCAATCAATTTCATCCGAGTTGTCACCACAATCATCACTGGTATTACATCTGGCTGATTGAGGGACACACTTTCCATTACCACACTGAAATAAGTTATTCTTTGTGCAGTTATTCGGTGGAGCTGGTGAGGCTATCAATGCATTGAAAGGGGTAAGGTTGATATGTTAAGTGTGGTGAGTACAATGAGCATATGAGATTCAGTGACTTATGGGGCATTGCAAGAAACTTGTGATCAATTGCAAGGCTATTTTCGGTGTCGGAATCAATCATATCTCTTGTGATTAATTGTAAATTTGTGATTGATTGCTGGTCTGCTTCTTGAAACAAGAAGTGTAATCTGATTTGCTACAGCTAACATTGATCTATTAATTGTAAAATTGCAACAGAATATTTGCGATTGATTGCAAATATTTTCTTGCAACACCCTGTGTGTGATCAGCCTATGCCTACTCTGTGACGTTCTCTCTTTTTGATATACAGTATTATTTATATTTAGAGTTGTGCTCGATAGTCTACTGATACATGTATCTGCACTGTGCTTTGTAATCCGTTTTGGTTTCATCAGGGTGGTTTCGGGAAGGATGGCCTGCGGGCCTTGGTTGTTAACTTAGCCCTTTCCATACCCAGACTGCCCCAGCCTGATGCACCAATAACTACAAACATTTGAAATTCATATGATGTTTTCACTGTGCAAAATGCCTATAAAATAATACTAAATTATAGTTACTATTTTGCCTTCTATGTTAAAGTGACAATGAATAACAAAGGCAAGCTGAACTAATCACAAATTAAACTTGATAAGAAAATTATTTTCAAAATTTCATGAAATTGCTGGTTTCTTGACTTTGACGCTACTAATGCATATACATGTATCAATTCTACACATGTACAATTCTCGCTCCCTTGATGTTTTTTTAGTAACTCTGCTAGAATGGAGGAGAACACTGATTTTCTGATTGTGTAATGGTATAAAACTATTTGAATAACAATTGCTCATATAAATGCCATAGGGTTACACAAGAATGCTTGCCATTATGAAGAAATCATCTTTAACCCTAAAATGGCCGGGGGGGGGTTGAATCAACCCCCCCCTCAACATTTTCTGCGATCATTCCGCCGCGCGAAATTTGTTGACCGCGCCACTTGCAGAGTTTATACTTTTAAGTCTCGCGCATCTTTTGAGACCAAATTTACGACGCCTGGGTACGCAGTTCCGAAATTACGCAACATTTTGTAAGTGCATGTCAGACCAAAAATTGTTCCAAAACGTGACTTTGTGTACAAAGTCAATGCAAATTGAGTTTTCTCATCTTATTCATAAAGATATGATTATTTTTACTTTTAACAGCTGAAAGCAATTGATTTTAGCATAATTATGCTTAAAAAAGGTTGTGCAATAAATCTGGTGAAAAAAACAAAGAAAAACAAAAGGTTGAAAAACAAAGAAATACATAAGAAATTCATAAAACAATAAAATACATAAGAAATTGATTTCCAAACCGAAGTTTTTTTCAATTGCCATTGTTAAGAATGCTACAAAGAATATTTTTACCAAAAATTAGCATTCCGGGAGCTTTATTTAGTGAATTAGAGCAAAAAGTATGATTTATGCATAAATTAGCATAATTAATTCATATAAAATAAAATCTCATTATTTTGGAAAATTTTACCATACAGCCTTGTAGATTACATCGCACACTACCAGCGTGCAAATTTTTGCGGCGCTCGCGCGATCGGCGGCCGAGATCTCAGGGGGGGGTTGAATCAACCCCCCCCCCGGCCACACAACAGCCAAAAAAGCCCGGCCTAGTTAGGGTTAAGGAGAGATCTTTTGATCATTTATAGGGCCAGGGCAGACAGAATGGTGCTTTTATGGTATTTGTATTAAAGCAAATCATATTCTTAGCTTTTAAAAGCATCAGCCTATTCTCTTGTAGGTTACAAAAAAATTTTGGAAAGACAGACACAGAATTAATGGTATCAGAAAAATAGCTCACCTCTATTTTAAACTACAGTACAATATGCAAGCATGAAAATTGCATTTGTGTAGAATTGTGATTATTAAATCATAAAAAGTGCTAAATTTCATGAAATACTATAATACACAACATTAATGATATCTCCAGAAAAAGGGATCTTGCTGAATTCATTATGATTGAATAAATTCATGATAATCTAATCAGGCGCCCCTTTACACAAAGCTCAGCAATCATTGTAAAAGAATGTCTTTACGAGTGATTGCATTGACTACTATGTACAGTCAATCATGAAAATCAAGCGTACGATTAATCGCTAACCTTTGTGTTACGAGACCCTGGGCTCTGTAACACAAATTGAGAAATGATAGTTAAACAACGTCCTATGACTAATTGCACTGACTGAAACTGTACTATCAGAAACAAACATTAATTTGGTGGATGCAAAATATGGTGCGCCACCTGCCGGTTGCAGCGTACAGGCTAAAATTCGCAATGCCTCATGGGAAAAAGTCAACATCTGCTGCTGGTGTTTCGATTATGCTGCACTGGCCGACGCGGCTCGGCCGGCTTGCATAAAATCATGCTGTTTACCAGGGTTCAGGAGGTGGTAGAGAAATTTGCCGCATATTTCTTTGCAAATTATAGACCGTTTTTGGTTCATTCTTCACCAGCTTTTGCTGCATTTTATTTTTGAAGCATAACAGTCACATTGCAATAAAACTAGCACTGTGCGCTGCCTGCGCCTGTGCGTGATGTCGACCCCGAAGTTAGAATTGGCCCATCCGCTGCAACCGATAGATGGCGCACGATATTGTGAAGCCACCGAATTGTACAACCATCGCTATTAAAGGGATGATCCGGTCTGAAAATATTGGTATTTTAATACATAGAGTAGAAATCACTGAGTAAAATGCTGAAAATATTATCAAAATCGGATAACAAATAATAAAGTTATTGAAGTTTAAAGTTAAGCAATATTTTGTGAAAACAGTCGTCATGAATATTCATTAGGTGGGCTGATGATGTCACATCTCCACTTTCCGTTTTCTTATGTTATTACCTAAAATCATAATTTTTTCATTAATTCATACTTGTGTGAATAATATGTCTCCCTTATAATGAAATAAGTTGCAGCAATAAATATCTAATGCACTAAATCAGTTGTCAATCCAATTTTTCTAGTTCTTGGAGGAAAAAATTTGAATCAAACTAATTTCATATAATAAAATACAAAAGAACAAGTGGAGATGTGACATCATCAGCCCACCTAATGAATATTCATGACAACTGTTTTCACAAAATATTGCCAAACTTTAAAATTCAATAACTTTGTTATTTGTTATCTAACTTTGATGAAATTTTCGGCATTTTGCTGAGTAAATTCTACTCTATTTATTAAGCTACAGTGTATACATACTTTCAGCCCGGACCATCCCTTTAAAGCTTTGTGCAACGGAGCCCTGTATTCACATTAAATAAAGTGATATACTTACAGTCGCAATTATTTTCATCGGAATCATCATGACAATCTTTATCCCCGTCACAGACCCAGTCCTTAGGAATACAACGACCATTGCTACATCTGTGCTGATCATCAAGACATGCTGGAAATTCTTTAGAAAATAATAAGATTCCATACAAACCAATATCAAACCAATGCACGTCATGTTAAGCAATATGCAGCACACAGAGCTGCCAAACCTAATTGTGAAAATATCCTATTCTTTATTTCTCTTTATCTTATTTTCAAGCCTAAAATCCTATTTTTCTTTCAAATTTTGAAAAACATACCCCCCCCCAAAAAAAAAAATCATCATTCTTACAAGTTTCAAAAACTTATCTCTGGGGGAAAAATCAGATTTAGTGTCATTTTCCCCTTAGACATCCTACTAAATAGGATAAATCCTACTCATTGCACCTCTGAGCACATTACCAAAAATGCATCGATCGTTTATTCTTACTTCAGCATTTCATAATAAAGGCACCACAAACATTCATGATCATGAGAGGACAACTTTTCCAACTGCGGGTCAACAACTTTTACCAACATGTAGATAGCAAGTACCAAGAAAGAAAATTGATTTATTCAATGAACATTGACTGACTGGAATTCCAGTCGCAGGGAAGAATAGGAATTAATCAGAAGAAATAAATGTAGCAGTGAGATCCCTGGAATGCTTTGGATTCAATTATAAAAGAGAGAAATACAGTGATTTCTGTGTCGAGTACACCATTGTCAACACATTTCTCATGATGAATGCACAGTAGTGATGCCACAATAAGGGCGCAAAAGATTGTGAAATGCAAGAATACATCTCTGGACTCTGGATTGTGAAGAACAAATAAAAAGGTTCACGTATGACAATGGAACTAACACGGCGAGACACACATATGCACTTGCTCCACATGTAAGCAAAACAATAGGAACCTGGGAGCAATACACTCCTTCAGTGCAGAGTACCATTTAATAGTGTTTGCTGGGAATAAGAATGGTCCTTTGCAATACATTGCATAACAATAATCACACACTAAATTAGACAAGATGAATGCTGATTGATATGACAAGAAAATGATATAAAACAGTAGAAAAAAAAAACAAATAGTAAAAGACTACATTGTGTACAAGAATATTACATGAAATTGTAATTGTCTCATCAGAAATTTAACAAACAATAAATGGCATTAAGACTTGAGGTCAGGTGAATAAAATAATCCTTTTATAAAGACATGTGTGTGCTACTTAATCTAGTAATCAGTGTTATTCATGCAATTTCCGGTGTATAAAATTGACCACATACATCACATCATAACGGGAGGAAAAATAATTAAATCAAATCAAATGGTGAACATATTGACCAATGAGCACAAGGGCTGAAGCTAAGCCTTTCATATATTGAGCAAAAATAAGCTAATTTTAATAACTCACCAATCCGTTAAACACGCAAGTAAAAAAAAAATATGGATAAAAACAGTTGTGGACATGATAAATACATACCATAACTTTACTAAGCTGCCCTCCCTAATAACCCATTCCTCAAAAATCTTTAACCAAAATTATCAACCAAAAGCTCCATGATATCCAATAAAAAGAGAGAGTGGGAATCAAGGGTGAATAATAAGAAGGTATATAATACTGTTATCTCTTTTAATTATTTTCCTTACATGTTTTTCATGGTTCACACATGTATGTATACATACAGGTATATTTAACGCAACTCATGCACTTGTGAAAGTGCAATACTCAATTTTTGTTAGTTATGTTCTCTTTAATAATTAGTTATGTTCTGTATAATAATTGTAGATATGAAAAATTGAAAGTGGAAATTAAAAAACAATTGAATTTAACTAATTTAATAATTATGTACTTCCATCAATCATATAGCACTATAGATCATCATGTAATCAATGTTCTTCATAATGACAAATGGTGTTCTATTCTTTGTATGTACATGATGTATGTGCCAATGTCATCTTTTTGCCATCTACGGATTTCTTTTGTTACATCCATACATGACTTTGCAGGATTCAATAGTATACAAATATTGACCAGGGGCTGCGGAAGCGGGGGGCTGGCGGGGCTTCAGCCCCACCACTTTTTTCCAAAACCGTGTACAAAAACGTAAAAATTACCATATGATTGTGATTTTTTGCATGGTCAGCCCCCCCACTTTGAAAACCGTTCCGCGGCCCCTGTTGACCGAAGGCTGACCATACATAACTGAGCAGCACCAGCCAGTTGCTGGAGCAAGTTAGCCATGCGCATAGCAACACAACTTGTGGCCCCGCCCTCAGGGGCTACACTTTCTATAACAGGGTTTGGTAGAAGAAATTGGAAGCAAGTCAAAATCCTGAGACGATAGACGGAAACGCACTGTGGCACATGATGCAGTTTGGACCCACCAGTGATAACAATCTTAGAATAAGATACATGGATATTATAATAAGTATAATAACATACCACATTCATCTTCAGGCTCGTCTGACCCGTCTCCACAATCGTCATCGTGATCACAAGCCCAGGACCTCTGAATACACCGGCCGTTGGCACAAAAGAACTCACCATCTCTACATAGATTTATATCTATATAACAACAGAGACAAAGGAATATCATAACCATGTCTGCTAAGCATCAAACCACAATGATTCACCATGCTTCATTTTAGTGGATACGAAAAAACTAATATTTCCATGACTTTGTTTGAAATAAAATCCCCTGTAACTATGCCGCCTTGATTTTTCTGTAAATCAACTTCAGTGATTATTAAACTGTACCTAAACTTAATCATCAAATGCATTTTCTATTTATATAATCATTACACTTGTGCTCATACCTTATTCAGAAAAAAAGAAAACACCAATGGGCCTTTAATGGGTTGTTTCATTAATAGCATAGTTAGACCTATTTTTATTCAAACCTTACGATCCCCTTACATCAGTAACTGGTTTCACGAGCAGCTGTGATTGATCTGATCAATTGCAACGATGGAAATCTATCAATGTCATAATTCTCCATCTGGAAAATGTACAGAACATCCGTTTGGAAACAAGGAGGGGCATACAGGTGAGCGTTTCATGAAAGGACTTGCAGAATGTTATATCCGACAAGTCCTGTTTTATCTGACAGCTATCATAGTAACAATGCCTCTCAGCAAATCAAAATCACAGAAAAATGTCAGATCTGACACACTAGCAGATGACAAATGTTGAAGAAAACACTCGCCCGAATTGTCAAGGCAAATGATGCAAGCATGAGTATAAGTTAGAAAACACCATGAGCAAGAAATGCATTCTGGACATTGATATTACTCGCTTCCCAAGTTGTGTGTGATCAGATCAATCATGCTTCTTTGTAAAATCAGGGCCAAAATGAAAAAGTGTGGTGTAAGCTTACGGCAACCCTCTTCATCCTGACCATCTCCGCAATCATCTTCACCATCGCAAACCCACGATCTAGATATACATCGGCGTTGGTTGGTGCAGCGGAACATATCACCGGTACAGTTATGGTTTGCTAAAAAATGCAAAATATAAAATGGGTTCATATCATTGTATTTCATCTTCTGACTACAAAACTTTGTATCTTACTATATACCAGTAACAAAATTCAATAAAGAAGAATAATAGTTTGCATTAATTGATTCAATTTAAATATAACATCTTTTCATTATGATTAATTAGAAATAGAAATCTACAAATCTTCATAAACATGTAATTCAATACATGAAATACGAATAATGAAATAATATAAATTTATTTATAACAAAAACACACTTCTACATGTATGCATTTATGCTCATTTACATGAATACATGTTAATGCTACTGTTTTACTTTTTTAAAGAGTTTAATATAAACCCTTCTGCTGATTTGATATAAATTGAACAGAATTCGGCACAAACACTGATATAAAACATTCACCTAAATGTATGTTTAAATATTAGTTGATATGGGGAATATTTAATAATTACAACCCTGAGTTCTGAAAATAATAGTTGCATACTTACAACAATGGTGTAGAGTTTCATTCTCATCACTGTTATCTCCACAATCATTATCCCTGTCACAGACCCAAGACTTATGAATGCACTGACCATTGGCACATTGGTGATGGTCAGGTGGACACGTAGAAGCTGTAAGAAAAGTGTATCAAAGTATTGGTCAGTTTGATGAAGAATAAAGGAATGACCACTTGCACTTTGCTGGTGATCAGGCAGACAGGTAAAAGCTACAACAAAAGTATATCTAAGTATCAGTCAGTTTGACAGAGAATAACATGCTTTTATCCATCTACTTCTTCAAATTCAGAGTCAAGTTTAAAGATAAATGCCAGTTGTGGTAACATTCTCAAAATGAACCCGAACATAATCCAATAAAATGACCACCCAAGTGAGCATGTACATATCAGTGATGCCACTAGGTGTCCTAAAAAAACACTGAAATTTATCGCGGGCAGGGACAGTGTCCAAGAACAGTGAATTGGGGCATGACCCCCTTGTTTGTTTGAGGGTGTGGTTTTTCCAAGTGGCTTCTTATCTTGTTGTGATCAATGACTTTGAAGTCAAGGTTTGAAAAACTGACGGTAGTTGTGTGTTGCTCCTAGAATGCTAGACCAAAAGCTTCAGTCTCTGTATTTTGGTTGTTCCACTAAACCGCGTTGGCTCCACTCACCAATACATAGACTGAAGAGTTGTTGGCCCATATGTAAAGACAACCTATCAGCAGTAACGTTAGATCTAACATTCGGCGGAAACCCGATTTTCAGATGTTTTTTTTTGTACACAAAATGTCACATTATAAAGAAATAATTACATCCAAATTTACGAGAAAATATATAAAATTCAGAATCATCGTACCTTAGACCGCAGTTACCGCTAAGTCCTCTCAAATGATGTTCAAAACACAGTCATCCTCGATCCTTTTGTTAGTCATCGTAAGTTGCCATCTTGGATGACGTTGTCATCCTTACAGACGTATTTACCAATCATATATATCGCGATTTGTGCCGCTGCTTTGCGCTTGTCTATGTGCGTGCGTTCGGAACTTGTCGCTCGTATTGATTGGCCAGGATATCGAAAATTCTAATCGGAAAGCTTTGATAAAAGCATAACTCAATGAACGTAGTGGGTAGTGCGCGCGTTTATAAACTATATACTGTATAATAGCAAATATCTCTCACTCGGTCGATCGACATGCATCGCAATTGAGAGAGAGAGGGGAAAAAAGGAGGACTTTCCAATTTTTTTTAATAGACAGAAAACAGGAAAAGTCGGAAATACGGAAATAAGACAGATACATGTAGCAGGGGAAAAGCCGGAATTCCGTATAAAGACGAAAAAGTGGCATCCCTGATATATAAATATACATATCAATTTTTTAAAACAATGCCCTGAAAAAAATGTATAATTGTAGAGAAATTAGCAAAATAAACACAGCATTTCATTTAGACGTCAGGTCTTTTTCATGCAATATTATAACGTTCCACATATGCTTTTCTGTTATAGTGGTTTTCAGAGTTATTCAATTTTGGTTTCAGCTAAGATTTCATGATTTCACAAAGTTAAGTTTATGTTAATGTACCAGATCTAGATCAATGATAATACCGTGACCACTATTTTAAAGACTTTCTCAAGAAATAACCCTTGCTACAACTACATTCTTCAACCTTTTTAATAATGACAAATGTTAAATCAATAAAAATGAAGCATTACCCAAAGTTTTAACTTACAACATTCTTCTTGCTCTTCATCAAAGTTATCGCCACAATCATTCTCTCTGTCACATACCCAGGACTGCTGGATACATCGGCCATTACGACATTGAAATTGACCTTCTTCACATTGTGCCCTTGTTGGGGAATCTGAAATAATAAAAACAGAAATCTTTCACATTCATGACAAAGAAATACATATATTTCTTCAAGGATTTACAGGAAGGCAATGAGGGCAATCCAGTTTGCGGTAAAAAGTAATTCAATCAGTTTAAAAGCATTATCAGCCACATTAAAATTAAGATACACACAATAAATTGTACAAAATTTCATGGAACAGATGTAGAGAAAACACTTTAAATGTTACGTAAAGAAAATGATATATGTATAAAGTCCTGTCTGTTCAAAATCAGAGTATTTTCTTACATAATAATAATCATGGTGGCTACTTACATAGCGCACAGGTCCACCTTTCGGTGCTCGTGGCGCTTTAAAAAAGTCCCTGCTATTATTATTACCCCGGCTAAGCTAGGCAACCGATTGAGGCGCACACGGCTTTTTGAGGAATTTCTTCCTGTCCGTACCCATTTACATCACCTAGGTAGAGTGCAGCAAACAGTGAATGAATTCCTTGCTGAGGGAAATACGCCATGGCTGGGATTTGAACCCACGACCCTCTGATTCAAAGTCCGAAGACTAATCCACTGGGCCACAGCGCTCCACGGATCATACAAAGACTAAATAAATCTATCCTTGTTGAGAATATTTGAAAGACATTCAATTATAGTTGCACAATGTTCACAGGGCATTGAAAAATACATGTATATACTGACCTGAGCTGCAATTTCTTTCATCACTACCATCACCACAGTCATTAACTCCATCACATATCCAAGAATGGAAGATACAAACTGAGACGTTTGGACAGTTCACAAAGGTAGTACCATTAGGTAGTAATAAGAACGTCTTTTTACCCCATTCTGCACAGTCTACTTCAGCTGTTTTATATATAAAAAAAAACCATGAAATGAATGATAATCAATAATCAATTGAAGAATTATTCCCCTGGCTCAAACATGGTCACAATATGACATCTAAATGTATTCCTCAAATAAGTATTTGAATCTATGGTGGTAATTGAAACTGAAGGAATAATCTCTGCTCTGCTCTCCACTGTTACAGATGATAACTTTGTCCATTCAAAGAGATGGGAAGACCTTTGGATGAATTAAATACACATATACAGTCCGACCTCTCTTATCCGGCCTCCCCTTATCCGGATCTCTCTATTATCCGGACGCACATTTGCCGAGATTTAATACGTGAGTAAATTGAGATGGCAATCTTAACTCAATCCTATAGGCAAACTCCCTTTGATTACATATATTTTTCAATATAGTCTACCTAAAACAACATTATTTTTCATGAAAATATCTCACCCAAATCACCGAAAGAACTTAGGCAGGATAATTTTCCAGGAAAATGGGGCGCAATGTAAACATTTCATCACGTTCTCTTTTTGTTTCCCGGGAAAAACAACACATGTCTCACTAGCTAACGCTAGGCCTCAATACGGACAGCGCCATCTATCATGTTTAAGCCTACAGTCAGTGTAACAATGGCTGACATTGCGAAGCTGCGATAGCCGCCGCGATGATCTTATTGTAAAACTTAGTTTCATCGAGTCATTCATTCTCTTTCTTTCGAAGTATGCTCGATTTATACCTCAATCATTTGAGCAGGTAAATTATCCAACAGTTTTGGCCACCAATCGATTTTATTTCCGTAAAAATACCGCCTATAATTTGCACTGACACTGCAGTGAATACTGTCTGTGTATGCCCACTAAATAGACTACGTGCAGCTTCTATTGCGGAGGCAGCTGCGTGTATTTAATATTGGGTCTCCCAGATCCGGATAAATCCCTTATCCGGATTGGTGCTGGTCCCAACGTGTCCGGATAAGAGAGGTCGGACTGTACATGTATATACCCATTACCCAGCAATGGAAATGCACACCTGAAACATGACCTCAAGTCACCTAACCTCAAGTGTCTTAAATTGAGGAGTTTTTTTGTCCTCAGAAAGCTTTCGATCCAAACAGATTTATGTGTGGTACCTATATGGCATACAGGCAGGCCTCCGCCCTAACGTGAATGATTGCCCAAAAAACTTTAAAATAAATAATCATATGAGAAATTTCTACCTTTGGAGCTGTAATCCTTAACTACAAAACAAATGATTCAAAATGTTAAGAATAGTACGTACAGTATGATAAGAGTCTTTGATCTAATATAATACATAAAATTAATCTTGTCTCGTCTGATCATCACTGCTGAGACCCCTAGACCCATCTGGGGCCCATCTTACAAAGAGTTGCGATTGATCCAATCAATTGCAACTATGGAAAAAAGTCAACATATTAATAAAATGCATGTTTGTTCAAAACAATTTCTAGATATGAATGCATATCCATAAATTCATTGATTTCTTGACAATTTGGGGTGTTCTCCTTTGTTTACAAAGGACATTTTGCAAATTTCCTGTATAAAAAAATTATGACACTGATGGATTTCCATAGTTACGATCGATCGGATCAACCGTTAATCTTTGTAAGACGCGGCCCTGTTCATCACATCTTGTATGGTTTAGTCTAATTAAGGACTCTACCTCATCCCACGAAATATTATTCTCCTCTCTAATCTATCTCTTTCTTGCCTTTCGATTCCCACTCAATCTCTTTCACTATCTAGTCAGCTTCTGTTCATACCACTTTCAGAACCAACCACATGGCCGTATTCCTCTTCTTCATAATCTGTACCCCCATGCAAACATTTAAAAATCATCTGAAAAGAGAGAATCATAATGTAGAAATTGACAGTTACTTACGGCATTCTTCTTTGTCTTCATCTGACCCATCGTTCTGGCAGTCTAGTCGATGGTCACATTTACCGCTTAATGGTACGCATTCACCGCTCCTACACTGAAATTGATTCTCTTTACAACCTGAAAATAAATATAGATTACACTTCATGTTCAATATCAAACAACAGATAAAAATGAACTTTTACAAAAGATTTGCTTCAATTGATATGATGTAAAATCTACAAGCAAAACCATCCTTCTTTACAACTTATAAATACAGAAGGCTCTGCACAAGTCAACCTTCTACGTGTCGAGTAATCGTCCAGCTCGAAGCATCATTTCAGATTATGCAAGAGATATGTTAATATCAACCAAAATTATTTTCCTATAAAGTTAAAAAGATTTCTATGGTCCATAGAGATTCAACACAGGAAGAGTCACCTGTATCATATCATATCTACTCTCTACTCCTGCCTGTCACCACACATTCTATAATACATGTGCAACGTAAACTTGACAAATTCTGATCTGCACAGTGATAACAATGAATTCTGTGTGTGGTTATTTGCAATGTACATTAAAATTATTATGGAAATACAAGGCTGTTTTCTTGTTTCTGCGGTCATTTTGATAGCGCTGGCGTAGCTGCTGTGTGAACTGCTTCTTGAAGTGAATGAACAACATTGCAATGTGTGGGAGCAGCACACAATTGATGTATGCTGTCCGTCAGTGACAGCATCATTTACGATTGGCTTGACGAGCATCAGCTGTTCGCGCTTTGTTGATAAAAGGAGTTAGCGGTGACCGGACATGTTTCAAAGGGGGATTTGTTGAATGTCCATTTGTAATAGGTCCATGATTGTAAGAAACAGAGATCTCAGCCATGATTTTTTTTCTTGGGATTCAAACACATATTCCAAGGTTGACCATTACTTCCTGGGTCAAACTGACTGATCAGCAATGCATGATGGGAACACTTAATAAAAAGAGAGGGAAACAGCATGACTGAATAATCTCCCAAAAATTACAAAGTTTTGTCTTCGCATTTCATTTTGTGATCTTATATGTGATTTTAGCCTAGGAAATTTAATTCAATGAATGAACCCAAAGAGAGAAAAACTCTAAAATGGTACAATCATGAATTGCTTCAGATTTGAAATCATATTAATGATAGTAGTATCAACGAGCTTACCACAATTGAGTTCATCGCTATTATCACCACAGTCGTCTTTGCCATCACAGCGACGGTCAGCTAGAACACATCGACCATTATTACATCTCATATGGTCCTCACGACAGACCCGATGACCTGCATTCAGAAATTAAAATCAAGGCAGGCTCATTTCATGACTTTGTCAAAAGCTGGTATCAATATTTATATAATAGAAAAAAAAATGTTTCAACGTGTCCCAATCACAAAGAGAGATGACTGAATGGGTAGAGTACAAGTCAGGTATTGGGGTGTAGTTTGCATTTCTTTTTATCAAAATGATGAATTAACAATGCTGAAAGTAGAAAAGGTTGCTTAGGACAGAATGAGAGATTTTATTGTACACTGTAACTGTAACAGTGAATAAGTTACAATACCTGAACTTTTTTATACAAAATAGAGGTAAGTAACTACCTAAAACTTGAGCAAATAATCAAGGTTCACCATACACCATGCCAAAGACAGTAAGAGCACCCAACGGACATCCTCTGCACGTACGAGACATAGACCATACCAACAAGAAGAATTCTGAAAGTGTATGGTGGTGCCCTTGTGGCAAATTATAGATATCTTGATAAACAACAAATAAATAACTGACCATTTGACTTACAAATCTCTGGTCGTTCCTGTCTTTCATTCCTACAGGATTGCATTTATGATAGAATCAGCAACTGAGTAATCAATTTTTATTTTGCATCCTGGGGAGCGTTTCATGAAAGGACTTGTCGGACATTTTATCCGACAAATCCCACTTTATCAGACAGTTACCACAGTAACAGTGCCTCTAAGCCAATCCAATTCTATGAGAGATGTCAGATCTGACAACTTGTAAGACAAAAATGTTGATGAAACGCTCCCCTGGGCCCTTGTAACATGAAGCTTAGCGATTGATCATGGAGCTGATTTCTAAAAATTGATTGTACTGATTATTGTGTATGATCAATTGTAAACAAAAATCAGCCCAATGCAGGGGTGTGAGTGGTCACAATAAAAGATCTGAAAAAAGCAGAGTGTTGAAAAGGTCTGAAATAGAAAGAGCTCCCATACTTTTTGTACAGAGGAAAGCCAAACATAAGCTGAAATTAAGCTGAAAATCAAAACAAAAAATCTGAACGCTCACACCCTTGCCAATGATCAATTGTTAAGCTTTATGTTACGGGCTCTGGAACAGCAGGGGTTGTGTTTTCTTTTCCTTTGAAAACTTGATTCAACAGCCGTTTTGTGTGAAAATAATAATACAATTTGACTTACTGCAGTATCTGGAATCTTCATCTGACCCGTCTGCGCACTGATTTATACCATCACACGTGTCTTCATATCTACTACATGTTCCATCAGTACAGGTGAACTCTCCAACTTGACAATTAGTTTCAACATCTGTATAATAATAATAATTTGAATGATAATAATGATGATGATGATAATGATGATGATGATGATGATGATGATAATGACAATGATGATGATGATAATGACGATGATGATGATAATAACAATAATACTACTACTACTACTACTACTACTACTACTACTCATAATAATAATCATAAACCAACAACAATAATAATAATCATAATAACAACAATAACAACCTATATAGCATTTAACATTTACTTTATCAGAAGTCCCTAAAGCACTCTACAGTAAAGCAGCGTAATTACCTCGGCTCAAGCAGAGCAGCTGTTACGCGCACTGCGTTTCAAGGAATAAGTTCCTGACAGGTACCCAACCCATTTCCCTCATCTGGATAGAGTGCAGCAACTTGGGTATCAATTTTTGCCAAGGAAAAATTATGCCATGGCTGGGATTTGAACACATAACCCACTGTTTCAAAGTCTGGAGATTAATCCACTGGGCCATAATCCTCCACATTAAGAGGTCAATTATCAAACAACAATGAACTCCATGAAAGTTTTGAATGTAGTGCAGACGACATCTCAATACAGTTTGCAAATGAAGAATAAGTCTATTTAACCCTAACATGGCCATGCTTATTTGGCGATTCTGAATAAAGCACAGTAAAAAAAGATAAAAGACAGTTTTGTCTTGAGACGATACATTTCATCTTCCATAAGACAAACTAACATATTTAAATACCATATTTCATAGACAGCAAAATGGTTTGTGCAAATATTGTGTACTTCATTCATTATTCACAAACAATGCCAGAATTACAAAATAAAAATCAATAAAGTGTAGATGATATTATCTTTACCTATGCACCGAGTTCTCTCGTCTACTTGCTTTCCTTCTGGACAGGTACATACCACATGACCTGTTACATTAGTCAGACAAGTACCATCGCATCCACCGTTATCATCATGACAAGGCCATTGGAAACCTGGTGACAGACAAACAAAGAAACACATTAATCATCATGGCATGGCATAACCTGGGCCCCATCTTACAAAGAGTTACGATTGATCCAATCAATCGTAACTATGGAAAGCAAGCAAAGTCAACATAGAAAAATGCATGTATGTTCAAAAAAATTTCTAGATATGAATGTATATCCATAAATTCATTGATTTCTTGACAATTTAGTGTGTTCTCCTTTGTTTACAAAAGACATTTTGCAATTTCATGTATAAAATATCATGACACTGATGGCTTTCCATAGAGTTACGATTGATTGGATCAATTGTAACTCTTTCTAAGAATGGGCCCTGATCATAAACAGATGTTTGCTAACTCAACCAGGGATCCGTAACACAAAGCTTAGCAATGATCGTAGAACATTTTTCTACGATTGATTGCATTGACTACAATGTACAATCGATCGATCGTGAAAATCAAGCATACCATTAATTGCTAACCTTTGTTTTACGGGATCTAAGATATCATAATTGTGTTTGTGGAACTATCTACAGAAGTTTTTTGCAGTAAAATCATTTTGTTTTGTCTTCTCTCTCAATAATCTTAATCACTTTAGCAATTCAAAATTCATATATTGGAAATTTCCTTCAAGAACATGTGACTGGGTCTAAAGCCAAATGTTCACCAGTAAAAGATTGTGACAAAACTTTATCCCCAAAATAACAAAGTGATTTATTTTTTACATGACAATTAGACTTCCATGTATGCTCACTCATGGATGACAAAACAGATCACTTTCATTTGAACACAAAAGATAGTCAATCAGTAAAGAAACTCTCGGGGGATAAACATTTTTTACTCAGAACTCTAAAGTGAGAATTTTTGCCATTTTTATGAAAGGGAGGCATACATTTGTGTTATATTCAAAAGCAATATTTTAATTGCCCAACCACTTGGCATTGTGGCATACGCCTGTTATCCAAGCTACATTGGGGAAGTTACAAACTGAAGCAGAGGTTCGAGGTTTGAGCTGGTCACATCTTTCGGATGTTAATGTCAGTCCCAGAGCGTTTCATCAACAATGTCGTCCAACAAGTGACAACTTTCCTTGATGTTGATTGGCCAAGGACCGCTGTTACTGTGCTTGGACCACTGTGCTTGTGACTGCCAGTTAAAATGGGATTTGTCGGATAAAACGTCCAACAACTCCTTTCATGAAACGCTCACATGTCTGTCAAAAACTCAAAACACACACACACAATACATGTACAGAGTTACTCACAGTTATTAGCATCGGCTGCCATAACGACGATACCCATGGGTTGCTGTGGAATGTTAGCTCTAAGGACGGTGATCTCTGCTGCCGTGTATTTATCAGCTTTCAATACGGCTCTCCTAACCCAGTCAGTCCAGTATAGGAAATCATCAAAGACAACCAAACCAAATGGATGAACAGGCTCTGTTACCAGAAGAACCTGCAGAACAAAATTTACATGTAATTGAAAACTAAAACAGGTGAAAATTAATCAAATTACACATGAGAGACTTAAGACCTTCTGCAATAATGAATTATGTACATTACATTTTGTATGTTCAGACAGTATAAAAAAATATGTCTGACCTAAAATTTTTTGGACCCTTCAGAAATAATTCGTCTCTGTTTCTAGTTCTTATAAAAACTTGCAATGCTCTGAAATAAGTAAGACTTGGGCAATTTATAAAGTGAAATAATAATGGAGAAAGTCGAGGTCGTTACATCCAAGCAGATTGATTGACTTGATTTGATTTTATGATTTCCTTTTCACAGTTCACAAACACAACAGAGTCAAGACACAATATCATATTAAGGAACACAATTTAAAAAATAGAATTACCTCAGAAGATTTTTGTATTTTAAAGTAAAAGGGGCTTGCCAAGAAAAGCATAGCTTGTAGAAAAGGCAAGCCCCTAAACTTAATAAGCCCCTAGGTTTAATAACATGCAGGCACATTTGCAAAACCTCAGTAACTGTTTAATGGAATGGCCCTACATGTATGTATATACATAATTTCCATACTTAAGATTGATTGGATCAATCAAAACTCTTTGTAAGACAGATCCTTACCACTCTGTTCTGTCCATCATAATTGCACCGTTCTATCTTATCTTGCTTAGCATCAGACCAGAAGAGGAGACGTGATTTATGATCGATCCCAATCCCATTGGGCATCTGAATTTCATCCGTTATAATGTTGGTTACGTTCTGACCACTGAGGGTAGCTCGCTGGATGCGAGGGAACGCCTCGTTCCAATTTGTCCAAAACATTAGGCTGAAAAAATGTCATATTTTAAGAGTTAAACTCGAGATACATTTGAGGAGGTGATAGTTTGACTAATTTAAAAGTCTCACAGAAGATCCACAACAGAACTAGATCAGGGATCTGTTTCATAAAATTTGTTTTAATAACAAATTTGCAATAACAGCTTAAAGCCACCAAAAATCTTCCAATCTGATTGGCTGATAGTAAATTTGTTATAGAAACAGTTCATTTGTTTTTATAACAAGTTTATGAAACGGGACCTACATGTAGGTGGTGCTTACGTTTCAATTAAGTCTTACAGTATAACAAAAAAAAACGCTCAAAAACACCAAATATCAGAAATGTGTTTGTTATTAATCAACCAGACATTATTATTCATATATTTTAAATGAGAATATGGATCATCACAAGAATTTTAGCTCATGATTTCAAAACATAAATCAATTGATTTGTCTTCACACAATATTCTGTTTATCTTCATTTGCCACTATCCATCCAGGAGAAGTAAATGGATACCTGACAGGAAGTAATCCATTGAATGCTTGAGCACCCGATAAGAGTAGCCGTGCTGAAGCCAGAGTAATAGCTTGGAGTTCTTAGGAAAATGGTATTTAGTGCTATATAAATGTTGTACATTATCGCAATTAATGAGACTGTAACACCGTAGGGCCTATTACATTATTTTGATCAAGTTATAGCAGTGATGTTTATATGACACCTAGATAGATCCTTGTGATTTGATTGGTTGTTTGATATCGTTCATTCAGCCCATTTTGCAATGACGTCATCAACCGTGCAATTTTGGATCCATTCATCGTGCAATTTTGGATCCATACGATTTTGTCCATTGCACTCGCACACCGAGACTGCAGCTCAGGCACCAACAGTGCGCATGTTGTAATGACGTAACAATCAACAGACCGAACTCGCACTGCATGAGGGTGTTCTGCATCAAAATTTATAAATTTCATATGAAAAAAAAAAAAA
This sequence comes from Lytechinus pictus, assembly GCF_037042905.1. Lineage (NCBI taxonomy): Eukaryota > Metazoa > Echinodermata > Echinoidea > Temnopleuroida > Toxopneustidae > Lytechinus > Lytechinus pictus. Next base: position 26,102,021 of record NC_087245.1, on the reverse strand, counting down.
AAATTTAGGTGTCATATAAACCAAATAATGAATGTTTACGCCTCGTTGAATGGATCATTTCATCTTTCACCTCATGAAGTATTTCGTCCATTTCACTCATAAACATTCATTATTTGTATAATATCTACTGAACATTCAAACACTAACCTATGGCAATAGTCTATTGCAATACCCCTTGGATGATCACCGGCAGTGAGCCTGATAAGAATCTCATCTCTATTAGGTTCATCAATCATAGCGCGACCAATGGAGGAGTTTGTGTAGCTTGTCCAGTATACCTGCCTCATGATCGGATCATAGGCAATGCCTTCTGCCGACCCGATACCTGCAAACAGAATAGAAAACAACAACAACAAAAGTGTGATGAATCTATTGAATGTCCACTTGTTGTAATGAATGGAAGGTCTTGCTTTCACTCCATGTAAAATCATTGCACAAATCTGGATATTTGGTTCTTGTGAGCAAGGTAATGTACAATTAAGGCGGTAATTTACAGGGGAGTTTACATACAAGCTAGCAGAAAAAACAAGAATCAACCTGGATCAACTCGAGCAATTTTTAAAAAATAAAATGTTATATTTTATTTAATACCAAAGTTCTTTCTTGTACATATAGATAATTATAGATATTGTATTTCACTTTATACATGAAACTTTGAGACGTGGAATAGGCAAATAATAACTTTTTTTTATTGTAGGTGATGAGGCAAACTTCCTCAGCAAGCTGGATGTACTATCTGTACTCAACTTTGGTTTGGAGCAAGGCTTCATCCAGTTTGCCTCAAAATTGACAGTTCACCCATTACCTTCACTAAGGGTGATTAATTGCTTAAAATACTTTATAGAATTGCCCAACAAGGAACAGAATTCCCAAGTGCATTCAAAATTATAAAAGCACGCATCTTTTCAGTATGCGTCTTGAAATCTAAATGTACATGTATGTTAACTATGCATCTTAAATTTTATGTTATAAAAGATCAACTCATTGCACAACTCGTATTTCTAATTATCAAGTTGAAAAACTATCTTACAGTGTCTGAATTAGTGAACATGTGTAAATTTATGCATTTTGACATACATTTATCTGTAACCCCCCCCCCAAAAAAAAAAAAAAACATTATCTCTGACTTAGTGGAATCTAAATAATTAAATGAGTAAGGATTGACTTACCAGTGACAACTGTTCTATGTCCTGTCCCATTGACATTCACCATTTGTATATTACCAAGCAGTATATCTGTGTAGAAGATTCTTTTCTCTGCATAATCGACAGCCAATCCGATGACATTTCGAATGTTCTCAGGGTCGGATAACGGCGGGATCGGTTGATTCTTGTCCGACGTGTTATATAAGTTGATACTCTTGACACCATTCCTTTCTGAGTACAGGATATAGGCATCATATTCTGAATGAAAGAGGAAAACAATCATATGATTAATAAAACATGAAATTAAATTGTTTCAACCAATAGTTCCTTTCATAAATGATTTTAATATTTTTTCCTTTGTAATGACCTCAATAGCAAAGCATATATTCTGAACATTAGCTTAACCCTAATTCTCCCGGGGGGGCCATAATGGCCCCCCCCTCGACAATTTTCGCGATATATCCGCTGCGCAAATTTTTTTGACCTCGCCGCTCACTGACTTTTTACTTTCAAGTCTCGCGCAAATTTTGAGACCAAATTTGTGACGACCGAATACGCGGTTACGACATTACGCAACATTATGTAAGTGCATGTCAGACCCAAAATTGCTCACAAACGTGATTTCATGTACAAATCCAATGCAAATTGTGTATTTAGCCAAAATTCATAAATGTATCATTATTTCTACTTTTACTGATTGAATTTAATTAATTTTGCCTTGCTTATGATCAGAATTAAGTCTGGAACGATTTCCATTGAAAAAACAATAAAAAAACAAGAAGTAAAAAAAACAAGGAAATACATAAGAAATTCATAAAACAATAAAATACATAAGAAATTGATTTCCAAACTGAAGTTTTTTTTTATTGCGATTGTTAAGAATGCTACAAAGAATATTTTAACCAAAAATTAGCATTCTAGGAGCTTTATTTAGTGAATTAGAGCAAAAAGTATGATTTATGCATAAATTAGCATAATTAATTCATATAAAATAAAATCTCATTATTTTGGAAAATTTTACCATACAGCCTTGTAGATTACATTGCACACAACCAGCGTGCAAATTTTTGCGTCGCTCGAGTGATCAGCGGCCGAGATCTTAAGGGGGGGCCATAATGCCCCCCCCCCCCCCCCCCCCGGAATGACAAGAATCAAAATACCCCGGGAGATTGAGGGTTAAAGCAGAAGATCTGAGCAAGAAAGAGTACCAAAGACTGTTTCAATTTGGGCAAACCGTTTAATACAGAGTGACTGATACTGAACTACTTTTCACATAACATTGACAAATCTTCACACGGATGAGGAAAGTTTATAGGTCATTTTCAGACAATACATATGAAGCTGCTGTACAGACAAATCTGTTAGCACTTTGTTGCTGAAACAACATGCCTATAATTTGTTCAAATCCTAGCTATTGATACCTTGCTCTTTTTATGAACCTCACTGAATCTAACTTACCCTCGCAGTTCATTCCATCCTCTGCTACCGTTCCATGAGCACACGCACACATTCTTTTTCTTTCTCCAAGATAAAAACAGATCTGAGAACAGTTTCCATTGTTTACACTGCAAGGGTTCATATCACTACGTATTCAACAAAAGCACAAAAAATGAAAAAAAAGTAAATATACACCTTTCAACCTCTCACTTGTTTTCTTTTGAATAGCAAAACTGGAAAAAGATATCTCTCTAATCTATAATACTAATTAGAGGCAACTGTCAGATATACATCAACATACAGTATATCTTAAAAAGTATGAACTACAAAATGATTAATCATCTTTCATTGCTTTGACAGAGTAATTCTTATCAATCAACAGAGTTAAAATGACGTAATTTATGTACTATGAAAAACACATTTTGTCATTTATATTGACAGTTAAGAGGAGAAAATACTTATCTGGTTGGCTGTTGATACTGTATACATGGACATCTTTGACTGCTACCCCAATACCACCTTTCATCATTTTCCCAGTGTCGTTTCCATCCTTGTTCATACGATAGATGGACCCGGAACCCGACGTCCTAGCAACAAAATAACAATAAACAAGAGCAACAAATAAATGGTCATTTCCTGAGCACAGATATATCATGCTTATGCTCGTTTTGCTATTAAATACATGTAAAATCAACAAAGAAAACTCCTACATGGTCATTGGAGTTTTAATAAATTCAATACTTATTTCTTAGGTTTCATATTTGGTTGTGTGATATTTTTCAATGCTTTTAAATATTGAAAAGCAGGAAATCATATGAGACAAAAGAATAATATGTGATCACTTCATAATTTAACAAGCTTGACCCCTTCAAATCTTCAAATCAAAGACCTATCTTTCCAGCAACTGTGTGAATTATGGGTAATATATTGTCTAAGTCAGCATCTTTGATATTTTTTCACAGATATATGGTAATTATGCTGTTAACAAATGATGTTTATCATCATCAGCATCATCATCACTTGAGAAAAGTATAATACAAAAAAATCAACCAACGAAGGAAAATAAAAAGGAAATGACAAACCTGTCGGTGAAGTAGAGGTATTGTTGGCTCAATGTGATAGCAAAAGGATCATTGATGTGAGGGACATTGCTCGAGATAAGTTGATAGTTGGCACCGTTCAAATCCACTCTGGCTATGTTATTATGACCTGCATCACACCAGTACAGCATGTCTGTGATAAAATCAATGACCAAGCCATTTGGCCAGTTGATTCTGCTACTATTTACAATGGCAGTCCTATTCTCGCCGTTAAGAAGGGATCGTTCTATTTTAGGCTCGGCTCCCCAATCAGCCCATATAAGATATCTGCAAGGGGATGAATAAAAATACAAAGCCTCAATCTAACAATTAAATAAGAGTACAAGAGCTTTATAAGCAGGGGTAATATATAGTGCTCCATTGAATAGGCAACTAGATAATCGGCGCCTCGTAAATGCTATATATTATAACATGCAAAAACTGGTTTGTGGATATAATCTGAGCACGGGCAGATAAAAGAAAATTAAACTAAGATAGAAAACACACTGACATGCAACTCTTTAGGGATTTCCTGACATAGCATCACAGAATTAATGCAAAATAGATTCCAAACAACCAGTTCTATTTACTACATAAAGCAGGCAAATGGAATAACTTGTCTCTAGGTGCTCATAGCTGAAACATGCATGCACAAATAGGAATACCTGATGGTGGCAGTCTATTTTTTCATTCACAATTTTTCCATGATACCTAGTGAAGGTATTCACTTTCAAAGCAGGAATTAGAAGCAATTCATGATGCACCTCTGTTACATTGTAAATGCATGATCTAAGTGCATATAAAGACATGTTTTAAAATATCCATGAATATATCAAAGAGATCATTTTGGACATGGGTTACCTACAAACTGGGCCTCGTCTTACAAAGATTGCGATATATTATATCAAACTCAAATTGCAATTGATCTGAAGTTCCTGTCTCTTAACTACACAAATTTAGATAACTGGAAACTTGAGATTGATTAGAATTTGTGACAACTCTTTATAAGACGGGGTCCTGGCCAATTCAATCAGTATAAGGCTCCAATAATATCACAATCGGATTAACACAACTGAAGGCAAAAATATATCACTTTCTTTGAGTATCTAAAAACCTTAAGTAAATGGTTTTGACTTACCCTTTCAGAGGATGAACAACGATTGGTCTGGGTTTATCAAGTCCTGATGAGATTAAAACATATCTGAAGGAACCATTCATCCTTGATACTTCAATCACATCATTACGTTGATCCGTCCAGTACATGTTACCTTTAGGAGAAAAAGGAAACATAATAATAATAATAATAACAACAACAACAACATCAATGATAATAATAATATCAACAACCACAAATAATAATGATAATTTTAAAAATTTACATCTAGTTCAAAATATAGTTATCATTTTTACCTGCAATCCAGTCAATAGCTATGCCTTCAATTCTGCTGTTAGTAGCTGTGACCAAGACTTGTCTTTCTGTGTGATCTCTCTTGATCCGATTCAACGTGTACAGCGCAGTATCGGCCCAATAGATGAAATTCTCCGCTGCAAAATACCAAATCAAACATCATTTAAGTTATCAAACGTCAATACGGATAGTTGACATTAAATACAGTCAAGCCTGTGTATTAGAACCACCAAAGGGAACCAGAAAAAAAACAATGTAGACAGATGTTCTTTATAGGCAGGTTCTATAACACATATTCCTTTCAAATAGGAGACAATTTTGGTGGCCACTTGAGACAGGCTTTCACTAACGGCAGGTCGCTGCTCAGACATGTTTGACTGTATTTAGAACTAAATTTTAAATAGAAACAAAGAAATTTCAAAACAATGCACTATTAGACCACACATTCAATAAAGTGAAACATATATTTGTATTTATTTACACTTGGAGAATGCTATTCTTTTTCCGATGTCGAGAAGACAGGGCAAAAAATAATAAGTGCAATCTACAAAGATCATATTTCACAATGCATGAAACTCAGAGTAGTGAATTTATATTGTTATTAGTATTGACCACATATCATACATGTATGTGTAGCTTGAACTTGTTAAGTATTTATCCATGAATTCCCTCATTTCTACAATCAATCTCTGAAAATTTGTAAATATTTGAAGAATATTGATGGTAGAGTAAAGTGAACTTTGATAATTACCTGCATGGAAATCAATAGCAATTGAGAGCATATGACCTGTGATCGGAGTCAACATATCTTTACCATCCAACGGTTCATTGAGGGACAGGCCTCGGATCGTCTCATCGGTTGAATAAAGTAGGAACTCACTGACACCTAAAAACAAACACAGTTAACCTTGTCTATTTGATGCTACAAGCTAATTGTACATGTCCATGATGATGAAATTAACATTGAATTCATAATGCTATAGTGAATGCATCATATACTTAACAGGAAAAGTAATGATGAAGAGGAGCATTAATAGCACAATATTAGAGCAGTGGTACTGTAATCAAGGAAATGGGTGCTTCACAAAACTGCTCATTAGTTGCAAATGATTTGATGTTCTTGTTTACTGTTCTTGCGTGATTTGAGTGACATACCACAAATTCCCCATTTGCTCTTTTTAACAAAGTGAGACTGAATTTCCTACAAACCTAATCATCAATTTTGAAAAAAAAATTAAGTTTGCCTTGAAATGTTTGAAATTCTTGTCGTTCACAAGCATTTGCCCACCTGTTGTTTAAACAAAGGGAGACCAAATTTCCTACAACCCTAAATCAATTTGGAAAAATAATGAACTTTGCCTTTAAATACTTGTTAACAAGAATTGCAATTAACAAAGATAATCTTTTTACTTCCATTCGTGCGAATCAAAATGATAAAGAATCTGATTTAAAATCCATGAGTCCCTTGTAAAGATTCATAAAATAACTCCCAGGGTCAACACCAAGTCGATTAGTAGGGATCATGATAAAGGACCTAACGCTTTGAACTATCAGGTAAAAATAAAACCCATAAAAATGAGATGATCTTTGAAGGTTTGCATGGTGGTACAGATAACGTGGGAGAGGTCTGCGGTTAAGCGGGTGGTGAGTCCTGAAAGAGACTGTTGGATGGTAATGAGGGAGAGATGAAAATGAAGGGCAATAAAGAGAAAGATGAGATTGAGAAGTATATTTCATGTCATAAAACCATTGACAATGGTTATGAAGTGAACTTAATACAGCCTTCCTAATGACCGATCCCATAATCTTTTGACGTGATAACTCTTTGACTTACCGTTACATGTAGTACTATCTGCTGAGGTGATATAACCGGCAGTACAAGCACACTTTCTATCATGGTTTGGTAGAGGGAGACATAGCTGCTGACATCCTCCATTCTGATCCTTACAAGCATTCTCACCAACTGAATCAAGAAAAAACAATATCATTGTCATCAAATCAAATCAAGAAAAACTAGAAATATCACTGAAGGTGATTAATACTCCCATCCTATGCCGTTACCATAGTAATGCAGTTTTAAACACATTTGGAAAAAAGAATCTAGCGCATCTTTACCCCAAGATGAAAAACAAAGATTATTCTTACCAACTAAATAATAAAAAAAGATGATTCTCACCATTGAAATCAAGAAGAAAAAAAAAATTATAAAAGACAAAATGATATTATAAGCACCAAATAAATAAAAATTAAAAAACGAATTATAAATAGAATGTGATGATCAACACCATGTTCAGGATAACCCACACACACAAAAAAAAAAGATTACAGATTAAATAAAGGAGTAACATAGAAATAAGGGTTTAAACAATGAGGTACATGTAAGCATAGAGGTGGGGAATAAAAGAAAGATAATATGAGAGATACAATCATGGGATGGGGGGATGACTTACTCTGTGAGGTAGGATTATACATAAACATCTCAGTAACACCGGGAGTCTTCCTTCTGAGGATGTTGATGTGATCACTGTCATTCTTATGGACATACTTGATGGTTCCTAAATCTTTATTCTCAGCCCAGAAAACCTGCAAAACATATTCAACCACCACTGAGTTTAATATATGTCATAGTTCATACTAAGTCTCCATCATTTAAAATTACATATATTCATATTGTATTAAAGATAGATAATTTTGTTGCTCACTTTTCATTGCATTAATGGATCAGCACCCCATACAATACATGTATCTATTTTATCAGTTATTACATACCAACAAGATCTCTAAGCTCTTCAACAACTGGTTCTCTTAACAGTATTATTATCATTATTGTCATCATCATCACCATCATCATCATCATCATCAATTCCATTGTCTTTTCATTACCATTATCATTAATCATCATTATCATCATTATCAATATCATCATCGTCACCATCATCATCATCATCATCAATTCCATTATCCTTATCATTATCATTTTCATTATCATCATCATTACCATTATCATTAATCATGAACAATTATCATTGTTATTTTTATTATTATATGTATTATCAATGTCAGTATTAATCAGTTTACCTTGTCATTAGTAACAGTAATAGCCGATGGTTGGGAAGCTTCATCCAGAGATAGGAACTCTTGGATATTACCGCCTTGCAAATCACTTGTCTTGATCTTATACAGTCCAGCATCAGTCCAATACAAACGCTCCTTGGAACGATCAATAGCTAGACCTATCACATAATAGAACAGTTCATATATGATTATGCAGCCCTTGAATTTCAATATTTTTAATACAATACGACTTTGAACAGGACATATTTTCATATTACAGCAAAAAAATGAAATAGTTGACAACAAAATACCCAGAGGGCAATGAGAGGGGCATTTAGACCGGTCAAAAGGACATCTAGGAATAATAAAAGCCCTTTATTGCTTCAAACATAGACAAACCTTTCCATACAATCAAATGGAAAATAAAAAAGGAAATTCTCCATATTACTTGATCGAAAGTTTGTTTATTAAGTACATGTATGCATCAGCTTTAACAGAAGTTAAAAACTTTGATATGACTTAATGTAAAGGTTGGTGTTTGTTAGTAACGCACAACTATTACATGTTACTTCTTAGGTGCTCTCAGAATCCATCATTTACTACACAAATATTCATCAGTCGTTCCTAAAGTCATTTAAAAAAGCTTTATGAAACACCCACCAGTTCTTGGACTGAAATGCCCTTTAACATACATGTACATGTATGGGAGTAAATTTCCTACCATCCTAACACAAAAGTTTAGATGTGTGGTGGTAATATGGTGGAATTTGATTTGGCAACTAAGAACAGATCATTCGTCACACATAACTAAGGAAGAGATTTAACACACCAAAGTGTCTGTTCCCCCCCCCCCCCTCCCTCCCTAAGGTGTTCTAAGCCAGAGATAACCTACCTGTCGGTCTATTGAGCACATGTCCTGAGACAATTGAAGTTTGATTTGTACCATCCATTCTAGCCTTCTCAATAGACGGACTTGGCCCAGCGTTGATCCAATACATTATCCTAAGCAAATCAATCACAATTCATCATTACATGGTAACATATTGAAGCAGATGGAAGTAATTGGTTTCATATCATTAAAATATACAATAACATTCAAATGCACATACATGTATCACAATAAAACCAACATGCTTTGATGAGAAACATGATCCTGTTCGATAGATTGGGAAAATGTCCTTTTTACAAAATCATAACAAAAATTATCGTAATTCTGGTATGTATAAGCTCCCACTTGCGAGGCTCAAGGATTTACATGTATCAGACCATTGTCATTTTACCTGAGTAGTGACCAAAGCCTTGCTTACATGTACATGTAGAATAATTCATAACTGAATTAAAATAACTAATGAACTGATAAAAACTTCTGACTATATATCACAAAAAAATAAATTCTACCCATCATTCTTTCAATCATTATTTTGGTTGGTTTAATAACAACACTTCTTTGATTTAGAATGTTTGGAAACACATTTACAAATAAACACATTGTTTAATAAACAACATATTTAATTACAATCCTGCAGAGACAGTGAATAAATATCTTACCCATCCGTTGGCTCAATAACAATGCTTCTTGGGTTGGTTAGATTCAGATTATCAATTTCATTCTGGAAGCTTCCATCAAGTCTAGCAATGTTTATAGTACTCTTTTCTGGCGAAAGGTTTGTCCAATACATGTTCCTAGAAACCCAGTCTATGGCTAGGTTATATGCGTGTGGAATACCTAGAAAATAAATATGATTTGAGGATTTTTTTTCAAATATAAAATATATTGTCTGAAGAAAATTCAATTCACTTCATTTTCTAAGCTTATAAACTGTGTATCTGAAGAACATGAAGAAAAACATCACAAACATTACATAAAGCCAAAATTATATACTTCTTCAAATGAATTAAGAGGGGATCCAAAGGACATTCCTCACAGAAAAAAATGAATGGTATCTTTTAACAAAACAAACAATAAAATTCTTCATCTACTACAGGAACTTTAACTTCTCAAATGAACCCATTAGCATCTTATTAATGACAAAGTAGAACTCACATCAAATACAGTTTCTAAATGAATTGCCACTATCACATCCCTTCCTCCAAACAAGTATGTAAATTGACTCTTGATCCAGTTAGCTTTATAACAAAGTGTTGAAAATTTTTACAACATCAAAACAGTAAATACATAATAAAATACTAAGTATAAGAATATTTTTGCAATGAAATCTGTACAAAAAAGTGTCAATACCTTCAATGACTGTTTCAATAGCGGTTCCATTTATAAAAGCTCTGTTGATGCTTTTCCTTTGTAAGTCAGTCCAATAAATCCTATTCTCAACGGTATCATGATCAATGGAGGATGCGTTAGCTACATTGGGTATCGTAAGGGCTGGAATCACGTTGTAGTAGCCATCATCTATGTCCACTCCACGAATGTCCGTTGGACGTGAGATAACAAAGAACACAGTGTCATCTGGACAAAAGAAAAAGTAACAAATGTAAGAATTAAAGAATGTACGACAAATGTCGTGTCAACTTTTGAATATGTAATACCTGATGATATCTTGTGTAAAAATAAATAATGCAGTTATGAGTGTGCTAATGGCCACATAATTTAATTGAGGTTATTTGCAATGTACCTTATGCTTTACAACCGAAGATGCCTGCATCATCATTATCATTGCAGATTAAACCTGTGAATTATTTGTCTTGTTTAACAGATTGGTACTCAGCAGTGTGATGTTGAAGTAGAAAGTTTTATAAAACCCCTCAAAATTTTACAGAATGCAGGCGAAGAGGTAACCTCTGAATAAATGCCTGAGAAAGCACATACATAATCCTTGCCATTGCCCACTAACCGAAAGAACGCAAATTTCATGGCAAGAGATAAAATGATGTATCCAAAATGCAAAGCCAAAAAGTAGATAATTAAGCGTCTCGTGAAAATAGGGGTGTAGATGTGCAGTACGCCAAAGGAGTTTGCAAGGCCCGGTACTGAGAGAGTTAAAGCACCAATGCAGGCTTAGATAGGCACTTGTTGTTGAGTTTTGGGAACTTACTGATGCATGTCTTGTTGTCCGTATGGAGCTTCTTGAGGTGAGGGCAAGCACAGGCAATCCCGTGTCCATTCAGTAAACAAAGGTCAGAGCAACCGCCATTGTTGACACCACATGGATTGGGTTCTAGAGACAAATATCAAGTAAAGATTATGTCAATATAAAATGTACAGGTAATTTTGTACGAGTCCAATCTCTTCAGACCACAGAAACAAATTTGACTCAGAAGATGCGTTTAACACATGTTTTCAATATCTTACTTTGAAAGATGCTTGACTCACTTGATTTATTATAAGACTTAGTAAGGATTAATTCATGCAGCCTTAATTGTATTTACAGAAATGTGGAGAAAAACAAACTTGACCAACTAGAAAAAATGTCATTTATGCTCACAAAGTTAATCAAGAAAATATTCTAATACCACATATTTTGCAAATTAATTGTAATTGCTAGGTTTCACTCATTAAAAAAAAATTGAAATACACAAAACAGGTTGAAACAAACTGAATTTGCAGCAACTGAATAAATTATAAAAACACAATTACATGTATGTATATAAAAAATCAGAATGAATGAGAATGTAACAGTTCAAACACTCATATGGAAAGACTTTCACTTATAAATTGCTCCCTTAGAGAGACTACAAGTCATAATACAGCAACTAAAAACACTCGGTGTAGGAAAAACATTGAAAAACAAATTGCACAAAATTCCCCCATCTCATAAATGAATATTTTCTTGGAAAGAACCCCCTATGTATCTACTGTGAACAAAGCTAAATTAAAAGCAATGGCTTACTTTGACGTTGTCGGTAAGGGTGATAGACATGGATATCAAACGGTTGAGTACTTGTCTTCTGTATGGCTGTTACATTCTGTCCAGTAAACTTATTAGCTTGGTAGACAGTATTGCTTCTCCAGTCTGTCCAGAACACACTTCCCTCAAATACAGTGATAGCGAATGGATGATAGAGGGAGTTGTGTCCCTTTAAAACCGTGAAGATATTTGATCCATTGTACAGGGCAGCATGGATGGCATCTGACCTGTGAGCGAATGTTTATAAATTGTGAAGAAGAGAATTCTATAAACAGAGTCTGTCTCGATAAGGATGGTAATGATTTGTCAATAATATGACACTCTTGTGTAAATGGAAAATGGTATTGCAAGTTAGCTTATCACCTTTATCATGATAAACAAATTCCATTTTCACTTAATTTATAAACTGTCTTCATTTTCAGTCATAACACATCTCTTTCCATTGGTATGTCAACACATCTCAAGTTTACAAAAACAAAATGTGAAAAGTAAAGAGCTAGTACTAAACCAGTCAATACCATTTGTCCATGAATACAGCATTTTCTGTTTCTCAGAAAAGAAAAATAGTTTCATATTTGTGGGGAGGTAGGAAACAGGTACATGAAGATCAACTGCCTGTCATTCTATCATCTCCAATAATGTTTTGAACAGACTTTTGTACATGAATTTCATGGAAAATGCAGTTTTTTATGCCACAAAATTACAATGACTAAAAATACAGTGAAAATAATAAAAATCAAAGTAAAACCCAATAAACACAACTATGGATAAGTGAGAGTCTGCCCATCACATATATTCACAATCTTTAGCATGTGTTTTCACAACTTTAAAGGCATGGGAACTTGTGTTTTCTTCTAAGATTTTCACATATGCAATTGCTTTACCATTATATTTTGCAAATGCCATCAAAGAACCCAGAATGAGATGTTTAAAACATTGCAGAATATGGAATTGGAATTAAATAAAAATAAAAATAGAGGTCTATATCAAAGAAAGTCTTACAAACCTTGCATCAATCCAATAGATTCTTTTCTCCGAGTAGTCAATAGTGAGTCCATTAGGCCAGCCTCCTTCTAGCTGAGTAATGTTTACAATGATGCTACGATTAGAACCACTCATAGTTGCTCTCTCTATGCGTGGGGCACGATTTTCCCAATCAGTCCAAAACATTAACCTATATTCAAGAAAAAACATCAAATATCATTCAATGCATTACCAGAAGAAATAAGTTAAAAACAAAGAACAAAAACATTCCTTAATCTTTAATCAATTTGTATACATGTATATGATTTAAGAGGAAAAAATCATAAAAAGTTTTTAAAAGTCTCTGCCAAATCATGTTTGTATATATTGTTGTGGCTCTGCAATTCCCCATTGTTTTGTCAAGGCAGAAATGGAAGAAGTACCATGAGAAGACGCTAAAAAGGATTCCTGCAGAAAGGCGCAGCTTATACTTTTATCTAGGTGCCTAAAAATCACTTGATGAATTTACTGTTCATTGAAAAAAAGTACACTACAATTTCAGTGATACCTCATTGCAATGTATGCAATAGTTTAACATACATTGTATAGTTTAAATCTGATTACGTGAATATAAGACCAAGTCCATGGTACATGTAGTTCATTTTGAGTTTAAGAAAAATTAATGATTATTTATACTTCCAATGAGGATTTTTTGTCATTTTTTTCAATTTGGGTGGAATTGTACACACAAAGTGTATGTGTAATGTGTATAAGCAACAATATCCAATGTTAAACTCAATTTGGTCAAGAGATGGACTTGGGTCGTTCTAATATTCTTACACTCATTTGCAAACAATATATAAACAAAGTAATATGTTTTATTTGCAAACATTTGAAGATGAATCAATGCATTTTAAACACAAAGAATATCTCACCCTTCAGTAGGATCCAGAGCAATGGCTCTAGGGCTCTCCATATTAGATGCAACAACAGTAGTTCTCATAGCTCCGTCTAATCTAGCTACTTCTATCTGATCAAGATGACTTTCAACCCAGTATAGGTTACCTCCGATCCAATCAACAGCAAGTCCTTCACAGGTAGCCAAACCAGCTTCAATAACAGGTTCTATGTTCCTCAATCCTATCAATGAAATAAAGAAAATTAAAGATATTATCACATAATAATAATGATATGCAACATTTATAGATACAAGTGTTTCTAAGTGCTGCATATCCCAACCTCTGCTTTAACATGGCCACCCTGATCAGGTGCACAAGAGTTCCAAGGAATTTCTTTCTACCGGGTATACATGTATTACATCTGGGTGGAATGTAGGTAATGTAGACAAATGACTTGCAAAAGAATGCCAGTGCTGTGGTGGGATTTGAACCCAAGACTGTTTGATTCAAAGCCCAAATATGTATTCAGTGATCCATTACAAGAGTATTGTTTAGTTCAAGTGATATCATCTTTAAATTAGTTAAACAAAAGATATTGTCAAAATATATTTTAGGTCAACTTGATTTCAGTGCTTGGAATAGGACTGATGATGATGAAAATGAGATACATGTATAAATAGTAGTTATAATTACAATGATGATGATGATGATGATGGTGATGATGATAATGATGATGGTGATAATGATGATGACGACAATGATAATAAAAATGATAATAATAATGTAACAGTAATAACAAGACAATAATTATTTCAATAATAATAATAATGATTATTATTATTTTAATAAAACGGAGTACAAACCTGCATTAGGTGAGTTTTCATCAAGCCATCCACGATAAATCTTATCATCTACTACGTCAGTCCAATAGATAGAGCTATTACTATAATGGAAGTCAACTGCAATACTGTTGTGTAGATTGAAGACGAGGACATTGTATTCACTGGTAGCTAGGTTAACACGGCGAAGCTGATTGCGATTTGAAAATATCAGATAAGGGTTAGCAGTGGCTGAGTGGAAGAAAAGAGAAAGAGAGAATAAACATACTAATATAGTTATACATTGTTTTCTTTTTCTAATTACCTCCTATATATGAGCAAAGGTGTATTTTTTTCTCGATCTTTACAAACTATAAATTATTCTGAGGTCATAAACTTCATGTCTCCAATGAGTTTTAAAAAATTGAACTGAATGATAATTTGAATGAATAAATAAATAATGAATTATTTTGAAAGAATAATTGAATTGAAATGAATTGAATAGAACTATTCAATCTATTATGAAGTGTTGAAAAATCAAAAGATGTTAAATATTTCACAAGTCATAACACAGGACTATTCAGATAACAAATATGGTAAAATCAAACTTTAGTTGTCTTTTTACATATATCACATTATATAACTATGCTTACAGATCTTTATTAACAATGTGCATGTTTTAAGAATGATTACTTTAAAGACAAGAATAACGTTGAAAATAAATACAAGAGGTTCAACATTTACAAACTTATCCACTTTTCATTGTGACCATTGCATGTAAACTATCATTGTATATTTTTGTTGGAACTGAATGAAACCAAAAAAAAATGAATTAAAATTACCATTGCTTTTACAGGTCCATCCGTCAGATGACATCTGATAACCAGGATAACACTTGCACACATACGTTCCTTTACCGTTGACGCACTGCTGACTACAACGGCCAACTTTGTTACACATCTTAGTATCTACAATAAATAAGAAACATGTCAGAATCATATTCAGCATGGAATGAAGCAAGTCTTTGTCTTTCTATCAGACAAAAACTGATCAATTATAAAGCAGTTGATGCTTTCTTCTAAAAAAATAAAACAAAACTTTGTCTGTTTTTTGTCTATTCAGAGCGATAAAAGAAGAACCTGTTCTCCATCTATTGAGAATGAAGAATACGTTTTGAAAATCAGCAATGAAAATATTCATAAAATGACTTTGTGGAGCTGCAAGTGCAATATGTACCATTGCACAGTCACACACCATCCAAAATTAAACGTTTTATGGCCATCATGTCGTCAATATGCATGTAGGAATGCTGTGAATCTAATAATTTGCACTTTAACTGTACGTGTACGCATCAAAATCACGCACATCATAAGTCGTTTCTTTGTCTCTTGAGATGTTAATAAGAAGATTCAGAAAAGTGGTATCTACAGGCAATGCAAGCTGCTCATATTAGACAAGACAAAGCATGATTAGAAACTGAATAAGTCTGGATTTTTTAAACTCATTATTTACTTGAATTCTGTACAAACTAGAAATATAACTAAAGGTAACTACCAGTAAAACCCACACCAATGCCACTGAAATGTATAATCTGACACATTCAAAACACGTGTCTTGTGAGTGTTAACCTCCAAGATTAATGGGTGCACCAAGTCTGATGAGCATTGGGCAAAAATACTAAGTAGTTCAAAATTATTGCTATGAAATATCATATAATATCGATAGTGGACATTCTAATTCATGCACTGGTATATCTAAAATTCTGTGAAATGGGAGGTATAATTTTTATCTTAGCTGGCATCGCTTTCACCTCATGCGCAATCTTTTGCCATTGCAGTCATGTTTATTTTCTTCTTTTGAACCAATGTAAGTATCATAACTAATCACTTCTTACCTGGTATGCAGCGTGTAGGTTCTTCAGGGTCAATGACCTTTCCTTCTCCACAGTAACACATGACTCCTTTATCCGGGGTCACCTGACATTCCTCCTTACATGCTGCCTTTTCACATATTGTAAAGTCACCTGATAAAACACAAACGCGTCTTTGATATATTCAGATTTATTTTGACACTTTCAATGCATAATACATACCACTGAAATCATCGTAGTTATACATGTAAAAGCTACATGTACATGTATCACATCATATGAGGTACACTGTATGACAAAGACATACAAGTTTATTTCATAGGGGGTAGACTTTGTCAAAATTTTTGTTCTAGTTGGCAAAATGGTAGATTGGGTCAACAATTGCTTGAATTCCCCAAAACATGACGAGCAAAAATAACACTGACAAATAATTATCACCCCCCCCCCCCATAAAAAAATCCTTTTTCCTCCTTGAAATTCAGATTATTGAAACATTCAAAATCAAATAATTGAGTAATCAGAATGTAGCTTTTATTATATATATTTCTAGTTAATAGGGGGTCATTTTTTTTCCAGAATCATGCAACATCATCATATATATACATGTATTTACACCAGAGTTCCACTACATACTTGTAGGTTGGCCAATGTATGAATACAATTACATGTATACAACTATCTGATTAGGTTACATGCTGTAAAAACTTGTTATGCTCAACAAGAATTCATTTCAAAATCATAAAATACAAGAATAAATGAGATAACTTACAATCTAATTCATCGGTCCCTCCAATGCAATGTTGAGCTCCATCACATAGATTATGTAATGGGATACACATTGTATGGTTTGCACACTGCCATTCATTCACTTCACAACGTAGTAATTCTGATGAGAAACGAACATATTTATATCATTAATAACAAATACCTTGTCAAAACTCTAAGATTATAATACATTAATGGAATATATCAAGAGTATGCAGCAAAGAGAGGAGCTACCTGATGATTATTATTTAAAAAATATGAGCCTCGAATATAAAGGTATGTATCATACCATCTGACACTTATGTCTGACACATGTATATCTACTCTTTTGGAGATATAAGAATTTTAATTGATATAGCAAATATTTGTATTTGGACACCTACAAGCTAAACAAGCTATGCTTTACAACAGTCTCCCTTTTCATTTCATCATGCCATCTTATACTTGGCCTTACTTTGTAAATTTATTATTGAAATTTTGAATTGAAAGCCAGTTTGTATCAAACAATCAACCAGTGAATTTCAGTCATTTCAGAATTGTGTGCAAAATGCACATGTACGTCATAATCAAATTTTGACCTATGCTAAGTAAGCTAGACATCAAACTTTTGGCATATGCAAAAGCCTCTAATGTCTATTGGAGGCATTTCAAATGTCCATTGGTTCTAGGTGATATGAACAGTGACAAAGTGAGAATTCCAATATATACCAATCTGTGAACTATTGTTGAAAATGACTGAAAAGCGTGTATTAACTTACGACAGTTGTACTCGTCTGACTGATCTTGACAATCTGCTATACCATCACACTGCCAGGCATCGGGGATACACTTGTTTTCATTAGGACATTTGTAATGTGTTTCCTCTCGACATACAGGAACTACAAGAAACAAATGAAAATATATAAACAGACTGTGTAAACCAAAATGTATTTAATATACTATTAAAAATTTTAGCAGCATAAGCACATGATCAAATGGACATATTTTATTCCTTATACTTTTTATCTTTAATACATCGCAGGGAAATGATTTAAGGGGAGCTAGGTGTGATTTTGCCTCCAAAATACTGTACTCAAAAAGCGCACTGGAAACTATAAAAGGAGCCCTCGAAATCCCCATTCATTGAAATAATAAAGCTCATCCAATGTTGCAGATTTAGGGAGTAAATTGTGAAAAGTAAATCCCCCTCCCTCCCGAAAATGAAAAAAAAAAAAAATTCCTGATACATCCTTAAGCAGAAACCATCATCAATGGTGCATCATAGATAGTAAATCCCAAGAAGTGTTTCTATTATTCTATGAGAATGTAATCAATAAATATGACAATGATGATGATGACAGAGCTGCCAACATTGGGAAGATAGAATCCAGTAGATTTCGCGAAGGTATGGTTTTGTGAGGGAGCGGCGGAACGTTGTCCCACGGATGGGAGTTTTGGGGAGCAAAAACACATTCAGAAAAAAAAAAATTTGATTTTTTAAATAATTCATTAAAAAATGGATTCAACAAGAAAATACCTTTAATTGTCCAGAGGGGGAAGGGGCTGCAGTAGTACCAGTGGTAAACATACATGATAAATGAGCTTGCCTGGCCCTGCAAAGAAACTCTTTGTGGCCTGTTTAAAGTCTCTGAGGGATTCCTGTGAAAATTGTCACACAGTCCCATTCCGCTTGAAAATTATCTTTATATTTCGAAAAGTATTTTGTCGTCTTGGTCATGGATGACTCCATCTCCATGATCTCCATGGTCGCTTACAATGCGATTGTAGTGTGGATGAATCAGGACAGGGCATGCTTCGCACAGGCACAGCTCAGCCAGCAAGCGCCAGGCTAGCTCACTCCCGAAAGAGAAAATGTTCGAATCCGATCAACCCAAGTGAAAGTAGGGGAAAAAATCTCCACTTTGCTTCTGTTCTTCAGGATTGTCAATAAAATTATTCCTGAAAGTAATCCACTTGTTAATCCCATGATTGATCCACAGTTTCAGCTCGAATAAGGCGCACACAAGCTTACAAGTGGACTTCCCTTCTCCTGGCGCGCGCGTGGAGGCCAGGCAGGGCCGGCTGCGCCGGGGAGCATCGGGGGAGCATGTGCATGGAGTGCCGCTGAAGTGTTTCCGTCGCACACATTGCAAAACCCGGAAATAAATGACTTGTTAGACTAGTTCACCAGTCGTTCAGTAAAATTATCTTCATTTACATTGGAAATCAATGTACGATTATACAAAAACTGGTAAAAGCTACTGGGTAAAATGAAAATGTGATAAGGAGTTTCCACGTGGGTGTTAGGGAGTTGAACATGCTAGACTCGTAAAACAGTCGTTTGTATGAATTTTACAATTTAACAGCTAAAAATCCTGATTATCCGGGAGATTTTGGCATGGGGTCGGGAGAACGGGAGATTGGATCGCAATCCAGTATTCTCCCGCAGGATCCGGGAGACTTGGAAGCTCTGTGATGAGGATGATGATGATGAAGATAATTATGATATTACTAACAATAATAGTAATAACAGTAAATAATAGTAGTGATAATAATGATAATGATCTTCGCTTGTAGGCATTTGCAAACATACATGTACTAACGCAATTTGCTGTACAGCATCCAATTTACCTGCAGGGTTTGTACAGTTATGTTCATCTGTTCCATTGATGCAGTCTTCTTCTCCGTCACATCTCCATGTTTCAGGAATACAACGTTGTCCATCACATTGAAACTCATTGTTGTTACATACAACTGGATTAAAAGCTGTGATAAAAATCGAAATTAAAATTTTAATCAGGATTGGAATTGGAATAGGAATTGCAATTGCAATTGAAACTTAAATTGGAATTGAAATTGGAATTGAAACTTAAATTTTAATTGAAATTGGAATTGAAATACAAATGAAAATAAAATCAAATTCTAACTCAAATTCAAATTTAATTATGTTTGTATCATTAAGTTAAAACACAGTGGGTGTTTTTCTGATAATCAAACCTGGGTTCAACTCAAGACTAGACCCAGAATTTCAGTCCAAACTTCCATGGAACGCGACGATTCATGTTCCTCTTTCGACATTCATGACAAATGTAATGTACCAGGTAATTCATAGATATTCACTGTTTCTTGAACAGGGATCAATAATAATTTTCACACAGGGTCTCAAATGGAAGATGAAGAAATGGATATTTAAGTTATGAACTTTGTTTTCCAGATAGTTAGCAGTAAGCCATAAATAAAAACTAACTTCAAATCATAATTAGCTCGTGCAAATGGAAACTTGGTAACACCAGTTTTCATTGTTCTAACTCAGTCATGTGTGCATTATGAATGTTGAGATGGGCTTCAAATTAAAGAAGGGAAGCCTTTCTTTGCTTTGATATTCATTCCATGAAGCAATTTATGATGATGTTGGCAAAAAATTCCTCTGAATTATGTTCTCCTTTTTCTGGGATGTACATGTATTGCACAGTGATTTTCTGACATACCTTATTTCTTTAAGCAAGTCACATAACCTACCCTTTAGAAGGGAAAACTGATCTTGTAGATACATGTAGTATCAAATTGTTGAAGCCTGTCTAAGACTTTGATAAAATTCAATGTGAATTACTGTACTTACAGCATCTTTCTCTTTCATCACTGCCATCATCACAGTTGGGAACACCATCACATACCAGATCAATATTAATACACCGAAGAGATACATGACACTGGAACTGGGTTTCATTGTCACATGAATAGGCACAGTCTATCTCGTCCGATCCATCACCACAGTCATCATCTGAAACAATCACGAAATGTCATGTGATTAAGTCATGTGATAACAAAATGGAAATGAATGCATCATCACATGAACATGCACAATCTAACTCATCTAAAACAATAAAAAAATGGATACATCTCGATAATGAATTCATCCATTTCTCCATATTAGTGCATGTAAACGAGGCATGTTACATGTATATTAATAAGAATCATTAAGAATCATATTGATTCAACAGTCTAAATGGAACCACTCCTCTATCAATGACCAGAACTATTCAACTGGTTATTCAGATCCCAAATGACTGCATACTCATCTCCAAAACAACCAATAAAACCAAGAATTGGTTGTAAGAATATGGGTGGTTTCAGATGTTATAACTGCTCGAGATGGGTAGCACTGTTATCATCACTGGTTATCTGCAACATTGTCATTCACACTTTATAACCACTGGCGACATGTAGCACATTTTATGTTCCACAATGGTAGCATTATGATGTACATGTATGATGTTTCACAATGCAAATATTAAACAGCATACTCACAGTATACTCACCAGAAGTGATCAGTAAAATAGATACATGTCATTCAGACAGTATTGTGACTTCTTATCCGTAGCACAAATATGGTTCCGAGTGGAGATTTATAACTAGTGGTGATCCATCTCGACCGATAATAAATCACAATGGAGCATTTGAATGTTTAATCTATCACCATTGATAATTTGATCAAAAGCCACTCATAATTATATCTGAAATGGGCAATAAAGAAGAGATACTCACCTCTGTCACATAGCCATGTTATGCTGATGCATGCTCCGTTGTCACACTCAAAAAGTCCTTCACGGCAATAATCTGCAAGTAAGCAATAAAGAAGTTTAAAATTATTAAAAAAAACAAAGAATTTAAAGTGAAATGTTAACTCTTACTGTTTCAATGTAAGCATGATAAAGACATTATGCATTTCAATTTTTCTATATTTAAGAAATATATTTCACTACATGTAGATGCTACCATTTAATGTCATTAAAAAAAAATGCATTTCCTCTTATTATATCAAAAGATCCATTATACCTTGAGCAGGAATTAATAATAATTAAATAAAAAAGATGACTGCCAGACCCCTTTAACTGCCAAGGTCACAGAGTCACCCCCCCCCCCTTGTTCAGTTGTACAACATTCCAGGTTCAGAGTCAGGGACTTAATGGGGCCTTCCCCACCCCAATCATTTTTCGTTTTTGGAGGGGCAACTGCTTTTATGGTGACAAAAGATTTGTACAACATAACATATATGTGCTCTTTGTACTTCAGTACTGGCTTGAAAACATGCACACAGCAGCAAAATAATTTATGCATTTATAATTCAATCTTGTATGAATTCTGTAAAGGTTTTACATCAAATAGAATTCTTACTGCAATCTTTTTCATCGCTGTTATCTCCACAGTCATCCTCTTGATCACAATGCCATGATGTAGAGATACAACGGCCATTATCACATTGGAATAAATCAGGATCACAAGTTTTCTCTGCAGAAACAAAGGAATAAACATGGCTTTAAAGGACAAGTCCACCCCCACAAAAGTTGTCTTGAATAAAAAGAGAAAAATCAAACAAGCATAACACTGAAAATTTCATCAAAATCTGCTGTAAAATAAGAAAGTTATGACATTAAGTTTAGCTTTATTTCACAAACCAGTTATATTCACATCCTGGTGGGTGTTTCTTAAAGCTGTTCGTAAGTTAAGAGCGAGGTTAAGAACAACTGGTGAACCTTTCTTACGCGCTTAACCATCGCCAATGAATATACCATTTACCACAAGAAAGGATCACTAGTTGTTCTTAAAGTCACTCTTAACTTACAAACAGCTTAATGAAACAGCACCCAGGTTGGTATGCAAATGAGACATAACCCACTCACAATCTCTTTTGTATTTTATGATATGAAAAATGCAATATTTTAATTTTCTCCTCATTAAATGTCTCACCATTTTTTCATTATCTGTTTTCAAAACATTTTGAGTAAAATCAAATTAAAACACATAAAGAAGTAAAGAACATAATTTTGAAGTAATATTGGCAAAGAAAATGTAGAATTACATCATACATGTACATAGTTACATATTCACAATTTGCCTAATAACTATAAGTTTCAAGTGATATAAGTTAAAGATAAATTCCAGTTTTGGTAACGATCTCAAAATGACTTTTTACAGAATCTAATATAATGACCACCCAAGTGTCTGTTTGTATGAATAAAAAATATGTGCCAAAGGATTCTGGAAGAAATTGTGTAATTGCTGAGAAATAAGCAAAATAAGCGCGGATTCGGTCACTTCCGTCGGGTCTTTATTCCAGTAATAATAATACACTGTCCCACGTGTGCCTATCTGTGTTGGTGATCCTCAGTGTGAACATTTTTCAGCGTAGATTTCAAGATTTCACAAAGTTCAGTTTATGTAACTGTACCAGATCTAGATCCTCGATGATATACTGACAATTAAGCCTGGTTTTACAGACTTTCTCATGAAATCGGTGTTTACTGCAACTACTGGCATTTCTCTTTAAATCATTATCAAACAAATTTTCTCAAAATCAGGAAAGACAGGTTTCACCTTTATTAATAGACATATCGCTAACTGAACAAACCTCTTATAGCAATCAGTA
Organism: Lytechinus pictus; assembly: GCF_037042905.1. NCBI lineage: Eukaryota > Metazoa > Echinodermata > Echinoidea > Temnopleuroida > Toxopneustidae > Lytechinus > Lytechinus pictus. Next base: position 26,078,314 of record NC_087245.1, on the reverse strand, counting down.
ATATATATTGAAGGAACTTGATCAACGTGATATACAACTTACGGACATGTCCACTGCAGAGCTCAGGTGTTTCATCACTACCTCTGCTATCTCCACAGTCAAAATCACCATCACATGTCCATCGTATAGGAATGCACTTGTTATTAGGACATTGAAACTTGTTAGGTCCACATGTCTGATTGTCTACATACAAACAAAATAGAAAACATTCATTCAATTGTTGTGGTTTACAAATTTACAGTAAGCTTCAGTGTATACCTCAAATAATATTTATATATTACATACAATTACATACATTATCATGATTTAACTCTATATTTATTGAGCAACAAAGTAATTACAAAGACTTATCACATACAAGCATACATATCATCAACATTGATAATGACCATTAATGCAAAATATTGTTCAGAGAATATTTCATGTTATTTTCATTTCATTATTAAAAAAAAAAATATGGATGAAATTTACTTTGTTCATATTATTGAACATCAAATATCTATTCGCCTGGAAGTAACTTCAAAGCTTAAAAAAAAACTAAATACTCAAACTAAATAATCAAAGCATGACTGGTTTTAAAATCTACAGTCACATATCATACAGTATTTCACAATCTGCAGTAATACAATTGCATATTAAGTAATCTGCAGTCACATATTATCATACTTAATAATCTGCAATCACATGATTCTATATATCATGATCTGCAATAACAGTCACATAACTTACCATTTTTAACTCTGTTAAAGAACCATTTTCTTTCTCTAAGTTTACATAGATATATGTTTGATAAAATAGACATTCAAGTACATGTAAAACAAAAAACATATATACTGGCAATCAAAGAAGACCATTGATGGGATACTTACGACAGCCACCATGGGTTTCATCAGTATTATCTCCACAATCATTGTCCCCATCACATAACCAGGTACGATCTATGCAACGACCGTTGTTACACTCAAACTCATCTGAAGATTTGCTACATCGAGAATACCGCACATAATCAGGGTCATCTAAAAAAATTGATAGAAAATATGTATGCTAAGTGCATATATTGTATTATGTGTGTAAATAAAATCTCTACCATCAATTGTAATTTTGATTTTAGAAAGTCATTAGATCTGACAATATTCCCTTCTTTTTTCGCAAAAGATTGTCTGTATATTCTAATGTCCCTTCCCCCCCCCCCTTAAAAAAAAAGAAGAAACCATACATGTACATGTTGCTCTATGAGAAATTTATTGCAAAATTGCTGTGAAAGTTTGTTGGGATAACAACTTGAAAATGTGGCCATCATACTGTATTTATGCTTGGAGACCAGTGATATATACCTTCGATATCCATAACGTTAACATCCGTAACAAAATCAAGTGAAATATGCTTTTATACTTTGGGTTTGGGTATTGTTGACTATCGTGTGTAGATGCATTGGGTACCTTTTGTGTGTGTGTGCATTCTTGTGCAGGTTTGAGGGAGGATGTCAAAAGATAATTGAGTTATTGGGACTTTTTTCTTTAATAGAATTACCCTAAAACTGTATACAAACCTGTACAATGTGTTTCATTGCTGAGCTTCATTCCGTTCTCACATTGACAAACTCTACCATCGGGGACAGGCAGGCAAAGATGCTCACATCCACCATTCTTTACACTACAGGTGTTGCTACCTGTACAAAGAAAGAGGAAACATTAAGATAATAAAGATAAAAAGGATGATGATGATGATAATGAAGATGTTGATATGACAGAGAAGATGATGATGATGATGGTGATGATGATGATGATGATGATGTTGATATGACAGAGATGATGATGGTGATGATGATGATGATGATGATGATGATGATGATGATGATGATGATGAGGAGGATGATGATGATGATGATGATGATGATGATAATGACTGTAATAGTGATGATGATGAAAACGTTGACAATGATGATGACGATGATGACAATAAAGATGATGACAATAACGATGATGATGAGGATGATGATGGTGATGATGATGATGAAAATGATGGTGATGTTGATGATGATAAAAACGTTGAAATGATAATGACGATGAAGATGATGACAATGACGATGATGATGATGGTGATGATGATGGTGATGATGATAATGATGATGATGATGATGATGATGATGATGATGATGATGATGATGATGATGATGATGATGATGATGATGATGATGATGATGATGATGATGATGATGGTGATGATGATGATGATGATGATGATGATGATGATGATGGTGATGATGATAATGATGATGATGATGATGACGATGATGATGATGATGATGATGATGATGATGATGATGATGATGATGATGATGATAACACTACATAATTTTGAGCACCATCCATCTAGAAACAAATACCTCCGAGTCTCCCTATCCTTTTCAAGCTGCCTTCTGGCCCTCAGTTTGTTCGAGGATTTAATCCTTCTGGGTACCCATTCATCTATTAAAGTTGATATTTAAATCCACTCAAAATATAAATCCACTCAAAATTTAGAATAAGTTATTATACACAAGATATAATCCAGGCATAGCTCAATCAAAAGTATATCATTCATGGTATGACTGGCTAACAAAACAAGAACATACCTTTTTGTGCATTGGCATCATAAAGCTTGAGTTCAAAGACCAAGCCACCTTTACGCAACGATATGGGTGTGGGCGTTTCCATTGTTGTATCGTAGCGATAGATATATCCAGTACGGTATTCCGACCAGAAGATGATGTCTTTGTAATGGGTGATACCAAATGGATGATTTAGCTCCGGCTGAGGCCGTACCGTTACTGTCTATATACGAAAAGACAAGAGACAATTAAAATTTATTTGGGCAGTATTATCTGCTTTTTGGCCCTTATATTTTCAAATTGAATCCAATTAGAATGCTTTTCAAATCATTACTATCCCATTCATTTTTATACATAAAAATTCACAAAGTGGATACAATATCAGTCAAAATGCATGATACTGACAAAATTTTAACAACAAAATTCAAACTTATTTTCTTAAACAGTTAAACTGCTTTTATTAAGGAACAGCACCACCTACTGCACCAAAATAATATCAACGTTTTAAGTACATTTATTTATTTCTAATCATATTCAAACGACAAAAGTGTCTCCTCATAGAGACATTCTACTTCTATGGGATACACATGATGAAACAAGAATAGAAACAAACTCTATGATTTAGCAGGTATTTCAATGTCATCTTACCCCGTCACCAGTGCCATTGAGGAACTTCCTAGAGATTCTATCATGGAAGGCATCACACCAGTACAAGACACCCCTATCTTTATCCAGACTCAGGCCATTGGGCCACTGTAAGTACTCGTTGACAAAGTCTGTTCTGTTGGTACCATCCATAAAGGCTCGCTCAATACGAGCTACCTGGGTAGCACCCTCCGACCAATCAGACCAGTACATATACCTGTAAGAGACATATCATGAGTGATAAAAATTTCATTCATATTTATACAATGTACACGTATATCAAGGCCCAATTTCACAAAGATGGTTTTGAATCATTTGTTTGAAATCATGGTTTTTCAAGATTTAATTCTTTGTTTATGCTCTGTAGATGATTATTCTGGATATTTTCCAGGGCTGTCACGCTTTCAAGATTTGCTTTTGTGATGACCCTTGTAACCATTTTATTCATTGTAACAGAAAATACTGCTTAGATTGTTTATATATCATACATTTGATGATTTCCATACGAAGTTATTTGTCCATTGTCTTTATGTCAAATTCTAGATATGTATTTTCTTTTCGAGATTTTTGTTATGAAAAATGATGCAAAACCATTAAATGAAATGAAATAAAATTCAGCATGTATATTGAGAAAAGCATCTAATAGTGAATGCACGTTTCTTGACAGTGCTAAATGCATGCTTGTCACTAAGGTTACTGCATTAATCAGCCAATTATTTATGTAAATAAATGAACATAAATAGTGGATCCATCAATTCAAATCAATGAGCCTGTCAACAACCTTATTCATCCATGGATGCATATTGAAGGTTTAATCGAATATTCATTGATATAATGGTTGACAATTCCACATTTGATATAACAAAGATTGACTGTTCCAAAATGTGAAGAAAACAAGAATGTTTACAATCATAAAAACATCTAAAGAAGCACATAATATACATACATGTATGGTGTCATTGTGACATGTATTATATCAGCAAAGATTCTTATTATTACAAGAATGTGTGTCAGATTGGATGGTATCCATCTGTCGTAACCCTCCTACTTTGTTTCCTCATTCTATGTGAGGATACTTAAAGGCATGGATACTTGCCCATCAATAGGATCTACTACAATAGCTCTTGGATGTGTGAAATTCTCTTTCAGGAGTAGCCTCCTCTTGGTCCCGTCTAGTCTGGCAACACTGATGGTCTTGGATCCATCATCGGTCCAGTAAAGATTCTTACTGATCCAATCCACTGCTATCCCTTCACAGTTTGTTACATCTGCATTCAAAAGACAGGAGTAAGTCAACAGTCACATTCACATTTCCAGAGGTATCTCAAACTTATATTGGGGGGAACAGCACAAGATCTTTTATGAAATCTGCATAAATTCGTTCTTTAGATTTCCCAAATAAACATTATAAAGGTAGGCCTACATGTACATGTACCATGTTTTTCCAACTTGATTGATGAAAGTAATCAAAATGCTCAGTTTCAACTTACAATATATAATGAGATTTTTGTCTGCGTTACAGGTTCTTGTTAACTCAACTGTTGAAATGAATGATAATGTTCACTCTTTCAACCTACAATCATCTAAGAGATCTTCTCTGTGTGTTTCAGTTATGTTTTTTTAAAACTTAATTGATGAAAGTAATCAAAATGCTCAGTATCTTAACTTGCAATCATTAGGGAGACCTTCCTTGTGTATTTCATTAAGTTATTTTCTTCAAACTTAACTGATTACAGTTATCAAAATGCTCACTATTTCAACTTACAATCACTGAGGAGATCTTCTCTGTGTGTTCCATTTAATTTTTGTCTGCCTATGGTATAGTTTGTAGAATCTGCATAGTAGACGTAATCCTCAGCGGCGTAAAAGTCCACAGCCCTTGGACTCTGAAGATTAAGCACAGGAACCATTGATTCATAGTTTGGATCTCTGCTTTCGTTGACTGGTATCCCTCTTACCGATCCTGGATAACCCTGACCGAATAGAAGGAACTTGGCATTGTCTGCATTCCCTGGGGTAAAAACAAGGAGATCAAATCATCATGCAAAAAGACTACATAAAAAGCTTACTGCTTTACTCAATTAACAATTGTATTTTATCAATATGTCATTTGTTAGATCGTCACTTCCAGCAATTTCCTGAACATTTAATTCTTCGTATTGTTTTATGTCATATAAATCTCACAAACTCACAATCACGTTCTTGATATTCATTTTGTGAAAGCTTACATTTGCACTTTAACAATAATGAACAGTTCTTGTATAGTGCATTATCACATGATATAACATCTCTATGCATTTCCAAAGGACTTGGATATTACTACCCAAGCTTTAGACTGGCGACCTTTCACAGCACAAATCATTTCAAGGAATTAATTCCTACCAGGTACCCATTTACCTAACCTGAGTGGAGTGCAGCATAATGTGGACCAATTTCTTGCAAAAGGAAATTATGCCATAGAAGGGATTCGAAACCAAGACTCTCTGTTTCAAAGTCCAGAGATTAAACCAAAGGGCCACAAGACATTTTGTTGGACATAGTAATTAAATCATATACATGACTTTGTTCTTGGTGTATGAATAATGACTAACTTACTGATGCATGTTCCATTGCTCAAGACATTATATCCATGCTGACATCGGCAGGTTGAAGATGTTTCACCGGCTATCAAACACAGATGCTCACAACCACCATTGTTCCTCCGACATGGTTGGTTTGTTGCTAAACAAAACAAAGAAACAATACAATCATATATACTTAAAGAATGAATAATGTTTACAATGGAGCCAAGAGAGTTCCTTGAGTTCTACAGATTCTTTTTTTTGCCATACATGTATAGGACAAATTCTATCTAGGAATCATAAAAGACATGTTTCTGTTGCATTATTATCTCTAGAAAAGCACTTAGTTCCAGTCATCTTCTTTAAAAGGGTAGTCTTTCTATCTTGAATAAATTTAAATTATGTATTGACAAGTAACATTAAACTCATACCTAAACCTATCAACTTAATTGCAATATCCACACAAAACTAAACAGTACCATACATGTAAATTCACAAATAAAGTAATGACCCCCCTCCCCCCCAAAAAATAAAACATGTGAAGTATCAGTGGTGCACAAAAAAGTAACCAACTTGCAAAAATTATCTTTGCAGATTAAGTATAATAGAGATAATATTCACAAAGAATACTCTCCAAAGTACTAGTTTCATTATAGAGTCAGTGACAACTTACGCAGTGGCTGTCTCTGAGGATGCACTGCATGTATAGCACCAGCTCTATGTGTAACAGTAGATAACTCCCGTACTTCTCCGTTGAATTTATCAATACTGATTATTGTAGCGTTCGACTGCCATTTGGTTGCGTAGAGGTGATTCTCAAATAGGGTCAAGCCATACAAATAGCTCACCTACAATGCAAAGAAATAAGGTACATGTATGTTTCAATCATGTACATTGCTACTCTAAATAAACACCTCAAATGGGCTTTGCCTTCTAGAACACAGCCTTGAGGTATTCATCGAGCATATCTCGAAAGAAAGAGAATGTCTCGATGAAACTGAGTTTTGAAATAGGATCATAAACAGCGAGCATCGCAGCTTTGCAAAGTCAGTCATTGTTATACTGACGGTAGGTTCAAACATTATAGATGGCGCTGTCCGTATCTCGAGGCCTAGCGCCAGCTAGCTGCATGTAGACGTGTTTGTTTTTTCCCAGAAAAAAAGAGAACGTGATAAAATGGTTGCGCTGCGCCCTGATTTACTGGAAAATTATCCTGTCTAAATTCTTTCGGTGATTTGGGTAAGATATTTTCATAAAAAATAATGCGGTTGTAGGTAGACTATATTGGCAAATGTATGTAATCAAAGTCAGTTTGCGTAGGAATTTTGAATTTAAAATGAAATCTCATTTCCCCACGTACAAAATTGAAAAAAAAAAAAAAATCTCGGCAAGTGTGCGTCCGGATAATAGAGAGATCTGGATAAGGGGAGGCTGGATAAGAGAGGTCGGACTGTTATGAATGTGTACTGTTAAGATATCATAACTATCAATATAAAATACATTCACTATATATCAATAAGTATAACTATCATCATAGAGTTATCAAGAGGGGGTATGCATGTTTAGAATTATTACAAGGTGTTATAAAGGAAATAGAAATTGATACAAACCCTGGATCCTTGAGCGATGATTCTCTGTCCTGTGCCATCATATCTAGCGGTCTGAATCATTTCAAGCTGTGTATCGGCAAAGTAGATTCGCTGGGCAGCGTAATCTGCTGTTATGCCATGAGGAAATACAATCTTTGTGATATTCAGATTCATCCGCCCACTACCATCCATGTTAGCTCGTTCAACTCTAGAGGGCCTGTCCCTTGACACTGTTCCCCAATCGGTGAAAAACATGAATCTGGTTGCAAAGAAACAGAAGCATATGATTACATGCTATACATCATCATAGTATTTGATCACATGGTATATCACCAAGAGATCCTTTACTCTTGTACAAGAAACTTTGTACACAAAAGCATCACTTTCGAAACACCTCATTATAATAGTGCCAATGAAAAATACTTGTTCACAAACTACAGTAACAGATGGAAATCTATTGATCTTATATTTTGTTGTATTTATCTTATTTTAGTATTATATCACCAACTGGAATCATTTACAATCATCATCATGCAATACAACAGTCTAAGATACCAAAAAGCAAAAAAAACAAAACATAATAATATACAATCGATCTTCGAGACAAATGCAAAAGAAAAATGTACATATCGACTCATCAATGGACATAGGCACAGACACGCACATACATGCTCACACACACACTCAGAGACAGACACAAAAAAATGCCTGACTTAAGGACGTTCCACAGTTATGTTTGTGCGCATCATGATCTGCGCGTATTTTACACTCTGCGCGCTGACGTCACAATGGACGAACTGGTGATTAATCAGCTGTAGGTATTGTGAGCTGAATTTTCTCCTTATCTGCACTATCTGCAGATCCAATGTGTTATTTTATGAAGCTAATAAACTGGAATTATTCCATGGACCATTTTTTTTTATTCCTCTAAAATGTCATAATACTTTTCTCTGTAGTGCTGCAAAGTATGATGAATATTTGAATAAATGGTAGAGTGGTTCTGAATTTTTCCTCACATGGATACAAAGTTTTGGCGCATTTTGGGGGTGTTTTAAGAAGCACATTTGCTCTAATAAGAGTGCTGATAGTTTGAAAACAAGCACATGAACCCATATCTTTTAATGTTTGCACCTCTTAGGTATACCTTCCTCTACAACTTTGCAAAGTTTGGTGAAAATGACATGGGTTTTGAATAAAGTGCAGCATTTCTTTTACTGCTCAAGTTTGTTATTGAAATTTCCACATTTTTGATATCTTTCCCACAATTTCTAAGAACTGAGAGTAGGGGAGACCGGGGTTAGTTGGAACATGGGGTAAGTTGAAACATTGTAATTTTCTCTAACGTCTTTAAATAAATTTCTGCAATACTGCCCTCAATTTATTGTCATCATCAACAGCCATCCACCATATTACATACAACACATATGCAACAAGCCTGGTGAAGTTAGAAACAAATTTTTGTTTTTTGACCTTCTGAGTAATTTTTTTCTTGTTCAGAAATGTTCGATTATCTCTGAGAAGTTTATAGATCAACTTGGCCAGTTTGGGGGTATAATAGACACTTATACCAAGCTACAAAATGAGGTTATTGATATGCCATGGTGAAGTCCCTTTTTTGTGCTGTAGGCTTATAAACGTCAAATGGGCCTCCGGGGTTAGTTGGAACAAAGTTGAAGGGGCTAGTTGGAACATGTTCCAACTTACCCCAAACATAATTATGAATAAGAATATTGGATTTGATGAAAAAAAATATATAAAGTATTGCTTGTTTTGTTTATCAGTTAGGTCTGAGTGTGCATTTAAGGCCTATTGTAGGCACCTAATGCAATATTAACCCTTATCAAAATGGGGGGGGGGGGTGTCAATTTGAGCCCCCCCCCCTCGAGAAATTTCGTCACTACGCTGTCGCACAAAATTTTTTACTACACTGCTCGCTGACTTTTTACTTTCAAGTCTTGCGCATCATTTGAGACCAAATTTGCGATGCCTGTGTGCGCGATTTCAAAATTACCCAACAAATTGTACGTGCATGTTCGGACCCAAAATTATTCAAAAAAACGTGATTCCATGTACAAGGTCAATGCAAATTGTGTTTTTCAACCAAAAGTCATAAATGTATGATTAATTTTTTTACTTTTGCTGGTTCAAATAGATTAAGTTTATGCTATTTATGATCGCAAAAGACTCCTGACAAAGTCCATCGGAAAAAACAAAGGTTTGAAAAAACAAAAATACAAATAAAAGACAAAAAATACATAAGAAATTGTATTTTTTGCATTTTTTTTTTGGTGAAAATTGATACTCTCACCAAAAATTAGCATTCTACTAGCTTAATAATTATAGAGTTAAAGGTAAAAACTAAACAAAATATATATATATAGGGAAAATTTATATGCTTATTTGCATAATTAATTATGAAAACAATATAAACAATTAATTTTTGTCTTATAAATTTGATGCAGAAGTACATGAAATTGCTGATGCACCCAAATATTTGGAATTCTACTACACAGTCTGCTTGTGTGAGTGGCTGTATAAAAGAAAACATTAAGTTCAACGAACCCACACTTTAATATTTTGAACTTGAATAAGATAAAGCAAATAGGCTAAAACCATGTAATATTACAGTTTTAAGTAGTTTTAGTATAATTCTTAATCGACCATCCAGTGTTCCAACTTACCCCATACCATGTTCCAACTTACCCTGATATGGGGGTAAGTTGGAACGTTTGCGATGGTCTTGTTAAAGGTGGATTTTTTCAGTAACCATAATAGAGTTAAAAATGTTATGGGGTACATTTGAAGCCCTACGATATATGCTTCAAGCTGATATACTGATTGTTTCTCGAGTAAAGTCTATTTGGATTTTACCGCTATTTTTGTCAAAAATGTTCCAACTAACCCCGGTCTCCCCTACTGTTAGACTTAAATGAGCAAACAATATTGAAAGCAATATAAATAGATTATCCATCTTAAGGATACAATTTTAATCATGTTGCAAAATTTGATGAAATTTTTATGGATTTTGACTGAGTAATAAAGCATTAAACTCATTGTTGTGATCTCGTGAGGTCTAAAAATGCCAAATTCTTTTGAATGCGCAATTCTTAAGAACATCCATTTCTGTTAACTTTGAAGCTCTATAGCAAACAAGTGGAATGCCTCTGGCCGTCTCACCTGCATCACGCGATTCAATATAGCAGCAGTGCTGATTTTGAAAACTACTATAACTCGCACAAGATGTTCAGTGATACTTGGTTACTCTTATTTCCACGTTTTATGAACTAGACCAATACACTTATAGAGATATGATGGCAATTCAACAAATACCCCCAACGTGGCCAAAGTTCTTTGACCTTACATGACCTTTGACCTTGATCATGTGACCTGAAACTCGCACAGGATGTTCAGTGATACTTGATTACTATTATGTCCAAGTTTTATGAACTAGACCAACACACTTTCAAATTTATGGCTGTAATTCAACAAATACCCCAATTTGGCCAAAGTTCATTGACCCTAAATGACCTTTGACCTTGATCATGTGACCTGAAACTTGCACAGGATGTTCAGTAATACTTGATTACTATTATGTCCAAGTTTCATGAATCAGATCCATAAGCTTTCAAAGTTATGATGGTAATTCAACAGATACCCCCAATTCGGCCAAAGTTCATTGACCCTAAATGACCTTTGACCTTGGTCATGTGACGTGAAACTCATGCAGGATGTTCAGTGATACTTGATTAACCTTATGTATAAGTTTCATGAACTAGGTCCATATATTTTCTAAGTTATGATGACATTTCAAAAACTTAACCTTAGGTTAAGATTTTGATGTTGATTCCCCCAACATGGTCTAAGTTCATTGACCCTAAATGACCTTTGACCTTGGTCATGTGACATGAAACTCAGGCAGGATGTTCAGTAATACTTGATTAACCTTATGGCCAAGTTTCATGAACTAGGTCCATATACTTTCTAAGTTATGCTGTCATTTCAAAAACTTAACCTCAGGTTAAGATTTGGTGTTGACGCCGCCGCCGCCGCCGCCGTTGCCGCCGTCGCCGTCGGAAAAGCGGCGCCTATAGTCTCACTCTGCTATGCAGGTGAGACAAAAATTAAGCACATGGACCCATGTTGATTTTTGCATATTTGAAATATTCAGGTGCTATAATATCTATGTGCAAAGTATGATGAAAATGACATGGATTTTCAATGTTTGGGAGCAAGACTATGGAACCATTCGCATTTTAGGCGGTATATTTACAGACTTTTGCTTGTTTTTCGGCGCATTTTTGGCTGTTTCAAGCCAACTTACAATACTTTGGACACTGATAGTTAAAAACGAGCACATGAACCCCATATTTTTAATATTTTAACGCCTTCAGAAAATATTCCTCTACAAATCTAGAGAGTATGATGAAAATGACATGGATTTTGAATGTTTGGGAACGAAATATAGAACCATTTGCATTGTTAAGGGTATAGACTTTTGCTTGTTTTTGACGCATTTTAGGCAATTTCCAAGCCAACTCGGAACATTTTGGACACTGGTAACTTAAAAACGAGCACATGGACGTCATATTTTTAATATTTTAACGGCTTTAGAATATATTCCTCTACAAATTTAGAAATTATGATGAAAATGACATGGATTTTGAATGTTTGGGAGCAAAACTACGGAACCATTCGCATTTTAGACGGTATTATTAGACTTTTGCACGTTTTCGGCGCACTTTAGGTGGATTTCAATATTTTCAAGCCAACTCGCAATACTTTGGACACTGATAGTTTAAAAATGAGCACATGGACCCCATATTTTTAATATTTTAACAGCTTTAGAATATATTCCTCTATAAATTTAGAGAGTATTATGAAAATGACATGGATTTGAATGTTTGGGAGCGAAATACGGGAACCCTTTTCATTTCAGACGGTATTATGAGACTTTTGCATGTTTTTGGCGCATTTTAGGCGATTTTCATGCAAAGTCGCAACACTTTTGACACTCATAGTTAAAGAACGAGAACATGGACCCCATATTTTTAACTTCCCTACATCTTCCATATACATTCCTCTACAGTTTAGCCGAAGTTGATAAAAATGACATGGATTTTGAAAAAAGTGCAGCTTATAAAATACTTTTTTTTTTTTTTTGAGTAGATTCACGTCTTTGAAGATTTGTTTTTTCCTAGCTTTTGCACCATTCTTGCCAAATGAGGGCGCTGCTGACTCCAAATAGATATAGTTTTACCAATTAAAAGACTTTTTCTTACTTTGTAATACACTTTGTTATATATCTTGAAAATTTGATGAAGTTTGATGCGGTATCCACTGAGTAAAGATGATTTAAACTCATTTGGTGAATTCGTGAGGTCTAAGAGAGGCATAATTCTCATGTTTGCGCAACATTTCATATCATTCAAATACCGCAACTTTGAAGTCCCGTAGAAAAAAAATAAGCACATGAACCTATATTAGTTTTTGCATTTTCATAATGCATAGTTACCAAAGTAACTCTGTGCAAAATTTGGTGAAAATGACATGGACTTCATTTTAACTGTGGAACGTCCTTAAATTCAAAATACATGTAGGAAGAAAGGGTCACATGCATCCAAGTACTGAATAAGTGAACAGAATAATTCATTTCAATCATTTTCATTTCATTTAATTACATGCATAATTCTTAATTAGAAAAATCTTGAAGAGTTATTCTTGATCAAGCTTCTTCCTTACCCCATCCTGGGATCCAGAGTGAGTCCCTTCGGTCTAGACAGGTCTCCATCTACCACCGTAATGCAGATATCCCCAGCAAAGCGACAAACTATAATAGCATCCACTACATCATCCATCAGATACATGTTACCAGTAACCCAGTCAAGGGCTATCTGCTGAACATCTAGAAATCAAAAAATATTTAAATGAAAAATAATAAATGGTTGGAATAAACCACAGTCAAACCTGTCAAAACAGGTTCCATAACACAAACATGTATTCCATTCCATTGGGAGACAATTTTGGTGGCCACTAAATGCATGTTTTCACTATAGAGAGGTGGCCATTAAGACGGGTTTGACTGTTTATCAATAAACAATAATAAAAATGTTAATACTACTATCATATCCATGAATAAGATAAAGGGATTGATAAAAAAAATCATCAGGAAGTATTACATCAATTGATTATGTTGCATGCCTCGTGATGAAAGTATTAATATCCAATATGTCACAGCCACTTTAAGACCTGTGCTAAAAGTACACGAGGCTGTTCTCCCAGTCATAATTTCTTTGAAAAGATTCATCATCTCGAATACCAGTCTACCAATCCGTCTCTGTAATGTCTTTGGAATGTTTCCTCAGATTGTAAAACAAGATGTACTTGCTGGATGCAGCAAGATAGAAATTATCATTTTGGCCGACAATATCGCATAAAGTTACGATAGCCCCCTACCTCTTGTAAATTTGTTTGTATTTTACAAGGAAGTTAACAGAATGCAAAGATAAGAGAATTTTCAGAATAACTTTTATCTCGATATGTTATCGTATTGACTTAACGCATCATAGCTCTGACATCGTACCCGCTCAGTGAAAATTACAAGACAATTTTAAAGAAAAGATACCAGAATTTTCGGAATATGGATTTTCTTGTAACTCTGAGGATACAAGAATATTTCTCTCCAGACAATTTTCAGAATACGGCCCCTGGTCATTTTGTGAACCGGTTTAAGTTAAAGAGATATAGCTATTAAATGCACATGGCCCGATGGCAAGAGATTTGTTATTTGAAATCTAGTACATGTACATCAATCAATATCATTATGTAAAGGACAACCACCATTTCCCTCTGCAGGAGTACTCAGTATGAACATGTTTGTAGCTTAAGCTGCACAAGATCACATGAAGAGGCATAATGTAACATAAATGAATGACAACATGACAAGTAGGCCTACATGTATTAAAGGACACCATTTACAACAATACACAGTTCAAATGCATTCTCAAACAATGATCAGAGAAGTGTTTAACAGTATTTAAGATTTCATGTGAAATGAATATGGCAATCAAAGGCAGATTACTTACTGGTGAGATCTAGGATTAGATCTTTTACTTCGATGTTATCCATCTTGGTCAAATCAGCACACTTCAGCTGCTCGGCATGGTTACCAAAATTCACCCAACAAATCTGAGGAACAAATGTGACAAATGAACATCAATAATCATACAGCTATGAAGCAAAGATCAGACAACAAGCAATTTATAAGAAATCTTTTGGAAAGCAACAAATCCTCAAAATGTCAATGTTACATTATTTATCAAAATGACATTTGTATGTGTATGTACAAGCTGTAATACCACGACAATAAGTCAGAATCAGGAAAATCAATCCTGATTTAATATTTGCTAAATAAATTTATGTATCTACTCATTCTATGCTAATTCATCCTGAATTCGCCTCAATCACATGAATGCAAGTTGTCAAAGTTGTCACACCTCCCGATAGTGCACTTCTCGTATGTCACTTGCGCGACGCACGCAATGCCATCTTCCTATCATTCTGCCGATACGAAGAGCTATGTCCATTACACCAATGAATAGATGCTTGCCCCAGACTTTGAGATTTTGGTTCAGTTGGGGCCAAGACTGAAGGCCTTCTTGGGCTCCTTGATCAGTCTTAGGGTCTCCTGGTTCTATCAGGGAATCTCTGGTTACAGCTTTCTTCTAAGGCTATCTGGACCTCGGCGTTCAGCCGAGGGATGTCCTGTTGCTTAGTAGCGCTAGCCCTCAGGCAGAGGAGCACCTGTTTGGAAATCACTTTGCTAGCATCTTGAGTCAAGGACTTGATTCGCGCAAACAGGTAGTGGAGCTCTCTAAGCAGCTCCAGTCGAAACCCTGTAAGAAGACACAGAAACGGGGGTATGCCGCCAAACCGTGTTTAGCTGGCTCAGCTAAGACTAGAATTACTGCACCTGCCACTCAGGCTAGACCTGCTATTATATCATATATGTTTGATAGCCTGGGATTTGTATATTATATCTAAATTATGCTTTGATACTCTTCAATTCCCTCTTCCCTTTCCCTTAATTAATCCTTTTAATAATAATAATAATAGGCATTTATATAGCGCCATCTATATAGAAATATTCTATTCCGAGGCGCAAAAGAAAAGAAAGAAAGTTTGGATGAGTGTCAAAGTGCCAATAACTAATACTGTTAGAAAAGATAAGACTTCAGTTTAAATTTGAATTTTCTCATTTATTTTCGTGATCCTCTTCTCCCTTTATCTTTTAATCCTATTTTTTTCATAATTCTTTTCCTTTACATTTTTTCATTCAGTTCCTTCTCTGCTTGGCTACATTTCTATACATGTTTAGTTACTTCTTACCACTAGCTTTCCTTGAAACCATACTGGTCAGCTGCCTTTATCTGGGTGTGCTCAAACAGCCATGTGGCCTGTTTCATATAGAGTTGTGCTCATACACAACCCCCCCCCCAAAAAAAATCAAAAAATCAAAACATGTGCACTTCTCATTTGTTGAAAGTCAAGTTGCAATTGACTTCTGGAATCGCACCTGATTGGCTTTTAATTCTTCAATGGGCTCCAGAGATACACAGTGGTTGACAGATATTCTAGAAGAAGTGTCTTTAGTGTTTAGCCATTAAAACATTGAGCTGATGGGGGTGGGGGGGGCACTATCTGCATTGTAAGATTTACATAACATGGCTTGTCTCCTTCTCTCTAGTTCCACTTGTAGCCTCATCCCTTATCTGGGGGTGTTTCATAAGCTTGAAGTCTGCCGAAAAAAAATCACTTGTAAATTCCCAGTTGTGTTTGGTAAATAATGCATCAATGCATTCGTTTAATGTAGATCATGCTCCGTGGTCATCCATGAGATTATGCATTTTTATTGTGTGCATTGAAACTTATTAAAGCATGACGATTTGTCAGCATTTTAATACTCTTTTTTTGAAACATTTCCCTGCTATTCCCCTCTTGTACTGCTGATAACTTTTATTTCCCTGTCAACAATGCCATTCTCTATTCATGCTTTAAAGCCTCTCTTAATTTCAGTATATCCTTTCAGAGTGTCTTTCGCTGTTCCATACATGACATGTAGGTACATTACACAAATGTGTATGTAAAAAATGTTATAGTGTGGATAACATGTAAAAAAATCTTGCCTAAGTGAATTTGCGATTAGACAGGATTATTCTCAAGTCTGCATTTTTTCCCTTTTGATATAAAACCACTTCTCAGGTATGACAAGGACTGAACAAGTTAAGGATATGATCTTTGTATGCAATTTCTGATTTTTATACACTAAAATTGTGCAAGAGTAAAATAGTCCAATGTCCTTTTTAAAGAAAATATAACTTTAATATAACTTTCATCTGTTAGAACTATAACAGTACCAAGATAGCAGCGCAACATCTTCAAAAATTAAAAATTCAAATTTTCACAAAGAACCTTGAAACGTATGAAATGAAGATCTCCTGCTAGTACACTTTTGTAATGGAATGTTACTTGAAATTATATTGTACCTTCAGAAAAACTCTTGATTTTGTATTAATTGATAGTATCTATTATGCAGCAATCATTGATGAGTGAATTTCATACCATTTCTTTTTTACCTTGTTCATGAACACCACCAAATTTAAACTGCTTGAGCTGTAAGCTAAAGCCTGGTTAGACATCATTAATCAATGCTCTCCATTAGACTCAAAATCCCAATGAAGCTTCTTCTGAGAAAAATATGGTCTCTTATAATGAAGCCCTCTGGGGCATCAGGAATGAGGATTACTAAGGCTCAATGTGGATTACATGTATTGTGTCTCGGGTGCAGGAAGTAACAATGGCAGGATTAGCACAGATTACCCTCAAAGAGATTTTAGATAATCTCAAAGCTTTGCACATACATTCAACACTTCTATTCATTTACTGCTTTCAAATCAACCTGCTTTTATTGCGAACTCTGGGAGGGGTCAAAATTAGCAAAGATCCAAGGACAATCTCAGTGAAAAAAAATTCCAACTGCAGACAAGAATCACAGGCCTAATTGACATTGCACCTGAAGCCATGCCATTCAAGTTGGGGAGGGGGAGGTGATGCATTAGATCACTATTTCTAAGTTGACAATAGATTCGTTGCTTCAAGTGTTGATAATCCAAACTCACTACTTGTACTTCAAAATAAAAACAAAATGAAGTCAAAGCTTGCAATATTCATGTAGGGCCTTTACCTAATCATGGGCCATGATCCAATTTTTCAAGTAATGTAGACCTAATAACATAAGAGTGATATCCTAGTTAACTTCCTCTCCCTATGAATTGCATTATAACATTTGTACATGTATGATTGTTCATTTTTTCTGTAAATTATATTGAGCTGTTAGGCACCTTGAGCATTCCTTGGAATGGATATGTGCACTTTAGAAATGTGGCTATTATTATCATACAGAGAGAGTAAAAATGAAATAGCAGCATCGTATTAAGATTTCATGTGTGAGAGAAGCCCTACATGTAACTGGTTCAGAGCCGTAGTGAAGTCAGAGTAGTGTGCAACAGTCTAGGATTTGGCACTGACTTGGCTCTCATTGTAGATGCAACATCGCACAGAGCTTTCAATACTCACATCATGGTTTCCAACCTGTAACATCAGAAACCAGTGTAAATCTGTTGCCCTGTGACAAAAACACATTCTGCATTGACCACTTTCTCGATAAAGAATTTAGAGGAATTGATGCATGAAATTTAAAATGACGGTATTTCGGACCAGGGATCCAAAATCACAATTGTGAATTGGGCGAGTATGTCGTACCTTATTTTTCTTGAGATTGTAGTCCATAGCCCTAGTGCCCATAGCTGCCAATAAGCTGGTTTCGTTAACTTTACTCCCATCAAGGTTCAACTGAAGGAGGTTATCCACGTTTGCTACAAGCAGCTTGGCGTCTATAGATATCATTCAGAAAAGCACTCATTCTTAATTATACAATATTATACAATAAAAAAAGTGCACTAAAAAAGACAAAATATGACAAATAGAAAGTAAACAGTTCTCTAGTCATGTATTTAAGTCTCTGTGGGAAGTCCATCATGGCATCAAGTTAGTCTAAGAAAGCAGACAAACAGGAGAAACTAGTGACAGATCAGAAAAAAAGACAATTAAAGGTTCACAGAGAAATTCATATTTCAAATTTAGATTTTATGACATCATAAATGAGCAGCACTCAAACATCGTGTTCGATGCATTTGATATACAAGTGGGATGCCTCTGGCTGTCTCAACTGCATCACGCGATTCAATATAGCAGCAGTGCTGACTTTGAAAACTACTATAAAATAATCATTCACAAAAAACACCATTCATATAATGATACAATACTACGTTCATTGACATTTGACCTTGATCATGTGACCTAAAACTTGTCAGTGATACATGATTACCCCTATATCCACATTTTATACACTATATCTATAAAATTTGAAACTTATGACAGCAATCTAATAATAACCTCTAAAATGGCCAAAGTTCAATGACCTTAAATGACCTTGGAATTTGGTCATGTGACCTGGAACTCGCATGAGATGTTAAGTGATACTTGGTGACTCTTATAAGATTTTGGTTAAGATTTTGATGTTGATTCCCCCAACATGGTCTAAGTTCATCGACCCTAAATGACCTTTGACCTTAGTCAAGTGACCTGAAACTTAGGCAGAATGTTCAGTAATACTTGATTAAAGGAAACCAAAACCCAAGAAAAAAAGCAATCTTATTGGAAAGAGTAAAATGAGATGAACAATTTAAAACAAGTTTCATCAAAATCAGTTATGAAATAAGCAATTCATGGACATTTAAAAAGTCTTGTTATACTTTCAATGGGGATCCTCAAATTGGCAAACTTGCTTCAAAATGGCTGATTTTGTGGACAACTCTCCATTTGTTTTGTACACAAATTTTCAGATTTCCCCCTTTGTTTTACATATTTCACATTATCTCCTTCTGACCTTGACATATGTGGTGTGAATTATATTTTCCCATGACATATGTTGTGCTCAGAAGGAGGCAAGATGCAATTTGAAGCATAATGAGGAAAATCTGAAAACTTGTGTACGAAAAAAATGGAGAGTTGTCCACAGAATAAGCCATTTTAAAGCTTGTTTGCCAATTTGAGGATCTCCATAGAATGTTCAAGAAGAGTTTTCAAACTCCCATAACTCGCTTATTCTATAACCGATTTTGATTAAACAAGTTTTAGATTGCTTCTCGCATTTCACTCTTTCCAATAAGACTGCTTCTCTTCTTGGGTTTTTATGGCCTAGTTTCATGAACTAGGTCCATATACTTTCTAAGTTATGCTGTCATTTCAAAAACTTAACCTTCGGTTAAGATTTGGTGTTGACGCCGCCGCCGTCGGAAAAGCGGCGCCTATAGTCTTACTCTGCTATGCAGGTGAGACAATAACCAAAACCAGTATTTCATGTTTTTATGAAAAATACCAATTATGAAAAAAATTATTCATACACCCTTGAAAAAATACACTTTACATATTTTCATATTAAAAGGCATACGGTATTATAGCTTAGCTGTTCACCAGTGATGTTTGATGGATTTTTTCAAACCTAAAAAAAAGAAAGAATTTATACATGTACATTCCTCTCATTTTCGACATTGTCGTACTAAAATAAATGATGAATACCATAACAGCAATAAAGATCATAAATGTTTGCAATGGGCAAGGTACTTGTAATGAATAAAAGTTTCTTACCTTCGTCGGACCGACATCTTCCTTCCGAGACCATGGTATAACCACTAGCACAGGAACATGAATAGGATCCTTGGGTGTTTTTACAGATCTGATCACATGTCCCATAGAGGTCACATTCATTAACATCTGGGGATTAGAACCAGTGAACAATTACATCACTACAAACATCCAAGAGACCAAAAGAAAGACAAGAGTCTATAAAAAAAATTATAGCCTAGACAGTGTTTCATTACGATTTTCCAGGTTATGCATGATTTTACACACAATTTTTGGCATAAACAGTGACCTGATATACATTTAGATGCCAAGAAGTCTCAATCATTGTGATATTAATCAGCTGATGTTGTAATTATCTGATTTCAATGTTTGATTAATCTTTTTAATTTAATTCAAGTTAAATTGGAAATGCATTTCTGGCAAATTTTATTTTTCATTCTCATATATTTACATTAAATGCAACAATTTCATTAGATAACTTTCATATTTTGATACTTTTCAAAGTTTAAAATTTCAGTGACCAAAGTCTAATATTTCAATCCTTCTTGAATTGAACATCAATAAAAAATATTATTGAATGAATTATAATCAAAATAACATTGAAACTTATAGGAAATATGATTTTAAAGAGAAGAAACACGATTAAATCATAAATCATTAAAATATAATGAAAAAAAAATCAATATTTGTCATTGATGTGTTTCATTAAATGTTGTATTTTGTGTATAACGATTAAATGTAATTACCTTCACAGAGTGTGGAGTTGTCTTGATTGACTTGGTATCCTGGTGGACAGATACACATACCACCATTGATAGTTTCTTGACACACTTGATCAGTTCCACACTCCATCCTTGTACAATCTCCTTCATTATCTGTATTGACAAGCAAATGGTTAGAAACAAACTGTGGATAGCGTTGTATAGAATATTGCAGTTTGAACCTCACTATATTAGCATCTAGCAACAACTTAGGTGATTCTCCTAGGCTATTCATCAGCATAGACCAGCCTAATCTCCAGATTCTAGTGCAATGAGACCTGATAAAGATTTATTTTGAGATCAAAGAAACTCCCGAGTGGGATGATTCTCACTTGAACATGAGATCGGGCCTTTCGTTATGGGCTTTGTTTAATACTGCACGCAATGGTATGGCACTAGAAATAAAATATCCCGAGCCGATAATCAAGAGCATGCTCTTCAACAGGGCTCGACACTAGCGCCGGTCCGACGGTCCCAGACCGGTAAAAATCTCTGTCGGGCCAGTATATTTTTAGAAATAGCAAGATTTACTGGTCCGACATGACCAGTAAAAAATATCATTGTCGGGCCAGTAATTATTCCAAAAATAGCAAGATTTATGGGTTCGACATGACCAGTAATAAAAACCATTGTTGGGCCATTAACTTTTCCAGAAATTGTCAAATTCACTGGTCCAACATAAACATAAAAAATATTCCATGACTCAAATTGCAAACCATTTTCCTCCCGTTAAATTCTGTCATTCACACACAGAATACACACAGAATGAATCGCATGTAATTTTTACAAGGGTAACATACATGTACAGTGTACATGAAGCCAGCCACACAGCCCACATGGTAAATTTTCTACTGGCTGCACGAACGAAACTTGGCTAACCTCTGGCAGAAATCTCACACAGAACTGTCAAAATTCACAGTTCACACTCATGAAAAGCTCTTATAATGTCCATATTTCCTAAAAATTGGGGTAACTCTGTCATTTTTAAGCAGTAAAAGGAGAAATTTTCACTTCTGTTTTAGTTCAAACAGATCGGGTTTCAAATGATATCGTCTGAATACATGGTAGCCCCATATATGCATTTATGTGTGTGTTGATACATGTAACTTGGTTTCTGACTTTCTTTCGTAGCTATATTTTAATTGAGCCAAAAAGAAACTGACAATTTATTTATGATGATAGTTTTAACTTTCTTCCTCTGTTTTCTTTCTATCTTTCTTTCCTTCTTTCTTTTAAATCTTTCTTTGTTTCTTCCCTCTCTTCTTTCATTTTTTATTACTGTCTTTCTTTTTTAATTTCTTTTTTGTTCTTTCATTCTTTCTATCCTTTAAAAAAATATTTTTCTCTATTTCTTTTTCTCTTTCTGTCTTTTTTTAATTTCTTTCTTGAGTCCATCCATCCTATGTTTATCTCTTCTTTCTTCTCTTCTTTTTACCCTTTGTTTCCTTCATTTGTTACTTTTTTTTATTTCTTCCTTCCATCCATCATTTCTTCACCCTTGTTTTTCATGTCTTCCTTCTTTCAGCCATTTCTTCTTTCTTTCTTTTGTTCTTTCTTTTTTCCCTTCGTTCAATCTATCCTTTTACCTTTTTTTTTTTTTACTGCTTGCTTCCTTTCTCTCCTTTCGTTCTTTCTTTCATTCCTTCCTTTCTTTGTGTCTCAGTCTATTTTTCCTTCCTTTTTATCTATTCTTTTAGCTTTTCTTTCTTTTTTATATTGCTTGCTTGCTTGCTTCCTTCCCTTCCTTCTTTATTTCTTTCCTTCATTCTTTTTTCCTTCTATCATTTTACCTTTTCTTTATTTCTTCCTTAATTCCTTTCTTCCTTCTTTCAATCCTTCCTTCCTCCATCTCTTTCTTTCTTTTTTCCTTCTTTCCATCTCTCATTTTACACTTTCTTTATTTTTTATTGCTTCTTCTTTCTTTCCTTCACTACTTTCTGTCTTTTGTTCTTTCTTTCTTTATTGCTTGTTTCATTTCTTTCCTTCATTCCTTTATTTCTTTTGTTCTTTCTTATTTTTGTTCTTTCTTTCTTTCTTTAGTTCTTTCTTTTTTTCCTTCCTTCACATCTATCCTTTCTTTACCGTTTCTTTTTTCTTCCTTCCTTGCTTCAGGACTTCCTTTCTTTCTTTTATTCTTTCTTTGTTTGTTTCTTTCTTTCTGTCTTGCTTTCTTTTTGTCTTTCATTCCTTCATTTTTTTTTTTTTTTTTGGGGGGGGAATAACAAGAAAGGACAGCAAAATAAACTCGCGCCTTTTTAAAATGTTTTCTTTATTTTTGGGGACCAGTAGATTTTAGGTTCGGACCAGTAAAAAATTGAAAAACTGGGTATCTACTGGTCCGACATGAATAGGTTGGACCAGTAGAAAAAAAGGGTTAGTGTGGAGCCCTGTCTTCAAAGAAATCAAAGTTGACTCAGGATTGTATTCTTAAAGACTGAACCCATGAAAGAAAAAACAATGTTTATTGCATCTTCGGTACAAACACAATTATTCTGATTGGGACCATTTTCTGGCTCAGAAATAGCAGGATAATATGAAAACACTGGCAGATGGAGCTGGGTTAATGCTATCATAGACTCCTGAAACGAAACCAATCCTAGTATTGTTTCCAGAGTGCCATGATAGCTTCAACTTTTGAGCAAGAGTCCAACACAAGGATTACATCACAGAACCGAAAGTGTCACAATGACCTTAGTATTAATAGTCTTAGATGCACAAGGAAACTAATTTTCAAGTTTTTCAAATAATACATCCACACTATCGGTACTTGAAACTTCAAGAAGCAACCACTTGTAGTTCAAGTAGTTTGTGGATAGAGCATTAACCATTTTTCAAGTTTTATTCTTCAACTAATGTTTAAAGACTTTGAAGGGTGTCTACACAGGTCTAAGCTATAAGCTAATCATCAGTTTCAGTGAGCAAACATTGTGGGAACCTATAATATAAATCTTACCTGGATTGCAGAATGCACCCTCATCTGACCAATCAACACAGTCAGGAATGAAGTCACAGATACTGCTATATGGTATACAGTTAGAACCATCTAAACATTGATAGGGCATTGAGGATGGACACTTCAAGGCAGGTGGAGCAGGACCTAAGAAAACAACAACACATCATCATAATCATACCAAAGGTTGATGTTATGAAAAAAATAACATATTTTTGATTTCACTGTTTTTTTACACACATCTCAGATGAGCACAATGAAACAAAGAATGAAATGAGCTGAAAATTTCATGATTTAATCTTTGCAGATTTCTAGTATCCAACTACTATATTGGTATTAGAGATAAATGCTCAAGAGCCCTTTTTTTGAAGGAAAATTACAAAATCATTATTCATTAACATTTTTTTATAACTGCACTTTCTTCGCACATGTTCCTGTGACACATAGAGTTCAAACATGACCAAAAAGTCTGAACAGCTGGTCTAATCATAAAGATTCTCTCCAAAAATATGTCCATCAAACTGATTTGCTGAGCATCACTGCTCTGATAATTGCACATTGGTGTGAAATATCTGCGTTGATGACGTACTAGCTCATGAAATCATGTCTGCACACCTCATTACCTTTTAATATCGTAACATTCATGAAAACCTTGTTCATTACACATGGCTGGCTTGGAACAATCTAGTCAAAACTCATAACAAGCCGGTACATGTTTATTATCAAATATATATGTATGTACAAGTAAAAATTTGAAGTTCCTTATTAACAGGCATTCACTCTGAGATACTGTACAAATTGTATGCTTTGTAGGGGTAAATGCACTTTTTAATTTCATATGCAGGTATGGAGAGTACAAGAGCTTACTTATAAATAAGAGAAGACATGAGGGAGTATAAAGACTTGTGTATGGACATACATGTAATAAAAGACAAAAAGAAATAGTGAGTGTGTGACATTGTCAATTCCCTGATTTGCATACAGGCCAAGATACCTACAACTGTTTTTTTTAACATAAAGTGACATTTGAAATGCCATATAACTTTCTTCTTCTACGTGTATATCAATTTTGATGAAATTTTCAGCATTATGCTTCTCTGATTTTTTCTAGTTGATTAAAAAACTTATGCTGGAGATAGACTTTGCCTTTAACACATTGAGCCCTATTCCAAGAGATAACTCAGAATGGGATCTATCTATAGGAAATACATAGCGTACATAAATTAAATCAAGTTCAATGAGTTAATAATGTTGATAAAAATGGCCATCTTTCATGGACTTACAATCTGGGCCTTCGTCGGAGCCATCTTGGCAATCTGGCTGACCATCGCATCTGAAGGATTCTGGAAGACAGATCTCTGCTCCGCTACTGGTACATTGGAAGAATCCTGTTTGGCATGTTACACCACTGTATGCTACCAGGGATGAAATAAATAAAAATATATAACAATTAAGTACATTTCCTGCCTCATTCAATTATATATACATGTACATATACCATACATGCTGATACATTACCACCCTTTCACTAAATTACCGGTACTTGTAACGCAATGCTTCTTCATGTACATTTAATACCGGTACTGCTAAAGTGGCAGTACTTCGGCCTACATGAATCTCCTGGAATGGATGTTGTTCAAACAATATGTTCAGATTTCAGAAGTTTGATCAAGGAGCTTTTAACACATACTCAAGTAATTAAAGCTTGTCGCATCCCCCCCCCCAAAAAAAAAAAAACATTACTTTTCAAAATGAACTTATTGGGTGGCCTTGTCCACTTTTAACTTTGAAAAAGTAACCTAAAAATCTAGCAAAGGTCATCACCACTCTCCGATATTCTGTTCAAATTCATATTCTAAATCATTGGCACAACTGGAACATGGAGCTACTAACCGAGTTTATACCATGGTCATTATAATACACACACAATTGTAATACGATTCATGAATAAACTCTTATAGGCTTCTGACACAATATAATGGCAAAACCAGGATCCACTTGTCACTAAGCTACAGATAATCAGGAAACAAAACTTCAATCCAAAGTAATTCAAGTCTTGACAGCAATCAATGCAATAAGATTTTTTAAATAAATGCCTTTACTTCCAGGATGAAAACTACTTTATGAAGAAAACTTACTGCAATTTTCCTCATCACTGACGTCTCTGCAGTCTGGGTCAAGATCGCATCTCCATGGAGACGGGATGCACTGAGTTCCATCTGCACAGGCAAACTGTACGCCAGGGACACATCGAGCTGTCAACAGAAGAGAAATACACAAGAGAGAAGAATTTCAACGCTAGGGAATGTATGGTAAACAGATTAAGAGGTTGAGCTATGGTCATAATGATTTTACATGCCTAACTTTTAAAGGGTAAGTCTATTATGATAATGGGATTTTTAGAAAAATACAAACAGGCCAGTAAAGAGGCAAAATCTGATTGAAAATAAGAGAAATATTATTTTTCATAATGTCATTGCCATCTATAAAACTCCAAAAAGCAGTTCTATCATACAGTGCAGGGAATAGTTTTCCTGGTATAGCATCGCAATTTGCTCCCCTTTTTTGAAAGACTGCTATGCATAAAGTCTTTTGTATAGCATATTTTTACATAAGACTGTAATACGTAGTTGAGAGCTTTTCTCTTACGACCAAAAATGCTATTCTAATTTGGAAAGCAAAATTATTCCCTGCATTGTCAACGTACAATGTTTTTCACAGGTCCTCTCCTCTGTTTCAAAGATTATAATACTTTCTGACAGAATAGAAACATTTCTTCAAGGAATATTCAGGGTCTACATATATCCACATCTCTAACCACTTATTTCACTTTGATACAAGTTTATAAAGAATTGGAAATTATTTTTCAATAGGATACACAGATTCTCCTGTCTGTGTTCACTGGAGAAGAGTTCAAGTCAAGAGATATATCAAAGATTTCCTTTTTAATTTGCCGGCAAAAATAAAGCAAAATATGAGAGGGAGAGCGAGAGCGAGAGAGAGAGAGAGTTTGATTTCACATTGCATGCTGAGATAGGATTTCTCCCTTTGAATCTGGGATGCTTACATCCAGAGAACCACACCCCTAGCCCTCTCTATCAAGACATTTTTGTACAGAATTCAAAAGGCAGGAAACCTTGTACATGTACATGTATGTTTACTGTACACAGTCAGGAACCTTTTTTATCTCATTAAAATTTCATTACCTTTTAAATATTTTGTAAAGGTGTCAACTTCACAACCAAATAGCTTTGATAGTACCAGCATGATTTTACATCCCATGTATCACCTCACTTGATTGTTATGTTGATTAGGGAGGCGAGTCTCAGATCCTTGATTTCATAAATCACACCCCGCCCCCAATATAGGCTTATCAAATTTCATCCCATTATGAGTGGAGAATAAGCAAACATGTCAAACCCTTTTCTTTAAATGTACATCCCTGATTGGACCATTTGGTTATTGCACAAATCATGGAGGAAACAAAAATGATACAAGAAAATAAACCAAATGATAGACGATGTGGACATTGGACCAGACAGCATTACACCAATCAGTAATTGAGGTAGAATCCAATTAACAATATATACCAAGCATTTTCTGTGTATCCTGTGGGTATGAAAGCACCTCTACCGGAGGAAATATTTAATGCTATTGCTTCCTGAGGACACCTCTCTAGGGAGCTATATACATCAGTCAGGCTTTAATTGATTGAGATCTTATCATAATTTCCTGAATTAACCCCTGCCTGTGTGTTTGGTCTTACTTCTCAGTCAATGGAGCGCTAACAGCCTCTCTGATTGACTCACACCTGTCAGAGGTGGCAAGTCTCTTCAGTCACTTCAACCAAGATATATTTTGCCTTGCGAAAATATATCAATTTTCTCCTTGTCATCTTGAACAATTTAATTTACATATACATTTATGGCACGCCATTTGACCCATAAAGGCGAAATAACTCAGTGTATCGCCGATAAACTTAGCTTTTCACTGATAAACTCAGTTTTTCGCTGATTTTCATGCAAAATTTGAAACCACAGCGGCATTCTACACCTGTCATGTGGAGTAGCGCGCTCAAAATGTGCGAAGATCGCTTCCTGAAGAACGGTTGTGTCCTCACTTGCGCTAAAACCAGTTTAACGAGGCAAAGCGATCTTGAAAACTACATCTCGAGGTGATTTTCTGAACCGGTTTGGAAGATCGCTTCCAAGATCGCTTTGAATGTTCTCACTACATGTTAAACTAGTTTTTAGTATTTTTAGTTTTAGGAAGGTAGTGAGAACTGTGTCTTGGAGTCTCCTAGAGTAATATTGTGTTCACACTGTGTGTCCCATGTAATGGGGGGAAAGGGGAATGATTGAAAAAAAATTACAATGTTTTTATCAAGCAACTACATGTACATAATTTTCGAACCTTCTCCTATCAGGAGGGGGTAGAACAGGAGATCAAGGCTCACATTTCTTTCATTTCTTCACATATTATGACATGGGCAACTGCTTTCCTTGGCTTTCATTGGCCCATCCACACAGGGAAAGCAATTCTTTGTTCCTACTTCCCCCATCCACAAACCTGCAAGGGAGACAGAGTCCCTGTGAGTGTGCACACTGTATACGTTTGCCTAGAACAATCAGAACGTGTATCCATTAGCAATGAATTTCCCTCTTGCAGTGTATTTACATTCAAGTAAATCCCCAGAAATCACAGATAATCAATTGGAACTTCATGAAAGACATGCAAGGTGATTTCACACTGACCCGATTACAAGAAATAGGTTGTATTTCCTGAGCAGGACCCCTCCAATCAGAAACTACCCTGGTATTTTGACATAATATATACTTGGAATGTCCCTGAGAGAAAATGCATAACATATGTACGAGCAAATAAGTTGTACAGCACAATGTAGGCCTACTTTTTAAATTGTGAAGTATTTGCAGGAATTTCTCCAAGGTAGCATGGATATTTGAAGCATGAAATGAAGTTTATTTTGCACATACCACAGATAATGACATTTTTGTTGAGAATGTACATGTACATGTACATGCCCTACATGTAAATCATAGTTGTGAGATCTTCAGCTTACCATAATGTTCACCTTTTCATCAAGCAGCAACATGAAGCAGGCCTATATGTATTGTACAATGTACATGTACATACTGTACATCTTCAAAATGGTGCAATATACAATGTACATGTAATTCACATTACCAAAAGATGTGAATTTGTAACTTCATGCTATTATGTGAATCAATGAAAATGAGCCAAAAGCAGTATTGTTTTTCAACAATGATTCTTTGAAAAACAATACTGATTTGGAATCTTTCTTTGATGATTTTCAAAACAATGTTTCTGAAGTTTAAGTCTTGTGAATGCAGGAGGCATAGACCTACCCGGTACATGTAAAGTTCCAAAATCATGGATCAAAGAGGGTTTCACAAATTCACATAAAGTATTTGTTTGAACCGGGAACTCTAGCTGGCCTCTAGCTGGCCTTTAGCCTCTTTTAGTTACCACCTTTTTCACATACATGTGCATGTACAGTATGCAGGCTAACAATCTCTCCAAAGCACAATCTGCCATCATTCTCAAGTGGAGGATTTCTTCCCCAATTGATGTACATGTACTGTATTTCCTCCACTCTTAAGTTTTTTTTAAATCCAATGATCAAGAAGAATATTAAAAATTCATGGATGATATTCAGGGAACCAATACTTCATCCATGGATGATCAAGCCTTTGACAAGGCCTCATGACTTTGACATGACCTATACATGTACATGTATTCTTTTTCAGAATGCTGAAAATTTCTTTATTAATTATCTGATAACTAATAAACTACATGTGGTCATTTTCAAACATAAGTGGACATGGGGGTGAAAATTAAAACTTGCTAGAAATCAGTAGGCTTCAATGGTTTTTGAAACTAGACATCTCAAAGTATGTTTTTCCATTTCAGTTACATAAAATTATTCGTTGTGTCTTGAAATACAGTGAATTTAGTGCAAGGGAAATTTAATGTTACAAAATGCTAATTTTTGCATTAAAATTCACATATTGCCTATCACAATATAAAATTTGTATTAGAAGCATATTTGTTGGCAAGATACAAGCTCTGTATTGTATCTAACTCTTAAATAACAAAAATAAAATTATCTGAAGTGTTTTTCTGAAAAAAGTAGATCTTTAAAGTTTTCAAAACTGGTTGTCGTGTCACTCACGTTGTAAAGACAAAAAGTTTTCTAGAGCTGTGTATTCTGAAAATTAATTTATTCCAGTACAGGAGCAAATACAGTTTTCCCATACCTTATTGTATATAAAGTAACTTGGTCCAATGTGTTAAGGTTAAGCTAAAATTAACTGTTAAAGTTGTGTCGTGTCACTCACAAAGTCGTGTCACTCACGAAATCTCGTGTCACTCACGGTCTCATATTGTGTATAAAAAAGAACATCAAATAATTTTGAAAGCATTTTACGAGATAAATTCAGGGATGTAGTCAAAATGTTGTTCCTGACATCATTTAGGCCTATGTAAGGCTAATATTTTTTTCTATTTTCCCAACTTCACCCCTATCAAGGGAAATATTGAATTTGACATTTAGTTCATCTATTTTCTTTCCTCTCCAAGGTTTCCTCAGTTTCAAAAATCCTGACAACTTTCCATTTGTGTGAAGACTCAGATCCTAATTCATATTTTAATGATGTACTGAGATAAAAGAATATACTAACATACATGTAATCAATCGACACAAAATTATAAATATATCAAGAGAAAAACCACTATACATAGTAATGAACATATTTACAGTGCATAAAGATTTGGTGATGGTTCAAGTTTATAGTCAGGTATAACTTGAACATTCTCTGTCTCCATAATTACGAAAATGAGCAGAACGTTCACCTATCTTTTTAGGAATGTTATTTCTTTGTCTTAAGGTTTAAAGCTAGCAAGGTCAGGGATCTTATTTTGAAATTTGCAGAAATAGATAAAATATTCTAATGGTAGAAAAGTGTATGAAGAGATCTCCGTGAACACCAAACATTCTTTCAAAATCAGAAAAAACTATTTCCCTTCTGATTAATTAAAATTAAAATTAACCTTTTTTGCCACATAGCCTGTTTTCGAGGACATGAATGAAATAAACAATTTTTTTGCAAGAACATATCAGGTGAGAATTACTGAGATTCAAAAAAGCATTTTGTATATTGCTTGAAGTAGCTACATGCCTGGTTCAAAATCATTCTTTGTTCGGCCGCCATTCGTACCACTAGTGATGAACTAGGGTCTGCACAGCAAACTACCGTGAGCGGGCCGATGCGGGTTCAGAGCAGATTTGCATTACACACAACAAATTGATAGAGTAAATTATGTATACCCTGGTATGTACAATGTAGGTCCCAACAAGTACCAACCAAGACCGAATTGCATTTGAGCAACTTTGGTGAGTTGCCATGTTTTCATGTAGATCAATTTTTCTTGGGGGTCCGGGTACCCTGGTTAGAACTGAGCTGGACCTCGTGGGGAAAAAGCTATGCCATATGGAGGTATAGGGGGAGTATTTGATGGTTTGGGATGCTGAATTGAATTTCAGTATAACATCCAAGGGCTCATCAAAGGAAAGGCTAATGACTTTTAGTTGTAGGTAATACCAACAGACTGTGCTGTGGCTTTTTGCAAGAATCAGGTACTGACTACGTGTCTTTCACCTCGTGGCTTTCCATGTATTACCCGTGGTTTGGTTTATTATCAAATATGATAATTAGCAATGAAAAGCAGCTTGCAAGATTCCTGCTGAAAATCATAGATCCGAATTTTGGTACAGTGCCTTTGGAGGGGTCCACATACAAGCAGAGTTCAGGAGAAAACCAATGCTTGATGAGTTGAACTTGATCCCTATTAAAGTTTCTAAAGTATTTGCTAATAATAGTCCATCTGAAGTGTGCAGCCAAGTAAATGTGGTTTGGTACAGTGTACAAAAAAAAGACATTGAAGCTGCCAAGTCCTATTTGGACAATGCCTAAAATATTTAAAGGACAAGTCCACCACAACAAACAGTTGACTTGAATAAAAAGAGAAAAATCCAACAAGCGTAACACTGAAAATTTCATCAAAATCGAATGTAAAATAAGAAAGTTATGACATTTTAAAGTTTCTCTTGATTTCACAAAACAGTCATATGCACATTCTGTTCAATATGCAAATGAGGAGACTGATGACGTCATCCACTCACTATTTCTTTTGTATTTTATTATATGAATTATGAAATATTCTAATTTTCTCCGCATTGTCAAGTGAAACAACTATTAATTCCTCCCTGAACATGTTGAATCGGTATTGTATGATACTATATGGTTCAGTCAACTTGATCCTTATTGCAAAATCTGTAAAAAATGAAATATTGTATAATTCAAATAATAAAAAACAAAAGGAATAGTGAGTGAGGGACATCATCGACTGTCTCATTTGCATGTCACCGAGTTGTGCATACCATTGTTTTGTGAAAAATAAGCGAAACTTTAAAGTGTCATGACTTTCTTATTTTACATCCAATTTTGATGAAATTTTCAGCATTATGCTAGTTTGATTTTTCTCTATTTATTCAAATCAACATTTTTCTGGGGTGGACTTGACCTTTAAGGAGGATAATTTTGTAATCCAATATTTCAAGAAAAAGGAGTCATACATGATACATGACAGCACTGGCTACCAGACCATGCCAGATGATGCGAGTGACTATTGAGAATACCTTTCTTACAAGGAAAAATTATTCCATCAGTTGTTGATGCTGAATTGTAAACCCGTAAACTGTCATATACAGATAGGGAGAAAGAGTTAAAGTTTTGAATGAAATCAGGCCACAAAAAGAATGTTTGAGTTGATGTCAATGCCAAGACCACATAACGCCTCCTTCAAGTGCTTCCTCCTCCAAAGAGGAGAGTGGTAGAAGCCCGAGTGTGACAATAATGCGGTATGGTATATGGAATGTGAGTTGATGGGCAAATATGACCATAAACCAAGAATAAATCATTAGGATGACACATTATCAACTTTGAAGAAGGCAGTTGTTATGTAATTAAGCTTGTTTTTTGGTTGATGGGATTTCACTCTTGTACATCATGCCAAAAATACTTTCGTTGTTGAGATAAATGTTGTAATTTTGCACTTGTCGTGTCACTCACGTTTTGGATGTCGTGTCACTCACGGTATATACATGTAGGAGGGCACCATTTTCCATTGAGAAGGTTTGATTGATTCTGATTATATGTGCTAGATAGGTACACTATTTACATACATGTATGGGTACTCACAGTACTCCTAGATAGCTACTTGGGCACGACTCCAATCATAAGTGATAATGGTCACAAACCCATGTCTAAAATTTGTCGTGTCACTCACGCATCATTTTTCAATCATATCTACATGTACTTAACAAATTGTAGAATTCAAATCAAACTGGTAGTGGCCCATGCCAGTCCTACATTGTATATAATACAGTAGTCATGATTGATTCATAACTTTTAAGTTTAAAGATATGAGCCCTTAACCCTCTCCGATTGTCGTGTCACTCACGTTTGAAAATGACCATGTATATGTACCTGTATAAAGTGATTGAATCTTATTAAAAGAATAGCTGGAAATATGACATTATTAGCTCCAATTTGTTTGTCTGATTTTACTTTACTTTTTTTAAGGGGATTTTCCAGCATAAAACCATACCCCATGTTTAGGGATTTCTTCCAAAAAAGCGACCCATTCCAGCAGCACATCCCCGTATGCCTTATTTCGTAAGTACCCCCCCCCCCCCCCCCGGGCTATTTTGCAGGGCCAAATAATCCTGCAATATGGGGTTAGCCCACTTTGCAAAAATGCTGTGTAAAAAGTGGGCTAAGCTCAACCCCATACTACATTTGTACACATGTAGGTGGGGGTAAATGGCAATTTAGAACCACCTACATGTACATAGGGTTAAGGAAATCTTTGCAAGTGTAAAAAGGCTATTACATGTATGTAGTATTTCAAAAGAAAGAATATATTGTACGTATTATACAATCCTGACACGCATGTGCATGAATGCAACACTTCTTTGTTGGTTTATTCTTCATACATGTAGTAATTCCAAGCCACTGTATCACAACTATTCTGATTATCTGCTCTCAACCATACCATTTGTGATAAACCATTGATTTCTTTGTATCAATACATTGACATAACCTTCAGAATAAACTGTTCTGTAAAGGTGTAAAGTTCACTTTTGATAAAGCAATTGTTATGGAAAAAATGAACTGCTCCAAAGCAAGTGGGAAAGTAATATTGGTGTGCAAATCTCACTTTAATATTTCCTTTACTCCTTACTTATTTACTTAATACTTACTTACTATTTTACTTTTACTTTTACTTTTACTTTAATACCTACATATATTCACTTACTTGCTTACTTTACTTTACTTGCCTACTTCATACAGTACTTACTTATTTTACTTACTTACTATTTCAATTACTCACTTAATTAATTACAAAAGGAACAAGATATTTTTTATGAGATTGAGACCAAACAAATTCAGGCATAATTCAGAGGCTTCCCTGAATGACTGTTCAAATCAATTAGTTTTTCTTCATACATGTATTTCTACAAGTTATGAAAGGTCAACAACCTATTTATAACACTTATAAAAAGTAATTCAATTTACATAAAGTGTCTCACACACAAAATGAATATGTATCAATATTAAAACCAAAGCAGAGTGATGTAAATAATCTCAATTTAACATTTGTTGTTATATTTATGTTATATTATATTGTTAGTAGACGAAAATTAATCAATGAATCAAATCAAAACAGCAGTTTATTTATACCCCAAATGACCTGTATGACCTTGGTTTAGTAACCAAATTCAATATACTTACTAATTAATCCACTTGCTGATACCTGACAATTATACGGAATAGGGACTTGAATTAGGCATTTTATAAAAATTCAAAATCTTCTTAACCATAATTAATTAATGTAGGTCCTTACATGTACATTTTCAGAGTTATGACAAAATTTTAAAAACTTGTGAACCATAGTAAAGACTTGATGTTGAGGACTCCGCCGCTGCAGCCATACTGTGTATAGAACAGCGGCGCCTCCTATTTCTCAGTCCTGACAAAAAATTGAAAAGGTTCTATATTTTTCTGAAAATTATGTCTTTGTTTGTACATGTACAAGTAGGCCTTCACATGGCAACCTCTCCTCCCTTTCTCCTCATCATTATAAATTACAAAAACATACCGTACTTGCTGCCAGACTGTATTGTGTCAATGATGGGAACTAATTATTGATTGTTACATGCTTCATTAATGAACCATAGAGGTGAAAAGGGTGCGCAGTCATCAAAGGAGATGCTTTGATTTGGCTGGTGATGGCAATGAACTGTGAATACATGTACATGTACAAATGTAGGTAAACTTATGGTCAGTTTGTATGGTAGAGTGTCTCACTTTGGAGACACAAGTGCAGTTTTATTCCAAATGGAATACATGTATATCATGAAACAGAGATAATTATACTTGACGATAATTTAAAGTGCAGGATGCTGTGCATATATTGAAAAAGACTGAGAGTGACAACATAATAAAAACAATGCAATTGATGCTTAATTTCAATGATTCTGATGTGGGGCTTCATTTTTTAAGCTTGTTAAATGTAGATTTGAATAACAAAGTTTCAATGACAGTTTAAAGATGTTAATGTTGTCAATTTGATTGGCTTATAGAGAATATCATAGAAATTGTAACAAATCTTGAAATGGGAGCAGCTGACAGACTATGTACTGTACATACATGTACATGAAATTATGTACTCCCAAAACGAAATCTACATCTGACGACAAGGAGACATCTATTAAACTGATCTACTTTTGAAATTAATATTCAAGGTTTTTCTAGCATACACCATACCATTCAAGTTAAAAACAAAAGTAAAAGACCCCGATCGGATCACTCTCTGAACCAGTCCCCACTGAGCCGATTTGCAGTGGAGTGAACCCATTCACAACAATGCAGCAAACCCAGGCCTTCAAATTAATCCAAGGTCATGGCCTTGGATGGTCTCAAGCATGGCCCTTTCACACTTTCCTCGAGAGATTTTTGTGCCCTTTTAATTTTTCCAATTTGTGTGGTATAAATATGAGCCTTTTGAAAAGTGCCCTTGCCCTATTAAAAATATAAAAGCAACCTTTTTCAACATGGTTGCTATGGGAACATAACACTCAGCATTGGGCAGTGAGGTCAAAGGATCATGCAAAACTGGTAAACGTTCTCATGGCCACCATATAACCCTAGAACACACCATAATCCGATGTATACATGTAGTATGGCCTAATCCCATAGAACACTATAGGTGAGGGTCATTTCAAGGAACGGTACTGTTCACATTCACAATCACCCATGAACTGATGTGCTTTTTACACCACATCTCAAAGTACATGTAGTCTCCAAAGTTGCTTGTCATTCAAAGTCACGCTGAATCAAATTCCTACTGAACGTTTAGCCTTCAGGAAAGTATCATGTATGAGATTTTGAAATTGGGCACATTTATGTATGTATGTGGTCGCGGAACCGGGGGGGGGGGGGGCTTGGGAGTCTTCAGCCCCCCCCCCCCAACTTTTTTCAAAAACCGTGTAAAAAAATGTTAAAATGACCATCTGATTGAGATTTTTGCATGGGCAGCCCCTTCCCCACTTTTGGTTCATCCCCTCAACTTTGAAAACCGTTTCGCAGCCCCTGATCATCATTATGAAGGGTAATACACAAATTATGTAGTAGGGCATCCTTACAAAAGTTTAATACATGTATTTCATTTCAATTTGCCCTTTAAAGTCATTCAAGGCTTGAAGCTAGACTAGACCTGATGCGAAGCACAGATGTACAAAGATGAGTTCAGGAGACAGGATGAAATGCCAATTACATCTTTCAGATTTCACGTCCAAAATATGTTGCATCAGTGTACAATGAACCTCTGGTACAGGTACATACATTACATGTATATGCACATCTCTTTTACGTGGTGACAATGATGTAGAATTGTACACTGTAGGCCTACTTCCCATCCAGAAAATTCGAGTATTCAGGCTTTTACAATCAATTTGCATAGTGCAGTGATTTATATTAAGGCCTTACTTATAAATGCATTTTCATGGACTTCACGTGGCTAGAGCTGAATGAAGTCCTACAAATTTCATAGTTTGTGCTTGTAGTCTGTAGGCCTACACATTAAATTTGTGATGGAAATTTGGAAAATATGATGTTTGCCAAATGTATGAGAAAAAATATATATTTTGTTATAAATTAAAAAGTAAAATTCAGAATTTGCCACAGTCCCAAATTCATCCACAGAAACAAAAAAAAATAAACAAAAAACAAAACAGCCCATCATGTGGTTCATGTTTGGTTAAAGAATTAGTTTAATAATCCTCCTGGACATCCCATGATGCAGTTGATGGGAAGTGTAGAAAGATGCCAATAACAAGGGCTCCACATACAGAGTATGCTGATGTCATACATGTATACCAATACCGGTAATTAGATTTGAGAATTCTTCTGTGAACAGAGACCTTTCCTCTTCATTTCTGTCTGCTTCAATAAAATGAGATTACATACACATGTAGATTTAATAGGGCATCCATACAGATACCTGGCCTTCCAAAAATACAACTCCCGAATAGCTTTTGATGTTCAAAGTGGCATTGATATCAAAAGAATTTATCTCATTTATTTGATCTTTTCTTTCTGAATATTGTTCAAGGTCTTTCCTCTGTATAATACAAGAGTTTCAAGGTCACATAAATGTCCATTACCTGTGCACATGTAATAGTATACTGTAGTTCTCACACAAATCACATTCTACACGGAGGCACATACATGTACATGGAGATGACTTCTTATATCCACCCGGTCACAGAAAATCTGAGTGAAATAGCATTTGGCCATTGTGGAAGCAAATTACTTGTACCTGGCAAAAAATGGTCTATGCACAGATTAATACTATAA
Organism: Lytechinus pictus; assembly: GCF_037042905.1. Lineage (NCBI taxonomy): Eukaryota > Metazoa > Echinodermata > Echinoidea > Temnopleuroida > Toxopneustidae > Lytechinus > Lytechinus pictus. The sequence continues at coordinate 26,040,432 of NC_087245.1, read as the reverse complement.
ATCTGAAAGAACATACAGGAATGTTGTCCTATATATACATGTATGTACATGTACTTTACATGTGGAGGTTGCAGGATTTGCAGTGTTGGAGGTGGTTATATGTGAGGCAAGAATAATGTTCATCTTTTGGCTATTGTACGAAGTCAAGTCTTCAGCTTTAATATACAGAAACTACACGAACTTTACCTGGGTGGGGGTAAACAAATGAGACCTGCATATATTTCAGTTCTCAATAATTTTAAAGGGATGTTCCGGGCTGAAGATATTTATATCTAAATAAATAGAGTAAAATTCACAGAGCAAAATGCTGAAAATTCGATCAAAATTGGATAACAAATAACGAAGATATTGAATTTTAAGAATTTGCATTATTCTTGTGAAACAGTCCTACATGTAGATGATGTCTTCATGAGTATTTATTACATGGGCTGATGATGTCACATCCCCACTTTCCTTTTTCTTATGTTTTGAAATCATAATTGTTTCATTTTTTCATGTATGTGTAAATGATGAGTCTCCATTATGATGAAATAAATTGCAGCAAGAAATAACTATGCAATTTATCAGTTCTCAATCCAATATCCTTACATGTAGTTCTTGGTAAAAAAAATTGAATAAAACTAATTTCATATAATAAAATAAAAAAGAACAAGTGGGGATATGGCATCATCAGTCCACCTAACGAATATTCATGAAGACATGACTACATGTACATGTAGAACTGTTTCACCAGAATAATGCAAATCTTAAAATTAAATAACTTTGTTATTTGTTATCCGATTTTAATCAAATTTTCGGCATTTTGCTCAGTGAATTTTACTCTATTTATTGAGATATAAATATCTTGAGCACGGAGTATCCCTGTACAAGCTTCAACAAGTACTTGTAAGTACAGCAGACAGCAGCAGACACTTGCACATTCCAGGCTGACATGAATACAGATTTTGTCAAAATTACATCAGTGTAACCTCTCTATTCTCTAGTCTACACCCCGATGCAGGCAGTTAAAATCATTCTCAACATCAACATGTCCTTATGTACAGTGTAGAAGTGTATTGAAAGGACTTGAGTGTACACATGTCTGCATGGCTGTCAAGGCTTAGTCCTGAAAGGAGAAAAAATAAACTTGACCTCTCTTCACCTCTATAATGCAATGCCAACATTAAAAGGGAAAGCTGAGCCCCAGTTCCTTCTCACACTGATTGAATTAGCTTCTGGAATAGGTAAAAGAAAATATCACGTCCAGATTACCATGGTAACTCATCTCATCTGCATGTACTTACAAATGAAGTTTGTGCATCATTGTGACTGGCTATCACTATGAGTAGTTTGTTTTGAGACATACATATAATTATACCATTTTAATGTTCTTTGCAGATCTATACGTTTTATACAGAGAGGACAGACGTAGATTCATCACCATGGCTTTGAGCTTCAAAATATGTGGATTTGAGGTTCCATCAGAGAATCTGAATTAGCCTGATTAACCTGTAAAATAATATTTTAGATTATAAAAATGAAATGTGAAGGCCAAACTTTTGCTTGTCCGTGTACAGAAAGAGCTTTTTGGATTCATGCAAATCACTTTTCTTGCGCAAAAAAAATGTTTCTTTTCTTTTAACTGACTTTATATTTGGATGTCACAAATAATGTTTTGACCCAGAAGTGCAGAACTAGATTTTTCATAAAAGACAGGAATAAAGTGCCTTTTTTACAAGATAGTAATGAATGAAAAACTACAATTTATAAGGGTTTGCAGAGAAGACTGGTTTGTTCCTACATATGTAAAAACGAGCACATCACTGATATGGAGCTCATCCAGCATCTCGCAAACAAATTTAACACAATTTTTAACTTCAGCCCAATTGACACTACATGTAGGGCTGTTATCATTAAGAAAATTCTCTGTCGATATATCGCTAAAAATATCTTACCGATATCGATCGACAAAAGAACATAATCAATACGCATTTTTTTATGCATTATAGCGATGACACTACTCGCGTTTGTCAAAATTTGTATCTGCCACTGTACCAAGAACGTTTCATCGGATGTAAACAACATCTTTTAATAAACATATTTAGCATGAATACAACCTCACCTTTCACTTTATTAGCATTATTTTTAGGGCTGGATGAAATTTTATCGATAATTTTGGGGCTTTTTGGACATCTGAGCAGGCAACATCTTTCACCTACATGTACATGTATCCACCATTTTGCTGTATATCTTTGAACGTCGAGGGCAGCAACACAAGGCCATGTGCTGCCTTCTACGTTGGTACTTCGCTTAAATTGAGCTTGCGCTTGTGAATGTTTTCGATATACGATCGAATAGAGTCGAGTGCAGTCACGATGTTTGGATTGTCATGATTAGGCCTATAGCGAAGTGAGATTGTGTTTTGTGGCTAGTAAATATTCGTATTTTGTTGAGATTTTGAGTGATTTCTGTTGCTGTTCTGTGCATTTTGAGGAAAAATATGTTTTCCGTCATTTTCCGTTTGAAAAACCACTTTTAAAAGGCTGTTTCTGTGAAATTGCAGAAAATCACTGTCATGTCCCTACATAATAGCAGGTACTATCGACAACGAGAGAAAGGTTATCGATATCGCTACATGTAAGTGGCAAAAAACAAGCGATTATCGACAAGAATAGCAATAAAGAGGTTATCGATAACAGCCCTAGTTGACGCTGTAGTGAATTATATTGGTGACATAAATTGAGGAAAAAGAATTAAAATTGATGAAAAAATGACAGAGAAGAAGCTTTCTTGGTGATAAATAAGCATAAATAATTTTCTAGTCAAAATTTCTCAATTCTGCGTAGAACCTTGGTGAACCTCATGTTAGTCATGTAGCTCTCAGATGGAACAAAAAAAAAATCAAAATCTGTCAACAAATAAATGAGCATTTTTTGTGAGTTTTGAAAAATATGCATAAATTAGCATAATCAATGAGTTTCAAAATTCTGTGGAGAAATTTTGTATCCCCACCTACATGTAGAGCTATCATATAAAGCAAACAACATTGAAATTTATCAACAAATTACATGTAAAAAGAAAACACATTTTTGTGATTTATGAATAAATTTTGCATAAATTAGCATAATTTTCTTGTCAAAATTTCAAAATTCTGTGTGGAAGTTTGGTGACCCTCTACCAGATGGATGAAAAATAATCAAAATTGGTCAAGAAATAAAGAATAAGCATTTTATGTGAATTTGGAAAAATATTAAAGCATAAATTAATTTTGCATAAATTAGCATTAAAAAATTTCTAGGCATAATTTAAAAATTCTGTGTGAAAGTTTGGTGAACCTCATGAAGCTCTACCAGAAAAAATCAAAATCGGTAAACAAATAAAGAAGCATTATTTGTGAATTTTGAAAAATGCGCATAAATTAGCATATTTAATGAGTTACAAAATTATGTGTAGAAATTTTGAATCCCCCCATCTAGTGCTATCACAAAAGCAAACAGAATTAAAGTCGGACTTGAAATGAAGAAGAAGCATTTTGAAATTGTGGATGGACGACAGATGACGGACGCCACGCCACGGCATATAGGCTCATCCATTTGGGCTGGATAAGCAAAAAAACACATAGTATTTATGAAAGAATGAAATGGTAGAAAAGAGTTGCTCAAAATTGTTCTGTTATAAAATGTACAGTATGTCTTCACAAAACATGTTATACAAAAAGGTGCCCAATGTACACTGTACATTATGTAGGTGCAGTTTATAAAGTGTGTGAAAGTTGCATTCATCACTTCTGGTCTGTTTTACCAAGATGGATTTTGTGGAAAATTATTCTGGTGTACCCAAGCCAAGGAAAGTAAAGCATAGAAATACAAGAATACAGCCTGATTTATTGATTTTTTTTAATGACTATGTGTAACAAACAATTGTATTGGTTATTTGGCTTATAATCATAGAACCGGAACATATTTCAGCATCAAGTACTTAAAGTCAAAAGTATGTTTTAAGTTTTAACACACATACCTGATCTTCAGGAATTTATTACTGATTATTTCTGGAAATCTGAGAATACTGATTATTTAGATTTGGATATTAATACTGCATTGCTATTGAGCAAAGTGGCATTGATACACTTCATAATATACAGAATACAATGTATTATACTATGACGCTCGAGGATCTGGCTAAAACTATTCACATCGAAGGAAACCCTTATCCCGAGGGCCAATAGCCTGAGGGTTTTGATGTGTGAATAGTTTTAGCCTGTTCTGAGAATTTGTTTTAAAGCAGATCTACATTGTATACGAACCAATAGTGCCACCTTGAGTCCTCAACTACATGTAGTACTACTCATACCTGGAGCCCATTTCATAAAGCTGTTTGTAAGTTACGAATGACTTTGCCTAAGAACAGGTTCCAGTCGTGCATATACAATGTAGCTGTGCGTAACTTTACGAACAGCTTTATGAATAAGTGGAATGCCTCTGGCGGTCTCACCTGCATCACGCGATTCAATATAGCAGCAGTGCTGACTTTGAAAACTACTATCAAATAATTATTCACAAAAAACACCATTCATATAATGATACAGTACTACATGTACGTTCATTGACATTTGACCTTGATCATGTGACCTAAAACTTGTCAGTGAAACTTGATTACCCCTATATCCACATTTTATACACTATATCTATAAACTTTGAAAGTTATGACAGCAATCTAATAATTACCTCTAAAATGGCCAAAGTTCAATGACCTTAAATGACCTTTGACTTTGGTCATGTGACCTGAAACTCGGACGAAATGTTCAAAGATACTTGATTACTCTTATGTCCAAGTTTCATGAATCAGATCCATAACCTTTCAAAGTTATGATGGTAATTCAACAGATACCCCCCCCCCCACCTAGCCAAAGTTCATTGACCTTTGACCTTTGTCATGTGACCTGAAATTTGCACAGGATGTTCAGTAATACTTGATTACTCTCATGTCCACGTTTTATGAACTAGACCAATAAACTTTCAAAGTTATATGATGGTAATAAATTCAACAAATATACCCCCAACTTGGCCAAAGTTCATTGACCTTGATCATGTGACCTGAAACTTGCACAGGATGTTCAGTGATACTTGATTACTCTTATGTCCAAATGTCATGAATCAGATCCATAAACTATCAAAGTTATGATGGTAATTCAACAGATACCCCCATTATGGCCAAAGTTCATTGACCTTTGACCTTGGTCATGTGACCTGAAATACACACAGGATGTTCAGTGATACTTGATTACTCTTATGTCCAAGTTTTATGAACTAGACCAATAAACTTTCAAAGTTATGATGGTAATTCAACAAATACCCCCAACTTGGCCAAAGTTCATTGACCTTAAAAAATGGCCTTCGACCTTACTCATGTGACCTGAAACTTGCACAAGATGTTCAGTGATATTGATTACTCTTATGTCCAAGTTTTATGAACTAGACCAATAAACTTTCAAAGTTATGATGGTAATTCAACAAATACATGTACCCCCAACTTAGCCAAAGTTCAGTGACCTTAAATGACCTTTGACCTTAATCATGTGACCTGAAACTTGCACAGGATGTTCAGTGATACTTGATTACTCTTATGTCTAAGTTTCATGAATCAGCTCCATAAACATTCAAAGTTATGATCGTAATTCAACAGATACCTCCAATTTGGCCAAAGTACATTGACCCTAAATGACCTTTGACCTTGGTCATGTGACATGAAACTCAAGCAGGATGTTCAGTAATACTTGATTAACCTTATGTCTAAGTTTGATGAACTACATGTAGGTTCATATATTTTCTAAGTTATGATGACATTTCAAAAACTTAACCTTAGGTTAAGATTTTGATGTTGATTCTCCCCAACATGGTCTAAGTTCATTGACCCTAAAATGGCCTAAAAATGACCTTTGACCTTGGTCATGTGACCTGAAACTCAGGCAGGATATTCAGTAATACTTGATCAACCTTATAACCAAGTTTCATGAACTAGGTCCATATCCTTTTTTCTAAGTTATGCTGTCATTTCAAAAACTTAACCTTAGATTAAGATTTGGTGTTGACGCCGCCGTCGGAAAAGCGGCGCCTATAGTCTCACTCTGCTATGCAGGTGAGACAAAAACACCACCCAGGCCAGTTTCCTGACCCATAATGCTAGTGTAGTCTAGTAATATAGATCCACTTGAATGATAACATGCTATTAAGTACTCATTACATTTATACTGCAATAATTATGTTACCAAGTAGCAAAACAATAACTTTTCCTCTCAAAACATTTTTGTTTCTCTACACAAATACAATTATAGGTCAATGTATTCTGTATTTTGTACATGTACATGTACATGTCTGAGAAATTTATATTTTAAGACTATGTAAATATTTATAACACACAGTCATTGAGAGACCACACACAGTTCACTCCCCCTTTAAAGGGATGGTCCGGGCTGGAGATATTTCTATCTCAATAAATAGAGTAAAATATATATACAGAGCAAAATGATGAAAATTTGATCAAAATCGGATAACAAATAACAAAGTTATTGAATTTTAAAGATTTGCATTATTCCGGTGAAATAGTTCTAGGCATGTCTTTATGAATATTCATTAGGTGGGCTGATGATGTCATATCCCCACTTGTTCTTTTGCATTTTATTTTATGAAATTAGGTTTATTAAAAAATGTTCTACCAAGAACTAAAACAATTGGATTGACAACTGATTAAAGTGCATTAGTTATTTATTGCCGCAACTTATATCATCATAATGGAGACACATTATTTACACATGTATGAAAAAATGAAACATTTATGATTTCATATAATAACATAAGAAAAAGAAAAGTGGGGATGTGACATCATCAGCCCACCTAATGAATATTCATGACTATAAACGTTTTCACAAAATATTTACAAACTTTAAAATTCAATAACTTCATTGATGAAATTTTCAGCACTTTGCTCTACAGGTGAATTTTACTCTATTTATTTAGATATAAATATTTTCAGTCTTGACCATCCCTTCAATACATGTCTTTCTTCCACCCCTATCATTCCTCATCACATCAAAAAATAAAAAATAAATAAAATAGAAAGAAAAAAGGCTAGTAACTTTATATGAAAAATTTCATCAAACCCCCCCCCCCCCCCACACACATAGGCTACATGTAGGTGCACCCAGTCAGATTCGCACAATGGCTTTAATAATTGCTTGAGCTGCCATGCACGGCAATGTACATATCTTTAGCATAGTGCGCGTATGGGGTGGAAAAACCTATACAAAATGGGATATAGTAATAAGTATACATGTACGTGACGTCAGCTGGAAAATGAACTATGTCATAACAACAACAACAACAACAACTATGTCATAGCAAATATTTTTTCCTAGAAAAACTACTTATTTTCTCCTTGTGTACACTCTCAATGCAACAATAAAATGTGCATGGAATACCTGTATTTACTTTAACAAGCTTTTTGATACCCAATATACATGTAGTAGGCCATTTGAGAGAAAACATGTTAATTCATACACTATATATCACATTGGTGGAACAGAGTTATGATCGTTTTTTTTTCTATTCATTTGGTATACACGTGTATTATGTACAGATTGAATACAGAAATTGTGCTATACAATTCTAAGCAGGTTCTTGCAAATGAGGTCTTCTTTTCTTCATTAATCCCAAAAGCTTTCTGCTGGTCTTCATTATTTTTTTTTCTGTAACTATACAAAAGATCTACTATAGCACCAAAATTAATTCAAGTAGAATTCAATTCACTTGATAATAATATTCAAATAGTGAATATCAATGCATATCACTTGACAGTAGGCCTACAATGGTGCACTGCAATAGATGTTCAAAATTATCTGAGTTCAGATGAACTTCAAGAAAACATTCTCAGTACATGTTACAGGTCTGCAAATGTATCTTGAAGATGTCAATTTAAAGGACAAGTCCACCCCAACAAAAAAAAGTTGATTTGAACAAAAAGAGATTAATGTAAACAGACATAACACTGAAAATTTCATCAAAATCAGATGTAAAATAGGAAAGTTACATGCACAAGTATCCTGGTCAGTACAAATGAGGGGACTGATGACGTCACTCACTATTTCTTTTGTATTTTACTGTATTATATGAAATATTCTAATTTTCTCCTCAATGGAAGGTGAAACAAGTTTTCTTCCTCAATGAACATGGGGAATTGCAAATATTTTAACATTTTATGGTTCAGTCAAGCTGGTCCTTATCAAATCTGTAAAAATTTAAATATTGTATAATTCAAACATTAACAAACAAAGAAATAGTAATTGAGGGACATCATCGACTCTCTCAATTGCATGTTGCTGAGTTGTGCATATAACTGTTTTGTGAAAAATAAGCGAAACTTTAAAATGTCATAACTTTCTTATTTTACATCAAAATTTGATAACATTTTCAGCATTATTCTTGTTTGATTTTTCTCTATCGATTCAAATCAGAATTTTCCTGCGGTGAACTTAACCTTTATTAATGTCCGCGGGAGAGTGGGGTAAATAAGGCCGCCTGTTGTTAGTTTTTAGCTCACTGCTCGAGAATGGAAGGGTCAAATGGATGTTTGTGCGCTAGCATATTTATTAAAAAAAACACTTAACATTCTAATAAATTTCTTAATCTTTCATTACTTTTCTGGTATTTTTCAACAAACTTTTGGTCTGACCTGCTCTAAATGAACTTCCCCTTTCAAACAGTCAGTGACATGACACTGACAGTCAGACATGGAAACGAGGCTGCAAAGTGCAAGAGTCAAGACAAGTGATTGTATTTTCCAAATGATGTGGTATTTAATCAAAGTTTAGAATGAAATATCTACGTTTACACACCATAAATGAGAAAATATGAGCACAATCGATCCCATATCATCATGACATCATGTCTAGCAGGGACCCACACATAATTACACTGTAACACTACGACAGCCTATATGGTAGGGGGTCCTAAAGCTGCGCGGGTCCTAAAGCTACGCAGCACTCATCGCGCATACAGTTTTTATGGCAAATGCCCGGGGCAAATGCGCACTCTGTGTGTGGAACTGTGACTGCAGAGTGACGAACGATTCCTATTCAATTTTTTCTTCAGAGGCTGCAGTAAAATCTCTAAATGCAGAGAAACCAACAACTGTTTGGAATTTTGGAGTTATATTCGCTTAAATTTCATTTTATCCTATAATAATATGAATGTATTTTAGAAATTGAGGCACAAGAAATACTATTTTTTTGCATGATAAATCGAGTGCGTAGCTTTAGGACCCCTTCTACATCGGGTGGCGAAATCAAGAGGTGTTCGGAAAACTCGGCGGGATTTTCGTATTAGTGAGTTTTGCGATATTTTCTTCTTGGTTAATGATCTTTAGAATGTTTGCCACAAATTAGGGCTTACCTTTAGAATCCAATGTCATGAATCGATTACAAAAATCTCTAGATTTTAAAACGAGAAAACAACGGATACGACGTACCGGTACTTGTTAACTTTTTTAGAAATTACGTTTTTGAGATAAAAGCGGATACATGGATACTAAGATACGTGGATACACATGGATACGAGGATACGTGGATACTGGGATACGTGGATACTACTACCGTACTGATAAATGGATACATGGATACGAAGATACGTGGATACGCGGATACGTGGATACTACTACCGTACTGATAACTGGATACATGGATACGAGGATACGTGGATACGCGGATACGTGGATACTACTACCGTACTGATAACTGGATACATGGATACGAAGATACGCGGATACGTGGATACGAGGATACGGGCAGCTGGGATAATGTTTGTGGATACGGGGGAGGGGGTACAGGGGAGTATCCAGCTTTCGCCAAAGGGGGGGGGGGTGGAAGGAGGGAGAGTCGTGGGGGTATGTTATACAGGGGAGGATCCATGCACCTTTCGCGAAAAGGGGGAAAAGAAGGGAGAATCAGAAAATATTTTCATCCACATTTCAGTCGGTCGATCTGTCGTTAACTAAAAGTAGAATTTTGTTGGTTTATATTATTTTCTTGGTTTAACATGGCCCAGTGCAGTACGTGTCTCAGTCATCTTATTTAAAAAAAATCATTTTCAAGACAATACAGGCATATAGCTCATTTTTTTGTCCTTGTTTAAACACTTTTCCTTTTCCTTTACGTTGTTTTTCTCCTTTCTTTTCTTCTTTTTTTTTAAATATATTTTTCTTTTCTCTTTTATATTCTTCCTTTCTTGTCCATTCTATTTTTGTTTCTTTTTTAATTAAAAATAAAATTGTACAGGCCTACCTATTTTTTTTAAATCAAATTCTTGTGATTTTCACAGTAAATTATAAGACAGAAAACTGGACTTTTGGTTCGTATAATTAAAATAATATATACATGTATATACCCTTCTTTTTAGAATTGTAGAGCAATATTTTTGCTGTTTTTTCTCTATAAATCTAGAGATTATGATGAATATGACATGGATTCTGAATGTTTAGAAGGATAAATATGAAGCGATTCGTATAATATAGGCATATCTCATCTTCTGTCCTTGTTTGAACCCCGCGGGGGGGGCACTTACATTGACGAGTGGATACCATGCGCGACCAAAAAAAAAAACACGTAAAAAGGATGTCTTTTTCACGATAGGGCACGTTATGTACGTAACGTGATAAGGGTGTCAAAAACACAAAAATAATGAAAAAAGGGTATCTATTTCGCTAGGAAAATTACGTGTTTAGGGTCGAATTCGCGGGGATGATAAAACAAAATTAAAATGTTTTATAAAGGATGTCCTTTTTGCCCCAACACTTCGTATTTAGAGTCACGACTTGCGCGAGGTGTAGAAGGTGGGGTCGTACTAAACCAAATAAGGTAAAGCCGACGACCGAAGGACCCGTAACAATAAAACATTCCTGTACTTGTTTAGGGGTTCATTTCAGGGAACATTTGCCAAGAGTATCGTTTTGTTACCAATTCTTGTAGGGTAGGGTTTCACGCGCCAATACTTGTTAAGGGGCGCATTTTCAGAATATGGAAATTACGTGTTTAGGGTGCTTTTCGAGACCCCATGGTCGCGCATGGTATCCACTCGTGAATGGAAGTGGCTCGCGCTTCGCGCTCGCATTGCCTTTGTAATGATTCCCATTCAAGAGAATTAAATGACATTTCATATATCCAGTTCTGAAATCAATTTGCACACAATGTTTTAGCTCGCACCTCAAGCTTTCATTATTTTGTTTGATTTACACAAATTGTTATATAAAAGTTTCCAGCTCGCGCTGCGCACTCGCATTGTTTGATTTGTGAGATACCTATCCTCTTTGGAAATTCTTTCCAAAATTTGTCAAAATGCTCCTTTATCATGTCAATATACAAAAAATTAAGCTCGTGCTTCGCGCTCACATTTAATTGTTCGAGACACACAGCTTGTTTTTTTAAGGCGGTTTTCCACTAGGGCGCGGACAAGACCAGGAAGGGTTGCGGAAGCTACTTTTGTCATTTCGGCATGCTGTCCGCAACCAAATTCCGTAAAAGATTATGCAAATGATCTTGTCCTAGGACACGACCAGGACTGTCTGCGTATTGTCGTAGGACATTCCTGGAACTGTCCTGGGACAAGATTATCTAAATCAATTTGTCGGCGTTCGGCGCGGACAGCATGCAGATCGTATTAGGACAGAACCGGAGACATTTAGGACAATGTCACGAGTGGTAAATTTAAGGACGAGGACAATAAGAATAATTTTCGGACAAATTGCGAATACTCCAAGAAAATTATCGTTCATATATTTTTTTTAAATGAATTTAGGGGTGTTATTTGGGGTTTGGGGTGCGGTTTTTTTTTAAGAAACATTGATTTTCTTATTAAATCCGATTTAGGAGCAGGCGAGAATGAAGTAATTCGTCATGAAAGTACGCTATTAAAAAAAAAAAATCGACTACAAAGACGATGTAGGGTTTTCTTTTATTTTAAATCAAATTGCATACATTGGTGGAAATCCCTGGGGGACAGGGAGACGCTTCCCCTCACTTTTTGGAATTTGATATCAAATGCCCCCCCCCCCCACTTTTTGGAACGAGCAAACAAGAAAAAATGGAAAGAGAGGAAAAAGAAGAGAAAAGAGAATAGAAAATGAAGAGGGAAAATAAGAGGAGTAAGACGAGTGAATAAAATAAGATGAGGGGGGGATTTAATTCAAGTCACTATTTTAGATTTTCGCTCGCTTTGTGCTCACATTGCCTAATCTATGATATACATAACTTGCTCAATAGGCTTATATTGAGCTTAAAATATCAAGTTTTGAAGTAAATGTATGAAATATTTATCGGACACTGAGTTTTCAATTTGTTTGATTTACAAATATATTTTATAGTTTTCTGTAAAATGACTATATTTTATGGTCTAAATATCGACATTTTCCGCTCGCGCTGCGCACTAGCATTATTTAATTCGTCAAGTAACTTTTCTCTTCGTGTATTCCATATTTTTTTGAAAAATATCCCTTTTTAGGCTTATCTGATTCTGAATAGTATCAGCTAAAGCTGCGCACTTGCATTTTCATTGGGGAGTAATGTATACCTATATCAATTGTAACAAATTATTTTAAATTCCTCTTTCTTGACAGTTTATCAAAATTTTCGGCTTGCAATTTGCGCTCGCATTATTTTTAAAGTATTCTTTAAAGTATATTAACCCATGCATCCTTTTCATGATTACAAAATATCCATTTTTTTTACCTTGATATTAATTTCGCGACCTCATTGGGCTTATTAGATTAATAAGTAAGAAAATAATATTTTCAATATTTCCTAATAATCATTGTCCGGTTTTTTTTTCAGAACGGAATATCGACAAGTTTCATCTCTCGACAAAAACAAAAATGTCCTTAAAATTTCCCGGTCGCAACCAACTGGAAATATATGTATTGATAAAAATATCAACTTGCGCTTTGACTCGCATCATTTATTAAGCAGGATCCATATCCAATTCGTAATTGCGCTTAAATTAACTTTTTTTGGGGGATCGGAAAATCAAATATCTTTAGCTCGCGGATCGCGCTCTTATTATTGATATTATGATAAAGAATGTAATTAGAATGTCCAGATTCTAGGTTTGAATCTAAACACACGCACGCATATTTATTTAGATACGAATCTTGTTCCAGTTTCAGATCAGATTATCAAATTATTAATGTAGGAATGTTATCCATTTATCCACTTGCATCCTTTTCATGATTTACAAAACGTGAGATGTCGAATTTCGTTTCGGCTCGCGCTTCGCGATCACATCAAGTGTATAGTCATACCCCTATCCTGTTCGTGATTTTAAAAGGTGCTTAGAATGTCCTGTATATAGCTGGGAATGTAAGAAATATTCAGCTCGCGCTTTGCGCTCACATTATTTGATTGTTGAAATATGTAGGCTAAAAACAATTGTGTTTGTCGGTGTAATAGTATTCACTTTTTGAAAGCAGATTTTGTGCATTTTATACATGACAATAAATTATCTCGGATCTAAGGTAACTTTAAAAAGACTGCATATGTTAATAGCAAAGTCGAGGCTCCCTTTATAACATTACTTTCTAATAGTTTTTTCCACAAATTAATACATATATTACAAAAGAGGAAGAAAACGGGAAGTTAGGATGCAAATTGCATTCGACAGGCACATGCAGACCAAGGGGCGAGGTGGTCTTGCTTACCCCTTTAAAAAAAGTACAAACAGAAGAAATATAAGTAAAATGGAAAGGGAAACTTAAAAAATGATATGGTGGAAAAGAAAAACAAAGGGGGGATGTCGTGCTATTACGGCCCTCCTCTCCCTGCTGCTGGCTTATCCCTCCCAGTATTAAAGAGATATACAAACAGCACAAAAGAAATAGGAATTACAGGGGCCGCGGAACCGGGGGGGGGGGGGGGGCTGGGGAGCTTCAGCCCCCCCCCCCCCACTTTGAAAACCGTTCCGCGGCCCCTGGATAAACAAAGGAGATGAATGAAATGAGGTGAAATAGAATCAAGTAGGAAAAAAAATCGCGATAATGAACAGAAAATAATTGGCCAAGATTGTGAATGTGTAAGATTAGAAATATCAGTTTTAATTTTTGGACGAACTTGTGAATCCAGTGTCTAATCGCCTTTGCCTCCTCTTGTACCAATTAAAATATAGACTAAAAAAGAAAATGTAAATGGGCAATTCCAGGAGGCCGAATGCGATCTCTACGCCCTATTGGCTGCGTAAAAAGGAAAAATGGAATAAATGCAAAGAATAGTGGAAAAGAAGAAAAAGCGTGAAGAAATTTACAGACGGGAAGATATCAGTGTTTCAGCTAGGTCAATTTGTTAAAATTATTGGTTCATTTCGCTCTTCATGCTTTTAATACTTTAATTAAGAAGATTGTGCACGCTATTCATTTTTACGAAAAATACTTAGGTCTTTTCGTCCTTGATGTTTGAAAGAAGTTCGCGCTCATATTTTATGTTTATGAGAAACATGTTCTGTGCACGACTTTTTCAGGAAGGCCTTTTTTTTAAGAGTCGTGGCGTATAGTGGTTCTGACTCCCGCCTTGTAAACGGAGAGTCGTGTGTTCGATTCTCACCGCGGTCTATATACCGTCCTTTGGTAAGACGTATTGCCGGCACACCTTGCCACTCTCGACCCAGGTGCTAAATGGGTACCCGGTTGGATGCGAAAGTTATTGTATGCTTGAATTTGCAAGCGCCATTTCGAGGCTGCGATGAATGCAAGGAATGCTTCCCAAGATGTGGAAATTGTGCACTTTTCATGCGGGATTGAAATGAATCATGGGACAATAATATGCTGTAAATCGTTTTGAGCCGTTCTGAGAAAAGCGATATTTATAAACATGCTATCATTTATTATTATTTCTTATTAATAAAATATCATTCACGATCAAACAAAGTGCTTAAAATGCATTAGGAATATAAACTTGAATTTCTGTTTTTTCTTATATTCCTTTTTCACATTTTTTTCTTTCCTCGTCTCATGCCGGTCATTAACTTCAATAGATTACGTAATCACTATTAAATCTTAATCCCTCCTTTCAAGAATTTGGGGTATTAATCTTACACGGTATCCCTATAGTCTCAAAGGCATTCACAGGTGGTTCTTTATCAATGAACTGAAGGAATTCTGAAGTGACATTTTTTAACATAATTAAATCGAATTACATGTGTTGTGCAAGCACGTCATATTTCAAAATTTCCAATTGTTGAAAATAAGCGTATCTTTAAATGTCATAACTTTCTTATTTTATATTCGATTTTGATAGATTTTCAGTATACTGCATTCGAGCAAGACAGTATCTAATTACCAGTTTATTAATAAGGTGATGTTGTAACTGTAGGTATGTCGTGTATGCATTTTTCGTTACAGCATAATCGTAGATGATAATAAATATTGGCAATTAAACACATTATTTAACGTAAATTACTAAAGAATTTTTAATGTATACAACAAGACCCCCCCCCCCCAAAAAAAAAGCAAGGAATGTCCGTTTTTAGGTCTAAATTTATGTACAAAACGTACTTAAAATATGAAGTTTCCGATCGCAATAGGCCCTATAACATATTTTAAATCGCGCTTCGCACTCGAATCAGTAATATTGTTTAGTCAGATATAACATTCCTGTTCACCATTTCAAAAAACGCTAAGAAAGTCATGTCTTTTCATAAACCGGTCAACTTATTCAATTTTTAACTAGGTCTAAATTCATAAAATATTTATTTAAAAAAAAAAATCATTTTTGATAAAAATTAAGATATAGAACGAATCATATAGGACTAATACTTATCCGTATTTATAATCAGAACGAGACATTCACATTACAACCCACCAATTAAAGTTTAATCCAATTTATGCTTAAAACGAGATATTATATCATAGGCGTCATTGCATGCCGATGTTCTGTTACAATTGCAGTTCTCCATGCTCTCTTGATAGTCTTCTGGATGTATAAGTAGGAAGATAATTTTTGAAAAGAAGTAAATTATATGCCAATAATGCAATATATCATTCACAAAACTTTGTATTGCACTCCCTTACTTCATATTCTTATTTTTCTTTATTCTCCTCCTCCGTCTTCTCCTTTTATCCTATTTTCCCCCTTCTGTAATTCCTCTTCTATTTCTCTTCATCAAGTTCACTCTTTCTATAATTTTTGAAAAGAAGTAAATTATATGCCAATAATTATAAATAGAACGAGTCATATGAGATAATTTATAATCAAAACGAGACATTCACATAACAAGACATAGGAATGAAATTAATTTGTTTAAAAAAAGGATTGTGATATTGGCCCTATGATGTGTCTCGTTGCAATTACCAACAGGAGTGAGTGAAATTAATTGTCGAATTGTAACCAATGTTTTGAAATTGATTGGTCATTTTAATATAACCAAAACGTATATATCGTTCTTATTATCCCCTTACTTAACTATTTTGTTGTTCTCTGTTGCTCGTGTCTTATTACTTATCACTGAGTTGTACATGATTGTAATTGTTTTGCGAAATATAAGCGAAAAACTTCCAAATGTCATAACTTTCTTATTTTACATACGTTTTTTGATGAAATTGGCTTGTTTCTTATTTCTCTATTGATTCAAATCAATAACTTTTTGGGTAGACTTGACCTTTAAGCTGCATATTCGTACATGTTATTATATTAGCCTTCTTTTATGTTGACTGAAAAATCTATAATAATCCAAATAGTTTATTTATATTTTGTTTACTGAAATCAACTTAATTAAATAAAATCAATCCTAAAAAGGATTAAGATTAATTGGTCAAATTGTAATCATATGGGCTTAGGGAATTGATATATGTCTCGTTATAATTATAAAGAGAGCAGCCAATTTTTAACAATTCACTGATGAAAGTAGCCTTTTCTATCTTTTCTCTCAAGAAAAATACAGATTAAAAGTGACGATGTCAATTATCTGAAAATAAGGTAATTAGGGTCTGTGATGCTTCGTTCTAAAAGTACACTTAGTATCATGCACTTCTTCATGTGTTTTCCATGTTCCAGAGTATCAAAAACTCCTTGATGTTCTTATCCAAGTATCTATGTATCTAAGTTTTCATGTAGGCATGTGCCCGTAGCCGCGTATCCAAGTATCCATGTAACCAAAGGTATCTAAGATCCCCGTATCCACGTATCCGCGTATCCACGTATCCAAGTATCCAAGTCTCCAATAGTATCCAAGTATCCACGTATCCACGTATCCGCGTATCCACGTATCCACGTATCCAAGTATCCAAGTATCCAATAGTATCAAAGTATCCACGTATCCACGTATCCGCGTATCCACGTATCCACGTATCCAAGTATCCAATAGTATCCAAGTATCCACGTATCCACGTATCCAAGTATCCGCGTATCCAACAGTATCCAAGTATCCACGTATCCGCGTATCCACGTATCCACGTATCCAAGTATCCAAGTATCCAAGTCTCCAATAGTATCCAAGTATCCACGTATCCACGTATCCGCGTATCCACGTATCCACGTATCCAAGTATCCAAGTATCCAATAGTATCCGCGTATCCACGTATCCACGTATCCAAGTATCCAAGTATCCAACAGTATCCAAGTATCCACGTATCCACGTATCCGCGTATCCGCGTATCCAAGTATCCAATAGTATCCAAGTATCCACGTATCCGCGTATCCGCGTATCCACGTATCCAAGTATCCAAGTATCCAAGTCTCCAATAGTATCCAAGTATCCACGTATCCACGTATCCGCGTATCCACGTATCCAAGTATCCAAGTATCCAACAGTATCCAAGTATCCACGTATCCACGTATCCGCGTATCCGCGTATCCAAGTATCCAATAGTATCCAAGTATCCACGTATCCGCGTATCCGCGTATCCACGTATCCACGTATCCAAGTATCCAAGTATCCAAGTCTCCAATAGTATCCAAGTATCCACGTATCCACGTATCCGCGTATCCACGTATCCACGTATCCAAGTATCCAAGTATCCAATAGTATCCGCGTATCCACGTATCCACGTATCCAAGTATCCAAGTATCCAACAGTATCCAAGTATCCACGTATCCACGTATCCGCGTATCCGCGTATCCAAGTATCCAATAGTATCCAAGTATCCACGTATCCGCGTATCCGCGTATCCACGTATCCAAGTATCCAAGTATCCAATAGTATCCAAGTATCCACGTATCCATGTATTCATATCCATACATGTTTTAATATAATAGTATCCAAGTATTCTGTATCCATATATAGATATCAACGTATATCATTCCTTAAACAACATCATCAACATAATTATATACCATTGCACGTGTCCTCGATCACGCGCCCCCTCTTTGATCCCTTCATATATATCATCCCTTTTTAAGTCCTCTGATTATTATATCACCTGTCATTACTTCACTCTCTCCTACTACATCCACCACATTGGACAAGTCGTGTACTCCCTCTACGGGGCCATCCCCCCTCCCCCATCTGCCCCCTCCCCCCATCCTTTATCCATCTCCCGATCCGATTCCTGCTTGTCGCCGGGGACTCTTAATTCACTCACGAACGTAGAGGGCGACAAAACTGATATCGCACCACACCGGCAGCAGCAATTAGTAGGTAATTGCTCTTTTGTAATCGATTCATGACATTGGATTCTAAAGGTACTCCCAAATTAGTGAAAGATATTTGTTGAAATATTAAAATTGGGGTAGTTTTTATTGTTTGAAAACAAAGTGCGTAGCTTTAGGTCCCCCCATCATACAGCGGCCAGGCCCAGGGAGCGCTTGTTCAATGAGCGACCTTCTCCGCCCGCCCACACCAAAAAATCATGACAACTTACCCGAAGCTTCGGCGAAGCGAAGATGATGTAAGCACACCAAATAGATGTTGCACAAGAACCACAAATGTCTCCCAGCTGTCCAAGCCATTGAAAATGATCCGATATTATAAATCCTTTTTTCAAAAGGGTTCGAATTCCAAATCAATATCTTTCCATCCAGGAGATATTCCAGTCGTGCCTGAAATCACAGAATTTTAATGGTATATTTCTCCAAGAACAAAGTGTTTTCCAGAACCTTGCTCGTAAAGCACCTCGATCTCGTCTGGTCCAACTTTGTTAATAATTAGTTTACCGTCCAGACTCGACTCGATCGACTCACTATACCGTACTCGTACTCGACTCCGGATGCGGCGCCATGCTGCAGCTAGCTTTGCCTGTTAGGTGATTTACATATCATGTTCAATATGGAGCTCAAATATCAAGTTTGGAAGTCAATATACAAAACATATTTCACCTCGGAAATCGAACTTTCATTATTTTGTGTGATTTACAAATTGATTTTAAAAAGTGCTCTGTAAAAATGTCACTTTTATGGTCTGAATAATTTTATCAACATTTGCTGCTTGCTCGCAAATTTTGATTTATCAGGTCCTCTTATTATCGTGTATTCCATAAAGTTTTCAAAATATCCCTTTTCAGGTCTGATTGTCAAGACGTATCAGCTAGCGCTGCACACTGGCATTTTGATTGGCGAGTTATGTATGTTTCAATATTGATTATACAACAAACTACTTAAAATCCCCTTTTCATGACAGTTTATCAAAAATTTTAGCTCGCGATTTGCGCTCGCATTAATGGTTAAAAATATATTAACTGATGCATCCTATTCATAATTACAAAGGTGAAATGTCTTGTTTTTATGCCATAATATCATCAGATTTCGCGCCCTCATTAGGCATTAATAAATATGATATTAATCTAATAATTAAATTGTCCCTTTTGTTTTATCTCGCGCTTAGCAAGAGGAATAGGAAGATAGTCATCATTTTCATGACATGTTTCTGTTTCTGTTTCTGTTTGTGGTAAACTCCCGTAGGAACTCGGCAGGACATCATTTTTTGCTGGTAAACGCCAAGCTGGTATATAACCAATTACCTTGGAAACATTTTACGTCTAGGTTAATCAGTCATAGTGGCTGGCGTAATAGACGACAGATATCACTCTTGGGCCTTTTTATCAAAGTGGAGACAATGGCAGAGTTGGGATTCAAACTCACAACCTTGCGATTATGAGTCCAATGCTCTAACCACTGGACCACACGACCCTTACATGTCGTAATGATGTCCCGGTCCTATGTCAAAACTCAAAGTAATAATAATGAAAATTTTTGCTCTTTTTTTTAAGTGCGATCCATACTCCACCTTACAATTTTCCTATATACAAAGTGCTTGAAATATAAAGCTGTAATTTACTCTTTTTTCAGATCGGAATATCAAAGTTTCATGATTTTCATGATTAAAGATGTATTTAGAATGCCTAGATTCTAGGTCTAAATATGAAACACGCGCGCGCATGTTTATTCAAATACTTAACTTGTTCTCTATTTAAATCATTATCCAGTTTCAGATCACAATATCAATTTTTTTCTGCTCGCGCTTTGTGCTCGCATTATTAATGTAAGAAGCCTGATGGGGTAGGAAGACCCCCTATTACTCATCCTTTTCATGATTTACAAAACATTGATTTTGATTGATTTATTTTATTTAAACACGTAAAAAGCCCTCGATCAGCCTATGGCTGTTTACAAAACATGAACAGAGTGGCCCATTTTTAGGTCTAAATCTCGATTTTTTTATGCTCGCGCTTCGCGCTCGCATCAATTGTTAAATTATATAGCTATCCTGTTCACGATTAAAAAAATTGATTAAATTTTCCATTCTTTCTTAAGAAATTTTCAAAAAAAATTTTACATATGAATTTGTTACCCCCTATTTTGTTCACCTAATATGAAGGTTTTATTCAGCTTGGGTCGGCTGTATTTGGCAGTTAATGATATACGCGTACCGCCTTGACCGAACTGTGCGTGTGGTAGAGATAGGCCGGGCCGAAAATACTACTTCTTGGGGCCGGGGGTGCATAAGTTTATTAATTGTGACAAAATAGAATCACTGTAATTTGTTTATGATATTGACTGTGGTACGACATAAGGATAACGGAGCAGCTTCTGTTTATGTTAAGATATAGACATATAAGGAAATGTTTTCTTCTGACCAAAAAGTGAGAATGATTTTCTCTGATTCTGTACTCCTTCCCTCGATGTACTCCCGAGTTCAGGTTCAGTTGTCTTAGCGACGCGTTGTTTACTACTGCGCGCATTGTGTGTGTACGTGATTATTGCATAGAAAGGTATTCGGCGTATTGTGTGGTGTATACTATGGGTGTATACACCGTTCATGCGCTGCACGTATACGTATATGCACCGGTATGCACACATTATTCATCCCTGGATTTGGCTTCTTAAAATGAGACAAGCATGATTTAACGTGAAAATTGACGGAGCTAAATATTAATCAATCAATATGAATTTTATATGTATGAAAAGCTTACATGTTACATATCCCTGTCTGGGAACGAGGATTTCCAAATCTAACGCAAAACGCGCTGCTGCCAGGTTGAACATCGTATACCAAAATCCAATCGAGCACAGTGCGACCAATAATGGATATTGTGCATGATAAGAACAAAAAAGTTAATTGCACTGTAAAGTTTAACCTAGAAGTGACGAATTTTTTTTTTCAAGAATGGGCATGATTTTACATGTAATGAAAAGGAAATGTTCTCTTCTTCTTCTTATATCTAGGACGAGGATATTGTACCCCCTTTCAATTTTTGATAGGAGAGGAAAGAGTATAAAGAGTTGATAGGCATACTAAAATAGACAATCGTGCGCAGTACGACTAATCAATTAACGTAGATTATGCGTGATAAATACAAAAAAAGTTCATAGGATTGTAAAGTTTGACCTAAAAAACACGGCGGTTTTTTTCAACCAATTAGGTTGAACCTTATATCACAAGAAAGAGTTACAACCTGTCTATCTGATAGTCGTTGAACTGAGACATTTTGATACGAAAGTCAGACGCTGTAAGAGAAGATCGAGCCCAAAACAGTGCAAAAAGTGCTTCTCTCACACAAAAACACGAGAAACTGTGTATTTTCAGTAAAAAAAACACGGTTGTTTTTTTAATCAGAATATAAAATGACAGATATCATGAGATGTAGAACAAGTCTAAGATTAAGAAACCGTTTGAACCCGTGAAAAATCTCGAGCGGTTTTTGAGATATGAGTTAAAAGAGCCGAAAATGGGTCTATTTTGTCAAGTTTTTGACGCCGGAATAAGGGATTTGCCAAGGTGCGCGTTAAGTGAACACAACAAATTCATATGCTCGCGCTTCGCACTCGCATTTTTTGATTGTTGAAATATGTAACACCTTCATGGCTAAGTGCAAGCAGTCCTTAACAGGTACCTTTTCAACAGGTAACAGTTCAAAACGTATATACAAATTTTCTGCTCGCGCTTTGCGCTCGTATTATTAATACTCATCCTTTTCATGATTTACAAAACATGAATAGAGTGTCTCGTTCAGTAAATATTATAGGACTAAATCTCGAAATTTTTTGCTCGCGCTTCGTGCTCGCATCAATTGTCTACTTATATACCTATTCTGCTTGAGTTACAAAAAGTGCTTAGAATAGATCTATTCTTTAGGTGAAAATGTCACCAAAAAATAAGCTCGCGCTTCGCGCTCGCATTATTTGATTTAAATGCTAACTGCACGCAGTCTTTAACAGATATCTTTTCCATCAGTTCATTTCTGCTCGCGCGCTTTGCGTTTGTAGTAATTATTAAGTTGCATTCACATCTTTAGGAAAAAATACATAACATTTCCAAAAAATTAGCTCGCGTTTCGCGCTCGCATCATATTAATAAGGATTATGATATTATATATGAATTTATAAAAATACAGCTAAGAAGTGACTAATGAGGACTACCCCTTCAAAGAAACAAACACAAATCATCTTCGAGCTGCCGATCGGGGAAAATATGTCTGAAACAAATTTCCGTCCCGTCCCCCCCCCCCCCCCCCTATTGACGAAGGCTGGATCCGCCCCTGTGTCCCCCCCTATATACCTTTTGGGAGAGATTTCCGCCCCTGCGGGGATCCACCACTTTTAAAATAAATGTTTAAACAAACGGGTATCATCTGAATCTGATAGTGATTTTCGACATACTTTCAAAGTCGTTCAGCGGAAATTAATGCGAGATGACCAGAGTCTTTTTTTTTTCAATTCATAATAAATTGTCACCATTTATGCATGATTTTATCAATGCCCTGATTTATTGGTAAACATGAATATTTTGTAATGAATCTATGGTATATGAGGGCCTACCTATGCCACAGATTCATAACATTACACAATATTCACGTTTACCAAATACTATTATTATAAGTACAATTTCGATTCATTCTTAACATTTTGACAGATTTTCCAAATTTAGTATATCATCAATTCAAATTCCATTTCAATCATTGCACTGTCTAAACCAAGGCTCTCCTTTTTAAAACAATTGGCCTATTATTATTTTATTTCAATCTCAACGGATTTTTTTTTACATGGGTAGGGCCTATAAAAACAAAAACTTCGTTCTCGATATTGTCTTTTTTATAGCATGATGATAACGGGTAGAATTAGAAACTCAGTTCTAGGATTTGTTTTTAAAAAAACAGTTTGGAGTCATGCAACAAAACTACAGCGGGTAAAAAAAATATAAGTTCTCGATAATGATAGCATTGTGGGGGAGATATATAGCAGCATAAATACTTAAAAATGTATCGGTCGTTACGTTTCTCAAAGGCCAGTTTGGGGATTTTATAACAAATTATCAAACATCATCCCAAAAAAAAATCGCTTGAGCAAGAAATACCGATATCGTTGTATGGAACAACTTATTACACCGTAGGCCTATCCAATTATCAAACCATATTAAAACTCTATAATTAATCATAATTTATGGTTCGTGTTCATTATTCAGTTTTGAACGAGTTACAATCAGTGAGGCATTAATATTTTGTCAATCCATGTACGATTTTTATTTATTTTACAATGAAATGTCTGAACAAAATAATGAAACACTTCTCAAGTTGTGATAAACAGCATCGTTGCCATAAACAAATATTCAATCTGACCAAATAAAGCATCATTTATAGAAAATAAAGAATAAATCACACTCCCTGTGACACATCTTTTCTGACAAAATATTCACGTCCATGCAATATCGTACCAAGCCTCTATAAGTGACAGAAACATCCCCGGTCACCATGCAGATCATCTTGAATATTGCGTAAAAAATACGCCTATTGATTTACATCAATAAAACATATAATGCAATTATGGCCCGTTTTAAGGGATAGAGAGTTTAAGTTGAGGATGTGAGCGTATACCGAGAATGAAATATAATTTGATATAGGTCTATATCAGTTAAGAGCTAAAAAATTATATATTGATGAGAAAAAGGAAAGTTTATCTACCTTCATCATGACCTGAACATGATACGTTTAAACTAAAGAAATCAAAACTTGTACGAAGTGCTGATATATATAGTGGGTATTCATAAATAAATAATAAAAATATTCTAAGCGGTACTGTATAATCGCGAAAAAAATTATTACATATTATCCAAAATATTTCTCCCGAACATGAGAGCGAGCTGAAAATATTCTTGAAAGACCAAAATTGGGCACAATAAGCACTTTTTGACATGATGAATGTCCGAGTGTAACTAAAGAATTAAGCAGACCTGAAAAAGGAAAATATTTTAGGGCTTTATGTAGAAATTCATGGATAATAATATACAAGCATCGCACTAAATAAACACTGCAAGCACGAAACTAAGTTTGTGAAGATTTTTATTAGGACATGAAAACGGAATATTATTATAGGCCTATATACGCCTTTTTTATGAAGAGAATACTTATCTCACAGAACATAATTAAGCAAGAGCTGATGTTTTCTTGTGTGTTTGTGTGTGTATGACTACAACAATCATCATCATCATGAGCAAGATCATTCAAGAGGAAATGCAAGCGCAAAGCGCAAGCGAAAATTGTATTTTTTTTAAAGTGACGTGCCAGATTTACTGTAAAGCTCTTTCCTCTCCTTATGTTTTTCATTTTCTTCTGTATTTTCTTTCTAATCTTTTTCCTTTTCTTTCTTTCTTTCTTTCTTTCTTTCTTTCTTTCTTTCTTTCTTTCTTTCTTTCTTTCTTTCTTTCTTTCTTTCTTTCTTTCTTTCTTTCTTTCTTTCTTTCTTTCTTTCTTTCTTTCTTTCTTTCTTTCTTTCTTTCTTTCTTTCTTTCTTTCTTTCTTTCTTTCTTTCTTTCTTTCTTTCTTTCTTTCTTTCTTTCTTTCTTTCTTTCATCTTCGACCTCCCAAAAGTGGATAATTCTAAATTTTAATGCGAGGGAGCGTGGCAACCAAGCAAGGAAATTCGCCACTTTATCAAATTTTGTGCAACTTTGCATTTTCAACCCATCATAGTGCAGAGCAGTGATCCACGCCATATTCTTAAAAAGGGAACATCTGTTACTTTTTTGAGCGTAAATGGGAGTGTAGAGCGACTAATGGGGCGTTGCAAGAAACTTACGATCAATTGCAAGTCTATTTTCAGTCTCTAAATCAATCATAATTTATGTCGTGCAATTAATTGCAAATTTGCGATTGATTGCTAATCTGCTCCATGAAACAAGGAGTGTCATCTGATTTGCTATAGTTAAAAGTGATCAATCAATTGCAACAGAATATTTGCGTTTGATTGCAAATATTTTCTTGCAACACCCCCTAAGCCAGGTAATTTGCAAATATCAATAGAAAGTCATAGTACTGAGGTGCAATAAGCACACTTCCAAATTTCCAAACTATTAATTTTTCACCATTCTCCCTTTTTTGTAGGCTAAAAAAAAAAAAATGGAACGGTGAAATATACCGTACCACGCGCCGTAGTGGTTCCGACGGGAGGTGGGGGGGGGGGGGGGGGGATAGAAAAAAAGGGAAAGAGAGAAGGGTGAAATATTATATAATTTTCTGAATATTATGTCAAAATATACCACAAAAACTATATTCGCTAGCACACATGCTACTAAACCTAACAAACTTTTCGCTAGCACACATGCTACTAAACCTAACAAACTTTTAAAAGAAAGTATAGTCACTATTCAACCTTCGTTCAACATTACATTGCTTTTTGACATTGCAATATCTCAGAAGTCTTACAGTACCTCTATATCTCCTCCTTGGTGACAAGTTAATAAACTTACATAAATACAAAAGGTTGAGCTATCATCTCTTAACATCAATCACAAAAAAGTCGTGTGCAAAATTTGCTTTCAATGCCCCAAAAATACATTAATACAATTTCTCAGCAAACTTTCAATGGGCAAAACAATGCAGTGATAATAGAATCATATAGGTGGCGCTATTTGCATCTGTGAAATGGCGCATGAAGATAAGCTCACACTCGTATATACGCAGTTCAATTCAATTTGATATTTCACCCATTCACCCCTTCACCCTTGCTCATTCCCTAAAGAATTTGCGTCTAATATATATATTATATGTATATAATATACCGCAGTGACATTATTGAGAAAACGAATTGATATCTAGCGTATAAATCGTTATGTTTCTAAAATAAAGGATGCTTGTACAAATACTGATGCCACCTGGGAAATCACCAAACTAATGTGCAGGTTCTTGACTATCAGGTTTCATCTAATTTTATTTCATTTATTGGTTTCCGTTTCACAATGTTGTACATAATATAATAAAACATAATAACAAAGTAAAAAATATTACAAAACATAATATCATATATAATATAATTTTAGATCTGATGAACACAAATTAAACATTAGGCATATTCAGATGATTTTAGTTGTAACGTAGAGTAAAACGGGGGGGGGGGGGGGCCTTGCAATAAAAGCAAAGCTTGTGGCAAGCCTCCAAGCATGAGCGCAAAACATTTCCCCACAGACTCGTGTATCTAAATGGCACTCTATAAAAAAATCATAAAAATAAGGATGAAATTAGTTCATCGGATGATTTCTACCATGGTGGATAGGATTAATATATCTGACATTCCATATCTGAACATGGGGGATCGACATGCTTGCTAAGTCAAGCGAAATTGAAGGTACAGGGGGGCGTTTCATGAAAGGACTTGTCGCACATTTTATCTGACAAGTACCAGTTTATCCGACACTTACCATAGGAACAGTGCCTCTCAGCCAATCAGAATCAAGGAAAGATGTCAGATCTGACAACTTGTCGGAATGAAAATATTAAACGCTCCCCATTGTGTATAATTACAAGAAACCTCCCGACGGGATCAAATTCATCACTAAAAGTATTTAAAAAAAATTAAAAAAAGTCCGAGCTGATTTTCTTTTTGAAACAACAGTTGTGTATATTTAGACCTAAAAATTGAACATTCTGAGCTTTTGGACAAACAATTGAAATTTCTTCTTCTTCTTCTCCTCCTCTTCCTCCCCCTCCTTTTTCTTCTTCTTCTTCTCCTCCTCCTCCTCCTCCTCCTTCTTCTTCTTCTTCTTCTTTTTACCTTTTCCTTCTTTATTAATATAGGACGAGGGATTTTATGAAATGTTTCACAATAATTTGCGAAAGAAGAAAACGGCAATTGATATTTCTTCATTCACTTTTTTTCATGGGGAAGGGCTGCTGGGCCGATTACTTTACCAATTTTTCTTTCTGTCTCCATTTCCTTTATCTCCTCGTTTTCACTTTCCTTTCCTTTTCACCTCTCTTTCATAATTGTTTTTTGTTTTTTGCTAGAGGGGGAGGGGTGCTCTCCCGTATATCACTTAACCCCTAGTATACTGGCCACCCTTTTCAAAGAATCGAGATTGGGGATATCCCCGGGGATATCCCTATCCTAGGGCTATAGGGATAGATACGCCAGTGTTCGTACCAGTGCATCTTGCGAAAACTCTAGACTGTACTAGTATACTGCCATCTACGATTTGACATCGCCGATATTTTTTTTTTTGCGTTCAAGGCAATGGTACTAATTAAACGCATTTAATTTCGGTTTACGAGGCTACATTAGCTTTTTCAGGTCGTATAAAATTACTTAGTGTTTCTTTGAAAAGCATTTTGAATAAAAATATTGTTTTATGAGAAAAGATATAATTAAACGCTTGAAGATAATTGACAATTAATAAATTCTTAATAAATGCCGTAGAAAGAGACTAGTATACGATCACGTACGTACATACTGTAAATAAACATTAGGGCAATAAAGGGACAAGTCATGATCCGATGAGAATACGCCATCCAGGCCATCCATACAATTCATGCATGCGGACCATTCACTGTGGCGGAGACAGTATTTATTGCTGGAGCGAACATTAGATCTACACAAACATTTGTTATCGAAAAGACTTCTACTTGTACTCGACGAATGCCTGGTTCAAGTAACTATTAATTATTATTTTGTATTTCATGATTTGAGCATGATCTACATTATGAATGATCTATCATCGAGGCCAGGCTGCCAAGGTAGGTCTACATTTTTTTTAACTAAAAATAAAATTGAGATCTGTCGACTGTGGCAGTGCCTGTTTGTTGTTTGCAAGCCTGTGCGACTGACTGGTAATGCCAATGGTGTGATTGAATTGAGCGTGAGTGTGACACATTAATACAAAATAGTTATCACAGTCAGTCATTCGCCGGGGTGTTTCTAGGATACAGAGAATCGTTGGCCATTCCGTGCTTTTGGGAACTGGTAGCCAAATTGAACTTGTACCTCCTTTCACCACGATATGTAAAGAATCTTCGCTTCGGCGATTTTGAAAAGAATTGATGTGAGAGGCTTTGTTTACGATGCGAAGCTCTTCACACAACTGGTTACCTCTTTCCTCATGCGATGTTTAACGGGCTCAGTTTGCCATGGGTGGACAAGTTTTCAGATGACATCGACGATTCCGCGGAATTATAATTTTTGTAATTATCCATCTACCCTGCATTTCCCTGCTCTTCAAGACCACTCTGCCACTTTCACAATGTTGACAAAAACTTATATTACAAAATCGATTCACTAAATAAATCACAAACAAGATATATCTGGGGATGAATCACTTTAGTAAACTGTATTATCTACTCGTGAAAATAAAGACAGTTTACTAGTGAAATTTATTTCGTCAGAGTCATCACCAGGAGTCATCACTGACGAAATAAATCTCATTGGCAATCTCTCTCTATATCTACTCTTCAAAATGGGAACCATCTAAGAAAATTCTCCTGAATTATAAATGCTGGTTCCCATTTTCACGAGTAGATAAAGACAGTTTATTAATCAGATTTATTTCGTCAGAGAATCATCACTAACGAAATAAATATTACTAGTAATCTGTCTTTATCTACTCGCTGAAATGGGAACCAGCGTGTACAACTCTATTGAGAATTTTCCACGCTGGTTCCCATTTTGGCGAGTAGATTAAACTAGTTTACTCTACTCGCTGAAATGGGAACCTGCGTGTACAACTCTATGTGGAGTTTTCCATAGAGTTGTACGCGCTGGTTCCCATTTCAGCGAGTAGAGTAAACTAGTTTACTAGTTTACTCTACTCGCTAAAATGGGAACCATGTGTACAACTCTATGGGGAGTTTTCCATAGAGTTGCTCTTTGAAGCTCTAAGCTCTTTGAAGGATTACTTTATCTAGAATCAGCGCGCCAGCTGCGGTGAAGCAGTGAACAAGCTCGAAAAGGTAGGTAGGTCATGTCTTGTCGTGAAAAAGTGTCCTTTGGAAATTAGGAACTGGTTCCCAATTTCACGATAATGCCGAATCGTTGAAAACGGTTTATCTTTTCTGGAATCGAAAAACTGTATCGCCCTTTAACAAACCAACAACAGTAGAGGCACATGGCCAAACAATTGGCAATATGGGAGACTGTCTCCCATGAGAGAGGCCTGCCTACTGAGTACTGGAACTCTCTGCCTCAAGATTTTAAAGAATCCCCTGATAATTAATATTTTTAGATGCAAACTGAAAAAAAATTAATTTTGTAATATTCGTTGCAAACAGGTCAAGCTGAATAAGTGATTTTAATTAAGCCTACTCGGCTTTTGTGTATTATAATATAAGCAATCGATGGGGGGTCATGTGTCCGGACACTTGTCTTTATATTTTTGAAGCCTTCTTTTTTGTCTTTGGATTACACTAAAAATATGAATTCAGTGGATGTAATCATCTTCTATTTTGTTCTCTATAATATTTCCAAATGACTTTCTAAAATTGATTGTCCGGACTCACAACAACTGGGTATACTCGTGTATATTATTTGTTATTACTTTTTTCTTCTTAAAATTGCAACTAGCCAAAGTACCTGCTCCTGCTGCCCGCTTTCTTTCTACATGTATGTAATGTACACTGCACTTCTCTGTCCCTTCCCTCTTCTCACCCTCACCCCACCCCTCTCTCCCTAATGTTATAAAAAAAATATTTCTCACACAATCCATCAGTTACTTTTTGGTAAAGTGGACAAAATTGTTTGTATTCATTTTTTAAAAAAAGTTCTATATATCACTACGACCCAATATTTTTTTGTTGTACATGTAATTTTGTAATGAAACTAAGTTAGGGGCTTGCCTTTTGTACAAGCTTTGCCTTTTTCGGCAAGACCCTTCGTTTTACTTTTAAATGCAAATGTCATC
Organism: Lytechinus pictus; assembly: GCF_037042905.1. Taxonomy (NCBI): domain Eukaryota; kingdom Metazoa; phylum Echinodermata; class Echinoidea; order Temnopleuroida; family Toxopneustidae; genus Lytechinus; species Lytechinus pictus. The sequence continues at coordinate 26,009,839 of NC_087245.1, read as the reverse complement.
TTAGGTAACTTTATTTATTGAATTGTGTTCCTTAAATCTAATATTATGTTATATTTTATTATGTCTTGCAGTATTTTTGACCTTATGATAATTATGTACAATTGTGAAACGGAAATCAATAAATCAAATCAAATCAATCAAATCAAATTATCTCCAATATCAGAGACTGTTGTAAAGAATTTGGGTATCCAATTTTAGAGACGGTCTCCAGTGTGGGAGACCAATTTCCTTTGTTTACATTTGCTGCAAAACAATTACCTTGGCGGCAAATGAAAGCAGATTCCTGATGAACAAGTTCCTCTTTTCACCGTCTACTTTAAAAAATTCACCGTCTGTTTTTGTTTTGACAAGGATTTTTGTTGTCATCCACACACAAAACAAATGGGCTTCTGACCTCAGTGAGACGAAATTTTGGGTGGAAGAAATTCCGCTTTTGTCGGTGTTTCTTTTGTTCTTTTGCAAAGCAAGTCTCGAATAAATATGGGAGATCATCTCCTGTATTGGAGAGAGTCTCCCATATTGGCCGTGCGCCTCTATTGACCACCCAACCTGTTCCTACAGTCTGTAGTAGGATGGGGGGTCGGGTGTCCGGACACTTTATATTTTTGAAACCTTCTTTTTTGTCTTTGGATTACACTAAAAATATGAATTCAATAGTTGTAATCATCTTCTTTTTTACTAAATAGGTTCATTATTGCGGACTGAAATAATCTGTTTTGTTCTCTATTATAATATTTCCTAACATTTTGTACTAAAAATTGATGAAACTTCGCTTGTAAATTTTTCAAAATGACTTTCTAAAATTGATCGTCCGGACGTACAACAACTGGGTATACAGAGCGAATAATTCTATTAACTCACATTCCGCGTCGCAAATACGGCGTCAACACGGCAATAACCACCTCCCAGAGGCGGTTATGAGAAACTGTATTTTGCGCAATGCGGTTTATCAATAAACTGCATCGTGTCTGTTTCTACAGGGAAGTTATCTGAAATTTTGGATACCGGTACTTACATGAACGTGGGTAAATGCCGTTTAACGATTATCTCTATAAACACGCCGATTTTCCATTTCGAGCCGAGGCTGAGGTTAGTCTAATTTGATATGCTTGTTAATGTTATTTCAAACAAAGTTACACATTATCAGTTCATGGTTTAAAATTAAAGTTCAGTGTCAATTAGATTTGTCTAGCTCTCTAAATTTATTTTAATAAATATCCTCATCCTATGTGTATCGTAAATAGTTAAATTTTAATGTTGTTACACTTGTCTACACACTACACAGTTGAACGTTAGACTGTGTTACTAACTTAATCCCCCAACTTTCTAAACCCATCCTCTTTCTGATGTAAACTGGTACGGTCTACTGCCTAGTATTAGATACTGTAGCTTGATTTCTTACATTTTTTTGTCTGCTGTAGAGTGATTCTCTATACATGTAGGCGCCGCTTTTCCGACGGTGGCATTATCAACATTGAGAACCAAGGTTAAGTTTTTGAAATGTCATCATTAGAAAGTAGGCCTATAGCCTATGGTTGGACCTAGTTCATGAAACTTGTCTTGGACATTGATAACTTAGGGTAAAGTAGGTCTATCATGTATCACTTGCATGAGTTTCAGGTTAACATGACCTAGGTCAAAGGTCATTTCGGGTTAGCAAACTGATCAAGTTTTGGGTATCAACGTCAAAGTTTTAACCAAGGTTAAGTTTTCACCGGAACGAAGTTCGGCAGAGACCTAGTCATTAGTGATCACTTATCCTGGTCTGTTACAAAAGTATTAAAGTTTTTGTTCAACTTGCTCTCATTCTTTATTTCTGCATCACTTATGTTCATACTTGGTACATAGATATGGTCCTTGGGTAATACAGTGTACCTCATGTGTGTTAATGAGGATGATGGGTCAAAGGTCATCTAGGGGTCAAAAAGTCAAAGGATATGAGGTCATGTCCATCCTTATTTGAAGTATTTGTTCAACTTGCTCTCATTCCTTTTTGCATCAAATATGTTCACACTTGGTACATACACTGTATGATCCTTGGATAATACCACCACATGTGTGTCGATTGAGATTGAGAATGATGAGGTAAAAGGTCAAGTGATATGAGGTCATGTCCATCCTTTTTAGTGTTAGTCTCATTTCTTTATATCAAATTATTTCTGCATCAACGTGTTTACACTTGGTACAAATGATCCTTGGGTAATACCACATATATGTGTACATGTAGTTGAGGATGATAGGGTCAAAGTTATCTAAGAGTCAAAAGGTCTAATGTGAGATTTTGTCAATTTTTTCAATTTTTTGTTCAACTTGCTCTCATTTTTTAAAATTTCTATATCAATTGCGTATAAACTTTGTACAAATTATAATTGGTTAATGCCACTATACTAAGTGCTCAATAAGTGTACAAATGTGCACGATGTTTACATGTATTTTTTTACAGCTCAGTCCTAATTTGCTTTTAGATGTTGAGATGTTATTTAATGTTTTTCATGTTCATAACAACTGCATTAACATACTTTTGCCAATTGCTCTAATATGTATATCAATTAATGTGTGTGTCACTTAATGTTTTGAGAAAAATTAGTAAGCCTTTCGGAATTTAAATTATCTTGATAATATACCAAATACCTTTTTACAATTATTATTTCAATGTGAGCAATTCTGCAGAATCATAGCCTTATTTTGTCAGTTGATACAAGTTCAAATTACCTACATGATTGTAATCAGTGCATTTATTGGTAACTTATGATAGAAAATCTCCTTTTATTTTTCGATTATAAGTGTTTTTTAAAGCGTGAATGCTTCTTTATGTGCAATAGTTAATTTTTGGATAATAATGATAATGTGAATGATAAAAATAATAGTAATATGATATTGATAGTAATGATGACAATGAAAATCTTATAAATGGTCATTAAAATGATTATACTTCATTATATACTTATACATCATTATATTATAGGGTGCTACATACATGTAAGCACTTGCCCGATTGCCCGGGGTAAGTAAAAGTTAGAGTTGGGCAAGTGTTTTGAAGTAAAGACCAAAACTACTTGCCCGAATTGGGCAAACGAAATTCACACAGTAGAAAGCAAAATTCTCACGGTAGAATGACCAAAATTAGTGTCGATATGATATGATAAGATATTGACCCTAATTTTGGTCATGGCAGGCAAGATAGAATCACTTTGGAAAAGAGAAAAAGGTCAATGGTTTATAACTTTTTTTTCAAGGATTTTTTTGGGCAAGTGAAAGAGATTTTTGGGCAAGTATATTCCAACTATTTAAAAATTTACTTGCCCGACTGGGCAAGCGCTTCTAAAAAGTTATGTAGCACCCTGTTATATTATGGTACAGTGGTGATAGATTGTCATCATAAGTACATGTATACATACATGTATCATTTACCTCTGGCTCCTGATCAATGCATGTGATCATAAATGTTCTTTGATATTATACATGTATTTTCATTTCCGCTTTTCATTATTTCGTTTTTCATTGTGATGTATTTGGTTTTACATGACAGTGTATGTATGAAAATCTGTAATTCGACCTTTGGACCGCAAATGATTTATATTTTTTTCAATAAACCATTTCTACTCTACATGTATTCACTGGTCTGTTCATGAGGATGATAAGGTCAAAGGTCATCCAGGATAAAAAGATCCTATTGCATATTGATCACAAAATCAGGCGAGACTCATGGTTCTTGAACCACCTTGTTTGAAATGTTAGAGGGTCTAAGAAAAGCATAATTAATACTGCTATCACTGATCAGTGATCCTATATGTAGTACTGCTTGAGTTTTAGGTTACCGGTACATGATTATCAAAGTTCATTAGGGTCAATGAACTTTGACTGTGTTGTGATATCAACTTTGAAATCTTAGGCAATGTTAAGTTTTGAAATGGTAGGCCTACCTTGACTTTGAAACTAAAAGGGCAATTACAAGCAAAAACTGACATTTTCCAAAAATTTACATTGGGTCTATTTAAAATCTGGATCAACATTTTCTATTATAACTCATATACATGTAGTATACATACTGGGTATGAGAAAGTACTTGGAAATATTTTTAGCCGAGGTTGGTTCAGCAATTAACCCGAGGGAAAATACATGCAGTTGCATTGCCGGACCAATCGAGGATAAAATATTTCCACTACACTTTTGAAAGAAACGCCCGGTATATTTGTTTTATATCCCTTCCATATTAAAGTTTGAACGAAAAATGTTGGTTCCGATGTTGGTAATCTACTTCTAATTGGCCCATCTCCTTGATCTGGACAACATCTAGATCGGCTAGCTCTAATTTAAGCAGAATTGGCTTATCGGCTAGTTCCTGAACAGACTGCGCGCGGCTACCGCCGGCTCCCATGCAAGCATCACTGGTTTGGTGTTGCGCGGTGGTAGTACTGAGATCGATCTAATAATTTCACTCTCCCGTTGTGAAGGTTGTGAACTAAGCCTGCTGACCTAAAATCAAGCGGCGGCGGCAGTGTCGGTGTTGTCAACATCAAATCTTAACCAAAGGTTAAGTTTTTGAAATATCGTCATTACTTGGAAAGTATATGGGCCTAGTTCTATAATTGTTCTCTTCCAAATCAGTAGTGCTCTTTTCAAACATAAACACTTTCCTATAAATACATGATTGCTTTACTGATTAATGTGAGGTAAAAACGTATCCCCCAATTTTCTCTAAACTTACCTTGATTTTAGATTGTTATCATGCTTAGATTTGTACATGTGTACCTTTGTTGAGAAAGTGCATTAATAAACTGCACTTTTATAGTTCTTGATCATTAGAGGTGTTGTGGCACAGTGGATAAGCCTCTAAACTTTGAACCACAAGGTCCGGGGTTTGAATCCCACCATGGCACTTGCGTCTTTTGGCAAGGTGTTTATCTACATTTGCCACTCTCGACCCAGGTGTAGTAAATGGGTACCCCGTAGAAAGGAATTCCTTGAATGCTCGAGCACCCAATCAGGGTAGCCGTGCTAAAGCCGGGGTAATAGTATGTGCACAGCACTATTTTATTAAGTGCTATAGTGTTGCATATTATTATTATTTATTAGTGATTCATTTATTTCTTACAATACTTCAAAAAAAAAAAAATTGACCAACATATCTAAGCCCAAAGTTCCCCTTGAATTAAAGAGCAAATATGTGACTATTAATGACTGTTTCCAGCTATGTGCCAGAGCATTTCTACCGAGTAGCCAGTCTAGATAGTTTGTTGTAGGATAACGGAAAGAGTAACAAATGGTATGCAAATAGACCTGAAATTTACCATCTAGATGGTCATGCTTGAGTGATTTTGAATAATGAAAAATTTGGTCGCAGAACTAGAGATGTTTAACAAACATGGGTATGAAATGTGGAATTGAAATACATGGGGGGGGGGGATATTGTCGCACTATATCAATTATGGACAAGAAATTTTGATTGAAATGGACAAGAAAGAGTGGTTTAACGGTGACAGAACCCCCCCTCCCCCAACTTTGCTTGGATGGCCTTTACTTCATGAACATGTATAATTTAGTGACATTCACTATTTATTTAATTATTTATTATTCATTCATTTATTCATTCATTCACTCACTCTCTTTCTCACTCACTCATTCATTCATTCATTCATTCAATTATTCATTATTTATTTTTTTATCTTGTCAAATGTATTTATTTATTTAATCGATTAATTAATTTATAAATTTGTTCATTTACTTATATATTATTTATTTATTTGTTTATTTTTTTTTATTCATTCATTATTTCTATTTTTTGGGGGGATACGAAAAATCATTAAGTCAAGTAAAATCTTGTACATGTATCTCATTTTAGTGCAAGAACGGGTCGGCAGTGGAGTGTAAAGTCGAATGCGATTTTTTTGTTTGTAACTTACTGTATTATGAACAGCTTGATAAAAGGGCCCTTAGGCATCATTGACATTGATAAGGTCTGACTGCTAATATATTTTATGAATGTTAAAATGAACCATGACCTCCATCACATTCTTAACCTTCAAGTACATGTACATGAACCTGAACTTGCCTATGAGAAATGAACCATTATAATACACTGTACGGTATTGCATCTTATGTATTACTCAGCATACCATATGGCTTGCACATGTATCCCTCAGCCTCTTGCTTACAAGTGCATGTACATGTGCATATGGTAAGATCTTTACGCCACTTAATGAACATTTTTAGTGATTAGGGCCTGACATAATCATTTCTTGAGTTGATCCATTAGAAATTTCTTGACAGTAGATCAGAACTTCAGTGTGTACAGGTGTACAGGAACGTGTACATGTGTCCATGGGTGTGAGATGATCTGAAACCTTTTGATTTAAATCCACTGAAGAGCAGTAGGCCTACAATAGATGTAGAGTATGCTCTATTTGGGAAAATCAGAATTACATTTTATTGTCACACTCACTGAAAGGACACTGTCTATATGAGAGTTAATTCCTACGAGATCTTCTGTCCGACATGTACCGTAGGTAATACATGTACATTGTATATAATCTTTACAATTTTAATTTTATCTGTTGAATGGAGATATAAATAGATAAGACTTGGCAGATCTGACAGTATGTCATCATAGGGGGAATTAGATAACTTTTAGACAACAGTTTGTTGTTCAGGATTCATAATCAAAATCACAGTCTCAGCTGCTGTCGTAATGGTTGTTCACTTTTAGGTTAAATCAGTTGTGTACATGTACAGGTGGGGGGGGGGGGGGCAATGGACCACCCTCCTCACAAATTTTCATGACCAAGGCCAAAAAAAAAAGAAAACGGAAATAAAAAAAATCTGAAAGATGTACTATTTTCTGAATTTTATGTCAATATATATATATGAAAAAAACAACAAAATTTTTGCTCACTTGCTTCACTCACTGGAAGCTTTAAATTGAAGAAAATTCACCCTATTTGCCATTTCTGGACCCCTCAAATGTTTTGACTCATTTTTCTACTGGGTCAAACAGGAATTCCCTGAGCCTACATGTACATGGGGAGCTTCCAAGACATCCATGTTGGAATTTTATTAAGCATACATGTAGCATTTAAAAATTTGTCAATACATTGGACTGCACATGTACTCTCGTAATTTTTAACATCTGGCAATAGCGTGGAGAATTCTACATCCCCACCCTAGTTAGAATCCAGTGTAAATCTAATTTTCTCTGTACATTTATTTCGAGTGAGCTTTGTTTACTCTCCATTGAACTTGATCCATCTGGCATCAATTAATGTCAACCTTTATGAACTTAAACTGTGCATGCATGCAAAGAGAAATCAAGAGAGAAGGAAAACCACATTTTAAAATACACTGGTAGAAGTTTCCAGTGGGGTCATCGTGGTCTAGTGGTTACGAATCTCGTCTTTCAATCAGAGGGACATGGGTTTGAATCCCAGCCATGGTGTGTTTTCCTTCAACAAGAAATTTACCCATATTGTGCTGCACTCGACCCAGGTGAGGTGATGGCAGAATGGGTACCCGATAGGATTTATTCCTTGAATGCAAATAGTGTCTATACGGTGGCTCAGCTACAGCCAGGGTAATATATAATACCATGTATCAAGCGCAGTAGAGTAGTAGCTGCACTATACAAATAGAACACATTATTATTAAATTATACTGTACTTTTAAAGGATTAGTTTATCCTGATTTATTGGTTTCAATAAAGCAGGTAACTTAAGTTATAAAAATTGGTGAGGGTTCAATGAAAGTAGAATGTAATAGAGTAAAATATTAGTGAGGGGCTTTGCAAAAACCATCATAATATTGTTATGAATTTGTGATGTCATATTTGAGCAGTTCCCCCATGTTTAAAAAAAAATTGTTTACCCAGTAATGATCATTGAAAATATTTGTCTTATTGAAGCATTCATGAATTGATGTGACTGATGAGACTCAATAGATTTAACCATTTTGATGTTTTTTCTTTAGAATATTAATATAATAGACATTAGGCCTACTATGAGGGAAATTGCTTCTATCTGCTTGCATAAATTTGATGTCCCAAATCTAAAATGTGACAAATTCACAACTTCATTTATATTTTCGTCAAACCTATATCAATATTGCATTTCTTTAATTGGTTATTATTATCATTTTTTATCATCATCATCATCATCATCATCAACGTCATCGTCATCATCGTCATCATCATTATTATCATTATCATTATTATTATTACTATTATTATTATTATTATCATTATTATTATCATTATTATTAGTATTATTATTGTTTTATTATTATTATTATTATTATCATTATTATTATTATTATACTTTGTGTTAACTCTCCCTTTTGAGAAAGTTCACCTTGACAATACATACATACATACATACAGAACATTGTAGGTTGGTTTTTAAAAGCAGGAAAAATAAAGGCAAATATTTTTGGTAACCTGGACATTATCAGCTACATTTCTTGATACAGTAGATTATTCATTGTTCAAAATTTGTCATAATTGTTCTCAATCAGACTTTTAAAATGACATAGTAATAGTAGGCCTGTACATGTATGTGCTCAGATACCAGCCTCATTTTTCATCTGATTTTTATTCAAACTTGCAGTACAGAAGAACTTCACTTTGATTCTTGAAATCTCACAAAACAATTTGTTTTCCATCCGATTTTACTGAAATTCTCCCCCTTTCTGATGAGGGGCCATAGCAATGAGAGGTTCTTAATCTCCAATACTTGAACCAAGTCACACACTGTACAGTACACCCAGTAGACCGTAGTCTTTACAGGGAAAACATGGAATTTTCATTTACCAGTTCAAAAATTGCTATGATAGAAATCTGACATAATCTTTGGGGATAAGTGTGATGTACATCATGTATGTGATGTACATGTACCTGTATGAATTGGGAAATGAATTATTGACAAGTAGAGACAAATGATGATATTAATTTGTTATAGCTCTACGGTGACTCAGCACACTGAGCACAGTCCAAAGAATTAATTGTCATTACATACCCAGCAGTATGTACACATGCACTGCACACATGCACACAGGTTTTACAACAAAAATTGCTATGATAGAAATCTGACATAATCTTTGGGGATAAGTGTGATGTACATCATGTATGTGATGTACCTGTATGAATTGGGAAATGAATTATTGACAAGTAGAGACAAATGATGATATTAATTTGTTATAGCTCTACGGTGACTCAGCACACTGAGCACAGTCCAAAGAATTAATTGTCATTACATACCCAGCAGTATGTACACATGCACTGCACACATGCACACAGGTTTTACAACAAAGAAAATGTCCATGTACAGACCTCCATGTACATGTACATATACATGTACATTACATGGACATTACTGTATGTAGGCATCATGGTTAGGACTTAAATTTTGATGATTCTGTTTACTTTACTTTTAAATTACTAGGGCCGGGGGGGGGGGGGGGGTGTTCTTTTTTTTCTCCTTCATCATACATGTATCTTCATCATCATCATCATCATTACATGATCATTATCTTCCCTGGCCTTTCTCCCCTTTTATTAACCCTTTTAGCTCCTACATGTACGTCTCCTCCCCCTTCTCCTCCCCCTTCTCCTCCCCCTCCTCCTTCGTCTTTAGTGTTTGTTCCTGTCTCCCTTCTCTATTCTAAAAGTAAAAGACATTCATCATGCCTATTAAAATAGACTAGCAATCTAACCAGATCCCCTGTGAATTTGATATTATGACATTTTGTGACACATTCATTATAAAATAGTACCAGTATGCACAAGTACGTCCGTGAGACATATGTATTGTTCAGGTGATTTAGGAGTTTTGCCGGAGGCCATTGCGTTTTTTGAGTTGTATCAATATGAATCAGCCCTCTTCTCCTTCCTTTCAGTTACATGTTCTTGTATGACTAAATGATAATATTCCCCTGTGTCCTTAGCAGCAGTCTCAGTTCCCATATAGAGGTACATGTACCGTGTCTCCTTTTCGTTACCCTTTTCGCCTTTTGGAATTTTTTAAAGTCCTGAATGGAAGCAGTAGGCCCTACATGTACATGTATTATAAAGAAATATGAAAGTGTACTGTTCTTTTAATTCAAATGCAGTAGTTGTCCCACTTCTGAATAATATTTCTTGTTTTGTATACATACATGTACATGTAGCTAGTCATTAACTATTTCTTTTTTCTAAATTGAGAATGCAATGAAAACATTGAAATCACTATAATTGAGAATTTATAATTTAAGCATAATGTAACGTAGCATGCATAGGCCCACACTCATGATTTCTTTGAATACATGTACATGTACCGTACATACATGCCTACTAGTATTTGTATACTATTCTGTGCTTTGCACGACTGAAAACTCAGTTTGCATTTTGTACATGCATTCGAATAATATTAATGTCATTTTGCACATGTACATGTAGATGTAGAATAGAGTTTAATTTGAATCTAAAGATGTCTTTTTTTTCTTTTTGTTGCAGTGATGGTGCATTGATGAGTTAAACATGGGACTCCTGGAATTCTATTGTGAGCAACTGGCTTTTGGATTCTACAAGATGTGATCAGAATATGTACATCCATTCAGTGTCAACCAACTACATGTATCCTGTACATGTCTTGGTAAAGAAAGTTAAGATGATCTTCCTATAGGGGGTCCAAAACATTGTAGCAAGTCCAGCAGTTCAGACCTCCATATGAAGTACCTGCATAGCTATAGGATGACTGATGCATGTTTCTAGTTTATTCCCATGATGAAGGTGATTTTTAATACCTTTTAGAGCAAACTTGATAGTACTTGAGCGATAATCAGGTTTGTCAAGGGCTCTTGTTCGTAATGAGCTCTTATTCGAAATGAGATCTTGCAGAATAGAATAGAGTGAAACAATGACCTGTCGCGTATTCTGCGGCCTCATTCAAGATACCCTGTATTTGGAGATGATGATTAGCAGGCCAACCCCAACAGGAAGTCAATTCTGAGGGTTCCCTCGACTGATGCCCTCATCTTTAACGAAGAAGGTAGCCACTACCCTATCAAGTGATGTCACTTATTTAATGGATTAAGGAAGTGTGCTGTTGACATTAGAGAAGTTCAGGAACATTTGAAAGACATACTGTAGGACTGATCAAGGAGTCAAGGGAAATACATGTGGTGATGAGCATGGTTATTATCAACTGTAAGCTATTGATGTCTTTACTTAATTTAGACATTGGTGGCAGTCTTGTGTCTTTCCTTTTCTCCTGACTGAAATAAAATAAGTACCTGGATATGAATTTATTTGAATTCCAAACAGAAATCAATAAAGAAGAGAACACTGGATATCTTGGACACTGTGTCAGTGTTATATTATCATGAACAATATTGTGTTGGTACATGTAACTACCAAGCAACTTCTTCTTAGAAGAGAAATGGGGTCATATTTCTTTATAGATTTGCTTCTGTGAACGCTGGTGTCATATTTGAGCAGTCATTGGAACCATTTATAAAAAAAGGATTGAATAAAGACTACATTGTGCGCCTTCAAAATGGGAAGCAGTTCGTCCAAGTTTCGGAAAGCCCTCCATTCGGGGGATGAGAAAACAGCTGAGGAAATTTACCATCATAGCCAAGACTTTCAAAAGACGTTTGATCCGAACATCTCCTATGGAGAGAACTATGATCATAATACGGCTCTTCACTGTTCATGTAGACATGGAATGCACAGACTTGTCAGGTGAGTTATTCTGTTTCTGTTTTGTCTGTTTATAGTAACTCCCATAGGAACTCAACAGGACAGCATTTTGCTGGTAAACGACAAGCTGGTATATAACCAATTACCAAGGAAACCTTTTACGGCTTGGTTAATCAGTCATAGTGGCTGACGTTAATAGACGACAGATATCACTCTCTGGCCTTTTATCAAAGTGGAGACAATGGCAGAATTGGGATTCGAACTCACAACCTTGTGATTCTGAGTCCAATGCTCTAACCACTGGACCACACGACCCATTATTGCGAAGAGTGTGAATGGGTATGGAGGTGTCATGGTGTAGTGGTTCTGACCTCAGTCTCCTAATCAGAGGGTCGTTGTTTCAAACCCTACTCCTGGTCCCTGTTGCTTAAAGGTTTACTACTATAGTAACATTGCCATCTAATGTTAACTTCCCTGAAATCCTTTATTCTGATTGGCTAATTGACGTTGTTACCATGGCAGTTACCATTAAATAACAAAGTTACTACATGTATAATAGTAACTTTATGCAATGGGGCCCTGCAGGTGTCAGTGTTCTTCAGCAATAAATTTCTCCATAATGTGCTGAATTCAACCCAGCTCAGGTAAATTGGGTACCTGTCCTGGGTCCGTAATACAAAGGTAATAGCGATTGATCATATGCTCCACGATGAATTGTAGAGTGTTGTCAATGGAACCAATCGTAGAAAAATGTCCTACAATCATTGCTAGGTTTTGTGTTACGGGCCCCAGAATATATTCCTTGAAACGCTGAGAGCATAACAGCTGCTCTGCTGAAGCCAGGGTAATTATGCTGCATTATTAGAGCATTAGTAGACTTCTAAAAGTTTTAGGTGCTATCTATAAAAGCAAATACAATTATTGTTATTATTGCCAACAATGGGAATGGGTAGTTTCACAGGATCATCGGTTGAGTTATTGACACTGGTGAGAATGAGGTTTGGTAGTTTCACAGGCTTTTCAGGAGAGATATTGTTAGTAATGTAAATTGAAAACAGTTTCAGATCACATTACAATCTTGTACAGTATTACACATTTTGTTTTTATTTCACCAAACAGAACATGACATCCTGTTTGTTTTTACTTCATGTACTCTACTGCAGTACAACGGGTTACTTCTTGTGCCAGGTCTTGTATATTTATGGCCCACTTCATAATGAGTTACAACTGTTGTAACTTCGCCATTATGACAACTACCATGTTAACCTTGATTTTGATTGGCTGCTGAGACCTGTTGCCATGGTAGTAGCCATAATGACTAAGTCTTTATGAAACGGGTCCCTGATCTGCAAACCATAAACCAATCCCAAAAATTCCATCCAGTTTGAATCTGAAATATTTTAATATATCAACTTCGTAACAATTTCACAAATAATTCAATGTGCATGTAATTCATTTTGAACTTTTGAGAATGATTATATTACTACAAATTTGTCTGTGCTTTTAATTTTTAGATTGTTTCTTCAGAAGCATAATGGAAGCCCTATTAAGCGTAACATGAGCAACCAAACATCTCTACATTGTGTATGCATGAGTGATCTACCCCGCCCTCCATCATCTACGTCCAGCTATTCACAGTACTATTACTCTCAACCCCCTGAGAAGAAAAGAGCAGAGTGTCTTCGTCTCATCCTCAACTGGCAAGGGATACCGATTGGCAACGGTGAAAGGGAAAAGATAGACGTCAATGCAGTAGATGATGTAAGTACTCATAACAGTAAATATTATCAAATCAATTCAGACATTAAAATAATAAAATTGATGGAAACAATGGTGGCAAAACAAACCAAATCACAATTTAACCCCAAAGAAATGCAGAATATTTGATTGAAAAATAGTGTATGCAAAAATCCAAGGTTTTGGGTTAGATACAAGAAGAAAATAATCATAAAAAACCTAATTCTACAACTAATGATAAAGCATCAAGCACCTTTTCTTTACGATCTCTGATATTGATTCCCATGAACGATTTATGAAGCTTCTCAATTGTAAGCGCAAATATGGCACATTTTGGCCACTTAAGATGCAAATGTTGGAATTTGACATTCCCCTCCTTCACAAGATGTTCGTGAACCCCTTGAAAACTGCACTAGAAAATGCCTCATCTTCACTTTCTGGTATTTATTATATGGAATCCCAATGCAAGCAGACTTTACTGAATTCAAATGCTGTTTGTTTCTGTTTTGATCTCTTAGGAAGGATGTACGGCCTTACACTATGCAGCAGCCGCTGGCTACAGATCATTAGTAGAGGTAATAAAACCTATAATTACAAAGTAATCATTGAAACTCAGTTTACAGGTTCATGATTGAGAGTTTCTGATTTTCAATGTTTTATTTCAGATCATCCTGAGAAACTGAGTTTTAATTACATGTATCTTTAGTTGTATTCTTGGACTTGGGAATACTTTATTGAGTTCGTCAGAAATCAGTTTCGGGAGATGATTTGAAATAAAAGGTCATTAATCAGAAACTAAAAGATATGCCTCTCATCAGCGTTTTATTTGTTACACGTACATTGTATTATATGTTGTACTAATAATGGATTTTGTAAAAATAAAATTTTTAATTAAAAAAAGTAAGATCACTGTTCCATATTTCAAAGTAATCTCTTGATACCAGGTCTTGACTAATTTTGGTTATAGGAAAATTTAAAAGGTGTCATCAGTGTTGTGTTCAATAATTTGAATTAGATGTCAGAATTTATTCCAGTTTATCATCTGTATTAAGGTTTGGTAAATAAAGAAATTACTCATTTTCAATTTTAGAATTCATTATATGAGATGTAAGTGTATATCATAACACATGGTGTGAGAGATATGATCTATTCAATTTGTTTTCCATCTGCATGGGTACTTTATAATGAACATGTAAAAATAGAAAAAGTCTGGTTCCAATTTGTTTTCCTTGTCAGTATAAAACTACATTTTAAGCATGGAATTGCACAAAGAAATGAGGATACACTTTGCATAAAGCTTTCTGTTATGCAATAATTGTATTCATAGTTGTTTGAAGTACCTATATTGAGAAAAATGATAGCATTACCAATAGAGGTGGCTAATCCCGATCAATAGACTCTTTCCAATACTTCATATAAAAATTTATGAAAAAAATATATATCAGTCATTAATCTGTTGTGTCATGGGAATTTTGAATGATTGTCCAACATCTAAACATTATTTAATAGCTTATAAGCTTTAGAAATGCCTTAAACTTTGCATTCATTTCAAATATACATCTGTACTTGTTTAATCTGACAAGTATATACTGGTAAAAGTTGCCCATAATATTCAGTACCAAAAGCTCTGTATTTTTATATTTTTGCCTAAAGTGGGATTATGGTGAAAAATATAGAGAAATATGAAAAACACAGAATACCAGTCTTTACATTTGTCTTGACTCGTCTTTTTCATTAGCATTTAACCATACATGTTTTATACACAAATTATTTGTTATATTTTTCAGACGTTATTGGAGAATGGTGCGTGTTTGTTTGTAGAGAATGGCGACAAAGAGACTCCTTGTGACTGTGCTGAAAAGAATCGATATTACGACATTGCTCAGCTTCTTGAGTCTAAAATGGTCTTTTCGGTAAGTTTTTCTCTGTTTGTACAGTTTTATGGATCTTTGTGTAACTCTACCATGTCTTTTCCTCTTCATATTCTCTCTTACAGTTACATTATACTTATTTTATGAACTCATGCAGTTTTGAATCATTGAATGATTTGATGTATATTCATAATAATAATGATAAAGATGGTAGTGTAGTCAAGGAATGAAACCTTGGGGCCAAGTATAAGGCTTAGGCTAAGGCTTGAACCCCATGCCCAAGACCAAGTCAAGGTATACAATGAATGGGCAATGCAGCATAAGCGATGCATAAAACAAAGAAGTTCTTTTACTTCAAATGTGATAAATGAAGTCTGTGAAAAGTGTTATACTCAATCTTAAAAAAAAACTGTTCTGTAGTTTAAATGGCATTTTTGAAAAAAAAGAAAAATATAAACATTACTGATATGAGATAGGTAACTAGATACCAATAGTTGAAATTTAGATTTTCACGAGGAATCAAAGGCTTTTGAATTAATGTTAATTTACAGTACTGAATTTATGTGCACAAAACTTTAGCCAGGCTCTTATTATCTACAGCCAGTACAATTTATTATTCTTGTTCTTTCTATTACCCTCAGCAAATGAGTGAAGATGAAGTCGTGGAGGAATTAAGTGCAATATCATATGAAGAGGTAAGTAAATAATTTGCAGAAACTATACTCTTTATGCTAAATGTTTCCTAATCAAGCACTCTTGAATACACATGTATTAGTTAAAGGGGTACTCTCAGAAATTATACACTTTAAACAGATATAGTAATATCATATAAACAAAACCCTGAAAACTTCATCAAAATCAGACAAGGAATAGCAAAGTTATGACATTTTATACCCTTTTCTTTTTTGGTGCAACAAAATAGGTAGTGAGTTAGCTGATGATGCCCTACCCCAACTATGCTATTGTATTCTATTATATGAAAGTACATTTATTGAAATTTTCGCCCTCCAAGAATGTAAAAATGGGATTGACTACAATTTTATTATGTAAAATAGTTATTGTTGCAAGTGACAATGTTTGAAAATACTTATGATATAATGTAATAAAAAAAAGAAAATGGAAAATGAGGACATGACATTAGCATACCTACATGTATTTCATATCCCAGCATAGATGTGTTCGGTTTAAAGGAGAATGAAACTCTTGGAGCAAGTTAGCTTTTGTGAAAGCAGAAAAATCAAAGAATAAGATCAACAAAAGTTTGAGTAAAATAGGACTAGCAATAGAAGAGTTATGAGCATTTGAATGTTGAGATCACTAATGCTATGGAGATCCTCCCATTGGCAATGCGACCAAGATCTATGATGTCACAGATGAACAACTCTCCCCTTTTGGACACTGAAAATATACCCCAAAACATCTCCTTTTGCTCATTCTAATCATATGACAAACGGTTCATCAATGATATAATGTTGTGAAACCTCTGTACTTGTCCTCTCATAAAGAGAACACCTCACCTTGTGATAGACTCTATAAAAGTGAGAATATAAGTGAAATAAGTACTAAAGTAATGAGGAGGTTGTACGTGCGTGACATCACAGATCTTGGTCGCATTGCCAATGGGAGGATCTACATGGCATTAGTGATCTCAATATTCAAATGCTCATAACTTTCTTATTATTCATTCAATCTTCCTCAAACTTTCAACAATATGTTTCTTTGATTTTTCTCTATGATATGGATTCAGCTGGTTTCAAGGGTTTCATTCTCCTTTAAGAAACATATGGCTTATTTTCTGAACTCACCAACATTACAATTTTTTGTACTCTATTTATTAAGAATTTATTTAGATATTTTCATCTTTAGTTTGGAGTACCCTTTTATTTTTACTACACTTTACATTTTCTACATCTACTTCATTATAAGGGATAATAATGATTTAACATAGTCAATTCATATACAGGAGTCTACATGTGTATGTATGTGGAAACTTCCAATCCTTAGACAGGTCGCAAATAAGAATAATTGGCGCTGACAAGTCATGCACGGTTTTAATTCTTACAAATACTTATTAGTGGATTAACTGCATGATCAAAACAGGAAAGAAAAGATTTAATCCTTATAAACAAAAAGTAAAATATTGTGATGCTGCAAATTGATTTCAGGAAGCATATTGTGTAATTTATTATGCATAAGTTCCTGCATTGTGATCCTAATGTAAACTTGGGATTTCTGGGGCATTGTTTTATATTTTTGATGAAGTAATAAAGCTTTATTTTATAACATTTTCCTTCAGAGCTATGTTGGGCTGAAACCACAGGAGTTACAAGAAGCAAAGGATGCCCTCGTTGTTGAAACCGCAGATATGCTTCGTGTTCCACTTTTCACTGCTGAAGCTCTTCTCAGAAACTATGGTAAAATTTTGTTTGTCATTCTCTACTGTTTTTTGGGGTGCTATGTTGATAGTAATGAAAGCATTTTATATTTAATAAAATGACTGATGGGTAAATATTGTAATTAATGAAAGAACCAGATTGAGATAATTTATTCACATTACTCAAGTAATGTTATTGTAGGGGAATTTGTGCTGAGCGATGAAGTGTTGTTTTACCATGAGTGCCGGGCCCAAATTCAGAGCACTGGGCTGGCCCACCTGGCGCCGCCCGGTATAGGTACATTAGTCGGAAGTTATTGTAAAGTTATGAGTAATGTACCATCAGCTGTATGCAACATAACGTGGGTGATAATTCCTTGGATTTTTCATGATTTGTAATACCAATATTAATTGTTTTATTTGATATGTAGAATAAACATTTTCTCTTCCTTTTTCCCTCAAAAGGCAGAATGAGGCACTCAAAATTAGGTGGAATAGTGAAAAGCCACACTAACTCCAAAATTGAATCGGTGCAATGTAATTAGAATTAAAGATTGTGTTATGGGTAATTCATTTGTTTTTGATATGTGTAGATTGAATTTTCATTTGATGAGCATAAAATTGTGTTTTCCCCCACTTTAGAATGGTCAAGAGAAGTTTTATTAGAAGAATGGATCTCAAATCCCAAGGAATGCTGTGAGAAATCTGGTGTGAAGTCCCCAGATGAAGTAGAACATGCAATACAAGACCATACCTTAACAACTATTGATAATGAACCTGAAACTCGGCATGTGGCAGAGGACGAAACTGAGGTAAACTTCGGCTTCACTTCAATTCAATTTTTGATTTGTAATTTATTTTACAAGGCTCCCCAACATAAAATACTTAACATACAATGATTTCATTAAACTGTAAAAAATAAGAATGAAAGAAAAGCAGGAATGGCATCAGTTTCTATCAATGTATTTTTAAACGAACAAAGATTATAAAAAATTATTTTAATGGAAATGTGGGTTTGTATTTTCCTCTTGCCGTAATCCTTTTCCTAATAACCTGATATAAAGTTTTATAATGCTCAGTAGCCAAAATATGTGGTTTATCTCAGACTATGAAAACCTAATAATACATGTAGATGTTCAGAATTTAGCATAAAACTGCAATCAAATGAAATAAAGTTTTCCTACATGTAGTTGTCAGGTTATTGATTGGGTGATTTTGTTTAATCATTTATTTATTGAATTTATTTATATATTCATTTCATTCTGGTTTTGTTTTATTTTATTATTATTTCATACGCCCTATACACAATCCTAACTCTAACCTTATGTCCTCTGAGATATTAAGACCACAGCAAATGTCGCAGGAGCATATGTTGTGTCACCTGACGAAACACCCACGAATCTGATAAGGATAGAATTGAGAAGCCATCTCATTTTATGTTCATGTTTTTTTCATCTTTCAGTGTGATATATGTACAGAAGTGATATCAGGGGAAGAATCACCGGTAGAGATGCCTTGTCATCATCACTTCTGTAAAATGTGCTGGGAAAGGTTAGTACTCAACACAATCATTCAGCTTTTGAACATTATTTTATGACATTTGATTCAATTCAGTAATGGAATTTATTTCGCAATGCATTCGTATGGCAGGCAGAAGTCTGAAATTTGGCATGCTTGCATGACCCTCTCAAACATATTACATTTAAAATTTGGAGACAAGAGAAAGGCATGTGCAATAGCAATGTAACTTACAAATAAACAGACTAATCGTTCACATGTAGCTTACCATAAAACAGTACGAGTAGACAGGCTAATAGTTCAGTTTTTAAACATCATGCAATGAACAAAATTGTTATATCTTAATATGAACAATACAACGGTAAACATGAATGCTATCCCATGACAAAAGGAAGCAACATTTTTTTTTGATGCCCCTAATTTCTAAAATACAGATTTTTCAAAGGCAAGTAACTCTGTACATTACCACTTGTTCCTTTTACAGATATCTTTCAGGAAAGATAGCGGAGGGAAATGCTCATAACATCATGTGTCCTGCCTTTGAGTGCTGTAAACTTGTTCCAGTTGAGATCATTGAGGCTATTGTGTCCAGAGAAATAGCAAGAAGATTCTTACAGTTTGATATCAAGGTATTTTTGTCTGATCACATTCTAACCTGGGTCCCGTTTCATGAAGACTTGTTGCACTAAAAAATGCACAATTTGTATAACAAGTTTACTATCAGCCAATCGGATTGAAGGATTTCAGTAGCTTTTAACTGTTCTTGCAAATTCATTGTCACAAAAAGCTTTGTGAAACGGTCTACTGCTTTTAGTGACCCACATTTTATAAAAGCTACCTGATGTATTGAAAACCACAGATTGACTATATAGATACATTTTAGTCTGTTTAGCTATTTCCTACAATCATATCAACATGCAAACAATTAATAAATCATAATTAAGTTTCCAGTGAGACAGAATTATATGAATTAAAAAGCACAATTATCAATTTTATGTCAATTAAAGTACAATGTAATAAGAGCTCAAATTTTGTTTCAAAATTAAATTTCTTGATGATGTAGATGTATCACACGCTGGTCTGACTGGCTTCCTATGGGGGCTGGTGCCCTTATTTGCTAGAGCTCCTGTGAGTACTGAGCTGACCGGGCTTGCCCCTTAAATTGTCGGTGAACGGGGCAGCAAGCACAAGGGCACCAGGCCCCACCAGGATGTAGCTGGGAATTTCAGAGATGGTGATGCAGGATGATACTTGTAGTGATTTAAGATTTATATTTATATGTTTAGTAGCTGTTTGTTATGTACGTGTATAAAATATTTGTATCTAAAGGAACTGTTTCTGCGCTAGCGCCATGAGCGTCTCTGGACGGTGTGCGCGCTCAATAAGATATCACAATTATTATTATTATTATTATGAAAGGGATTTTTTTTTAGTGATTACACTATTATTTTAAGGGAGAGCGAACTGACCAATATTGTATGTGGTCTCTCATTGACTGTGTGTTACAAATAGCTTGTCTTAAATTATACATTTCAAGATTACCATTGATAATACAGAGAATAAATTAGCTTCTAATGTTATTTGCATAAAAAAACTAAATGTTTTGAGCAGATGAATACTTGTTTACACATGTAGCTACTTAGTGACATAAATATTGTGGTATGAGTTTACTGATTGGTGAATTGGTGTGTTATTATTCAAGTGAGGCTGTATCACAAGACTACACTGCTCAGAATGTTGCATTATGGGTTAATTGATCTGGCCAGGTATGAGTAGTTGAGGACTTGAGGCTGCTGATCCATACATTACTTGAACGTATCCAATCTCATCATTTTTTTTTATTACAGGCCTTTGTAGACACCAATCCAAGTTTAAAGTGGTGTCCCAAGGTCGGTTGTGGTCAAGCGGTCAAGCTACCATTGAACACTGAACCTGCATCTCCAAGGGATGTATCCAGTCCGTCCGCTCCACCTCCCATGTCCAAGGCAGTTGATTGTGGGCGTGGTCATCTCTTCTGCTGGTCAGTTTTCAAATAGTTTCAAATTTAGTTACGATGTCTTTTATCTATCTCCAACATTTATCAAAAGCTATTAACACATTATGGCCTGCATTCTGAAGTTGGGTTTAAATTTAGGGTTTAAGTATTCTAGGAAGTATGAATAAGATAATTGTCTTCACCATTGAAGAATCAGGAAAGAGCACAGTAAAAATGAGAAACATGCAGTGTAATCAAAATGTTGACACTCTTGGCTTTCTATAATTTTAGCACAGAGTAAGACCATGGTCTAAGTTAAACCCGTCTTCAGAATACGGGCCTAGAGATTTAATATTAAGTATCTTTTAATGGTTTCTCTTACTGATACACATCTTTTTTCATGCAGCCCCCCCCCCATCTTTGGAATAACCTACTGGAATATTATCATATTGACAGATTCCACTGAGATATTTATAATCCATGTGAAAAAAAGACCCCCATCTTGGCTCCAATAGAAATAAAAGTTCCAGATTTCTCTATTCGACCCAGAATCTTAAAAACACATGGTATTAAACTTATAACTGTAACTAGTCTCTTACCTATTTTTTGAAAATATGTTCTTACTACACACAAATAGAGACCCTGTGGGAATAACCAGTCCATATAAAATTGCTAATTATTATGATTATTATTATCATTACTATAATACTTTATTTTTTCAAACTCTAAAATCCACCTTTATTATCCTAAACTCAGGAAAAGACTACATGTTGGACGGTATGAATGTAATATGATACCACATTGACATACATTAAATAGTGACCCAAATCTTTATTGAACCCACAAATTTACCTGTTAATTCAGTTCTCTCCAAAGGTGCGTGACATTTTATAGAAGTATTGTGCAATAGTTCCATTATATTGTTTACTCATTTAAGTATTCTCATACACTGTAAACATCATTCATTATTTGGCTTTAGTCTCGTAGGTTCTGGTAGTTAATGATGTACCTAGTCAGAGAAGTGATGGTCTGAAAATTACCAAAAGTTTAATAGTTCACCGTTTCTTCCTGTAAAAGACAAGAAACAGGACAAGCTTTGATACATCTCTTATAACTGAATTTACTAATTTCCATTTACACCCTCATGTACTAACCAATTCAATTTTTTTTCTTCAGGGATTGCTCAGGAGAACCTCACGATCCTTGTAGCTGTGAGAACTGGAAAAGATGGAGTGAGAAAATAGCAGAAATACAACCAGAAAAATGTAAGATTAATATCCATGATAACAGGAAGTGGTATCCATTATATTCATACACAGATTTATTATGTTCCCTTCTGTGACTGTGCTCAAAATATGAACTCATATTGTTGCTTAAAGAAAACATACCTTGAGTGGCTTTAACTATGAATATATTACTTTCTTTTCGTTCTATGAAAACATCTGCATTTTGCTTTACAGATTCAGTGCGTGAAAATTTACGTTTTGTTTTATGATTGGAAAATTGCTTTTTGTCTCACCTGCATAGCAGAGTGAGACTATAGGCGCCGCTTTTCCGACGGCGACGGCGGCGGCGACGGCGACGGCGGCGGCGGCGTCAACACCAAATCTTAACCTGAGGTTAAGTTTTTGAAATGACAGCATAACTTAGAAAGTATATGGACCTAGTTCATGAAACTTGGCCATAAGGTTAATCAAGTATTACTGAACATCCTGCCTGAGTTTCATGTCACATGACCAAGGTCAAAGGTCATTTAGGGTCAATGAACTTAGACCATGTTGGGGGAATCAACATCAAAATCTTAACCTAAGGTTAAGTTTTTGAAATGTCATCATAACTTAGAAAATATATGGACCTAGTTCATGAAACTTATACATAAGGTTAATCAAGTATCACTGAACATCCTGCATGAGTTTCACATCACATGACCAAGGTCAAAGGTCATTTAGGGTCAATGAACTTTGGCCGAATTGGGGGTATCTGTTGAATTACCATCATAACTTTGAAAGTTTATGGATCTGATTCATGAAACTTGGACATTATAGTAATCAAGTATTACTAAACATCCTGTGCAAGTTTCAGGTCACATGATCAAGGTCAAAGGTCATTTAGGGTCAATGAACTTTGGCCAAATTGGGGTATTTGTTGAATTACAGCCATAAATTTGAAAGTGTGTTGGTCTAGTTCATAAAACTTGGACATAATAGTAATCAAGTATCACTGAACATCCTGTGCGAGTTTCAGGTCAAATGATCAAGGTCAAAGGTCATGTAAGGTCAAAGAACTTTGGCCACGTTGGGGGTATTTGTTGAATTGCCATCATATCTCTATAAGTGTATTGGTCTAGTTCATAAAACGTGGAAATAAGAGTAACCAAGTATCACTGAACATCTTGTGCGAGTTATAGTAGTTTTCAAAATCAGCACTGCTGCTATATTGAATCGCGTGATGCAGGTGAGACGGCCAGAGGCATTCCACTTGTTACATTTAAACCAAGTATTCAGTTGGATTAATTCATCAGTCAAAAGAGCTGTGCTATCCCACAGTATCGTCAGTAGATAATATCAATGAAATTATGAATGAAGCAGACCAAGTACTGATCTTCACGGAACTCTGATGTCAACATCCATCATCAACAGATTTAACATGACTAATGTATTCTATTTAAAATAATCAGAAAACTATGAATACACATATTGTATACATGTAGAAGAAAGTTCAATTTGTTATTCTGTGGATTTCTGTGGCATTGAAGGTTTATTGGTATAACTCTGCTTGGCTGATAAAACCATGTATCTCAAAATTTAAATATTTTGATGACAGCTCAGAATAAGCTACATCTCAGAGTTATGACATGGGTAGCAATCTACTTTTGCCTCGAAATAGGTCTTCAAAGGTATCAGGAGACTGTTTTCAGACAATATGAGACTACCACCATTTGTATTTTCTAAATACAGCCTTTTCTTAGCTGCCCTCAAAATTTTTGAATTTTGAGAAACAAGGTTTTTACCAGCCGAGCCACGATAAGCGTCTTTAACATAAACACTTTACTTTTTTTTACACAGTGAACAAAACAGAAGAAGAGACTGAGTCTGCTGCAAACTGCCTTTGGCTTATAACCAACTCAAAAGCCTGCCCTAAGTGCCATTCTCCTATCCAGAAAAATGAGGGATGCAATCACATGAAATGTACTAAGGTAATATTATCTGTTACCATAGTAATGAATGTTTGATGATTCGTTTATTGGTATTTGGAGGAAATACAGTCCTTAAAACTTTTTGAATATGTTGTATTGCGATGAACTTGCATTGAATTAATGTGTGGTAGTGAATGCAGATGCAGTCATTGAAATAGTTGAATGTAAAAAGAAAAATAGCTCCTCTGATATGGTTGCACAGCAACCATTTTTAAAATGTAGATGTTTGAAATTGAGTATAAAAAATAGTGCATTTTTTATATTGTATATAGTATGTTTTCCATGCTTAGATATTCCTCTGATTGCTCATTTTTAATTACAAGATCCAAATATGTAAACTAAATTAAATGACAAACCACAGAAAGTAGAACAGTTTAGTGTGGATTCCCTTGTAAAAAATAGATTTAATGGAACTAACAAGATTTAATTTGAGGTTGTCTGTGTGTTGTCTTAGAATTCAAATTAATGACAGAAAGGAAAGATTTTGAATATTTTTAATCCAGTGTTCCTCTTGCTACTATAAGGTCTTCAAGTATCATTAGCTATTACAGGTACACCCCTTCCATTGTTGTTTTAATGATTCCTCCTATTTTTTGTAATTTGTGATGATCTATGTCAATGTACATTTATTTATGTAGTGTTTCATATTTGCATTGTTATAATCCACCTGATACTTCAATTGTTCAAATCTGTATGTGTGTGTATTTCAAAATGGAAGTAATGAATGAATCGAACAAGTTATGTGTGCAGTAGATATCCCTCTATTTCTATTTCATGACCATATTCAGACCTGCCAACCAGTACGTTTTAGCCGTATTTAGTACGTTTTTTCTTTGAAAAATACGTTTTTTGTAAAAAAAAAAAAAAAAAAAAAAAATATATATATATATATATATATATATTTTTTTTTAAAACTAAATCGTAATTTATTGAGAAAAATAATCTCTTTATGTCTCTATTTCATAAAACGTGCACAAATATGGTTATTAGATCAATGTAATTTTAGGTAACTTGTTTTTTTTTTCAATCATTTTGTTCAATCCAGGGTGAAGATATACACATGTTTTAATGTTTTTTTTTTCATCTACAAGAGCAGTGCGCATTTTAGCTTGCATGCCAAGCATTTTATTATGAAATACACTTTTTTTGGGAAAAATACAGTTTTTTTAATCACAGAATACAGTTTTTCATTCCCAGAGGTTGGCAGGTCTGCATATTCTGTTTGAGTATTTTTCTATCTTTGTTTTAACTGCAGTGTAAACATGATTTTTGTTGGGTGTGCCTTGAAGTATGGAGTAAGCACAGCTCTGAGACGGGTGGTTATTTCCGATGCAACCGTTATGAAGTCGTTCAAAAGGTGGAAGAAAAGGCCGAGGGTCTCATGTCAGAGGTTAGTCAATCATTTTCAAAAATTTTCTTCATTTTACTTATTAGTTTTTGGTAAGGTCCCCACCCCGCAAATTGAATGTCACTCTTCCATTTCATTACTAGATTATATTACTGCATATGCCCTAAAATATTTGTGGTGTGAGAATAGAAATGGAAAATATGTCTTATTTGATAAATTTAAATATTTTGCATCAGAATTTAAATTGAATTAAAACACATGACTCTGGGTGAAATGTGCTTTTTTCACAACTTATTTTTCTCAAGATATTATAAATAAAGTCTAACAGGGCAAGTTATGTTTTCATGTTTCATTTTTGTGTTCATGCTTAGGCTGACAAACGTAACAAGGAGATGCAAGAGTTGAATCGTTTCCTTCATTACTATACACGATTCCGTAACCATGAGAACAGCTACCATCTAGAAGAACCTCTACTTAGAAAAGCCCCAGGGAAAATGAGGAAACTGGCCTGCCACTCGGATGCTAAAGGTATGTTGAAATAGAGAAATCTGATGTGATTAATTAGATTCTACAAGCTTCGGCTTAAACCCTCCTCCCCAAAAATAACTTTGTTTGCCATAACGGAACCGATCCTAGTAAACCTGGCAATTCAATTTTTTAATTCAATTTTGACTCCCCCTTCAAAAAGAATGTGCGAACTGACCCTAATTTCTTCAACTTTTCTACCTTTTTTTTCTATTATCTTAATGCCTCGTTTCAATTGTTGAGCAATCCGTTACAAAATCCACGATGGACTTTTCAGACTTAAGATTAATTGTGAAAACAAATGAACCGTAAAAATGATCGTAAATTTTTTTTATGATCAATACGCTCACCATGACCGTGATACGATATGATAAGATCACTACGATTACTCCATAGTTAAGATCACGGTTTCAATCGTGATGGGAATGTGAAAGTGGAAACTAGGTATTAACAATAAAGAGTTAATCAAAATTGGCTAATAGCACGGTAGAACAGTGTCCATATTATGAGCAGTGGATACCTGTTAGACTGATCTTTGATCTCCACGTGATAAAAAAAAGAAAGAAATTGATCCAGCTGAGGAGCTTTCATATACCCTTAAAAATACTACTAACAAATGACTGACCCAAATTTGATCCTTAACTTTGTTATTGCAACCAAACTTTTTATGTAATGTCGCTGTCTGTTTGAGGAAACGATAGTCATGTGATAACAGATTGATTTGCCCATTAATTACAAGATAATGTTAGAAAATTTTCATACAAAGGTACATGTGACATATTTTATCATCATAGAGAACAACCCTTTTTGTCAAATGCCAGTTTTCTGTCAAAATGATATGTTGTGTCATTACTTGCCTTTCTTTGCATTTTGTTCAATTTAACTATCTTTTCCCCCTATACAGCATCTAAAGAGGAAACACAGTTTATAATTGATGCAATCCATGAGCTCCTTGCAGCAAGGCATATACTCAAGTTCTCCTACCCTTATGGCTTTTATTTAGAGGACAGAGGGGGCAGCAAACAAATATTTGAATTTATGCAAGTAAGTTATCACTAGTTTATGCAAGTAAATTTTCACTTCAGATATTTTTAGTAAATTGTGTGGCAAATTTGATTCTCATTTACAGATGTTTAAGTACCTTAGGATCATTTTGAGATGTGTGTTGCCTTGTATGTTGCCTTTCAAGTCTAAGAGAGCCTGTAAGCTATAGTCACTTGTTTTACTATTTCCTTTCCCAGTCAACCTAGACTTGTACTGTTAATATCCTTTATTTGTTTGCTTTTTGTATATTCACTTGTTAATTGCCTTTTTCAGTGTACCAAATGAGATAATGAAAATTATTGCATTTATGTTTGAAACACTACAGAAGATGAGTGACACTGTACTTACACTGCTAATTAACTTTGCTATATTTAACATTACCTCTTTGATGCATTATGAATTTATTTTGTGGTTGAATGCACAAGTATTTTGATAAGGTTCATCAATAAAATTTAGCTTGTGATAAAAGTAATTTCACAAAATTTTTCACTGTCAGAGTAGCATTTTTTTCTATGATAATAGTAATAATATTCCCCTTCTTACTGTGTGTAACTGAAATATTAAACAAGAAAATGTAATTCCTATGACTTTTACCTGATAAGAAAAAGAGATAAAAACAATGAGTTGGTGGTCTTTATAGACTATTTTCTGGGATTCAGTCAAACAACTCTGTAAAAACTGCCTAGGGGAGACATAAACAGCAGTCTTTATGATGAGGTGGTCTTTATAAACAGATTCATGTAACACATCCATGTATAACCAATATCTAAATATTGTATAAATTTTGTTCACCTCATAATTACTCAGAACGAATTAGAGGAAGCATCAGAGAATCTATCCCAAATGGTTGCAAGGAACTACTTGAGGACACCGCGGACCAAGATCATCCAAGCAGCCCATCTTACCAAGAGGAAACGATATGAGTTTCTTTCAGCTGTCAGTAAAGGCTTTCTTCCACCGGATGTATCCTCTGATTCACCGCAAAGAAGGAGAAGAACCAGTTCATCATGGTCCTATCAGACCTGGGATGATGACTCCGCCGATGAGGTAGGCTTTCATTAATGCATTGAACAGCTTAAAGTTTTTTTTTATATATCTTCGAAATTCTTAATCATTTTGCACCTGAATATTGTAATAATATGAAAAAATATACCCACCATCTCATAATTTCTGCTTTTATACACTATGTTACTGTTAGTTTTTAGCGCTTCTGAATATTCTATTATTATTATCATTATTATTATTATTATTATAATGATTGTTATTATCATTATCATTATTATGATTGTTATTATTATTATCATTATTATTATTATTATTATTACTCTTATTATTTCTTAAAATTAAGAATGATGAAGCTCTTAGACGTGCGATTGAAGAATCCATCCAAGATGCTATGGCACAGTCTCAGAAATCGGAACAAGATGGAGAGGATTCAACACCCGATTTCAGCACAAGCAAGATTGGGAGTGAACACACTCAAGGAGGTATGTACATGAATAATAGCTGGTTCTTGTATCACACTGGTGTCTGTCAGATATGACACTCATGGCGCTCCACAATTATTACCCTTCCTTGAATGTAGTATTTGTCAATTAGGCACTTAAGCATTTCCAGGAATAAATTCCTGGCAGGTAGAGTGTGGCAAATGTATATCACTGCCTTGCTAAAAGATGTTGGTGACATGGCAGTTTTCACACCCAAATCTTTTGTGATCTCTTATCCAGAGATTGAGGGGGGGGGGGGGGGGGTGATTGGACAGGACTGTATGCATTCAGAAGAAAAAAAATGATAAGAGTCAAGTACTGAATCACGTGTGGCTGCACACACCCAATCAAAGCTAATACTTTAATTAGGATCTTTGGTATAATTGTATAAAAAAACACAGCAATTATACCCTTACTTTCCTCATATTTTTTTCTAGCTTAGTCAGGGTAAATTATTAATTGTAATGGTTTCAGAAATTAATTTGAATGTTGATTGTATCATTGTGTTCTCAAAGGGTCGTCCACCATGACTGCAGGGTTGTTACGTGCTTTAGAGATGTCC
Source organism: Lytechinus pictus (assembly GCF_037042905.1). Lineage (NCBI taxonomy): Eukaryota > Metazoa > Echinodermata > Echinoidea > Temnopleuroida > Toxopneustidae > Lytechinus > Lytechinus pictus. The sequence goes on along the minus strand of NC_087245.1, from coordinate 25,980,537 downwards.
CAGCTTCTTCTTATGCAACAAACAGAGATGCTGGACACCCCTTCTACCAGAGTGGATCAACCCTCTTCTAGTACCGATACTGAACAACAGAATGCTGGTGATGGGAGCAGTCCATCTACAAGGTAGGGGTGTTTTCCTGGATTGCAAAAAATGATGGAATAACATAAGTTTGTCCTCATCAGAATATTGTGAGCTTTCCAAATATTAAAGCTCATATACATGTGGGTGGTCATTCTTTGCTTTAAAAGAATGTTCAAACAATGGGAAAAAAGAGAAAGGAAACTAAATCATTTTGTGGCAGTCCTGTTCTTCAAAAAGAGAAGTGAATTCTCTAGGAAATAATTCATTATTCAAAAGCCTTTTAATTCTTAAATTTGATATTTTACAGAATTACGTATGTCATATACTTGTGTTTTTTTTTTTTTTTTTTATATAACTGCATTCACAACCAGATTTACTTGTATATCATCTTATGGATTCAAAGTATATTGTAATATGAATGAACATTTTATAATTGAGGGACAATGAACTTGTGTGTAAACTATGTTTTTTTTTAACTTACAGCTCTCAGCGCTCTTCTAAATTGTCTCCTATTAGAGGAAAGAGTCCAAAACGAAAAGATCCTCAGACCTCATTCTTAGATAGTAAGTAATTATTGTTATGACATGATCTATTGGGTCTTTGTTATTTCGCTACAAATTGACACAAAAAATCTCCAGCCTCTAGTTTACCAATTACGTACATGTGTATTTGATACAAGAAATGTGACACTCATATGATGAGTATTGCTCCCTACTGCTCAACCAAACTTGATTATCTTATTCTTGAAAGTTTAGTGTCATGATTTTTTTATTCAGCTTTTACAATATATTGAAAATCACATTCGGCTTTTCATGATAACTTGGTTAGATCATGTATATTGATAAACAGAGCTCTTAACAATCCATGAAGAAAGACATTTTATATGTAATATTTTTTTCTCTGATATGATTATTAAATGGAGCATGATATATGCCATTTTGAATATAAATATATATAGAAATGGAATAGACAAATGTCTGAATTCATTGCAGTTTGTGTTCACCCAGTGTAACATGTGCATTCATCCATACACTACATGAAATGTTAGATGTACACTTACAGTATATGTAGAATTTGCTGTCTGATTTGTGAAAAGTAAATTGATTGAGTGATTGATTGGATTTTATTGAAGAAAAGTGTTTAAAAACATTGTCAAGAGATTGAATAGCAATGGTTACTTTGTATACAAGATAAACCAAGAGTTCAAAGTAGTCATAAATGACATTCTAAAAGAGAAGTTAAAATAGGTAACACAGTGACGATAGTAACTGTTAAAATGAGCTATCGAGTGTTGAAGATTTAAAAATTGCTTAGATTTTATAGTTGAACAGTCAGTCTATTTTAAACATTGAATTGCAAATTTTCCTTTTATAGTTTTCTGCTTTTCAGTGATCTCTCAAGTAAACGATTTTGGTTTATGGAAAAATAACAGAGTTTATCATAATCAGGAGCATTAAAAAAAAACCAAAATGCATTGCTCTTTGTACTATCGTTGGTATAAGTGCATAGTGCTATTTTCTTATATAAAATTTAGTAAACTGTGTACTAAACTACTATCTTACCCACTGTTGAACAAATATGAACAAGCATGAAGTAGTACTTATATCTACATTAAATGCATTTAAACCGATCAAGTACTTATACTATAGAAGCAAAGGGCATGCAGTTTATTAGGAATAATGGGTTTTCTAAGCTTAAATATTGATTTGGCTGTATGATTTGTTTGAGGTATTTCATACACCTCTCATTCTATAATTAGACTATTTCTAATGTGTTATTTAAAGCAAATAATAATTTTTGGCTAACAAAAAAAGTGAATGGGACAAACAATGACTCCCTCAGAAATATGAATGTAAATGCTATTTCCTTCAGCTTCACTTTGGAAGGTACATGTAGCTACATACAAATCACTTCACAAGAGATAGATTCTCCCATCGTTTTAACCAACAATAATTATTTTATAACAATATCCTCCCCTACCACTGCACAGTACACTTCATACTGCAGACCACACTGAGTAGATAAAGTTTTTCAACATTTTTCAAGAGAGACGTGCTTATGACATTCGGACTGATTGATAAACATTGTTTCTTGTCCTTTTTTGCTATAATTCAAGGTTTTGATGATGATGTCAAGTTGGCCATGGAACTATCACTTCAAGAACCAAGTAAATCAACAAAAGGTGAGAATATACCTCTATTCACATCCTTGAAATCTGTGAACACACAAATTCAGGAAAATACTCATCAATCTATATAAAATGTCATTACATTCCTAAATATCATCTTGCAAGTTACACATACTTGCTTGTATTCTTAACTTGGGCTACAAACTCTACTAAACTTGTGGGAAGCCAAGATTGTCAAAAGTCTATTTACTTCGCTCTAAACTCAGGTTTTGATGTTGAAGAAAACTTATATTAATTATTATACCACGACAGTTATCAAAGATTCCAGTGTCAATGAGCTGATAAGTTGAACTTGGGGAGTGTTTCACCAAGATTTGAGTATGATGAAATTGCACTTAAATACCGACGCATGTCTCAAATGCAACGCGCAATTTGATTGATCAATACGCAGTAGTGCGCGTCTTCGCATGATCTGACCAATGGGGTTATGCCTTTTATGCTGCACGCAACTAGGCATTTAAGTGTGATTCTAAGTCATACTTAGATCTTTGTGAAACACCCCCCTGTACTATTAGTGTGTCACAATTGGCTATTGGTTGTTAAACCACAACTTTAGACCAGAGTTTGAATAAAAACCTGAGTTCAGAATATAGGCTGTTGTTATATCTATATGTTTGGTCTTGTTTAAGCCTGAGTTGAATTGATTTGAAAACCGGTCTGCCGTCTATGCTATAGAGCTCCGATGCACGTTTGGAGACAGTCGTTTCACCTATTACATTTATGAAAATGGCAAAAGGGGGGAGAGGTGCAATTGGATATACTTAAAATGATGGACAGCATTGTCAAGTATTTGAATAATATTCACAGACCTTGTTTGGACTCTTTGTCTCTGATGCTTTATATTTCCCATTAAAGGAGAATGAAACTCTTGGAGCAAGTTAGCTTTTGTGAAAGCAGAAAAATCAAAGAATAAGATCAACAAAACTTTGAGTAAATAGGACTAGCAATAAAAGAGTTATGAGCATTTGAATGTCGAGATCACTAATGCTATGGAGATCCTCCCATTGGCAATGCGACCAAGATCTGTGATGTCACACACGTACAACTCTCCCATTCAGACACTGAAAATATACCCCAAAACATCTCTTTTTGCTCATTCTAATCATATGACAAACGATTCATCAATGATATAATGTTGTGAAACCTCTGTACTTGTCATCTCATAAAGAAAACACCTAACCTTGTGATAGACTCTATAAAAGTGAGAATATAAGTGAAATAAGTACTAAAGTAATGAGGGAGTTGTACATGTACGTGTGTGATATCACAGATCTTGGTCGCATTGCCGATGGGAGGATCTACATGGCACTAGTGATCTCAATATTCAAATGCTCATAACTTTCTTATTATTCATTCAATCTTCCTCAAACTTTCAACAATATGTTTCTTTGATTTTTCTCTTTGATATGGATTCAGCTAGTTTCAAGGGTTTCATTCTCCTTTAACTTGAAGTTATTTTGATCTCAGTTAGAGCCCTAGGCCTTCTCATACAAAGAAAATTTCTGTCAGATATTTGTTCCCATTAATCTAGAATTTGATTTGAGATATTTGTAGCTCATTGTTAAAAATAGAAGTCAGCTTTACACTGGATTGTTCATCACTCATGTTGAATGTGCTTCTGTGATGTTGAAATATCGCGTGATTGATCATTAAAAATCAACATCATAGAAACTTTTCTTACAACAACAATATATTTATATGACTATAACATTTAATCCGTATAATCTTGCAAAGTTGATTTCTGTCTCATATTCATTCCCATAAATTTTGGTCTTAATTAGAGATGTTTTTAATTGCACCTTGTTTTCTTGAATGGAAAATGGCTCAAACGTGCAATGTGTTTCTTTTGTTAGAGAAGCTTGCATTGGAGAACAAATTTAATGGCAGGATTGATTCTTCAACATTTACACCTTACAAATTTTCCCCTTACAATTATAGCGTTTTTAAAATCAATATTGAACATCAGCTTTCCAAAATTGTGTGGAAACTATGTTTATTATTGATTTTTATTAGTTTGTAGTTCATTTTGACCTAAAATGTCTTTCTATATCTTCCTGACCTTGATCTGTACGTAGTCTACCTGTCAATTAGATGAATGATTTTACAGTCTGTGTATGTGTCCGTTCTATTCCGAGGCACTCGGAAAAAGAAAGTATAGGGAGAATTTGGATGAGTATCGTAGTGCCAAGAATTGCATTTTTGCATTTACTAGGTGGGAAAGTCTGTACAATGCATCGATTCATTTGAAAATGCAATTAAAATCACAGTGGGGAGCTGAGAGGCTTTCGTTGAAAGTTGGTGGATTGGGACTACAGCATCTTTTGGCAGGAATTCCACTATAAAGGAGGTTGCTATATTATTATTTGTTGTCAAATTGCCTACTTCAAAATGTCAAATTTGCATTGTGATCAACTCACTGAGCTCTACTGACTGGAGTAATATCTCTCTGTATAAATTAGTGGATCAACTGTACAGAGATCGCTTGTGCCTGGTGCAGCTGAAAAGCTTGCATCAGATAGCATGGTAACCACCATGATGGGAGATGATGATGACGAACAAATACAAGAAAATGATGAAATATTACGTGCCTATCCCACTTCATTTAATTTAATTTCATTGGTATTAGGTTTGGTTTGAATGTCAATATTTTGAGAGATAAAGTTTGAAGGTTTGCATGGTGGTATGAAAAAGTCCCAATTTTTCCATTTTAGCACTCTCAAAATATTGCAGAAGTGGTTTACGGTACACCATATCCATGTAGAATGTCCTAGAAAAAGTAGATAGAAATAGAAGTGTATTTGATAGGCGAGAAAGGGGAGGCTAGAAAGTAGATTTATCTTTTGAAATCAAGTTTAGTCCTTACAAGGACTGTAAACCAGAAAGAGTTGAAAACTTGAGTAGTTGGAGAGATGTGAATGCTTGAGTAGTTTTAGAGATGAGAGAAGACTGGTTTTACATGGAGAGATAAGATAAGACTGGCTTGAGTCTGTAAGTGGAGCTGTTGAGGAGGAGCAGGAGAGGAGACTCCTCTTCTACTTCTCTCCACTCTTTTGCCTATCCATTTCATGTCTACCTCTATTCTTTTTTCTAAGTCCTTTCTAGAACTTTCCACACGGTGTACTGCAAACCACTTCTGCAATATTTTGAGAGTGCTAAAATGGAAAAATGGGGACTTTTTGCTGAGAAAGAATCAATTAGCATGAATTGTGTGAATGCCTGAATGAAAAAAAATTACTGGAATCCGATTGCATGCGGCAGATTCTTGTGTTCCTTGTTGCATGGTTCTTTGTGTACCAGATTATACATGGGACTACATTTTGATTTAAATATGAAACAAGATGTATGAACAATTTTTCTAGAAATACTTGTTTGACAAAGGTTTTTAGAAGGGTACTGTTGTATTGTGCAAATTTACCCTGATGCTCATGGATCTGTCTAAAACTACTGGTATTCACATTGAAGGAACATCAAATGTGCCCTTCTCCCGAGGGCCAATGGCTTTGTAGATGTTCCTGAGTGTGAATAGTTCCAGCTTGTTCCAAGAAAAAGCCTGTATATTTGTTTAAAATTCCTACTGCCTGCATCATTCTTCATCACATTAAGTACAACATAAAGACAAAAAATAAAATTCATAACAAAATAAATTGTCATCTAACTCTTTTGATATCTAGCTTGGCAGGCAGCCCAGTTAAGCGCAGAGATTAGATGAGCATGTTATGGCTTGAGTTGCCATGCACAGTGCACACGTCTTGAGTGCAGTGTGCTTATGGCGGGGGTGGGGAGTTCAGAAAAGCAAATTTCACTTTTTCCCTCTGGAATAATGGACTATGCATAACATCAGTTAGGAAAATTAATTATTCTAGTCCTTCGTCCTTTATTTGGAATTCACTGTTTTGTATTTAGCCTATGTATACAGGCGTATCCCGCCACGAGCCTTTGTTTTTAAGGTCTTACGCCTTCTTCTATTATAAACATAACATGTACATGTTTATATTCTTCATGACATACTGATTTTTGTATGAATTTATGTATACAAATTTTTGAAATGGAAGAAAAATAAATGTTTATTTGAATTTGAATATTTCATGGGAAACTTGTTTTCTCCTTGTGTACACTCTTCATGCAACAATCTTAAGCAAGGGATATAAAATATTTTTTCTTAAAATCTTTGATCCTGAGTGACAATGGAAAATAGAAACAGATAATGCAACATTTCTCTTTTTTATATGGTAATTGCAGCCCTAACTATTTATCAAAATTTATGTTATTTTCAATCTTTGTGAAGAAGAACAACAATCATTCTTTACAGCCAAATTGGTTCAAATTTCTTGAAAACCTTTGTAATGTAGGTGAAAAAAAAATCTTCTGGCAAAATCTATTATATTAGAATCTATTTTTGTTGACAGAGCTTGAATAATAAAAGATCTGCATTATGAAAAGCTGAATACATGTATCTAGTTTTGACAGAATCCATGGTTAGATTGTATGTCATATGCCAAGTATATTTAGCAGCTAAAAACCAAAAATACTGCACTCTGAAAGAGAACAGCACTCCCACACAGACCCAGATTACATGTAGATAATAATGATTACCGGTATCCATGAACAGTTTAAAGTTGACATCCCCCAAATGATTATTTCATATGCATGAATTTGCCTAATTCATTTTTATAGTCCTTTTTTTCTAACTATTAATTTGTCATATATTTATTTTTGGGGGCAGATTTGATTAACACAGGCATATTGTAAGGAATATGCATGCCAACTTTGTGTGTAATCATGCAATTCAATTTATTTCATTTCACTCTATACAAATAACCTGTATACAGGTAAATGAGAAATTACACAATCAGGGATGCCACTTTTCCGGTTTTACTCGGAATTCTCATTTTTCCTTGTTATCTGTCTTATTTCCAGGTTTCCGACTTTTCCTGTTTTCCGTATAAAAAAAAAGTCGGAATATCCATCCTTTCTATCCCCCCTCTCTCTCTCTCTCGATCGCTCTGTATGTTGATTGACCGAATGAGAGATGTACTGTACATACATGTATGCTTGCGCTGACATATTTGTGGGAAAATACTTGTGACCATCATCACCAGAGTCTTTGGATTATGAAACACAAGTCCTATCCATGCAAGAAAGAGGATGGCCATAGAAACCATTCATGCACAAGGCAAGAAGATAAAATTAAAAGTGAAATAAGGTAATTCACTACTTGTAACAATTTTTGTGATGAGGGGACCCTTCATCTTCTGCGTTTTCTGCAACAAGGGGACCCCAATTCTCTGTATTTTCTCCTGTTAGGCTGTAACAACACTTTTTTTGAGGAGGGAACACAATTTTTTTTGCAATTTGTTTTAACTGGAATGATCTTCAGTAAATTTACTTACAAGGAAAGTAACAAGTATTATTGCACATACACTGTAGGGCATTCTTATATTCTCTTCAGTTTTATTTCATTGTATATTCTGAGGTATTTTCATGTAAGATACACTTGACTCTCTATTAAAAAGCATCATGTTACAAACACAGAGTGATTTTGGAAAATTATTGCTAAATTTACCCACAAAACCACCAACAATGAAGTGTCATTGTGGGTTTCTTCTTCAATTAGAGAAACTCTTTTGCTACATGTTATAGGGAGGCGTCACTGTCCTTGGACACTGCCCCTGCCCGTAAAAAAATTTCAGGGTTTTTGGAGGACACCTCGTGGCATCCCTGCACAATGGCAAGAAAGAGCAATACAAAGTAACGAAAATGATAATACAGTATAAAATAATATACAAAACAGGCTTCGAGTGTGGACTGGCATTAAAGATCTGTTGGATCTTAGGGTGCGTTTATGCGCCACTTTTTTACCCTAGAATCATGATTAGAATCATGATTCAAATCATGATTCTGTAGAATCACGATTGCGTTTAGTCAAAAGTGAAAATAAACGTTTTTCAAATCACAAACATGGAACACGGAAAAAGGGGCATTTGGAAAGACGTTTCTGTAGAATCACGAACCAAAAAGGTCGTATAAACGCAATCGTGATTTGAATCATGATTGTATGACGTCACTGTGTCGGGCTACTTTCGGTTTGACTCTTGCCAATTCAAGGCGCGCGCTATATTGTACAGTATGTATGTGCTATGCATGCTATGCATTTCTTATCATGTTCAAGTTCTGTGTTGGTCATCGCATCATCCATTGCTTTTCATTTTTTGGTCATATCTTCAAGTTCTTCAAGTTCTCGTAAATGAACTAACTGATCAGACAATGATCTCAGTTGTTGTTGAGTTAAAGCTAAATGACAGTAGTTGCAGTAAAATACTGATTTCGTGAGAAAGTCTGTAAAACCAAGGTTAAGTATTACTATATCATCGTGGATCTAGATCTGGTACAGTTACATAAACTGAACTTTTTGAAATCATAATATGTAAGCTAAAAAACGATCACACTGAAGATCGCCAACACAGATAGGCACACGTGGGACAGTTTATTATTATTGCTGGAATAAAGACCCGACGGAAGTGACAGAATCCGTGCTTATTTTGCTTATTTCTCAGCAATTACACAATTTCTTCCAGAATCCTTTGGCACATATTTTTTACGTATACAAACAGACACTTTGGTGATCATTATATTAAATTCTGTAAAAAAGTCATTTTGAGATCGTCCCCACAACTGGAATTTATCTTTAATAGTGTCAATATTAAATTGGATCTACGCTGAAATTCACTTCCGAAAACCATTGCGATAAATCGACATGATGAATAGAAGTAAACAAAATGAGGTATAAGAGACTGAATTCTGAAGGCAAAAGATTCATTTTTCGCAAGCCGAAACATGTGCAAAAAAGTTGACCTCTACTTCCTCTGTCAAACTGCGCACTAGTGATGCGCACTGGATCGGCCCGATTCCAAAGAAACAGCTTTGGAATGAAGGCCGTCTAAACGCTGATTCTGTGATATTGTGATTCATGATTGTGTTTTGAATCATGATTCAGATCATGATTCAAATCATGATTCTGGCTTGAGGTCGCATAAACGCAGCCTTAGAAGTTCCAGCCCAATAAAGAAAGAAAAAGAAGGGATACAAAATAGAACATACAAAGACAAAAACATGCAAGGGAAAAACAAACATTAACAAACATGTGAGATCACGAATGAGGACATAATTTAACTGAGACACACAAGGCTTGAAGAGAGGAAAATGAGAAACAGAAATAGAAAAGATCTGAAAAGAGACACAGAGAGAAACAGAGAAGGGAAGAGAGATGAAGCATTAGAGAGATTGACAGGGAGATAGAGAGCAAGTGAGAGAAAGAAAGAGAGGGTGAGAGAAAGAAAGAGAAAGGAATATGAATTAAAAATTAAAAAAAGGGACAGATAGGGATTTGTGAAAGAATGAAAGATGTGGAATAATTCCACACTAATGAAATTGTATAATTTCTTAATTTACACTTTTTTTTAGTTATCATTGCATATGCTCTTGTCCATCATGAAGGTTGCAATTCTAATTAATTTCAATCTTTCTGTGAAACTGTAATTGAATGAAGATTAACTGTTGTAAAAAAAATATGATAAAACATATACATGTAGAGTTAGTACAAAATCAGGCTTAGGTGGCATTGTGTGTCATTGTATTATATTTTTGTTGTAGTTTTCTTTTATAATTTTTTGAGAGCAAACCTTATGTAGCAAGCAATACTAATTTTGCTAGTTTTTTGTTGATTAAGATGACTTGGAGTACCCCTTTCCTATTTTTGGTAATTAGTTTAAGCCAGCTCAAATAATAATCTTAATTGAACTGTATATTTCTTCAGAACTTGATATTGCTGATGCATGAAATGTATGAACAACTCGACTGTAGAATTACTACAGATGTACATGTACATCTCATCTCCAAGGTTCACCTCGGAGAAGCTATTCAAAAATCAAATTTCCAGTTTTTGATTAAAATATTCAGATCTCCTTGAATAGATAAGAATGTGTGTTCTCATTCTATGGTACATTACATGTGTATAGTGATGTTGCAGATTACCCGATCGATGGTATCAAAAGAAGAGCCCACATATATAACTAAGCAGTAATTAGTCCCACCAGACTTATTATATACTCTGCTTCCTCTCACGCCCACTTTCTTGTTTACTCTCTCCCTTTGTTTGTTCGTTTCTTTCTTTCATGCTCTCTAGCTTCATCTCCTCTTCTCGCTCTCTCTCTGTGTGTCTTTCTCACTCTTCTAATATCACTTACTCTCTCTCTCTTTCCCTCTTTTTATGTCTCTTCTTTCTCCTCTCTATCTTAATTACTTTAGATCACCCCTTTCTCTATCCTATTCCTTATGGGATCATTATATTCTAATTGGAAAATTAAGAACCCCTGAGCAGCATGTGTTTTTAGGTTGTTTACAATTTTAGAATTAAATGTAAACGAAGAACATGCTGGGAAATGGCTATAAAAATCTCCTTACTCCTCCTTCTCCTCATTCTCCTCCTCTTCTTTCACAATTTTTAGTTTAAATTTCCATTAGTACACATACATCACAATGAAACAATAACAGAGCTTATGAAAAGATAAAATTATATTTGGTACTTTGTCTTTTACGATTACCATAGCGATGATTGTTATTACTTGTCAGATATGAATTGTCATCTTCTTCTTCTTTCTTCTTCTTTTTTTCTTCCTCTTCCTCTTCTTCTTCTTCTTTCTCTTCCTCTTCTTCTTCCTCCTCCTTCTCCTCCACTATTATCTTCTGCTTCTCTGTCTTCTTCCTTTTTTCCTTCACCAACATCATTTCTTGTACTGTAAAAGACACAGTATCATTGTCATGGTTATAATTTCTTTCGTTATCACTTTTTTTTGTAATTGTTAAACTTCTTTTTATATTTTGCAGAGAAACCAAGGCAGACCCTTGCCCAACGTAGGAGTTACAAGACAGCTACCTCAAGTGGGCATAGCATCAACCCAGAGGAGGTCTTACTCGACAATACACCCAAAGAAAGAGGGACAAGATCAACATCTCGTTCCCATGGCAAATCAAGAAGTGGCAAATACATCAAGTCAGATCGGCTACGGGTCATCCCCATTAGCAGTGGAGGAGGAGTCACCCTACATGATAGTGCAGGAGAATCAGAAGCAGAGAGGATACGTAGAATGCGAAAAGAATTTCTTGAGAAGATTGCTGGTTCATCTTCCAAGAATGTGGACACCCCAAAACACTCTTCAGACGCCAGTTTATTATCAGTCGGAGGTGCTGTTGCTTCAAGCTCTAGTACTAGATCATCCACAAGCTCTGTGAAGCTTGACAAGGCGACAGTTAGGAAAAAGAGCTCCAGGAGTCATGTTTCAAGTTCCAGTAAGAGTTCACACCACCTAAGAACTGGTCGAGCATCGAGTGACCCACACACTGTTGCCATTGATAATACATTACAGCAAATCCAGGCCAGGAACTTGGCTCTTTCAGCATCGGTCCAAGATATGACTGGAAACCCAGCAAAAACTGGTGATGGTTCATCCAGCCATTTACATGTATCAAGTAGCAGCAGTTCACCAGTTGGAGGATCTCCTGCTACAAGACCAAAGATAAGAATGGATCTGTGTCCCATCTCCTCACCTTCTCTTAAAATCACCGTCCCTGATCTATCAACTTCACCAACCACGAGCAAAGTACACAGGAAAGGCCTGTCTGTCCAACACACCCCGGTCAAGAAGTCAAGCCTGGGAGATATCACATCATCAGAGCGACCGCATCTCAGTAAACCGCGGAAGGTATCTGAAGGAGATGTTGCCAAACTGATACAGACTTCTGGTAAACTCCCTTCTCCCTTGTTTTCCGGTTCAAATCAACAATCTTTTCTAGATCCCGAGCCCAAACTGGTAGAGGATGTCTGGAAGAAAGCTTCAGCTGAGGAACTAATGCCCTCTGCGTCGCCAACATTAAAGCTTTCCTTAGCAACCAAACCTCTGAACCTTGCAGAAGGACCAGGGGGTGATGTTGGCCTGTCTCCTGGCAATACTCCTAACTTTGCTGCAGGTTCTGTCTCAAATGTAGACTTTGAAAATGGAAACATGGTTCATTTGAGCTCCGTTCCTCAAGCATCCAGTGCCTGTAATACAGATTTGGACTCGTCCTTATCCCCTTCTATAGAACCACTACCATCCATCCCCATGGCAACAGAAGCTAGAAATCAAGTTGAGGAGGTTGATCCCACAGATGAAAAGAATGATGTTTGGCAAGTCTATATATGATGTATGCTCTAATAATCAGAAGATTTCATGTTATGATAACAACACAGCAATTCATGAATTCGGAATAATTTGTAGATGTATGTGCATATAGCTATATTGAATTGATATGTAATCTTTTTTTCATTAATGTTGTGTCATGGACTTTCCAATAAGTCCACTGTGGTATGATATGTTGGAACATGGATAGAATAGCCTCCCAATGGTAAACCAGTGTCATACATACATAATAAGCAAATGCTCTTCAAGGGATTTGGATCTAAATTCTGATTGAAAATAAAAGGCTTAAAGTTGATAGGAAAAAAATTCATAAAGTAAGTTTATAAATATCACACAATATATTTTTGTATATGTACATGGATTAATTTGTGTATGACATGTACATGGACTTATTTGTGTATGGTATGGAAAATACCTATCATGTAGCAAATGATCAATGACAATTTATCCCTACATTCATGTCAGTCATTTGAAGCAATGAATAACAAACTCACATTAAATGAATGTCCATAACATAATGCAACAAACAAAAACAAGAAATGTTTGTATTAGGCCAGGCAAATGGCAACAACAATTTTAGGAGAAACACAAGCAATCAAACATGTTTACAAGCAAGTTTATGACATTGTTGTTTTGAAGCAAATAAAGCCAGGTAATGATTATTAAGCATATATGATGATAGCGCTATACAAGAACTAATGAGCGCTCTATCATAATCTATTCAGTGTTGTATGTTATCCAATGTAATGACCTCGTGGGTGAATGGCTATTAAAGAATAACCACACACTTTTTTCATTTTGTGATGCTTGTAGTTTTAAAGGGGAATCCAGCCTTGGCCATAAAATGTTGTGTTGGGTAGGAGAAAAATTGATTAAACAGAATGGCGAAAGTTTGAAAGAAATCGGACAAGCAATAAGAAAGTTATTGCTGCTTTAAAATTGAGATCACTAATAGTATGTAGATTTCAAATTGGCAACTGGGTAAGTAAATTATGACAAGGGGCAAGGACAACTTTCCCATAGGCCATGTACTTTATTATCAGGGATTTGTGGTTTTCTCCTAAGTACCCATTCCCCTGGGGCAGTAATCTAAATATAATCCAGGTAGTATATTGTTTTATGTCCTCATGAAAGAAAAATATAATTTGAAATTAAACTTTTGGGAAAAATGATATTTTAGCCATAATATGTATTGGAGTACATGGAAGAGTAGTCCTTGCCTTACATCACTATGACATCCCATATGCGGCCAATTTGAAGTCTCCATGGGTATAGTGATTACCAATATTTACTACTTTTAAAAATTCATAACTTTCTTGTTGTTTGTCCAATATTGTTCAAACTTTCACCTATCAACCTTTCTGATTTTTCTTTTTCTTATAAAAACAAGTTTTTATTTGGGTTGGATTCCCCTTTAAATATATATTATAGTTATATAACATGGATATCACATGTAGTTATTGCTAGGTTTTTAACAAAGGCGTTTCAGGAATATGCCATTATGATGGTTGATAATATTATCCAGGGTGTTCCGTGAATTATAGGACATTTCCCAATCTTTATCTTTGCTTTATCTCAAACTTGGGTCTTTAGTTCTTGGTTCAAATTTATTTATAAGTTGTAAATGCAAAGGGTACCTCTCCACTCAAAGAAACTTTCTCCAATTTTGTCTTCAAACTTAATCCAAGCAATACAAAAAAAATGGACTTGGGACTTCATACATTTTTTTTTCACTTTGACTCAAAATATTGTATCTTTTGTATGTTTTTCAGTTGGGAAATCTGGGTGGTGTTTCATAAAGCTGTTCGTAAAGTTAAGCACAACTTTACGAATGACTAGAACAAGTTCTTATACACAAGTCAGCTACATTGGGATATATCATATAGCACAAGAAAGGGTCACCAGTTGTGCGTAAAGTCATTCGTAACTTACGAACAGCTTTATGAAACGGGTCCCTGGAGTTCATTGTTAAAAAGTGTCTTAAATTTGTAGTGTTGGACCAATTGTAACATAACTAACCATGATGTAGGTTGGGGCTAACCATGTTTTTCTTGTTTCAACCAGAAAAAAGCTTTATATACATATAATCATAATAATAATGAGAAAAAATTAATAATGATAATAACATGGACATTTGTGAAATGTGCCGGTATCCATCATGAACAGATTCTCATGGTAAATTGAAGAAAATAAAATAAAAAGGAAACCAATTAATGAGGGGGACAAAGGCTTATATGAATCAAATGACTTGTCAACTATCTATCAGTAACATGAATATCACTGGTTGTTTTGTTTTAACCCAGTTTGAAGAAAACTTTGGGAGAAATGCATCTCAATCTTTCATGTCCTCTGCATAATGTAACCTACCAGATATAAAGTTTTCATCCCTTACAGGAATGGGTCTCAGGATTCTATATTATGGTGTCAAGTAGGATGTACACTATCTACACTACAAAAAAAGAAAAAGAGTATACAAATGATGCATGCAAATAAGTTCATTAGGCGATCTATCCTCACGCGAGTTGAGGCTCTGTTCAATCCATTGCACGAAGCCGTTAGGCTGGGTTGAACACAGCCTCAACGAGAGTGGATAGGTCGCCTAATGAATTTATGTGCATGCATCATTTGTATGAACACAGCCTCAACTAGAGTGGATAGGTCGCATAATGGAGGAATGAAGACATGCATCATTTGGTTTATTCAACAAATTTTCAAGATTTTGTTATTTAACAATAGAGAAGAAGAAGAAAAAAAAAAGCAGATGGAACTAAGACATTTTGCCTTTGTCTGACAATTCATTTTCTCTGGAAATGTTATTAATTTTTCAGTGGATGAAAGCAGTTAATTGTTTTTGTTTTTTGTGACGCACTTTGATTCATGAATCTGAGTGTGCACAGTCAGCCTTTTTGTTGATGCGCTTAATTTGATGCGTGCAAACACACACACATACAAAATGTACCTACACACATGCTTAGTGGTACCCCCTGCGGGAGAGAGCTCAACCGTGCAATGGAAAAATAAAAAATGCACGGTCGCCGTGCAATGGAAAATGAAATTTGCATGCAGCACAAAAAGGATCAAATATTGAATGGCTTTCAACCAATCAAATTACAGGAATCTTTGTATGAGTTGTATAATATCAAATGAACTCCATGTAGAAACCAATCTTACATTATAAATAAACACAAAAGTATAATGTAATAAAATCATGGAATCGCCCATCATACAGACATTGAACCTTCAGTAAAGAATATTCCATTCTGGTAGTGGGAAGAAGAAGATGTGGAGGAGTGTTATTTTCCAAGAGCTGGGAGCCATTTCACATGGACTGCAATGTGACTTACTGATAGTTAAAATAGCACTTCTTGGTAAATTCCTAGTTAAAATAGCACTTCTTGGTAGATTCCTCGTTCCATTCAATGCATTTCCACATCACTGCATCAGTCAAATTATGCTCAAAGAATGTGTGCTTTTGCGTATTCATCAATGAGGTAACAAGTTAAATATCATGTGTATGTTGGCCGTTTAAGTTAAGCATGACTTTAAGACATACTGTTGCTAAACGCCTCTTGGTGTTGTTAGGGTTTAGTTTAGATTCCTTGGTCTTTGAGCTTCTGTTTAGCCTGGTTAATTCCCCTGGGCCGGTATTCAATTTGATACTTAAGCCAGAATTTGAAGTATTTTACTCGGTATTTTGCCTACTGGGTAAGTAAAATCTGAATCCAGCTTTTGCATTCAATTGCATGTTTTGGTATTTTGCTTAAATCTAAGTCAGCCGCCTACCAGACTTAAATCCGGCTTGCATGCAGTTTACAAATGTGATACGCACAGTCATACATTCTGCGCACAGATGGATTCATACATTGCATATTATTTGGCTCAAACTGTATGACGTCATAATGGTTATTAGTTAGTATTTCGCTTAAATTTTGCTTGATAAAGTTAAATACTCAGAGATTTATAAGCATTTTGATTAGCCAAGTAAAATGCTAAGTAAAACACATACAAAATCTTTACTTAGAATTGAATACCGACCCAGAAGTGTATGTCACTCTTCCAGTTCATTTCTATATACATTATATATACTAGAATTGTTATGATGTGGATTTTATGAAAAGAAAATGCAATTTAGTAGATGTATTTTGTGAGTTTACAAGAAAATTGATTTTGTTCAGGATCCCACCCGAATGAAAAGATAACTGTATTTTGTGGAACCGTTTGTCTGTATGTAGCTGTCTTATATCAGGAAATGAAATTCAAACCATCACCAAGAATCCATGGTTGAAAAAAGATTGAATGGTCGCTAGACTTATGCAAAATAGGAATTTTAGACGACACTTGAGTATGAAGCCTTTGATAGGTTTCATTGTGTTTCTCAAGGTCACCAAACCACAGTAAGAAATCATCTGTAGTTATGTCATTTATATAAAGATGAGTTCAAATTCCTAAAATGATTAAAACAAGTTTATTGAAAATACTGACATGTGAACTTTTAGATACATACTATTTAAACAGAGACATATTGCATTCAATACGTTTGACAGTTTTGTTGCTCTGTGGTAAAGATTAGAAGACAGTGTTTTTTCCTGTTTACGGTATACCCAGCCTGCATATCATGTAGTTTGATATGCGAAAGAGAAGAGAAGAAAGTAAAAGACAATAACAAGGTGAAATCTGCCTGGTAAAAGTATGTTATTATTCCTGGATTTCCAAATGAACCTTAAAATGTCTGAGACACATTGAAAATATCTCATTAATGCATGCTACTTTTTATCAGCAATTCCCTAATAACAATGAAGAAGGTGTAAAAAATATTTTTAAGGATGAAATAACAGGAGCTGATGTCAAAATGTAGGCATTTTAATTAGACATCAGACACGAGCATGAAGGTTGACATCATTATTTGAGATTTCTGCAGTTGTAGTGCAAAAAGGTACTTTGTTTTGATGGAAATCAAGGCTGTATGACTGTCTCAATAATAAGCATGTACAAATACCCTCTGGATGGCATAAAGAAGGTCTTAAATTATAAATGAAATGTGTTTATGTTCACAAATGTTTCATGTAAATGAAAATGTAATATCAAGCATGACTCATGTCTACTAGGGCTTTATCATTGTCCTTCAAAACATATCTTCATTTCTATATTCTTTGAATAGACAAAAATATTGTCTTGAGGTAAGAATTCAACATTGGATGTTTTGTTGAGGGTAATCATGAAAAACATGAAATCCAATTATATCATCGATGGACACATGCATCACACATTTTGCAACTAACAATGCTTAATAGTTCTGTGATTTTTGTTGTTTCTTAGGGAGGTGTTGATCTACTTTTGGCTAAGTTTTTGATAAGATCCCTTCTTTATTCATTTTGTGAAAATTAAGGTGTCAATTTTCAAAATTATTTCAACCTACTTTATTTATTGGT
This sequence comes from Lytechinus pictus, assembly GCF_037042905.1. Classification (NCBI taxonomy): domain Eukaryota; kingdom Metazoa; phylum Echinodermata; class Echinoidea; order Temnopleuroida; family Toxopneustidae; genus Lytechinus; species Lytechinus pictus. The sequence continues at coordinate 25,962,604 of NC_087245.1, read as the reverse complement.
TTATTTTAATATTACAAATCTTTTCCAAAGTAGCCTTTTTAGTTCGATACAATATATATATATACTTTTTCTTTACATAACTTTATAGTTACCACATGTTTATTTATAAGCTCACTTATTCTTATATTTTGTGGCACTAAATAAAGTGGAACAAGTCATATATGGTGAGTAATGTCATTGGCTATATTTGACTGGATTCTCCTTCATCATTGTTTCGTTGATGGTGGGGAAAAACTGAAAATGAAAAAAAGAAGAAAAAAAAGGAAAATTAAAATCTGTTCGAAATATTGTTGGGAAATAGAAATCAGAGATAGAAATTTTGAGCAAAATGAAAATTTATTTTGCTCAATTGATCGTGGGCCCAGCAGCCACTGAGCAGTGCAAGATCAACATTGCTCTATCCCTTTAAAATCATTGAACGTCAAACAGGGTAGCAGTACTCCCATCTTTTAATGTATTTTAGTCTGATGTGGACAGTGTTTGAACCCCTGACCTCCCGGTTATGAAGCAGACCCTACCAACTGAGCCATCACACTGGTAATAATAAAAAGAATGTTAATGATAACATTTTTTTAAAATTGTAATTGTATTAATATCTCATTGAAGTACACCAAATTGTCTAATTCTACCGAATGTTTGTACATGTTGAATATTTGCAATATTGTATTCTATGTAATCTTAACGCTTTCGCCCCTCCTTTTAAGGGGGCCACATTAATTTTTTTTGTCTGTTTACATTCTAAAGGATCGCGATCTCTCAAGAACTGATGGATGGACCTGTGTGTAAGATTTAATAGGGTATATATTGATTGTGAGCAGCCAATGAATTGAGAAGAATTAGGAGTGATGAGGTCAATTAGATCTGAAGAACACAATCCATACAACTTTGTGTGTTGGTTTGTGATCCGGGCCCTGTAAGACAGATCTTAGTGAATGATCATCGGACTGATTTTTACGGTGGATCACACACATTAATCAATGCAATCAATCATAGGAATCGGCTCCAAAATCAATTGCTAAGCTTTGTGTTACCGGGACCTGGATAGAATCAGGTTCATGAGGTTTAAAGTATCAGGGGTCATTGAAGACATGAGAATGTGTGGTTCTCCAGGGCCCCGTCTTACAAAGAGTTACGATTGATCCAATCAATCGTAACTCAATGGAAATTCATCAGTGTCATAATTTTTTCTTAGAAAAATTTGCACAATTTCCTTTGTATGCAAAGAGATATGCAATGAAATTTCAAGAAAACAATGAATGCATGGATATACATCATAGCTAGAAAATGTTTTAAACAAACATGCATAATAGATGTTGACATTGCTGGCCGTCCATAGTTGCGATTGATCAGATCAATCGTAACTCTTTGTAAGACGGGGCCCTAAACCTCTTGATGAATCAATGTCAAACTTGAATTATATGTGAATTTGGGATCGACAATGACCCACTATAGCTTTGACGGTGACACGATAGAAGTTCATGTTATCTAAAGCCACTGTAGTGTATATGAAGGTGCAATATATTTCTGATCTGGAAGGATAGAGGCATAGATTTCGACTGCACTCAATCAAAAAATTCCTATTTGTTATGCATGAATATGTAAACGATTCAGTCATCGATGACTTATGATAAAAAACTAGTATATAAGTGATTAAATCAATGAAGGAATTGATAATGAATGAACCAATTATTAAATTTGTACATGTAGGTATATTGATTGTTAAATAAATCAAGTAATTAGAATGGTTGATAAATGAGTAGAAAGATTTAAAATACGATTATTTAATAAATTGAGAGAAAATCAGGTAAATCAAAATGGATTAATGAGTGAATGAATCATTTTAATGATAATATGAAAAGTGCTTTATTAGAGAAAGACAAATGTTATGAATCAATCTGAAATATGAATAGTTAAAAAGAGAATAAAATGGATGAGTTTTGATATGTTGTATCGGTATGTCATTTTCAGAGACTGAGAGTTTGCTGTTTTTATTGATCAGCTGATGTTGTTTAATACGGACATGATCTCGTTTTTATCAATTAGGACAATCCTAATAATGACAGGTTAATATGATAGAATCTGTATTTAAATGTGTGTATACTGTCTTTATATTATTCTTCTTAAACTTGCTTCTCTGTTTAAACATTTAATGTACTTCATTGGTCTTATAATTGTATAGGAGTCCACCATGTGGTTATATATCGTGATTATGATGATGATGATGTGTTTGTACGATTTTCAATTGATAAATTGACACATTTTCCATGTGTTTTATTTCAAATTAAAACTGATTTTGTCAATGAAACGTAATATGTGGACACCTTTTCTGTGTGATTTCTTTGTGCATGTGTCATGAACTAAAAAATTCCTACAACTTACAGAGAGATATACGTTTTGAGAAAGAGAGGCTTTGATTTTGAAATGAACTGACCTGGTGGGTGTTTCATAAAGCTGTTCTTAAGTTAAGAGCGACTTTAAGAACGACTGGTGATCCTTTCTTACGTGCTAAACCATTGCCAATGTAAATACTATTTAACACAAGAAAGGATCACCAGTCGTTCTTAAAGTCGCTCTTAACTTACGAACAGCTTTATGAAACACCCACCGGGTCATAAATGTGGCTTATAAAAATTGCCCCTATTCAAGGAATTCAATTATTTCCTGTACAAGAAGAAGTATGTCTTGTCTCTTCATTACACTACCTAGATTACACTCAACAAATTTGAATAATACTACCAATCATTTGCTTTGGCATTGCATATGCAAAGAAAAATCATTGCAATGATTAAAATACACTTAATTTAAACCCTGTAGTTAGATGCTGAAAGAAGATGTAGGCAACAATTCAAATACAAAAAAAAGAAAATTCCTGCAGTTAGATGGTTAAGTAAGATGTTTTGAATGATAGCTTGATAGTTATGTAATTATCCATGGACGCAGACGCGTGTACCTACACGTGATCTCTTAATCTTGTGGCTTCGTTAGTTCCCCTCAACTCATTCACTTTTATTATTCTTATCTTCTTTTTTTATCATCTTTCTTTTTTCCTCCCCATTCTTTTCTTTCCTGTTTTTGTTTTGGTTCCGCCAATAGAAGGGGGGGGGGGGGATAGGTCACTTCGCCTCTTGGATCGGCCTATAAACTTCTCAATATTTGCACAAGCAGGGAATATAATCTGGCGTCAAAAAATCAAAAAATATAATGCATATAGTCAGAGCTTCCCTCCTATCTGCTGACCTATTGCCTAATTTTGCAGTAGGATTTATAATACTCTCTTTTCTACATATAACTAGACCTTCACGGCCTACATTCCATATTTTATTAAAATCTATTTTAGGGATTGACAATGCTTTGTTCATTCTGTTGAGTGATTAGGATGTTGCAAAAATAATTATTACTGATACAAAACCAACTTCTCATGCGTTTTTGTGATTTTCAACCTTTATCTTGACAATTTTGGTAAAATAGTAAAGAAACCGTGAAGACGAACAAAATGCAATGATCAACACAATCGGGAAACTTGTATTAGAAGTCATATAAAATCTAGGGTAATCCGTCATGTTCGTATTTAGTAACCAATGAAATCGTACGTGCGTATGCATATTTTCTTGTTTGTAATTTTAAAGCCACAATTCATTTACACGTCCGAAAGTTTTGAAAAGTGTATAAATTTGTAAGCTGACGGAGTGAAAAGTGGTTCACTAAGATTGGGTTTATTCGGTCGTCTTGGATGGGCGCCACATTCCCAAAGATCTATGATTTAGATATTAAAGTTTTTATTTGATTTAAAATGTTCAACGTGCGGGTTAAGAATGTCAAACCATGCAGATCAAAATGAAGCTACAGATCTCTGTCTTGTAGATTTTACCCATAAATCAGGACCAGCGGGCAATCTCGATATGAATTCATTTGAATGGAATTGTAGAGAAAGTAAGATAAGAATATGGTGATAGGCAGAGCTGAGAAAGTGTAATCTAATAAATCTCATTTATTAGTAGTATGGAAGGTGAAATTTCTCATTTTCATAATTCGGTCTTGAAATATCTTTTTCAAATCTGGCATTAATGTAAGATCGAATTCTGCGAGATATGAGAACCACAGTAGAGAGACTATATCACTTTCTTGAAGATAAAAAATATATAACCACCTCTCTTGAAACCTCAATTTGTATCGATATTCTCAATTTATAGATTAAAAAAAATTAAAATAAAAGTATGATTAGGAAATTATTGAAGGATATACATCTAATTTATTTCGACTTCTCTTTCTCTGCCTCTCATTTTCTTCTTTATGTATGTCCCCATTTTTTAAAAATTGTCTTGAAATGCTTTCTCAATTGCGGACAAAAATGACCCTTTTTACTCATCGTCAATTACCATGATTGCTGCCCAAGAAATGATCTGGGCGGCCAATGATAATAAGTTTCGACTGAACTATAATCTGATAAGTTTGATATCTGTGCTGCTAGTGCCAACCATGTTATTTATGGAAAATTCAAATTTATGGGAAAAAAGCAAGATACAACGAATTTCACATCAATATTGATGGATCATAAATCTAATAATGAAATGTAATAGGGTCAGATTTTACACGCTATCACACACCACGCTCAAACACGTCACAGGCGTATCGTTCTCAATCACAACACAACCTAACCGGTAGAGGCCTACACATATATAAACAAAATTATCATAATCATCCAATCTGCGAAGTTTGAAGTCGATTCATCGAACCATTCGCCTTAGAAACTCCTTCATAAATATTGGGGATCGACATGTTATTCGTTATATTCTTCATTAATCTGTTGATACACAATGATGTCAAAATGCGCTTTTAAAAGAATGATTGTACGTGTTTAGTTAAAAAATGAAACATTACAGCTATCCCACGGACAAGGGAATGATGAATATTGTGCAATTATCTTTCTTAATGCTCGGTCATACTTTCCATTGAGCCAGTTTTGTGCTAATGTCACATTGGTCTAATGCTAACACCATAAATTCGTAAACTCACTGTATTTTTAATATCGCAATGCGATCGTATCAGAGAAATGTCATACGATTTCAAGGACTCCCTACTGGTATCGTAGGCCACAACTTCGTTTCGTGATAAGTGCGACAGATTATAAAAATCGTAAGCCCATTGCCCGTATACCGATCGTATGGCTATGCACGGTCGTATACCAGCGACATTGTAAGGATTTTCGGTGCACATGTATGGGGTAAAAAAATCGTAGTAAAATCGCAAGGCCACTACGCAGCCAATGTACGACCTCTAAACAGCCTCTGTAATACCATTCAATATCATAGATGTTTTAAGTACAGGTGATTCTGAATCACTGTGGATTAATTTGCTTCTACCAAGATCAAAACCAATTATTGCTGGCGTCATTTATAGGCCTCCGAAAAGCAATCAATTTATTGAGAAGATGTCAAATATTCTCGATATATTAAAGAAAGATGATGAAATTATACTTTTAGGCGATATGAATGTTTGTCTTTTTCAGAAATCTCCACTGGCTAAAAAATATACTGACTTATTGAGTCTTCATGGATTAAGCCAACTCATCAAAGATGCAACCCGTGTCACTCACACATGTTCTTCGTTATTGGACCATGTGATTTGTAATAACGAACAAAAAATAAGTCAAAGTGGTGTTATTGATCTTGGTATAAGTGACCATTCTTTTACTTTCTGTACACGAAAGAAAATTAGGCTGGCTATAGGTGTTCACAGAACCACTGATATCAGATCGTTGAAAAAATATAGCGAAGAATCTTTCAATCTTAAACTGTCTGCCGTTGATTGGTCAGATTTAATCCAATGCACTAACGTGAATAAGGCTTGGTCAGTTTTTCAAAATACTTTTATTTCAACGTTGAATATGATAGCGCCTCAAAAACGGATTAGAATTAAACAGAGATCAGAAAACTGGATGACTAAAGATATTATTTCTCTTATTCGAGAAAGAAATGTGGCGTATAAAAAAATGAAGAAAAATCTAAGCGATCAGGATTATGACACGCTTTCCAAAAGATACAAGAAATTAAGAAATATGGTTCAAAGAGAGGTGAAAAAGGCCAAATTAGAATACCTACAAAATAAAATAGAAGAAAATAAAAATGATTCTAAAAGACTTTGGCAGAATCTAAAAAGTTTGGGATTAAAAAAGAAAAATGGAAAGGACCAAAAATTAGTCGTTTCAATTGACGGAGAATTATGTCATGATAAGATAACCATTTCCAATGAATTCAATTCCTATTTTACAAATGTCGCAGCTACGTTGGTAGATAAACTTCCATCTTGCAAATACATTTTCAGTGCAAACAGTGAAAACATTCGTAAATTTTATGAAAAAAAGGTATAAGCAAAGATAAATTTGAATTATTACCTGTTAGTGATCAATTCATTTTTAATGAGTTGCGTAAATTAAATGTATCAAAAAGCACTGGGTTAGATTTGATACCTGCTAAATTTCTAAAAGAAGGAGCAAAGAGTTTGTACAAACCATTAAATTTCTTAATAAATCTATCTATCTTTACTAGCACTTTCCCAGAGGATATGAAAATTGCAAAAGTAACTCCTATTCATAAGAAGGAAGATAAAACTGCTGTTGAAAACTATAGACCTATCAGTGTTTTGAGCATAGTATCCAAAATTCTAGAAAAGGCGGTATGTGTTCAGATCGAAAAATATTTTAAAGAAAATGATATGATTTACGAATATCAGTCAGGTTTTCGACATGACTATTCGACTGAGACATGCCTTATTCACTTGACTGATTATCTGATAACAAATATGTCTAAGGGACAATTCGTTGGGATGGTACTCCTAGATCTTCAAAAAGCATTTGATACAGTTAATCACGGCATCTTATTGAAAAAAAATACAAATAATGGGTTTTAACCAGGCTACTGTAGCATGGTTCAAATCCTACTTGCCGAATCGACATCAAGTAGTGGCTATTCGCGATATTTGTTCCAAAATTATGCCTATAACGTGTGGGGTTCCACAGGGAAGTATTTTAGGCCCAATCCTATTTTCAACTTATATCAATGACATGTCTATTTGTTTAAAAGCTGACTGTAAATGATTATTGTATGCAGATGATAGCGTACTACTTTGTTCAAATGCCAACCCAAAATTTGTTGAGGAAAAACTTAGCGAACAGCTGTCTACATGTGTCGATTGGATGACTGATAATAGATTATCGTTACACTTAGGCAAAACCGAAAGCATTCTGTTTTGTTCTAAAAGTAATCATAAAACTTCATTTGAATTTGAAGTATCATACAATAATAAGATAATTCATAGGAAAGAATATGTAAAGTATTTAGGCATTGATTTGACTAGCTCCCTTTCATTTTCATCTTTAGTAGAATCAATCGTAAAAAAGGCGAATGCCCGTTTGAAATTTTTGTACAGGTATCAAAGTTGTATGCATCAAAAAGCAAGGCGTATTCTCTGTTTTGCTCTTATTCAGAGTTTATTTGACTATGCCAACCCTGCTTGGTTTAGTGGCATAAGCGAACTCGATAAAAAGAAGTTGAAAATTATACAGAATAAAATGGTTAGATTCATTAGCTGTTCTGGTCCCAGAACCCATGTTGGCTACACCGAACTCTCTGGAGCAGGTTTTCTTGAAGTCAACAAAAGATCAAAACAGCTTATTTTGCACCACGTGCATAAAATCTATCACAATAGATCGAGTCATTACATTGGATCAAACTTTAATCTAGTTACCGAAATACATAACTATAATACAAGAAACAGCCATTTCATTTTTTGCTTACCAGAAAGGATAGGTAGTATTGGTAACTCATTTTATTACAATGCTATAAAACATTGGAATTCCCTTCCCAATGATATAAAGGAAATAGGAAACTTTTTGCATTTTAAGAGGAAATTGAAAGAATATCTTTCACTTGAGAGTCAAAAAGAAGATGCAAATGATATGTTGTACGGTTGATTTAGCCTGAATACTGACCTAGTTCTTTTCTCTTCTCTACTAGGTATTATTATGTATTTTACATAGTTTGATTGAAGCTTCGATATGTCCTTTCTTCTATTCTTTCTATTTCTTTTATCTCTTCCTATTCTCCTCTTCTTGTTGTTATTGTCGTCACGTTTTTGCTGTTGTTCTTCTCCTTATTTATTTCCCTTCGTTATCAGTTTCTTCCGTCTCCTTCTACTCCTCGTCCCCTCTCTTCTTCTGTTCCTCCTCTTCCTTCTCCTTCTTTTCTTCTTCTTCTTCGTTATATTATTGTATATATCTTATTTATTGTCTATATATCTTATTTATTGGTAATAGTAAATTCTGATTTTTTTTCTTCATTTTTAATATGTAAATAGTATAATTTTAACATTTTATTATCTTAATTCTGTATATTGAGGACCCCACTGGAAATAAGCTTTCGAGCTTTCGTGGGTCATCCTGTGCAAGCCTGTTGTTTTAATGCTACTGTATATATGTTATGGTGACTTGCCAAATAAAATCAATCAATCAATCAATCAATCAATCCATACGACTGTACACACAACGACTAGGTGTTCTGGTGGGTGCCTGTAATACAAGCTATACTTGGTTACGACGTTACGAATTGATGCAGAGGTTTGAAGTTCGAGCTAGTCTATTGGATGGTGACGGTAAATGTCGGTCCAGACGTAAATGAGCATATCTGATTCATACACGTGTGTAAGTACTCAATCACACACACACACACCCTCTCACACCCACCTGCACATCCACATACCCTTTAAAAACACCCGTTCACAGTCTTGTTAGTATACTTGACAATCGGGGACTCACTTATTGTCAAAGTGGGGACGTGTGTTCCAGTTTCATACACTTCACACGTGAGTTTAATCATGGTTTAATTGAACGAGCGGGAAGTTTTTACAACTCATGCTTTTATAATATGAAACGGATTGAGATGATATTAACAATGGAATGGTTTCTGGAACGCAGTCGCCACCTGTTGATTGTAAAATATAAGAAAATGTCCCTGATGGAAGTAAGTCCTAACAATTTTACAAATCTACCTACCTTTCTATTCACTTTGTTTCTCTGTCTATTGGTCTATCTAACAATCCAATGCATCTCGCATTTCCAGAAACGTTGGTTTAAGTGAATTTAGTTGCACATTTCTTATGACACTCAAACCTAAACGTATTTTTCTTTTTTATATGAAAAAAATATAAAATAATACCTGAAGATCCACGGGGCATTACGATATTAGCATTTAACGTGAAAGTATTTAGTAGTCAATCATCATCAAAATAATTGATACGTGGGAAATGGTATACGTTTGAATGCTTAATAAAATAATGCGTAACGTGTTGATTTAACATGATCAATTGAAATAATATTATTTTAATATATTTTCAAAATGAATGAGCATAAATTTCGTTAGTTGTTGCAGAGTTATATGTGAATGGCCTGCAATCAAGCACTGGCCACCAACTACAAGAAACAGGTTTGGATACTCATTAATGAAATGAGGACGCGTGAGTGAGCTTCTATAGTGAAATCACATAAAGAATCCCCATAATACGTGACGACATCCGAAGAGAAAGGATGCTAGGTCGAGCGTGCTCTCTTCTATCGCCTGTTGACATCCTCTTTGCATTTGCAAGTTGAAGTTTCATCACATCTAAATGCATTTTGTTAAATCAATAAAGAATGTTTAAATCTACAATTAACCTTCGTAGTGATAGCTGAGTTTTATGTACGGACCGTTCAGAAAAATTTGGTTCGTTTTTTTGTGTTGAAACGCTGATCACCAAACGGAGATATAACCGATAGGCTACAAATCTCGGTACATATGATCTTGATTGAATACTGGAGGGCAACGGTAATAATAGCATTCGAATCAAGATAAACACAGCCAGAAAAAGCTGATATTGGATTTATTGAAAGGAGAATAAAACGGAAATTACCGAAAAAAGCATTTTGGAAGAGTCGGTTGGAATCAGCGCACCTCCTGATAGCCTGCATTGCTTAAATATTGTAATTGGATTTTAGTATAACTTCTTCATGTCATCGATAATATCGATCGATATTTTCCCCCAGGAAATAAATGCTGCTCCTTCTTAGCTTACGCATGCAATGGTTGCTTGGACAAATATTTGCCCGTACAGCCAGACGGCACAACTGTAATACATCATAAAATGGATCAATATTAGAATGCGATTTGAGGGAATTAGAAAAATGTAATCGACTCCGAAGGTGAGGCGTGCTCCTTCCAAACGCATTCCGGAAGAAAATGATTTTATGAACAAAAATAAAATACAACATCGCAGATGAATTAAGATTGGAATTGGATTATCATCTGATGAAGTAACGAAGGCCTTTCTTGGATGATTGTGCATGCTTTTGAAGTTGAGAAAGAAACACCAAGAAATGGAATAAGGATATTACTTTATATCATTTTGCATCGTGGATAAATTATGATCATGATCATGACCTCGTGATTTCTACGAAGAAATCACGTCGAGTAACCATTGTTCAAATAGCATTTGGAGGATACACACCTCTGTAATCAAATTGAGCCATTAGCAGTTTGAAATGGATATGATATTGTGATCTTTAAAAAAAACGGGATATAAAATGGCTGTAGATGATTCGTGTTACTCGATGGAAAACTATCCACCTGGAGTCGTTATTCTGCCAACATTGTTCGGTGAGGATATACCAGTGTGTTACCCTTTAACGGATTCTATTCGAATAAGTCTTGGCATGGTTATTGGTGTTACAGCTAATCTAGGAGCGCTAATCTTGATATGGTTCAGTCGGAAACAGGAACATACCCCTACTAGTTATAACATACCTAACGTCTTAGTATTGGTTTTATGTGCTACGGACCTGACACGGTTGTTGTTTGGTGAAAGTGTCTGGATAGTGAATATTCTCTGCGGTTCTTGGATGGGAGGCTCAGGAAGTCTTCTCTATTCTAACTTTGTGAGCACCATGTGTCTTCGGTTATCAGGGTTTGTTGTCATATTCATGGGTGTCGAGCGTTACCTCAGTCTTTTAAAGCCATTCTTCTATGATAAGAGCGTGACGTTACAGCGTATATTCATCGCCATCTTTGTTCTCATCTTCTATTCCTTTGCTATGGCTTCTCTACAAATAACTGGACAAGTCAACGCCGAATCCCATGCATGCAACCTATCAGCAGCTTACTATTGTTTTACATACAAAAATTCTACGATGAATTGGACATCGGTAATATACACAGCCTATGACATTCTTACAGTTGTCGAAAGTCTTGCTAACATTGTGATTTTAGTATTTTGCAATGTGTTTGTGATACGCTGTATGAGGCAGATGCGACAAAGGATCGACATGGTGTGTCCTCGGAACAGAGATGAGTATATCAAACAAGTAGACATGATTCGAGGAGTCTCTGCTGAATTCTCCCGTCTTATGGTTGGCATTACACTTGTCTTTGTAATTACAGTCATCCCGTACGAGGTAAGCATAGCAAACCATAACTTTATTTTATGGTTTACCTTTTCTTTATTCTTGTGTTACACCTTTATTTTGCGATAAACTCATCTCAAATATGCATCAAGGTTGTACTTCAGCAGAAAAATTATGTATATGAAAGCTTTCACAAGAACGCTCAATAGTGGGAGCATTTGGAAGAATTGCCTTTTCTAAACACAGGTGAACGATAGCCTTGTGAAAATAGTTTAATTATGACGTTTTTTTATATCGTAAGCTGGTTAAGTGGTGATTGAGAGGGGGCATAAGTGTGCGTGCGAAGAGATGATACACCCAAGACGTTCCTCATAAAATAAATGGAATAACACTGGAGAAGACGAAAACATGTCGGAATCTAATGACATTAATCATGAATATCGAAGAAATCAAACATTTTTATTTCAGAAGATTAACAAATGATTGTGTTATTGTGGGGTGTATGTATGTGTGTTGTGTAGGTGTATATTTGCAGTTATTAGAAGAGGTAGGTTTACGATATCTAAGATGAATACGATAGTTTATGAAATGACGCCACACCATATGCATGCTGATTTTTGTTTTGTCATTGAAAACTGAAAGTTAACGCCGTGATCTAGATATGCCATAGAATCATAGATGTAAAGTTTGCAAAGAGAAACATCAGTTTTTTTCATACATATGTTCGTATAATTCCAGGCTCTCCACCTTTTTAATCAGGTCATTTTGATTAAGTGGTGTACAAACATTCTTTACCATATCACCCTTTCCAACCTTGCATTTGTAAGTCAGCCCTTGAAATTAGAGCTCATTCCCTTTTCTGAAAGAATCTTACTCTGACTCTATATAATCTGTCTGTATTTCTGTATATTCAAATGACACCCACAGAAAAACCGCTGCTGTAAGAAATGTGCCATTGAGTAATTTGCATGAATTACCATAAACTTTCTGCGAGGTTCTTTCTACAACTTGTAGTACACACCTCTTTTAGAGGTTGTCACTGTATTTTATTTTCAAGCAGAATTAGATATTGTCAAATTTTATCATAATGAAAAGCTCACATACCATGTATATAAAACTAGTCATTGTTTTGTTAAAGAATAGAGTGTGAAATGTGCGTAAGAATAACAAATACAAATTAGTAAGTGTTCATCTTTCCAACGTTCGCAACACAAGTCTTCGTAATACACTCACAGATTAAGCCAAAAGGTTTCTTCCAAAGAAGAACAGTTTACTTTCAATCAGTAATGCAATGCACCGGGTGTGTTTGTATGTCATAAATATTTTTTTTGTCAGGCATACTTGAAGCCTCCTTATAAGAAATTGCCATAAACGGCTCCGATACCGAATTGGTCTATAACTAATAATATACAAGGATCTGCTATATTTACATGTGTAAGGAAGGAGCTGGTTCAAGTTGCTTTCCTTTGATCCCATGCTCGACACCGCCGAGTAAGGTATGCGCTAATCTGAATCTGTAAACAAGGTGGCTGGATAAAAGAACGCATGAATAATAGGTGTTTAAAACCCCTGCATCAGAAAATCGTATCACGGAAACTGTTTGATTTCTTTCTTAATATTCTTATCAATGCTAAAATGTGTAAGTCCTTTCATGAGTGAATACTTTTTTTCAACCGCAAAAAATACACCAACAAAAAATGCTGAAACATGCGCAAGCAAAATACCTTACATCGAAAATGGTAAATCATTGATTAAGTGACAGGAAATTAAGATGTACGCAAATGATCGGAACATACTCAAATATTATATTTTGTAAGAATGTAATTTCATTTTGTTCGACTCTGGTAAGTAAATTATGAGATGAACATGGCGCTTATTTGAGAACCTTCATCGGTGTCTTATTTCTAACGCAAAACGTCCATGAGATTTATGATTTATATTGCCATTGAATCAATATTTCTATAAAAAAAATTCGAGACTGGTCATGCTGGTATTGGGCGTACGAAAATAATAACCTCATCAGAAGAACGATGTTCCCATTGGAAGTTCAAAATCAAGTGGATTTTTTGCGAACCCCATTGTTAACTTTAGAACCCATCAGCGCTTTTTGCATAACTTACAAGAATTAGTTCCTTCCTTACAATCCCATGCCAAGAATTACTCTACTTATTATAACACACCATACTCAATGAATCTCCTTCTTTTCATATCAAAATTGCCCTCGTTCGAATCAGCGGAATTCAATCAATTTCATTCCGCTTGCCTAACTTAACCTTCTCATTACTTATGGACGTATAACGAATATTAAGAAGCTTTACATTTTGACGATAGATGCTATTCGACGGCTGACAACTACAGTTTTATCTATGATGACGAGTCACGCGTCGGGTACTCAAGTATTTCCGCGCTGGAAATAAATCCTTCAGATTTTTGGGGCGAAGAAAAAGTATGACGTGGTGAAAACTCAATGGTCATAATAGAACGCTTATACACAGCAAAACTGTCGTGAGGGCATTTTCGCTCCACCACGCAAGACGGGCTCAAGAACAGAGTAAATGTATTGAAAATGGCGGTCAAACGACAAAGGACAGCAGGGAGCTCTGGTCTGTGGAGAATCAGAGTAGCAGTTTCGTCCACACTTTCGGAGATGTCGAAAAGGGCAAATATGTTGTTTGTCAAGAGTCAAAGAACGAAATTGCCGTTTTTTAATTCACCAGTTTTCGACAAACACTTCTTGGATGATCTTTGTCATGAGGGCATATGATAATATATTTTCTCTGTTCTTGAGGCCGTCGTGAGTCCTGGAAGGACTTAGAAGCATCCGACATGCAAAGCGAGAGCTAACATGTACTCTACTCCGTAATGCAGGCAAAAAATGGTAAGTTGGTGACATGTTTGGTATGCATCATGGATGCACCTATACATGGCTCGTGATTCTGTCTCTCATCTCTTGATGGAAGGTCCTTTATTTTTAATGCGAACCACGGTGTTGTAAGTTTCCCTCAGCAAGAATATGATATAGTGCACACGACCCAGGAGTAGTGAATTAATGCCAGTCAGATTATGTAAATGCATGTATATTAGGATAATACTGATAGCAAACGTGACAGTGGAAATGATGATGAAAGAACTATAAAGATATTAAATATTTTTGCATTTAGTGTACTGAGTCATGATTTGTATCCATACACGCACACTTCCCACTTAACTACCTAATAAGATGATAGATTTTGTGTCACTTTTATTATCAGTTAACAGTGTAACCCCCCTCCATCCGTTTATAACTCACGCAACCATTTGGAATTATAACTGTATAATATAAAGTCTGTTGCTTTCATGATAGATGGTTGATTTCTTATCAACTAGGATATCTTTAAAACAATTGGGCTCCTGATCAAAGGAAGTAAAATAGGGCTCCATTAGTGATCATTGCTCATTGTATATACCTCTCACATGGAAAGACTCACCGGAGGAGCATTTCATTGAAAGAATAGACGGACGTTTCATTTATTATTTTATCCGACAATTACCATAGTAACAGTGCTTTTCAGCAAATTAGAACCAATGGAAGTTTTCAGATCAGACAACTTGTCGGACGAAAAAAATGTTGACAACATGCTCCTAGAGTAAAGTGTCACTTTTTCACAACTTTGCCTATTCCTATTGATATGACTTTCTATTATTTTGTTGTCTCATTCCATATGGTCAAATGGCAGTAAGTC
This sequence comes from Lytechinus pictus, assembly GCF_037042905.1. NCBI lineage: Eukaryota > Metazoa > Echinodermata > Echinoidea > Temnopleuroida > Toxopneustidae > Lytechinus > Lytechinus pictus. The sequence goes on along the minus strand of NC_087245.1, from coordinate 25,947,457 downwards.
TTCTTTTCATTTATAGTAATTGTAACTTTTATAGCCCGTTGTCAAATTACTAACTTAGTCTTTATGAATAGATAAAAATGTTTATGAACCAAAATAGACCATTTAGGTGTTACACTTATAATTGAGGTTAGGCCAAGTGATTATATGCGCCACTCTGCATATTGTTTTGTTTCTCCCATTTCATCTATGCGCCTTGAGCATTTAGATTACAATTGGTTTGGCGCTTTAGAAATCGCATTCACTATTATTGTATTATTATTAATAGACCAAAAGTTTATTAGTCAAATTGGTAGGGGATCAAATTATTTCTGCCATGAGATTTAGGTGGCCGTATTTCAACAAAGTTAGTGTCAAACATTTTGTTGGGCCACCTCCTGAGGTTGCTTCATGCAGTCCTCCTTCAGATGCATGTATATCACAGGGGTCTTTGACAATCTGTGAATTAGACTAGTCTGCAGGCATAGACTCTGATTGAAACTTTGATCAATGTGTGTCTCCACGCAAAGACAAACACATACAAAACTTGCTTCAGTACACAAGGCATGAGTAGGCTGCGATTCAGACCCTTTACTCGAGTGAAGGGTTTGCCCAGCACTCCAGCAGACTAGAATCAGACCATCTGCTGGTAGACCAAATGGCTACAACCACGTGGATACAGCTACACCGTCATCTCAATAACTATTACAAAACATATACGAACATACACGTCAACGGCACATTTTAGTCAGCCGGTGTCATAGCCAATTTGGACCGGGCAGCCGATCGGGGCCGGAGGTACTTATCGGCGGCCCTTTTACCCGCCGATTAGTTCCGAATTTTGTTGTGTGATGCGATCGTCATAGTCGATTTGTTCCGACCAGGCGATTTGTTCCAATACGCTGTTCATGCACCATTATCACCCCTACAGCAAGAATGTGATATTCCAGTCGTCCTTTTCAACCAATTGGCTCCTCCAAGTCAACCACACCCACAGAACAGATACAGTTGCCAATTTGAGAATCTCAAGTTATTTAGGGAGTTGTATGCATTTTTTAGCACTCTTTCAATTAATTAAACATCCGGGGACGGCTGCTGTGTGGAGTCATGAAGCCCTATTCACACTGCGTGCTCCCTTTGTGCGCCTGTGCTATTCGGGGTGTGAACTTCGATATATCCACCAATATGGCTGGTTTGTCTTGGTCTACATAACCAAGCAAGAAATAGGATGGGATTGGCGACTAGGGTGATGGGGGGGGGGGGGGGGTAAACACTGCTGCATGCTCTTCGAACCCCCAAAGTAATCAAGTAGAAATCAAAATGAATATATCAATACAAGAAAACTAAGTCCAACAATAAGGCTGCCAAACACACAGGGAACTTTCAGTGACACCTCATTGAGACACACACTATACGCATATTTATTTATTTATATATTTTTTTTTGGGGGGGGGGGGGTTGGGGCACGGCACCCGGGTAGTCGAAAAAGGAGGAAATATATGAAAATAAAAGGGAGAGAAAAAAAAAGTAGGAAGAAGAGATCGCAAAAAATGGGGAAAAGTATATGAGAAAAGGAAGAGGGAATAAGGGGGGGGGGGGGGAGAAGGAAAATGAAGTGGGAAAAGAGGGGAGATGAAATAATAATAATAAAAGAGCATGCATGGGCGCGCCCGCAATTTGAAGTTTGACCTAGCGAGGAGCAGAAATGATGCTCGACCTTCGGGGTGCCAATTTGATGTTTGACCGGGAGCGCATTCATGTGTCACATGGGGGGAGGGGGTGGGCAAATTGAACTTAAACTTAGGGGGCATCAACTTGACCCGTTATGAGGGGGCACCAATCTGACCTTAAGCTCGAGGGAGGGGGTGCTTTGGCGCGGATCCGGGGGGAAGGGGCACACACGGCTCATGCCTCCCCCATTTTGAGAGCCACAAAAAAGTGGTCGAAAGTACCGTATATGTGCAAGTGCTAACCCTTTTTTTTTTATTTTTGCTTGTCAAATTTTTCTGGAAAAAGTGCCCCCCTGGAAATTCCTGGATCCGCACCTGGCTGGCATTTAATAACACACATGTAGGCCCTATATATATATATATATATATATATATATATATATATATATATTATTTAGAAGTGAATGAATGACTCAAAATTGGTCGTATAGCTTCTCATTGGCGGCGGAAGCCAACAAATTTAGGGGGGGGGGGTCTACCTGGAATTTATGGTTGGACACAGGAAAAAATTTGACAAGCAAAAAAAAAAAAGGTTAACAAACAAAATTTTAGGGGGGACCATAACGATTTTTAACAATTTTAGGGCGGTCCACCTGAATTTAGGGGGGACGCAGGAAACAAAATTGACAAGCAAAAAAAAAAAACACGAAAGAAGCTACAAGATTTGTATCGTCATTTCACTGATCACTGACCCCCATGCCTTAGGTAATGCGAGATGTCCTCGCTTTGGATAACAAAATCACGGTCCATGTTTACAATCAAAAAAGTTAAAAAACAAATGTTTAAAAACTAACGTTAGAGTAGACCCTACTCCAAAAAAGAGACGTGGTACAGTACGGTACCGTGTCAACTGTCCAGGCAGTCCAGCGCTGCACGTGCGCAAAAAAGGTAGTGGTACATCGCATCGTGTACCTAGACCAACATTTTTAATTTTAGACCGAATTATAGAAATAATTGTGATGACATTACGTTAAAAATCACACCAATATATATATTGAAACATTTCACCAAAGCAGATATTTATAGAATATATTTACTACATTCGAACCTTCTAACGAATACGGAACCAAACGGCGGCTTTCCGTTCGTATCGGCAAAAATTTCAACCAGTCTTTTGGATCCGGCAGCCCCGATCGTCTAGCCGTTTGGTACTGGCAGCCCAAATTTACTAGCCGTTTTGGACTGGCGGGCCCCGTTCCAAATTTTCTACCACACCGGCACGCCCACAAAAAGCATATACTGCCCCATGCATTCTCATCAATTTTTCTTGTATTAGATATCTTATCCCACCCTCTTGCTCTCCTCCACATTCACCAAATACTATTTTGTGTACTATTAACCCTACGCTCTCCCCCGTGCACCTTTACATCAGATGATATTTAGTAGCTCTCTCTAAATTACTTTCTTCGAAAGGGGAGGGAGTGAGGGGGAAGGAAAGGGAATTCTCTTACTGGCTTCCATCTTAAGGTACAGGTGGACATTTCTGATCCCAAAGTATACTATAATATCTGTTAACATCAATAAGTAATGGTATACTGTGATACGACTGACGTGATGGATGAAGGTCTACAGGTTTTTTTAATGTTTTGTATTTGTGAGGTAGTTGGAAAATAACCCAATTCAAGGTGGAATACATTGCACTATAAAGGCCGACTAAAATGAGAAGATGAAAAATATCAAGACAGTGAAGATAGATAGAGAAAGATTCAGTGTGTGTTTATGCTTCCATTGCGGAGACAGAATCAAGAGTGTTTAACTGTACACCAAGACCATGCTTTCTTTTTGGGGGCATGTGATACATATATATATATATATATAACAAAATAATGCTGATGATAATGCTTTGATTGCCCATAAAGTTTTTGTTATTCACTCGAATTTTCGACGGTCCACCGTCTTCTTCATATATATATATATATATATAAATATATATATTAATGAGGCAAAGTGGTAATGCATTGTACTTAGTTCCAACAGTTTATTCATATATATTTATATATATACTAGATTCTAGATATGTAAGGGAGAGTAGGCGTGAAAATATAGTGAAGACGCAGAGATAGTGAACATCAGACACCCCATTTAACTTACGCAATTAACTGTCGCTTATGCGATAATCATGGATCATTATTGAAGCTCATAAATTATAATGATAATGATGGTGATAACAACAACAACAACCATCACAACAACAACAATTATAATAGTAATAATGATAATAATTATAAAAGAAATAATAATAATGATAAGAATAATAGTACTAATTATTACAATAATATTAGTAATGATAAAAGTAATTTTCCATGGCGAAGCAAACAAGAGTGTTATAGTGTACACCATGCCTTTTTAGTGATAAAAATAACATTATTAGTAATAACAAAAACAATAGTAATCGTAGCAAAATTAAAAACTGGTTTTAGAGAGCATCGATCTAGCTAAAGCTATACAGCTTCGGGCGTTCATTGCATTGTCGAATATATGGTTGCATGAAACATTATTAAGCAGTATTTTATTAATATGATATTTTAATTCTATTACTCCTTAAACATTATGTAGTGAGTTTTACATGTTTTGAACTTAGAGCGTCATACATCTAGAGATTCACCAATATATATCATATAATCATGAAAATGTAAAAAAAAAGAAATAGATATTTTGTGAGCATAGGTTAATGTATGTGTGAGATAGTGAGACAAGAAGACTTAGTTAAATATAGAGGGAGATAGATAGGTAAAGAGAAAGAGAGCGAAAGACAGAAAGAAAGAAACATAGAAAGAAAGAAAGAAAGAGAGGGAGGATGCTGATAAATAGAACGAGAAATAATGAGGACGAAAATTATGTAATTTTATATAAATATTCACGATATCGAGGACATCGATAGTGACAAAAAAATTGGTTGAAAATTCATAAACGACGAGCTAATTTAGCTCTTAAGGAGCGTGTATAGTGACTGCACTTCGGAGTGCTGATTTTTCTCGTTTAAATTTGAACTAGACAAATCGGCACTCCGAAGTGCAGTTACAATACACGCTCCTTAAGAGCTAAACTAGCTCTTCGTTTTTAGGGTGTGTTTAGAGGCACATTGTTTATAAACATTTAATCAATATAGATTCAATCTGTCCTTGTTTTTCTGTTTCTTGCTGTGATCCAAATAATACATTGTAAATAAAATGGATTTTCGATTTACAACGTATTAGATCCTCAGAATACTTACAGTAATAGAAAACTATAAGGTATTCGTTTACCCATCTCAGTTTCTATTTTAATCATCGTCATATAACCAGGGAGGAGAGGTGTCATTACTCCTTAACGACATCTACGCCGATGCTTGTAATGAATTATATGAAAGAAGGCATTCAAGAATGAGCGAATTCTGAGTCAAGTCCTCGAGAGAAAAAAATGAACAGGTCTTACCAAGTTGTACGAAAAAAATCCATCATGTAGTTCAAAATATTGATTTTCTCTAAAGGTGTGATTCTCTCACCATGTTTTGCGCTGAGAAAAAGTTGGTATCAATCCATTTATTTTATTCACATTACTTTACAAGTTGGAAAAGGGGGAGCATTTTCTAAAAATAGATCCGTGAGTCGGCAGTAAGAGAATTAAGGAGAAATAGTGGTATTTGAAAACCAGTTGGTGAACGGTATTATGAAAAGAAAGGACGAAACCCAGACACATATGGCAGTCACACCTCCCTATTCTATACCAGGGCCCCGTCTTACAAAGAGTAGCGATTGATCCAATCAACCACAACTATGGACGGCCAGCAACGTCAACATCTAAAATGCAAATTTGTTCAACATATTTTCTCGATATAATGTTTATTCATACAGTCATGATTCTCTTTGTTCACTAAGAACATGAAGAATGTGCAAATTTCATGTGAAAAATGATGGTATTTCCATACAGTTGAGATTGATTTGATCAATTGTAACTCTTTGTAAGATCATGAAGACAGGGCCCAGATCGAACGAACGTTTTATAGTATTTTGGATGACATACCATCGATTCTGTTGGAGTCTCTTCGTTCGTCTGACTGTGACATGAATAATAATAATAATAATAATACATGAATAGATATAAATGAGGAGATATGAGATGAATGGAGAGATGAATAGGTATGTAAAGATGATGAAGAGATTATGTCTACCTGATCATCGCAGTCACATTGAACAGGGAGTTTTCGCAAGCAGGAAGTTTTTGTCGAAAATTGGTGAATCAAAACAGCTTCGTCCGGGGGACTCTGGACAAACGACATATTTGCAATTTTTCCCCAGCTCGTCCGAAACTGTAGACGAAACTGCTGTTCCGGTTCATTGATTTGCGACAAAGACCTCCCATCTGTTCATTGTCATTTATCTCGCATTGTCAAGACATTTACAGTGTTCTTGAATGCATTCGTTCTGCGTCGCGGTGTGAAACTCCCTGCTGAAACAGAATCCAAACCTATCGGTATATGCCATTCATAATAACGTAATATCGTTAATCGCCGTGGAATATGTGGTACATATTTTGTTGGTGTGACTGACTGACTCACCAAGGACAGGAGTCACATGTAAACTCATGCCTCCTAGATAGTTTCCCCTCCACGTTGAAACCGGGGAGTCCAGAAGTATTCAGTCTCCATCGGTTGCTAAGAGACTGATGCTCTCGATAACAACATACCCTTAATCTATGCCAACAATTCAGGCTGCGAATCTCGGCCAATGATACAGACTCCAACAATTATGGACCGTCTTTTTCAGTGTACAGGAAAAAAAAAACACTACATACGGTTCATTCTTTTTCGCGTTTCTTATTTGACATTTGTTTCACATATAAAATAAAGAAACAACAATAAGTCATAATGTGAAACTACAGACAAATGAAAACTAGACAAGTAACATAGTTATACAGATAAAGTTAAAGCTAAGTTTAAGCTAAAGAATTATGATGAGATCTACAAAAAAGCACGTTAGTATAGTTAGAGCGCTTAAGAGGTAATAAAGATTTAATGATCATTCTCGTGCACTAAATATCTTTACCCAAAATCTTCGTGAGACCAGTGATTAGTGGTGTATTTAGGTTGTCAATTTTCTACATTCTCCTTGATTCAACCGAATTCGTATGGGATAAGTTGCAGAAATATTTCCAATCAAACACTTAATCAAACGCAACTCCATTTTCAACCAATTAGAAGGTCGAATAATATGTTAGATTATTTACCTTTTCTTATGCCAGTTTGCAATAAATATTATTGCAAACTGGCATAAGAAAAGGTACATAATCTAACATAATAGTAACATCATGATTTCATTCTGTTATTTTGTTAACTATTAATATGATTAAGTGTAGAAAATTGACATATTAGCTTTTACTTCATCTGTATAACTATGTTACTTGCATAATTTTAATTTGTCTGTGGTTTCACATTATGACTTACTGTTGTTTCTTCATTTTATATGTGAAACAAATGTCAAATAAGAAACATGAAAAGAATATGAAGAAAAATGAAATGAACCGTATATACAGCGCGGAGGGGGGGGGGGGGTGGGTGGGCGTTTCCTCTCTTTTTTTGCTCGTTGGCATTGTTTTTAATACGTTTGGTTCCATAAATGATAGTGACTAGTGGCCTCTTGTTTTTAGTTGTAAGAAAATAGTTGCTCCTCCTAACGAGATTCGCAAGGTACGCCACTATCCAGAACAGTTGTATTTTCCTTTGCAGGAGTTTCTGTATTTAATTACAGTCAAAATGATTTTTAAATACATAAACTTAATTGTAATATGACAATAAAATACATTACAATGTGAGACCTTCATAACAGAGGTGCAATAACAAAATTTTGACATAAATACAATATGTAAACATTCGATAAAGTAATGAAAAAATCAATGGCAAACTATATGGGCAAAAAAATAATGCTTGAGTAATAGCAGCCAAAAGGGAAAGGGCTACATGGACACCAATCACATTGCTTGGGTTTGAAAGAAAAAAAAACCCGACGTCACAAATCATCAGTAAAGGGAGAAAAATAAAAATGAAGTGTGTGTGGATGTGTGTGAGGGTGTGTGTGTGTGCGATTGCAGGTGAGATATTTCTGAAAACCTGAATAAAAGATACCTTTTTAATGAAACTTTGAAAGAAATGAGAGATTGTTTGTGTTTGTTGTTTGTATTTATTTCCATATAAAACAAAATATATGCATGATCAAATTAAAATAAGAAAAAGAAAAATCGTCAAATAAAATATGGAGGATTGCCCATTTCAGCGGTATTAAAATAATACAGAGGTTCTTCCATGGGGGTCCTTTGCAACGTAAATACATATAAAAAAACAAATAATATACATTGTAAATAAACAATACTTAATCGAGTACATTACAAGGAAAAAAATGCAAAGACAAAAACTAAATTACGGTTAAAAAATATCCCATTGTGAAAATGCCCACTCCCCTTTAACCCACCCTCTATAACTATTGATTACCTAAGCACCCTATTTAGTCTGTTTATTACACCGATTACTATCGTATGGCAGTGAATAATGGATTGCGGATTTCAAATATCAAAATAGTCAAAAAAAATCTGAATGTGTTTATTGAATATATTAAAGTGATTGGTTAACATTGGTTTGACTTTAAAAAAATCTGAGCTAGAAGGTCACACTTGTCATCTGTGTCTGTGATATGTTACAAAAATGAAGCCCAGAAAAAATTGCGTTCGAAAATAATTATTTATTGATTAAAAAATTGAAATATAAAGTGACCGAAAACACCATCTTAATTTCATCCCTTACACTTATGTGAACTATTTAGGCGTCTATAAGACGCCTTTTTACAAAATCGGGGTTTGCCTTGTTGTTTTAGCGTTTCATTCTCAATAATGCTTGTATTCAGGGTTTATTAGTTCTAATACATGCACTTGTACACATGTTTCATCTTGGTTTGAGAATTTTTTAAATCGGCTGCTCACAAAGTTAAACAATACCTTTAAGTGTGTCCAGCTGGCGTAGCTTGAGTGGTAGTTCATTGTACGATACAGATCCACGATATAAGAATGTACGTTTACATTGATTTGTTCTTGGTTTGGGAAGCAGTAGGTATGAATTTTATCTTAGTCCATAGTGCTTTTCGTTAAAAACAAATTTGTCAGTCATATAATCGGGTGTTAACTTATGGAATGTTTTAAACAATAATGAGTACATGTGTCTCCTACGACGAGACTTTAGAGTTTCCCACTTCAACATATGGTGAATGGGATGAACTGATTTATGTTCATAGGGGTTGACTCGAAGAATAATTCTTTCCTCTTTCCGCTCTATTCTGGAGCTTTCTGGAGTTGGTCAAGATAATTTTTATTGGTACTTTGCCAAACAGTTTCCGCAAAATCGAAATGGGGTTAAATCACAGAAGAATAAATAAATTTTAGATTTGACTCATTAATTAAATATATCAAGTCTCCTTAGAAAGCCAATAATTTCCCAATCTTTTTGTTCAGTTGCTCTATATAAATATTCCATTTAAGTTCAGGTCCAAATTTAATCCAAGATATTTGAGACTTGTCACTTGATTTAGTCTAGTTGAATTTAACTTGATATTGAGAGTATGACGTTTAGAAAGCATACTCTTTGTTCCAATTAACATACATACTGTTTTACTGGAGTTTATCATGAGTCTATTTATATTCATCCAAGATTGGAGGTTACCTAACTCTTCATTTAATACAGATTGAATCTCATCAACATCATTATGGGAATAATACAGAACCGTATCATCGGCATAGAAATGCAACTTACACTTTGTAAAACAAACAATGGAAATCGTTAATGAAAAATTAAGAACAACAGCGGGCCTATTATTGACCCCTGAGGCACTCCATAATCAAGGGTTATTACATCAGATAATATTTGCCCAATTGAAGTTACAATACGTCTATTTATGAGATAGTCCTGGAACCATTCAATGTTGTTCCTTGAACGCCAATATGAGAGAGTTTTTTTAATAAGGACATGGTGGTCGACAGTATCAAATGCCTTATGTAAATCTTCAAAGACACATCCAGTATATTTACCTTGATCCAGCGCTTTAAGCCATTCATCAGTCACCTTGATTAGAGCAGTAGTTGTGGAGTGCTTCGACCTGAAGCCCCATTGTTCGTTTACTAGTAAATCATTGTCATTCAAGTAACGGAGTAATTGTTTTTGAACAACCTTCTCTAAAAGTTTCGAGACACAAGGCAATAATGATATGGGCCTGTAATTATCCGGTTCACATTTATCGCCTTTCTTGTGCAATGGTATAATTTTAGCAATTTTCCATTGGGAGGGAACAATACCATCCGTTATTGATGAAATGAATTGATTGGGCACATCATGTTAGCATTAATGCTTAAGACGTTCCACAATTAAATAAAAACCCTGTCAGTTTGGCATATCTTTGCCAAATTTTAATTATGAAAGTATTCAACAAAATATGTGTATATATTTTTCTAGGGGACATTGAAGCTTGCTTAATTGAAAGTCAGGTATAGAACGACGCAATTAAGAGATTTGGGTCTCTGTTAAACCTCACGAGATCACAATTTTTAGTTTAAATTTCCATGAGTACACATACATCACCATTAAACAATAACAGAGCTTATGAAAAGATGAATGACATTTGGTACTTCGTCTTTTACGATTACCATAGCGATGATTGTTATTACTTGTCAGATATGAATTGTCTTCTTCTTTTCATACTGAGCTCATATACGATTCTGATACAAAGGTTTGTAGTTTTCATTGATTGGCCCCTATACGGCATTTAATTTAATTGAAATAGTAAGGCAGTAATTTAAATACAACATTATAAAGAATCATCGTCAAAAGATAATAATACAACAAAAAATAGCAATTATTGAACATGGGATCCTCAATTGCAGCAAGGATCAATGGCCTATCAAGGCTAATCACCTAAATGAGATACTATTCATATACACGTCAAGTATACACCAACAAATAAAACAGACAGGTATATAAGCAGAAAAATCTATTGAACTAGAAAGGTATGACTAGAAAGTTATGATTAAGAGACGAATAATTGTCTCTTAAAAAGACACGATGAATTGCAACGTTTCTGTGCTGATTGCAACCTATTCTATATCAAAAGTACGCTGTTATTCATAAAGAAACGATTAAAATCATATATACTTTGGTAAAATAAATCATCAGAATGTCTTGTTGTATCCGGTGAGCGCTATTACAATTATATATCAATTTTCTTATTATAAAAAACGGCCACCCTTCCTTGAATTCCAGAAGTAGGGTTGCACTACGATAATCATCCGTAAGGTGTCTTTGCTTTTTAGAAATTTTAAGTGTATCCATATTCACATTAGAACCGCGTATCAATTTCAAATTTCATGTCAGGTTGTTAGAATTCGCAGAAACTTAAACTGTCTGGAAAGCAACCATTTAAGATCGAAAACTCATACAATTTATAATTTCCTCTGAGTAAACGAATCTCACGAGACTATCCTCAGTAAACAACCTTGTACTTGTAATGAGACGGGAGCGTTTCAGGAAGAGTTTTCTGAGGGATTTTCAGTGACAGATGTTATAAGCTACTGAAAATACTTGCATCTGATTGGCTGAGAGCAAATTAGTCGGTGGAAATCACTGACAGAACTCTTCATGAAATGCCCATCCCCAAAAGGGCTTGACGCTGATCTAATTGTTGAATAGGTAAGGCGTATCTGACTAGTTTATCTCTATAGGTTTCTTTTACCTCTTTTTACTAAAAAACAGCTTGAAAAGCTAACCATGACGAATATATGTTAATACGATACTGCAACAAATAACATGTTAGATCAGTTCTTTGGTTCCTTTCTTTATTTACAGGAAATAGATCATACACTAAATGATGATGATAAACAGTCGATTTCAGCAATCCATGGGTTGAAAAATCTTCTTTAGAACAGATTGATGATCTTGTATTGATGAAAACTGAGAATTCCTTTCTCAAAATAACTGCAAACAGTTCATTGATGGTGTGCACGAAACTCTGAGTTCTGATTTGATATGATCATTGAAGAAACTGCCAGCTTATATATATAAATTTCCACTACTCTGGAAACTTCTATTATTGTCTTTGAAAAGAACATTCTCCTTCTTTCTTGAATAGTCCAATTCTAGAAGACTCTAGAATGACTCAGTGAAACAATGTAAACAACAAAGCTAATTTTATTGTCCTTTTTCACAGCCGCTGGCAGGCCCTATTGTCTGCCAAGAATCATTGTTAATTACACACAAATCATTACTCAGCCTCATTAAACAAAGCTTAATTGAGGCATTCTGGAATATTCTTATAATGCAATGGACTTCCATAGAGAAAAATTAACTACGAGGATGAATGTAATTTCTCTTACAATTGTTATATATATATATATATATATATATATATATATATATATATATATATATATATATACATATATATATATATATATATAAATGTGTTTTTCTGTTCATTAGTGGTTATGTGAGGTTGTGTATATTTGTGCTGTTTGTTACGCGACCATCTTCCATGCAAATGGGAATGTTATTAAAGCCTTTAGTTTTGGTAAATCCCCCTAAAGTGAATATCATTATTCCATTTCACTACTAGATTATGCTAATGCATGTGTCAAAAAACGGTTGTAAGGATATAAACAAAAAATTTGCTTTATTGGATACATTTTCCGAAATTACCATCAAATTTGGTGCCAGATCAAAATAAAATATCCATGTATTTTTGACTTGTTTATATAAAATACCTTCTCAAATATGGAATGGGTTGAAATTTTTGGATATGATCTCAGTTAGTCGCTTTCTTTTATCCAATTACTAAATATGAAATAATTGCTCAGACGGCTATTTAAAATATAAATCATTATAGAGAGATGGTGTTAGATTCGAATCCCAGTGGCCCGAAAACTTCCATATTAATTTCTGATGGGTAAAAATGCATTTAACAATTACAACGCTTTTGTAATATGATGCTAGATGGATTAGAATATAGTTTACGTACACTGTACAAAAAAATTGTTGAAATTACTCAATAAAATTGTGGCCAAAAATTGCCTTAATTTTTTCAAGTATTTATGAGTTTGGCAGTTTTAAGTAAAATTTACTTATTTTCTTTGCATCCATTTTACTCAAGAAAATTAAGTTACAATATTAAGTAAAACAATCACTAACATATTTGAAAAAAATCAAATGGGGGAGTGGACTTTCGTGATTCGAGCATCAGACTTTTATTCAATTTCCATATCAACAAATAAAAAACATCCAAATATAAACCATTAAGATATGAAAAATAAGATATTATATTTATAAACTGGTACACAGTATAGCATGTGGGTGTAAATGGGGGGGGGGGGGGGGTCCACTAAAAAGCAAATCCTGCAGAATCAGATTCCCCGTGATTATAGTGCAAAACTAAATTGATTTTTTTTAATGTATATCGACATGATTAAGGTATAAATGAGATAATTTAATATTATCATATTGTGAAGTTTTCTATTCTGATAAATATGGTAATCATATCATATCGCCATGTTCGGATATTTTGTGAAAACAGTTATATGCAAGTCGTTGTGGATATTCAGGTGGGCTGATAATGTCATTTCCCCCACTTTCCTTTTTCTTATGTTATTACAAGAAATCGTAATCATTCATAATTTCATTGATGTATGTATGATATGTCTCCCTCATTATAAAATGAAATTGTAGTTATAAAATAAGTCTTTAATATATCATAACAATGTTATTCCTTGTCAAATTTTGATCTTATTTTCATTGTTTTGTTTGCCTTATTTTTTATTTATCGCGAGTACACCTTTAAATTCCCCCTTTTTTAAATCAGACTAAAACTTTGTAAAACACAGCTCCCAGATCACTCTCAAGAAGAGATTACTGGATCAAACAATTGCAGGCCATGAAAAATTCCCCTCATCTTAAAAGTGATCTTGAAAAAAGAATCACGGTAAGCCAATACTTCCCATTATTTGTAAATTAGAGAGTACCTCATGGAAAGCATATTTTTTTCATAAATTGCACGAATTCATGCTGACATTATTGATCTGTCATATTGAAAAAAAAATACACGGAAAAGTGTCAATCTGAGTTAAAAACAAATTGCTTGAAAAGAATCTAAGCATGTACTGTGTAAGCTCCATTCACGATGTTGAATTTTATCCTTACAGATGTTCAAACATGACCAACATATCATAAGATGAAGAGGATTTTGAAAAGATAAGCCTGCTGCTTGACACCCACCGTCTATATATTCTACTCCTCTTCCACTATACGTGTCATCATAATTTTTCTCGTGTCTCCGTAAAATTGCAAATACATCATTATTGCATAGAGTGTTAGTTGTGTTTGGCCATCTCTTATGAAAGAATTATACAACGCGCAGGTGGGGGATCACACAATATAAGCTTTGATTCTTTTCCCCACAATGTTCCTTTTTTCTAAAGTCACATCAAAACTGTTCGTATTATCCTTTCCAATATAGCTGATCAATCAAATACCTGTTTACTAAGAGACTTTTACCAATTACCCATGAACCTGACCTCAATCTATCCACAAGCATGAGAAGTGGATATTGATCATCGAGAAATAAACGGGATAAAGCAACAACGCGCTTTTTTAGGCTACCGGAAACACTTAAAAATATTCCAAAATTTCAAGCGCGCACAGGTTCCACACTTTTTTCTCTTGCGTGTGCGTGTTGTTTCTTACTGTTAGTATGGCCCCCATATACTGTTAATTATGTCATGGAGTACTTTCCCTGTAGCTTCATTGTAGCTGCATGGTCGTCAGTCGTGTATGCAGCAGCATACAACGCTACGAGCTCTATCCATTTTTTATATAGATGATATCGACTCACAAGAATCCGCCAACAAAGGTCACATTCGTACATAAAAATTATAAGACACATACTGATACAAAAACGAAATTATAAAGATGCAATTATTCGAACAATACTGTGTAGGCCTAACATTGAAAAAGAAACGAAACTGGGTGATTGATGAGATATATATTTACATAATAGTTTTACATATATATTTATAATATTATACATATATTTTTTATATTTCATGGTATTCATATACATCATATATATTCATATATATTCCCATTGTATTGTTCAAATTGCCTATATTAAATGCTATTAGTCTATTGACATCTATCGCATTATAAGAACAAATTTCAAAATTTTATAGGGACATAAAATACGTTTTTAATGTGCGATGAAAACTCCCTTTATTGTACATTGGGTTATATCTGATGACATACATGACATAGGGTTGAACAATGTTTTGCTAATTTCCGCAGAGGTTATACAAATATACACACCTCCATCTTACAAAACATCTGCTTCAAGGAATAGACAGGTCAATGTATTATGGTTTGACCCCAAACAAATTGCAGCAAAAGGTTTTTCAAATGTTCCTGGTACTATTAGACCTCAGCAGTAACATACTAAAAATCTATCAAAATCCCCATCTGGGAAAGTTGTTATTTTCAAGATGGCGTATAAGATGGCCGCCATATCACTGATTTGTTGTTATAACTCATTCATTATCCACACTAAATCCTATTTCGGTGCATATTCCATGGTCCAGGAGGTAAAATAATTTGTTGATACAGGTTAGAGTGAATATGAGCACTCCAGGGTACCTGTAAAATCCAGGATGGCGCCTAAAATGGCCGCCGTAGGCTAAAAATCCACAATTTATTACTTACTTAGTTTACTTTAATTTGGTTACCATTTAATGGTTTTGAGGGTGAAATAGTAAATTGGGACAAGTTACCAGGACAGTCAGTGGTATGGTGTGTCCAAATGTCAAAGGTGGCTTCTAAAA
This sequence comes from Lytechinus pictus, assembly GCF_037042905.1. NCBI lineage: Eukaryota > Metazoa > Echinodermata > Echinoidea > Temnopleuroida > Toxopneustidae > Lytechinus > Lytechinus pictus. Next base: position 25,931,885 of record NC_087245.1, on the reverse strand, counting down.
TTTTGATGCAATTCTAAGATTGCATCAAAATGGATGCTGTTAGCAACTCATGAAACATATGATAACTTATCCCCATGCAATTAACTGTAGGCACCAAAATTATTTCTCACAAGTGGATAGTGTATGAACTATATGTCCTCTTTTTAAGTAACAGTGGTAATTTTAGAACCCATTTTTGGAAGCGATCTTGGATTTTCAGGCAAAATGGACAACTGCACATCACTGTAACCAGTCTCAAAGTATTAATTGATCCTTGAAATCCTAGTGTAGACACCAAAATAATATCCCCCAGGTGTATTTTAGGTTTTTTTTTCCACTTTTAAGTAACAACAGTTACTGAAGACCTCATTCTTTTTTAAGTTATCTTGGATTTTTATACATACTAGACACCTGACTGTCCTTTCAACTTGACCCAATGCATTACTTGACCCATTAAACCTTAGTGTAGACACCAAAATCGTATCCCCAAGGTGTATTTTTAGTGAACTATGTCCAATTTTAAGCAACAACATTCAAAATCCCCAAGTCGTATTTTTAGTGAACTATGTCTAATTTTAAGCAACAACATTCAATTTAGACCCCATTTTTGGAAGGCATCTTGGATTCTTTAGCATACCAGATCACTGACTGTCCTTGTAACTTGTCATAATGCATTACTTGACCCTTTAAACCATGATTTAGACACCAAAATCATATTCCCCAGATATTGAACAATCTATGTCCATTTGTAAGTAACATCAGACATTTTTGTACTCCATTTTTGGAAGCCAACTTGGATTTTTTGACATATTAGACCAATGTCTGTCCTTGTAACTTGTCCGAATGTATTATTTGACCCTTGAAACCATATTTAAGACACCAAAATCATATCTCTCAGGCGGATATAAAATGGGCTATGTCCACTTTTAAGTATCAGCATCCATTATAGAATCAATTTTTGAAAGCCACATTAGATTTTTCGGACATACCAGATCACTGACTGCCCTTGTAACTTGTCCTAATATATTATTTGATCCTTGGAATCAGTGATTTAGACATCAATATTACATCTTCAAGGTCAATATGAAATGAGCTGTGTGTGCTTTAAGTATCAATAACCATTATAAAATCTATTTTTGGAAGCCATCTTGGATTTTTGGACATACCAGACCACTGGCTGTCCTTGTAACTCGTACTACTTTACCCTTAACACCATTGAATAGAAACCAAATAATAGCCACTTTAGTAAGTAATAGATGACTTGTGGATTCTTAGCCTGCGGCAGCCATTTTTATAGATACTTATCAGATCGTGTTAGGTCTATAGTTTGAATTGAATTTCATTGACATGAAGTAAATTATAGATGTTATAATACTGTTGCAGTATTTCTAAACTTTGTATTTCTTAAGGGCCGTCATAGGGCAACGTGTGGCAGAATGGTCGCATTGCCTTTAAAGTGCTTTATAAAAAAAAAAACGATGCGAGTATCACATAAAACAAGAATGAAAAAGACGGTGTACTGTTCACACAAAATATCAAATTCATCTTCCTTCAAAGTAGTGCGAGTTCTTCTAAAGATGTTATATCAAGAGTTTCTATTTATTCATTTACCACTCGTGTATCAGCAAATGCTGAACTGTATCTGCCACAACACCTTCGGAATAATTTACCATTGAACTTAAAAATATATCATCATTAGAAACTTTCAAACTTATTTTTCTAACAATATCAGATTGTGGCACTAAAACACTCATCTAAAATATTTTGTTTTTTTTTCTCAATTTTTGTGCTTCTCGAAATTATATAGATAATGAAAATAATATCAGTTCATATTTATATAGCGTTTTCAGATGCCATCTTGGTCAGCATACATGAAATAAAATAGATATAAATTACCAGGCAGTGTTCCAAGTCCAGTGCACACATGATCAGGATATTATAAATGGTAGATGGCGCTATTTTAACAGCCATTATGTTCAATGTACTGAAAATGGAAACAAGTTATTAACGATATGCAAGTTGATGAAATTGACCGTATTTATAGCATATGGTTGTTCCAGATGAAGCAAACGACTTGTCTCTATCAATTACAAAATGAAGTAGAGTCCAAAGTTTTGTATTTTAACAGGAGGGCAGCGCTGCATGGGGAGGAGTGATGATTTTCTAATGAAAAAAGGTAATAGATGATAATTCTATAAGGAGAAGAGGAGGAGCAAGTAGGAATATATATTTGATGCCTCTGTAATTTAATCTAGAATAGTGACGTCATCATTGTTGTTGCCCCTCTCCTATCAAAATACCCTGAGGCATAATTTTGAAACATTGTGCAATCGAAATGAACATTTAAAAAAAAGAATGCATAATATAGCATTTCCATTGATTTGAATGTGGAATAAAAGAACACTGTTGAACATTATACAGATCCATCTGTAACTATGTTTTAAATGCAAGCCCACATAAATTGAGTAATTTATAGTGAAAAGACGGGCAAAACAGGCCGAATGAAAATCGATCTGGATTGAAAATGAATGTGGGTAATCAGGAACGACGTCGTAATTTTGTTTTATTTACAGCCTTTGAGCTATAGAGTTTGAATTAATAAAACCACGTCCCTAGTTACAGCGTAACACAATCTTTGTATTGGTCGGGGTAACTTGAACTTAAATTTGTTTTAGTGTGTATTCATCGGCAGTGTTCATCGGTAAAAGTCGCATGGTTTCCGGCATTACCACACTTACCCCTACATATTATGACGTCAAAGTACAAAGATTATTTCAGATTTAATATATATTAATCACACTGTAATGATTCCACTAGGAGTCAAAGCATGTTTTACTTTCTAAATCTAAAACATTTTTGTGAAATGTGAATTAAACATTAGTAATTTCATGACATACAAGTTTGCAAAAATCACCGTTTATCATGTTCACCATTTAACGACACGCTGGAAACTTTCTGCCAATTTGTAATTTTTAATATGATTGTCTTCGAGGTTGTAGTGATTTTCTTTCCTTATTCATGTTGACATGATGTTTGACATACTTTAAGAAAACCCGAACATTTATGATATTAGAATGTACCTCATATTCTTGTTATGAATGACAGACATAAACATGAATGTTTTATTATTTTAAGCCTTGCTGTATCTAATAGCTTAACCGTCAACCACTACGGTAGATTTCCTAAGGACTTGAATTAGTAAAGCTCGATAAAATGAATCATCGGTTCTGACATCACGATTTGATAACGCAATTATACCCAGAGAGCTAATTCGATTAAAATTAATGATCAAGATGACACTTTATGATTAATGGATCAATGAATTATCTTGAAGTGAAATGAATAAAATATTATGCTTGCATATCCATCGCCAATGCTATGTCTGCTCCCTTTTTTAATGTTAATGATTTTTTTCCCTCCTCTTGCTTACACAAAATATTACATAGTACCAACGAATGTGGGCGCGTTGTAGTTGAGTGGTTCTGACTCTCGCCTATAATTGAAACAAGGGTCATGGGTTCGAATCCTAGCCATGGCGTGTTTTCCTTCGGCAATAAATCTATCCATACTGCGCTGCACTCGACCCAGATGAGGTGAATGGGTACCCGGCAGGATTAATTCCTTGCATGAACTGGACGTCGGTGATGGTTGCTCGAGCTAAAGCCGGAGTAATAATAGCAAGCGCTTTGTATCCTCGGTCAAAAAGCGTTATATAAATCCAGGTATTATTGTTATTATTAACGAATATTATTCCGATTTATGATTTTTTTTTTTTTTTTTTTGGATGGTAGAGAAATTCAATCTCGGATGGATTGTAAGATGTTGAAGATGTTGATAATGTTACATAAAGAACGAATTTGAAGGTTTGAAGCTTTCTTGTTATTGGAATGTTATCATTTCACTCTTCTCATAATGTATGGGGGAGGGGTGGGTATTGTGAGTAGTAATAACTATAGGTTTGTCCCTACACCGCAAACCATAGACATCACTTTGTACTAAAACCATAGACACCTCTATACACTCATATACCCCTTACACCACACCTCACTTCAGTGATAGACCCATACACCACAAACCATAAACACCTCTATGCACTCATAGAACCCTACACCTCAAAACCATAGACACCTCTACACTGATATACCTATACACCACACCTCACTTCAGTGATATATATACCCCATACACCACAAACCATAAACACCTCTATGCACTCATAGACCCCTACACCACAAATTATGATCATTTCCATGCATTCAGAGACCGTACACCACAACACATAAGCACACCTCTATGCACTCATACACCCAAACACCAACAATTATAGACACCTCTATGCACTCATAGACCCGTACACCTCAAATCATAGACGCCCCTATGCAATGATATTTCGTTACACCGCAACCCATTAATAATTTAGCATACAGTGACAGACCATTCGACCTCAAACAATTGTCACAAATACCTCGAATGACAAAACCTTTCGAAGAAATCACAATAATTCTTTACTTTACAACAATATAAACACATCTTTGTTTATAGTAATCATTAATCAACATCGCTATTTTCGAGCATCCAAGCCCGGGACAGGTGCTGTAGTAATTAATTATTAATCTTGCTGCTCTTAAGAAAAAAAAATTAATCCATTTTGTCGGTCAGAAGTCATCAGTGCAATGAATAGATAAAGATTATCGAACTTCCACTAGAGCGTCTCGCGTATGAATAGGCACACACCATATCAAGGGGTTTATTATAATGAAACTTCACTTCCAAGGACCTTCTTTCCAGAGCAGATGGCCATTTAGAATTTAAAATGGATGTGCCTTACTGTTTTTTTGTATGATGGTGACAGCTCCTATTGCATATTTTATTGAGATTTATAAAGAGGATGGAAAAGGTGTCTGTCATGAGGCTCTAGTGTGAGCTTAGTGTAATGATGAAAATCGTAAGTAATAGTCGGATCTATAGAGCCTCTTTTCGCGAGGATTTATTTCACAATATCTAAATGATTAAAACTCATGTCAGTCTTGAATATAATCTATAATAAATATAGATCATGAATATAATTTTCTCTTTAAAAGCGTATTATACAGTGTGTATCGCAAAATAAGGCAATCCAACTCATATTTTCATTGGGAAATTAAAAAAGCAATAGTGAAATCAATTCAGTTTATCTTTCAACATTTAAATAGGGTTTCTTGGACGAAGGGATTGCTGGTGACTTGTACACCCATGCTTAACGTCATTGTTATGAAATATGCAGAATTTGAATCATTTAAGATCATAAAAAAATTATGTATGGCGTAATTGACATATAAATTGATTAAAATTTGAACAAATGTAATTTACTTTTTTCTGTTTCATATATAATCTCGAATCCCTTTATGTAAGAACCATAATTAAAATGTATAGAATATAAATTCATACACATGTTAATATATATATATATATATATATATATATATATATATTAATGTTGATGAAATATCATTCAATTTTTGTTTTAATTGTATAGAAAAATCAAACAAGAATAACAACGAAAATGTCACCAAACTAAAAGAAACATTTTGTTATAGGAGGACTATTCGTATACCCGTGGGAAATAAGTCGTAAGCAGTCGCATCGGATCGTATTGCGGTCGCACAACGTTGCAAGAAGGCCTGCGACCGGTCGAGCAACTGTCGTAAGACCAAGCAGTCTTATGAATAGACATACAGAGCCATATTTAGCTATCGCAGCACGTGGAATCTTTCATCCCAATATTGCTCTGTGAAGTTTATGTAAAAGTCTTAAAACAACTATGTTAATCGTTTTCAGCAATGTGAAAATGGTGAATTATAATGCAGTAGCGTGTTAGTCGATGTAATCATGCAACATTTGTTAAATGGGAACGGGACGCATTTGTGAGTAGCCCAGAGGCATGTTTTCCTCTCTGAGTTTCTTTAGGTTTGAATTTTCTTAATTCAAGCTGCATACCGCCACTTTGGAGAGGAACGAGTGCAAAAACAACAAAACTTGAAGAGGGAAATCAGCATAATGGACTCTTGATGTTTTGACCGCAGTGTCTTGCAAATAATACACTTTAGGTCATACCCAAAGCAAAGCTATTTTGCAGTTCGGAAGTTATTAGCACATAAATGAAAGGTCACAAAGATCTAGACCTTAAAAATTTATTAAAAAAAAAATAAACTCAGTTTTTGCATGAACATACCAACGTCGTTTATGTAGATTATAGGCATTGCATTTTAAAAAGCCAGGATCAAACAGCGGAATTATTTGAACAAATAGAGAAAAGTTATAACACTGAACATGTAATCGAAATCAAATGTAAAACAAAGAAGAAATTACATTTAAAATTTTGCTTAGTTCGCACATCAGATGCTCTATCAAGGTCAGTACTAAACTCAGAGATCCGATGACGTCACACACACTTTCCTTTTTATGATATATAAAAAATGCCACTGAACAATTAGATTGATGAATGTAGAAATTTGATTTTCGTCAAATTTTAGACAAAGGAAGATGTTTCTAGTTTTTTTTATTGGCTCAAATTTAATTGACTCTTCTGTGATTAGGGAACTCTAATGTGAAAAATAAAGCAAATGCAAAAGTAAGCATGCACTCTTAGAAAAAAAAAAAGGTTCTTAGAGAGTTCTGTGCTTGTCCCGTATTTGGAACATATGGTTCCCCAGAATGCTTTAAGATACCCTAAATAGCCAGTTTGGAAGAATTTTAGGTTCTTTGTTACATCATTTAAGGTTTTTGAACACGTAAAAAACCTTTTCGGGGGCACCCGTTTTCTCGAGGGTTTCAAATTCGGGACAAAAATGACAAAAAGATGCTGGATGGTGCAAGGACAGATAGGTCCCCTTCGTCAGATTAAATTTGTGATGAGAAGGAAGACGTTTCACTTTCTTTGACTTTTTAATTTTTGCATGATTAGGAAATGTCTAATGCACGAAATAAATGTTTCCAAAAAGTGGGCAGGAGAAAAAAAGTTCCCCTTTACCGCATATACAGATATAGTATCAAAGCTTTAGACTTTTATTGAAATTATAAGAAAATCAGAACTTGTGTTTACATGCACTATGGCTAAATATAATTGATATACCTCTATATATTAGCTGACAAGAAAAATGAATGTCTAATAATGAACGGTAAACCGACGACCAGAAAGGCGCAGGGAAACAATATGGAAGATCTATTTGTTCAATCTCCGGCCAAACTCAGAAGCAAATTTGATTAATCTAATTATTGAATTAAACTTAATTGAATTTATTTTCATACTTCACAAAATATATAACAATTTTTTTTTTCTTTCAATGTTTATTGAATATATAAATCAACATCAACACTTACAAAATAATTACACGTACAAAATCACAAATCATGGAAAAAAAAATATATAAAACAAAATATAACAACACAATACAAGAAACACATTTGATTACATACAGAATACAGAAGATTATGACAATGGCAGTAAATAAAAGTGAAATATGAAGGAACCGGCAAGCAGAGCTTGTAATGTCTGCAGGTTCCTTAAAATAATCATGAAATCCGCAATCAAGGAGATCGGACACTAACAAAAAAAATTAGACTACAAAGGAAAAGCCAAATATTAGCGTTTATAGAGAAATCGCTGGTTAAAGAGTGAGAGGGAAATTGGATAAATAATGAAAGAGAGAGAGAGAGAGAGAGGAAGGGGGGTGGGGTGAGAAAAAAATAAAAACTCACGCAGTATACCGAATAAAAAGGTACAGGGCAAATACATTATATTTGTTCAGCCAAATGTGAGAAAGAAGGCATCTCGTTCATTTATTCTCTTGAAAATTTTTTTTTCAGAATGTTTTCTTTCTGCATTCATGTACCTTCTCTTGTTCCTTTCCTCTCTTATCTTTTTTGGTCGTTTTGGAGTTGACCACCCTCACCGCCCTTCGCTAGTCGTGTTTATTTCTATCCAGTTGAAAGTAAAATGAACTACGTGAAGAATGCAATTAAAGATCTTGACAAATAGAACTACACTTGAAAATATTAATTGTTGTTGCCAGGTAACTTTCACCGAATGCGGACAAATACCGTAGAAATAGAGTATGATGGAGTGATAAAGGAAACAGATTTTCGTATTCATTAGATTACTTTATTTTGTATTTATTTAATTATTGGTAAATGCACATATATTGACAAGCAGCGGGGCTGAAAGGGTCAATTTACAATATCAACACAACGTAAAAACAAACATAACATGTACAGTAAATATAATTTTGGGCTTAATGATTGAATGGCATCAATAGCATTATACCTTTGGCATGGTCCTTGATATTTGCTCACATGGATAAGTAAGCACATAAGGAGTTGGGATATTAAAGATGCGAGCTTGCTCTACATTTTGGTGATAAAGAAGTCGTACTATTGTGTTCAAAATAAGTTTGTATAGATTTGTATAGGCAAGCGCAGTTCAACACTAAATGTTGCTTATTCATTTACTTACATGTATTTCTTTATCTATTCATTTATTTATACGTTTAGTTATGCGGGTATGCGTATGTATGAAGGAGACAGACGGTAAAAATAAGGGCATGCGTGAGGGAGGATGTAATAATGAGGGATTATGTATGTATGGGGAAAGAGGCAGATAGAAGAGAACGTGTGGGACTGAAAGTGTTAGGCTGAGTGTGTATGTGTGTAAGGGTGCGTGTGTGGGTGGGTGTGTGTATGGGTGAATGTATGTATGTGTGATGGAGAGAGAATGAGAGGAAGGTGTGTGATGTAGGAACAGTGAACGCGTGAGGGTGTGTGTATTTATGAACGAGAGAGGCGTAAAAAGGTGGGTGTGGGAGAGTATAATACTGAGGGTGTGTGTATGTATGAGAGGGAGAGAGACGGAGAAGAAGGTGTGTGCAGGAGGGAGAGTGTGAGAGGATGGGTGTGTGTCTATATGTACGGGGAGAAACGTGTGTATGTGAGAGAGAGAGAGTGAGTGTGGGATATGTATGTATTGGGAATAGAGGTAGAAAGAAAGGCGTGTGTGGGTGGGAGGCTGCATGAGATATGGTGTGTAGGCCTATATATACGGAACGAGGCCGAGAGAAAGGTGTGAGGGTATGTGTGTGGGTGTGTGCCGTGGCCGAGTGGTCTAAGGCGCCTGGCTATACATGGAAAGTCCGGGGTTCGATCCCCGGCCGCGGCACCTATGCCCGTGAGCAAGGCATTTAATCTACAATGCTCTTTTATCATGCTTTCAAATAAATGGAAATGCTATATGCATTATTAAAAAAAAAAAAAAAAAAAAAAAAAAAAAGTGTGTGTGCGTGTGGGAGAGTGTGTGTGTGTGTGTGTGAGAGTGGGGATATGTATGTATAGGGGATTGAGGCGGAGAGAAATGTGTGCGTGGGAGGGAGGACGTGAGAGTGAGGGTGTGTATTATGAGAGAGTGTTCTCAGGCGCTTGACTATATCATACATGGATAGTCCAGGGTTCGATCCCCGGCCTGCATTCAAATAAATGAAAATGATATACGATGTGTGCTTTTTTTTATATTTTAAAGTAAATGAGGATGTGGGTAGTATAAGATGGGAGAGAAGGATAAGGGATGTGGTGGAAGACAAGAAACTATATATACATAAAGACGTAGATCTATAACCTAAGGTAAATACAAATAATTTATCGTATATAAATCTCAAAATTTACATCGAGACATTACTCTGGACTAGAGAGATTGCTTATTATTGCCTATATTGAAAAAAGATGTGCGAGCTTTAATAAAAGAATGTTTTAAAATGGATTCCCGTTTTCTTCAGTCAATTCATAATGTATCATTAGTTCATTTTTAAACATGGATGACCTTTTATAATTTTATTTGGTTATAGTTGACATCTAGAACGATAATATGTCCTCATTAAAAAAAATTGTGATATGATTTTTACATCTACTTTGTGTTTGAGTTAACTTAAAAACAAGTTATTTTTTTTGGCTAGCTGCTTTACTCTAAATTGCAGGGATTTAAAGTAAATCCAGCTGAACCAAGGAACCAATCAATTTGGGGCTTACTTTTAATCCTAAAAAAATATATTGTAATTCTCAAGGGATTTAAATTTGAATCCTTTGAGATTAAAAATGAATCTTACGGTTAAATTCAAATCTCAAATTCGATTGGTCCCTGAGTACAGTTCACTTGAATTTATTTTGAATCTCTGCAATTTATATATATTCACTTTCGTTCTCCACAGTTACTTAAAGACTTAACTGTGTTTTCAATTCATTGAATTCTGTTCTCTCATTTTTTTCTTTTTAGATCTGCGTCCTGTGCAACCACTTCGAAATATGGTACTCTCCGATCTTTAACTACATTTCAGCCGTTTTATACCTGAGCACTACGACAATCAATCCACTTATGTATGGCCTCTTCCGAAGGAAATACAGAAGAAAAGTCTGGCGGAAGTTGGTGAAGTTGTTATCGAACTGTCGACAGATAAATCGAGTGCATCCTCATGATGACGTGGTAGGAAAGGATGAGATGCCAGAAGTAGCAGGAGATGCTAATGCTGGATCATCAGATTCTTGACAAGGACTCTATCTTTGTATTATTTCTGTGTGATATTGATTAAATACCGCTATGAATCTCAACATCCCATTATTGAATTATTTAAAAGAAAAATAGTATAAATCTTAAAATCGGTATAATCTACACGAGTTGTTCCAGTTAGTGATTCTAAAAAAAAAAAATATCAGGAGACATCATTACGATCGACTTTCTGATCAAGGGATCAGGATGGTTACGACTCTCATCTTTCAATCAGAGGGAAGTGGGTTCGAATCTCAATCATTGCGTGTTTTCCTTCAGCAAGAAATTAACCCACATTGTGCTGCACTCGACCTAGGTGAGATGAATGGGTACCCGGTAGGATTTATTCCTTGAATGCTTTAGCTCCTTTATGGCGGCTCAGCTACAGCCGGGGAAATAATATGATACCAAGTATCAAGCGCCATGGAGTATATGGAATTATAGTAGCCGCGCTTTAAAAATGGACCATATTATTATCATTAAATACATCATTTATAGAACACATTTGATTTTAAGATATTTTCTTATAACCTCTTTTTTAATCATTTCAAATCTATAACTTCATCCAAACGACATACGATGGTGAAAAGTGTGCATGTTCCAAGCAAGTCACACACACCATAAGGGGAATGCTATCAGGTGACTTGAATATTATTTTCTTTGTTTATATTTAGTAGATAATCTAGTTTCTATGAATTGAATTTCTTGTAAGGGGGGTTTTCTTATATAGAAATATTATGAGAATAGTTATTTTAAATTATCATCAGCATAACTTCGGGGTTACTTTGTTGTTCCCCTTGTTTGTCTAGAAATGAAATGAATTTCAATCGAACAATTTATGTCAATTTTGACTAAATAGGCAGTCGAACCTGCAGTAACACGAACACGGATTCGTAAATAATTTATAGTGTATAAGTCAATCACAGGGTACGGAAAGAAATATAGATGACTATTATGATGAAGACAGCCTCAGTGAAGTCACACATATTTGAACTAAAATTCTTTGCCATGTTTATCTATATCAGATTCTCATCAGAATAGGGTTGCAGTCTATAAATTCTAGTATGTTATGTCCCAATTCTGACAAATTTCATGTCAACCGTACTGCTGAATATTTTGTTGGAACTATGTACGTTCATATATTACACAATGTTTTGAGTAGTGTAATGATTGTGTGAAAGTTCTGGATTGTATGTCTGTATATGTTTGATTGAAAAAAGATTGTAAATACTATCAAAAATTAATAAAATATTTTGATTATGGAAACTTAACTTCTCATTATTTGTAGTTATTAAAGTACTCTGAAACAGTAACATCTTCAAATCCACCAGGATATTCCAAGATATATTTATATATACAAAGAGAGAAAATAATTTTTTTTAGGGGGAGAGAGAGGGAGATGAGGGAGGGGGCGGAGGTAGGAGGCGGGAAGGTGAAAAAGGGATGGGTTGCAGAATAAAATGGAATCTACATCCACCAAGGAAATACAACGCAGAAAGTTTATCCTTTTTTTCATGACATTTGTTTGTGAATAGAAAGAAATTATGTTAACGTTATGCCTTATCCATAGTCTGTATATCGATATCGAAAATAATTTAATATAATTTACCGAATATGATTTTTCAACCAGCACTACATTCTATATTCAAATTGTATGTTTGTTAGTTTTGTTACTTATTTAATTTGGATAAAAACCTTACCTCTGACGATTATAAGTAAATAAAATCAAAAAATTTTAATTTACAGTAGACGGAACTGCCCAAATTCCATCATTTCTCAGATTTTACTTTCCTTATATCTTCACTCACTCCTCTTTGTTTCAAAGGGGAAGTACAGGATCCCTAGGATCAGTATTAGTTTTACACTTACAAAAATACTTTTATTCTAACATCTTATTTCCTTCTTTCCCTGTCTCTCCCGTCACTCATCGCACACACACACACAACACACACAAAACAAACAACCAAATTCTTGCCCCATGGAAAAAAATTCCTGTGTACGACCTTTTTTATCATTATGAAGAAGATATCATTTGAATAAGTAACTGACGAAATATGTCAGAATTCTGTATTTATCATAAATTGACCCCCTCATATAGTTTTTATTTGTACTAGATTTTATAGCTAAAATATTATTTTTGAGAACAATGGATCATAGTGAGATATGAGAAAAGATTGTTATATTTAGTGGCGTATAATGAGGCAAATATCTACCGGGGGATGAGTTGATAAGGTGTATTTTATGGGGGAAATGTGCGAGCGAGCATATCATAAACGGATGAATTTAAATTTAGTAAACATTTTGGAGTGCAGAAGAATCAATCGGTTATATCATTAAGGGATTTTAGCGAAAATGACGATGATAAACAATACAATACGATTCAACAGAACATCCCCTTGTTTAAAAATGGGGGTAGGGGCAGCTGCCTCAAACCATGTATGGATCTGCAGAAGTTACTTCTAAAGCATCACGAAAGAGGGCGTCATAGACTTCACAGCAATATTCAGCGTTGAGCAATTTGATTATCATGATTGTCTTCAAAAGCAGTTCCATACTGTATGTCTGAATTAGCGCAAGAGAGAGAAAGAGAGAGAGAGAGAGGGGGGGGGGGGGAGGAGGGAGGGGGGGGGGGAGGGAGAAGATGGCAAGGGAGTGTCATAGAAATATGATAGGAAGACGATTGAGAGAATGAGAGGGAGAGAGGTTGCGTAATGAAAAAAAAAGCTGAAGTACACGAGAATTGAATCTGTGATTTAATAAAACAAAATAGTCTACCTGCAAAATGCATGAATTATATTTGTAAAAATTATAAAACATAATTATCATCTATGATATGGGAGGTTCACTGTATCTCTTCCTCGTACGCAATTAACGATTTTACAACCATTTTTATACGAAATTGAAGTTATTATTATCTATCTAAAATGTTACCAATAATCGAGTCTTGTCGTTCGCCATGCATAAGTGCTCCCATCACGACGACATTGCTTTTAACTCGAACAATATTCAACGAATCACTTCAAAGGATCCCAAATGAAGGGTTTCATATGCATTGTCAAACAACGAAATATCATTCACGATTGTATTCAGCTCATGATCGACCAATCAAACCCAACATAAATATTTTTTCATTAAAATTGATTTAAAAAAATCCTTAATGCTAATAGATTTTGAACCCATCCATTAATATACATTCCGGAAGTGTATCGTTGTTATAGATTGTTCAATAGCTGATTTATCTTTAGAGAGAGGGTGTCAGGGGTGTCACCCCTTTTTTTTAACATACACACGAATACTCATACTTTTAAGAATGTTTAGTTTGATAAAATGATGATATAAGTATCGTATTTTGTTAGTATAATTTACATTACCCAATTTTTGCAAATGTAAGGTCCTTACTTTTGTTCATTTTTGTTTGTAATTGTATTTATGTATTTGTATTTATGTATTTTTGATTTATATGTGAAAAATGGAAAGAAAAGAAATGAAATAAATCAATAAATCTTAAATCTTATCCTTTTCACGGTGGTAAATCGTATCCCTGAGGTGATGGGGCTTCCTGGTTAAAATGCTACTTCGATGTAAAAAAAAGAAAAGAAAAGAAAAGTGGTGGTCTGTACCAAAATTAACAAGGAAGGGCGCCATCTTTAGACAGCGTGTTAATCCTCGCTTTCCTTGAACATTGAACGTGACGGTTTTCAGTGGCGAGAAAAAAACCAAAAAACTTCTTCTTATCACGTGATCTTCTTTCACTTGTTCTCCTCCTCTGACTGGGCACAAAAAAGTTTTTTCAATTATGGAAAAAAATAAACGAAGTTCAATTTTTTTTGTTAAGTGACGGATTCTATACTCATTAATGATATAACCACGTTCAGAGTTATGTCTGGGTAAGAGAGAACACGCTTACCCTTCAGAAAAATGTCAATAGGAAAGTTAGTGGTGATGGGGCTTCACCACTGGGGCCTGAGGTGATGGGGCTTCCTGGCTTAAATGCTACTTCGATGTAAAAAAAAAGAAAAAAAAAAGTCTGTACCAAACTTAACAAGGAAGAGCGCCACCTTTAGACAGCGTGTGTACCCTCGTTATCCCTGTTAGTCTGGGTAAGAGAGAACACGCTAACATTTCAGAAAACTGTCAATAGGAAAGCTAGTTAAAGGGATGGTCCAGGCTGGAGATATTGATATCTCAATAAATAGAGCAAAATTGACAAAGAAAATGTGATAAATTTGATCAAAATCGGATAACAAATAACATAGTTATTGAATTTTAAAGATTTGCATTATTCCCGTGAAACAGTTCTAGTCATGTTTTACGAAGATTCATTAGGTAGGCTGATGATGTCATATCCCCACTTGTTCTTTTGTATTTTTATTACATGAAATTGAGTTTATTCAAACATTCTCTACCAAGAACTAAAACAATTGGATTGACAACTGATTAAGTGCATTAGTTATTTGTTGCTGCAACCTATTTTATCATAATGGAGACACATCATTTACACATGTATGAAAAAAATGAAACATTTATGATTTCGCTGATGTGGTTTACGGTACACCAAGTGGAGTGTTATAGAAACAGTGGAAAGAAGAAGAAAAGGAATTGGATAGGCGAGAAAGTGGAAATTTGAGAGTAGAGTATTCTTTTCTTGAAAATAGTCCTGAAAAGGACTGTAAACCAGAAGAGATTAATGAGATTGAAGAAACAGCTTGAGTAGTAGGCTGGATGAGGAGTTGCTGGCTTGAGTCGGCGAGTAGATTTCATATAATAACATAAGAAAAAGGAAAGTGAGGATGTGACATCATCAGCCCACCAAATGAATATTTATGACCATGTGCATATAGCTGTCTTAAAAAATTATTGATAAACTTTAAATTTCAATAACTTCGTTATTTGTTATCCGATTTTGATGAAATTTTCAGCATTTTGCTCTGTGAACTTTACTCTATTTATTCAGATATAAATATTTTCAGTTTGGACCATCCCTTTAAGTCCCTCATTGTGTAAAAGCTAATATACTATAACATTTGGCAAAGTGATAACGTTTGGACACAACGGCTACTACGAATAAAAACTGCAACACTTTAAATGATGATAATAATAGTAATGAGAGTAATATGATGTTGGTGATAGTGAAAATAATATCAGTTTAAAGCAATATGTTGTAGCCTACGTTCCTCACTTTCGACATTACTTCAGACTTAAAATAACAAAGTGTATACTGGTATAATTACTTGCTTATGAGTAAACTGGTATAATTTCTTGCTTAACAATCATGTATGAAAGCGAAAGATACTGCGTCACTCGCTTCTGTTATTCACCAGGATATCAAGAACCAGCTTGATGTTTAGTTGTTAGATTTATTTTATTGCAATTTAGGAAACTTTTGCCGAGCAGAGTTGTTAGCCATGATTTCTAAACGTGGAATTAGTTTTTGCATCTATTGTTTTGGGGGTCTTATACTTCTCCTTAAAATGTGTGGCGCAGGGTCATGTAAGTACAATAATAAGTATACCTCCTGAATTCCTAATAAAAATAATAAAACAACTTGGTATGTTTTACATAGTCGGAAGTTTGCCTCGTGCCAAAGACATGCTATTTAATAAATATTGCGAAGGAAGAGTAATATATCCATTTTAGGCATACCAAACTAAATCTGATTATTGAAGATTACTTAATAGACTAGTATTGCACGTTCATTTACCCCATTCACTATGTCACCGCGAAATTTATGAATGTCTTATTTCCTTTCTACACTCTTAAAAATGTTGGGCAACATATTGTCTACAATTGGTTAAAA
The DNA here is from genome assembly GCF_037042905.1 of Lytechinus pictus. NCBI lineage: Eukaryota > Metazoa > Echinodermata > Echinoidea > Temnopleuroida > Toxopneustidae > Lytechinus > Lytechinus pictus. The sequence goes on along the minus strand of NC_087245.1, from coordinate 25,915,545 downwards.
CTTTATCCAATTCTGGGTAGTTTAAAACCAATAATGTGTGCTTTGGGTGAAAACTACACAGTCTTGGTTAAAAACTACCCAGAGTTTGATATTTTTTAAAACACATTGTTGTGTGGACAGTATGTTGCTCAACATTTTAAGAGTGTATGGCGTTCAAATACATTGATACTTGATTGCTCCCTGTTGCGATTTTGCGTGTCTATTTTACGGATAGAACATTGAGTAAATCAATAAAAACATATAATTGAAAAGGTTTATATTAACGATGTATAGACTCTTGAAAACTAAGCTCGTTCGAATTACACATCATAGTGCAGCAACGTCTACTATGTTTGCGTGTATTTTGCGTTGTTGATGCAGTTTTTAATATCATATAATTGTAGTATAACGATAATCCTGCAGTATTCTGTGTCGGTTTCCATCTGTGAAAGTGCTATAAAATGTTGGTAAAAGGGAAAAAGTATGAATGTAAAAATGTGGTATTGGCTGGGATGAACAGAATATATTGTATGAAAGACATATATTTTCGACGTTCGAGGAGAATTGATGAGTTCTCATAAGAGAAAGATTTCATATCGCACTGTGCATTTCTATTAATTTGTATTCCTACAAAATTCATTCTTAATACAGTATGTGTATAGGGAATGTTTTAATATCCACAATTATTTCATTCTACTTTCATAGCTTATGTTTGGCTTACTGGCGATGAGCAGTACAATATTTCATCACTTGATATAGACGGGAACGTTGAAGAAAAGTTCGTTTTGATTTTCAACACAATATCTCGCCATAGAATTAGATTCTCCATTTTAGATTTTGATTTTGAAACCGGTGTTCATGAGCATTGGTGATGGGACTGAAATAAATGGAGCTGGTGTGCTTTTTGATGACCCACCAACTTACACTAAGTTAGCAAGATTCAGTGGATCAGATTTACCAAGTGTTGTGACATCAGTAAGCAGTTCAGCATGGATAAGTATTACATTTGACCGAATGCAAAGGAAACTGAATTTCGATGTAACCGTCTCGTGTACCAATATGTCAGGTAAATGATATTATATCGAAAATCATTTGCATTATATTTTATAAAGCTAAATTGCTAATACACCGAATTTCAGTTGGGTACATTGTTTTCATAAAAATAACGATTTACCAATTTAATTCTATTTTTAATATGACTATTCATAATGAATTATTATAATTATGTAGTCTCTGAGAATTTTAAAAGCCCATTTTGAATGTTAGCAGGGCTACACGGTGACGATGTAAAGCCAATTTCGAACTACCACGGATGATAACCGGTTCCTAAACTTGTATTGCAATCCCATGATATAATGAACATTTTACCGTCCGTCAACCACTTTTCTCTATTACCTTATTTTTAAAACCGTTCATATAAAAATACAGGAACTAGAAATAAAAAATACCAGAGATGCTAAGACAACATACGAAGCCGACTCAAAATTATGTAGTCTATGAGAATTTTAAAAGCCCATTTCGAATTCCCACGGATGATAACCGGTTCCTAAACTCGTAGTGCAATCCCATGATATAATGAACATTTTACCGTCCGTCAACCACTTTTCTCTATTACCTTATTTTTAAAACCGTTCATATAAAAATACAGGAACTAGAAAACAAAAATAACATCAGGAATACCTCACATATTGGAGGTTAGACGTAAATATTTAAGGAATTATTGTTTTAAGCAATGGATAACGTTGATTTTACTTTAAGAAAGGTATTTTCCCGTCACCGATACTCTGCACAAACAGTTATCAATTTGTCTGATACACTCAAAAAAATAAAGTGCTAAAATTAGCACTTAAAGATTCAATTTTAGCACTTTTTAGGAGCTTGTATAGTGACTGCACTCGAAGTGCTGATTTAGCACTTGCACCCGGGCTACTTTGCTAGCACCGAAAGGTGCTGATTGTTGTGCACTTAAAGTGCTAACTTCAGCTCCCTTTTGGGTGCTATCAGATCAACCCTTATGCAAGTGCTAAACCAGCACATCGAGTGCAGTCACTATCCAAGCTCCTAAAAGTGCTAAAATTGGATCTTTAAGTGCTAAATTTACACCCCTTTAGGTGCAATAATGTGAGACAGAATGAAAACAAAATGAGAATATTTTTCATGCAGGATTATGCATTTCACCAACACCAACACCCAAATCAGCATCAACTAGACCATCCATACCTTGTACAACTTCAGGTTCAGGTTCATCTTGTGGATGTTGGTTTAATAAATGTTTCCTGTACGAGTTGAAAGTGGTAAATGATGAAGGACATGCACCTTGACCACAAACCAAATGAAGATGGGGCATGTCAAATAACGCATGAGCCATGTGTAGATGGCTGATCAACTTTGCAACAGGCCCTGGAATAATCAAATGGCATTTATAGCAAAGATACCCCATCTTCTAAGTTTGACAAGACTCTAGACTAGAGTCTAAACTATGAAAGTAGTCTGTATTATACTTCTAACTTAAACCTGAACTTAAATATTTAGTGCATGCTTACCTTGCTTTGCCTCTGACTACACCGTGACGGAACCAACGTCTTGTGCACACTATAGATCGTAGACGGTGCGCGCATTCCATGCCTCATCAGGCCCAGGCCAGGCGCGGCCTGATCGCGAGGCCGGACCTGCCCCAGGGGTATACGGTGGTCCCGAAGAAACATGTGTAGCAAACTCACTAGCGAGCGGCGAGCGAACAAATCAGGACATGAGTATGCAAATCCGGATCCCAGCTTTGCGAAGCAACCAATCAGATCACGTTTTGCAGTCAGCACTCAATTTGAAGTGCTACATTTTTATTTTTTCTCGTCTAGCACTCGTTTTCAGCACTCAAATATTCAGCACGTTTCGGTTTCCTTGTAAAAGTTAACCCTTCAAGTGCTGATTTTGGCACTTCAAGTGTAGAATCTCACTCAGCACCGAACATTTAGCACCTCAGTTTTTTGTGTGTATTGAATGATTGGCTGTCTCAAGTACTATCGATATTATTTGTGTATAAATTTGTCCCTAATGTATAATAGAGATACGTAAAGATTTCAGGGTCTTCTGTTTTAAACAAAAGAAGAAAATATAAACATGAATATGTGACTGCAATAAGGCACGACGAATCAGACTATTATTTAGAAAATTTAAGTTTGAGTTGAAATCATTATATAATGTCCCTTTGTAAATATGAAAATTGAATAACTTACCGTCGGTACTTCTTTATTTCATTGAATGTATATCATTTCGAGGGTAAAAAGTGTACACCAATGGTTAATGGCTACCAGAGTTAATGAAATATATATTATGACGGCTGCCATTATATTACACACGATAAATAATTTTTATTTGAGGTTTAATGAGTATTTGAAACAACAACAATAAAGACAATAAAGAGTATATGTAATCATTTATCTGTTTTGGAAGGACCATCATCTATTGTTGGCATGAAAATATGTTTTATTCTTAAACCAAACCCAGCAGCAGCAATAACAACAACATCACCATTAGCAGTAGCAACAACAAAAACATCGGCAGCAGCAGCAACAACAACATCAAATGCAAGCACAACCCACGGAGATCCTGTTTCATCAACCTCATCATATATAATTACAACGGGTACGTTACACTTTCCAATGAATGTATTTTTTGTATTTTATGCAATCTAATGGTATACCTCATCAAACTCTATAGCGTTGGGACACTAATCTTCATTTGACACTTCTTATCTCCATGATCTAGATGAAAGTTGTGTAGTATTTGGAAAGAAACACTTAATCCAATGAAAGTCAAGATTGAGGTATATACTAGCAATGATCAGTCAGGTGTCTTTATTACATTCTCCAACTTAAATAAAACAAAATAAACTTACTCTCAGTACCATTATCAACATTACAATTTCAAATTCATTTACGTGTATGATCTTTATTTGAATGGACTGCCCCCTTAATTTTTCCGTCAAGATGTCGAAGGAAAATCTAGCATTGCGAATAGAGATTTTAGAATTTCAGTAACATAAAGATGAATACGGTAGAATGGAAATACTAAACATGATAAAACTGTAAACAACCTTGATTGCTTTAATAAGTATTTTTGTACATTTTTTAAATGCTTTTTGCTGACAAACAGACATTCACCTTATCAATAAATAATCCTTGATTTATTTTTTCCCATTAGGTCTACTATTAGACGCCCTTTTTTTCAAGTGGGGAACCATTATATTATCGTCCACTTTGCTTCTGGTCATTCTTACCTGCGCGGTCCTAAAATATAAACGACGGAAACAGACAACGCGTAATGACACGGTAAGATACATTTTTTTATTTTTTACAATAGGACAGTTGTTATTTGATTGCTTTTCGATTTTATTTTTGATGTTTTAGAAAGGAACATGTAGGGTAAAACTTAGAACGAAGCTACTGTGACTGTCATACATAACGTGCGCTAATACGATTCAGAAGTTCATTCTTTAAAATTAAAAAGTTCTAAATATTTTGATGGAGAAAGTATTGATAAATCTCTGCAGTTTGGTAATATTTAGGCATATTAATATTTAACTGTTTAAGAAAGAAACGAATAAATTTTATAAATGCTAATTAAGGAATCCCGAAATTAAAGAGATCGATGTTTAAGGAGAATAATTACATTTGTTGTTAATCTTTCCTTGGTTCTGTAATGTTTATCAGTCACAAATTATTCTTATGCTTTCATTATCTCCGACTACAATTGAACGAGAAAGAAAAGCTACATAATTTTATATTTGGTTCACGTGTCTGTGTTTACATGTTTTCGCAACGAAACACACTATATATGATGACGATATTTACCGAATATTTTTAGGAGGAATTTAGTGATTTTATCAATTTGCCCGGGATATTTGTTTTCCATAACTCTTCTTCTTAGGACATTTCGGCAAAGGGTCCCGAGTCAGAGAGACTACACAACATGCAATACGAAGAACCTACGGGAGAAAGAATACAAGAATCTTCCACTGAACCTGATTCTCTTCCTGGTAGACCGTATGAAACTATCCCTGAATACCTTCTAGCTCCATCCCATAGTCCTGTGGGAGACTCTAATTGGCCAGCATCTGGTCCTGATAATGAACGAGTAGATGAGTTTGGATACATGATTCCAGACAGAGACAAGGGAGGAGAACTACCTGATGAACGATCCCCAGTCAGTCGAGATGGTTATACAGATATCAATCATACATACTTGGATACATCCCTTTCTAGTAGTCAGCAAGGATCTCCCCACACCTACCATGCCTACGAAAGTTGTATGATGACGATGAAAAGCATCGGAGAAAAGGATGAGCAATTGTCGAGTCATTATTATAACATTGACAGCACTGACACTTCTAACCGCTATTAAGAATCCCTCTGCCATGTCTGTAGGCCCTAGTAGATTAAGAGATAGTAATACCATCTCGATCAGAAATTATAACCCCACACATGAGAGAGCAAATTTATACGATGCGGCTCGGGATATGATGGGAATAGTTCAGAGGACAAAATTTGATCATTCGGGAACGACGAATTTGGATATCTAATTTTAGTAAATTAAGTCAGCATGTACATGTACAGTTATTTTGCTAGAAATATTTTCATTTTAAACCTCCCCAAAACCCCAACGATATCTATAGCTTCTTCATTATGCAAATTTCTCCATCATAAAAATTGTGTGGGTGTGTTTTATGCAAAGTGTCACTTTGTGCGTTTGTATACAATGTATACCTATGAGTAATTTCCAGTATGATTGGGCACCGCTGTAGGACTATAATCTTAGCAGGAGTAGAAATTATATTCAAATACTTAACAGGGTTCGTACTGTAAGAAGTATAGTAGTTCCTCGGATGCAAAATTACTTGATGAATTTAACATATCCAGCATTAAAATCATGTCAAATACTAGTTGTGATTGAATTTTTGTCATTGTCGTGATTAATAGAAAATAGTAATGATTTGAAATATCAGTAATTACTTTGATTCCACACTTTCACCAGTAGGAATAGCAATATATTGCAGACATGTCAAAGTAGTGATAGTACACGCAGTTATATTGTGGTGGTATTAGTGGTAATACTATTAGTAGTTTTAGTAATATTAGTAATAGCAGTCGTATAGTCGTATTAGTGGTAGTTATGGTAGTAGTAGTAGACCTAGTAGTAGTAGTAACATAAGTAGTAGTAGTATACGTATTGGTATTGCAGTAGTATATTGCATATATTTTTAGTATCAGTATATAGTATATGTACTTAGAATATCTTCCAAACCTAGACGAGGAGTATCGGTTATTAAATCTCAATTTGATTTCCCTGTTCATTTTTTGTAGTTCTAGTTCTTCATGTGTTATCAGGGTACACATTATTTTGTTCACAGTGCTGTATTACAATGAATTTACATATAAACACCCAATGAACTAATTGGATTTGTTATTTTTTGCAATATGTATTTTCAAATAGAATGAATAAAATACATACTTACTAAAAAGAGAAAATCATAATGGATTTTATTATTAGAGACTGATAAACTTAATATTTATTCAGCTTGGACCCTTGTTGTATCTTGACCCCTTTATTTGCTGATTTTTGCATTTTGGAGACTCGAAAATTATTCCCCATAACACAGATAAAGCTCCCTAACTTCTCTTAATGCATTTCCATTCTGCTTTGAAACCCCCCCCTAAAATCTACAAAATCCGCAGCTATCGACCATGGTTGTCGATCACAAGGGGGAAAGGGGGGTGGTGGTTGATACATCCCAAATATTTTAGGTGGGGGAGGGTAGCCAAGTACAGAAAATACAAATAGTTACAAAATATGGTATAAATTATAAACTTTGCTTTTAAGCACTAAAATCCTTCCTTTAGATAATGATATTTTTTATTATCATATTGTTTAATATCATTCGTATTCATAAATGTAACAAAAAAAAGAGAGCAAATATTCAAAATTTGTCAACATGCAAACAACTGCTTTCAGTCTTTCACAATTCCACTCAGAGGAGATGACGCCTGACATCTGGCCCGTTAAAAGTGAAATAAAGGCTGGCTAGCGGGCTGGCTGGTAGGAGTGTTTCTGAAGCCAAATACTCAACTTTTAAACGGTGAAAATGTATCGAACTTCTGTTATTGTATACATTTGTTTCTAAGCCTGTGGATTCTATTGGTTTGTAATTTGCCAATTTTGTTTTTGCTTCGAAACGACCCTTAAAACTGCAACCTACTACTGCGGCAATTGTGAATATGTGACTGCAAAATGTGTCAGAATTTTGTAATTTATCATAAATTGACCTTCTCGTTTAGTTGTTATTTGTACTAAATTTTACTAGATTGTACTAGATTATTATATTTAGTGGTGTATAATGAGGCAAATATCTACCGGGGGCTGAGTTGATACGGTGCATTTTATGGGGAAAATGTGCGAGCGAGAAAAGATAAATTTAAATTTAGTAAACATTTAGGAGTGCAGAAGAGTCAATCGGATATATATTTAAGGGAATTCAACAAAAATTACGATGATAAACAATACAACAAGATTCAACAGAAAATTCCCTTGTTTGAAAATGGGCGAGGGGCAGCTGCCTAAAACCATGTATGGATCTGCAGAAGTTACCTCTAAAGCATCACGAAAGAGGGCGTCATAGACTTTACAGCAATATTCAGCGTTGAGCAATTTGATTGTCATGATTGTCTTCAAAAGCAGTTCCATATACTGTATGTCTGAATTAGTGCAAGAGAGAGAGAGGGGGAGGGGGAGGAGGGAGGTGGGGGGGGGGAGAATATGGCAAGGGAGTGTCATAGAAATATGATAGGAAACGATTGAGAGATGAGAGAATGAGAGGGAGAGAGGTTGCATAATGAAAAAAAGCTGAAGTACCCGAGAATTGAATTTGTGATTTGATAAAAAAGAATATAATATACCTGCCAAATGCATGAATTATTTTTGTAAAAAGTATGAAGCATTATTATCTATGATATGAGAGGTAAACCGTATCTCTCCGTCGTATAAATAACGATTTTACAAACCTTTTTATACGAAATTGAAGTTATTATTATCTATCTGAAGATGTTACCAATAATCGAGGCTTGTCATTCGCCTTGCATAAGTGCTCCCAGCACGACGACATCCGATACATGGAGACTTTACCTGCCGGAGAAAAGTCGAAATGGTATATGGTACCCATATCACGCCATCGTTTATATCTTGATAAATTGCTGACTACTTGGTTGTTAAAGCGATGGCTATTCTAGTCTGATCTAAAGAATTGCCATAATGAATGAATTATCTGGTGAATCAGTATTTGGATTTTGAATCCAGGATAAAGTTACTGATTGCTTTTAACTCGAACAATTCAACGAATCACTTCAAAGGATTCCAAAATAATGAAGGGTTTCATAATTGCCAAACAACGAAATATCATTAACGATTGTATTCAGCTCATGCTCGACCAATTAAACACAGCATAGATATTTTTCATTAAAATTGATTTAAAAAAAAATTAAATGCTAATAAATTTTGAACCATCGATTAAATATACATTCCGGAAGTGAATCGTTGTTATTAATTGTTCAGTGGCTGATTTTTCTTTATAGAGAGTGTCAGGATGGTAAATCGTATCCCTGAGGTGATGGGTGCTTCCTGGCTTAAATGCTACTTCGATGGAATAAAAAAACATATTCAAAAGCTGGTCTATACGGAATTTAACAACAAGGAAGTGCGCCATCATTAGACAGCGTGTGTATTCTCGCTATCCCTAAACATTAAACGTGACTGTTTTCGGTGGCGAGAAAAAAATAGCAAACTTCTTCTTATCACGTGATCTTCTTTCAATTGTTCTCCTCCTCTGACAGGGAAAAAAAGGAGCTTTTTTCAATTTTTGGAAAATTAAACAAAGTCTGTTAAGTGATGGATTCTATACTCCTTCATAAATAATATAACCATGTTCAGAGTTAGGTCTTGGTAAGAGAGAACACGCTAACCCTTCAGAAACTGTCAATAGCAAAGCTAGTTAAGTCCGTCACTGTGTACGTGCTAATATACTAAAACATTCGGCAAGGTGATAACGTTTGGATACGACGCGACGGTTACTAAGAATAAAAACTGCAATAGTAATGATAATAGTAATAGTATAGAGTAATAATGATGTTGGTGATATTGAAAATAATATCAACTATCAGTTTAAGGCAATCTGTTTTGCGTTCCCCACTTTCCACCTTACTTCAGACTAAATATAACAACGTGTACTGGTATAATTGCTTGCGTAAGAGTATACTGGTATAATTACTTGCTTGACAATCATGTATGAAAGCGAAAGATATTGCGTCACTCGCTTCTGTTATTCACCAGGATATCAAGAACCAGCTTGATGTTTAGTGTTTAGCCCCGTATTTACTGTCATTTAGGAAACATTGCCTGGCAGAGTTGTTAGCCATGAATTCTGTCCGTGGAATTAGTTTTTGCATCTATTGTTTTGGGGGTCTTATGCTTCTCCTTAAAATGTGTGCCGCAGGGTCATGTAAGTACAATAATAAGTATACCTCCTGAATTCCTAATAAAAATAATAAAAGAACTTGGTATGTTTTACATAGTCGGAAGTTTGCCTCGTGTGAGAGACATGCTATTTAATAAACATTGCGAAGGAAGAGTAATATATCCATTTTAGGCATACCAAACTAAATCTGATTATTGAAGATTACTTAATAGACTAGTATTGCACGTTCATTTACCCCATTCACTATGTCACCGCGAAATTTATGAATTTCTTATTTCCCTTCTACACTCTTAAAAATGTTGGGTAACATACTGTCCACAATTGGTTAAAACTTTATCCAATTCTGGGTAGTTTTAAACCAATAATGTGTGCTTTGGGTGAAAATTACACAATGTTGGTTAAAAACTACCCAGAGTTGGATATTTTTTTTAACCCATTGTTGTGTGGACAGTATGATGCCCAACATTTTAAGAGTGTATAGCGTTCAAATACATTGATACTTGATTGCTCTCTGCTACGAATCTTCCGTGTCTATCTTACGGATAGAACATAGAGTAAAGCAATAAAACCATATTATTGAAAAGGTTTATATTAACGATGTATAGACTCTTGAAAACTAAGCTCGTTCGTATTACACATCATAGTGCAGCAACGTCTAATATGTTTGCGTGTATTTTGCGTTGTTGATGCAGTTTTTAATATCATATAATTGTAGTATAACGATAATCCTGCAGTATTCTGTGTCGGTTTCCATCTGTGAAAGAGCTATAAAATGTTGGTAAAAGGGAAGAAGTATGAATGTAAAAATGTGGTATTGGCTGGGATGAACAGAATATATTGTATGAAAGACAGATATTTTCGACGTTAGAGGAGAATTGATGAGTTCTCATAAGAGAAAGATTTCATATCGCACTGTGCATTTCTATCAATTTGTATTCCTACAAAATTCATTCTTAATACAGTATGTGTATAGGGAATGTTTTAATATCCACAATTATTTCATTCTTCTTTCATAGCTAATGTTTGGCTTACAGGCGATGAGCAGTACAATATTTCATCAGTTGATATAGACGGGAAAGTTGAAGAAGACTTCGTTTTGATTTTCAACACAACTTCTCGCCATAGAATTAGATTCTCCACTTCAGATTTTGATTTTGAAGCCGGCTTTGTTTTCATGAGCATCGGTGAAGGGACTGAAAAAGATGGAGCTGGTGTGCTTTTTGAGGACCCATTAACTTACACTGGGTTAGCAAGCTTTAGTGGGTCAGATTCACCAAGTGTTGTGACATCAGTAAGCAATTCAGCATGGATAAGTGTTACATTTTCCCGAATCCAAAGGAAACTGAATTTCAATGTAACCGTCTCGTGTACCAATATGTCAGGTAAATAAATCGGTAATCATTTGCATACTTTTTACAAAGCTAAATTGCTAATGCTTTGAATTTCAATTGGGTACATTGCTTGAATAAAAATAACGATTTACCAATTTGAATCTATTTTTGATATGACTATTTATAACGAGTTATTACAAACTCCAAAGAGGTCTTATTGTCTTGTCATAGCTGGTTATTCTGTCTTGTCTGTGACGATAAACATAACATATATAGATAGATGATTAAAAGACATATTGTAACTTTGTAAATACCTTACATTAATGTCTAGAAAGCTGACGATAATTTGTTCTAGATATATCATTGAGCTAGAAAGTAAAAACGTGCAACATGTTTCCTTACTTTGATCAATGTCATGTTCTTATTTCCATTTTCCACCAGATATAACTGAAGTAAATGAAGGTGGAACGATATCGATCAGGTCAATGAATAATCCGTCAAACTACCCAAACAACTACTATCGTCTATGGGATATCCGAACCCATGAAGGCTACGTCATTGAAGTTATTGTAAGATCATTCGATGTCGAAACCGGGCACGACCACGTGTACATATGCGATGGTGTTGATAGCTTTTCAAATCAAGGATCAAAATGGCGCGATTGGACAGGATTATGGGAGAATGAGGTCCTAGAATCACGAGACTTCATATCATCTACCAATTCAATCACCATGATCTTTACCACTGATTTTAGCACAACAAAATCAGGGTTCTGGATCCAATTACGAGCTGCTAAGAAACCAGGTTAATGACAATGTTTCTTGCTTATGTATACTAATTAAAATTTTATGATATATGTAGATAACAAATGGTATTCTAATACTTATGTTTAGTAAACCCTTGGTTAACTTTATGGCGTGTAGTTGTCGACTCATTCACTGAGTAGAAATTATTTTAAACCTGCTGAAAAAATCGTAAAACGAATACTTGTGTTGTGAAATGAGAAGAAAAGGAAAAAAAACGATTATTTTAATAAATTAATTGGTACATTACATTCCACAGAAGTGTAGTAAAATCCTCATCAAGTCTAGGGTTAAACTTAGCTTTATTCATGTTATTTGTTTAGAATGTCGGTAAAACGTTTGCTTTTCAATAGCAAACTGTTTAATACCACCACCATTTTCGATGACTTGCTTTTGCTGTACTAGTTGCATACATATATAGAAAACAACTATAATGCAGTGATGGAATGCATGGTTTGTCGAAAAGAAAGGTATTAAATACAATATTTCATGTTTGATGGAATAATTCAAAGTTTTTGCTCTTATACCATTTCGTGTCAAGCGATCGTATCTCTCAATTACTTAGGTAGTTTATATACATAATGATGAATATAACAATGATAATTATTACCCATCTGAATTATGGAAAATATGTTGTTCATAACGAAATTTTCTCTAGATTCGCATATCAAGGAATTTTTAACGACTCTGTCACAATTGAAAAGCAAATGCAAATTACAACCCAGGTAACAATACAGCGTTGGACCAACGTTGGATCAACGTTGGGAAATTTTTTCCCAACGTTGCCTCAACGTTGGCAGGCAAACGTTGCATCATCGATAGAAGTGCACGCGCATACATCGTCAGACCAACAACATTTCCAACGTCAGTTCAACGGTGTCCAGCAACAATGTTTCAACGTTGTCTGGCAACGTTGATCCAATGTTGGCTAAATAGTCAAATACAACATTGCTACAACGTTGGTAAGCAACGTTGCATCATCGATAGAAGTGCACGTCCATACATCGTCAGACCAACAACATCTCCAACGTCAGTTCAACGTTGTCCACCATCAATGCTCCAACGTTGGTATAATGTCGGCTGAGTCATCAATAACAGCGTTGCTGCAACGTTGATGGGCAACGTTGAAGCAGCGATGGACGTGCACGTGCATACATCGTCAGTCCAACTATGTTTACAACGTTGGTTCAACGCTGTCCAGCAACAATGCTCCAACGTTGTCTGGCAACATTGCTCCAACATTGTTACAACGTTGTCACAACGTTGCTCCAACATTGCTCCAACGTTATTCCAACGTATGGCAGTAATTAACAAAACATTAATTGGTTTCAAGGTGAAGTCCACCATTACAACTCTACACTCTAATCTTTATCATCATGTCTTATCCTATCCTAAAATCCTACATCCTAGTCCTATATCCTATTCCTATCATCCTACACCTATCCACTGTATCCTGTCATTGACTCCTATATATAGAGCAACTTTGCTATACTTGGCAGAATACAGTTAATATCATTTTCCACACTTAACCTTGAAAATTTCACTTAGAATAATATGTTTTGATTATAAATGATATGGTAAAGGAGCCACATACTTTTCTGAAACTTTTCATGGTGGAAATATTGAATAAACATAAATACTCTCATTATTATAGCAATATTACCTAAAATTTTGGTCATTTACTGATGTAATGAATATTCATGAGTGCATAATCATTTTGTCCAGATGAGGCAGGTATGGCAGCGTTGGTCCAATGTTGGTCCAACGTTGGGTGACGTTGATCCAACGTTGGTATAATGTTGGTCCAATGTTGATGGAAAGTTGATTCAACTTTAGTCCAATCTTAGTCCAACGTCGGCGTAAACGTTGATTCAATGTTTGTCTAATATCGGTTAAATGTTCTTGTAACATTGATTCTTTGTTGGTCTAATTTTAAACAAATCCAACGATGCGCCATCTCCATCAAACAGTTTTCAACACTGTGCCATCATCATCTGTAACCTGTTCATGATTCTATAAAAAAACATTACAACTATTATTACAGCTATTCATTTCTTTTCATTCTTTCTGTTACAAGTCTCTTCACATAATTCAAATTCAAATTCAAATTTATTTATTTCACTTCCATCAATTGTACATACATGAATTGTATACCATATATAAACATAAATATTTGTATACGTTGAAAAAAAAGAAAATAATGATACATATGTTGTGAAAAAAAAAAAAAAAAAAAAAAACACTTAGACAATTTGGGCAACACATTGTAGGTTTTGAATAAGTATACTATTTTTCAATAGAAATTAAATTAAGATGGAAATGGAGGGACCCACTAAAAAGCAATGCTTGTACAATTAAGAGGAATCAAGAGAATTACGTGTGATATTTATTGAGGCCTTTGTAGCATTCAAACTTTTTTGACATCCTCTTTTTCTCAAACAAGACTAATACCAAAAAAACATATGCATATGTAATAAGAATTAAGATGTATTACATTTTCTTGCGAGTTGCAATATCTGTTTCTTTCTACAATTGTTTAATGACTCGGTATGCAATGCCAATTGCAACGTCAGTAATCATCACAAAAACTCACATGTGTAATTGCAGTCTCTCAGTACTTACAAAATCTAAAAAGGAGGTCGCGTAGCTTGGCCTCACTCAGAGTAATGTAGCTACTGCCTACTGTAACTAAAGAGTGCCTCTTTTTGATTAAGATAGAAGTCAACTGATATCTCAATATGCATGGCCATTGCCTAGTCTCGCTCGTGCCATAACTATTGAATGATATTTCATCAGCGTCAAGTGTAGCATACCTCACATAGCAACTACAGGTTTGACTGCAGTTGGAAAACACTCGGTCCAGGCTAGGCCAGGCAGGACCGACCAGGTCAATTCAAGGCAGCGTATGATAAATAAGGCAGGAATGCCAGGTAGCAAGTCATTGGGTGATTTCAAGTACGGTGTACGGTGTTGAGAGTGTGAAAGGGCCGCTGAACTGAGCTCCAACACCAAGCGTAATATTATTTTTCATTGAAATGTATTAAAACTCTAATGATTTGCTCTAATCTTAAATGTAAAAGATAATTTTACGGAGATGGTTCGTCGTGTTCACCCCCTGTTCGTGAGCTACAGTTCATCAACACCAATCCCTGGGGGTCGGTGTTGCTGAATGGGGAAATTGCATGTAGATCATCAACACCATGCAGCCACAGTGCAGTGTTGGGTTCAGCAGATGACAATCAACACCAGCCTTCAACACAAACTGCCGGAAATACACCATATTTTCCGAGGTCAATCTCAACACCAGCCTGATTCAAGTATGGTGTTGTCACAACAACAACACCAGATTTCAACACTGTACTTGAAATTATTGAAATCACCCAATGACTGTTGCCTTGCCCTTGGTATCGCATACTCGTTCCCACTCACACGTAATGCGAGGTTAGTATTAGTCACTCACACAAGCTAATTACGAGGTTAGTTAGTATAGTTACGTATTGTATTACCGGACACTATCATGATTCCGGACGCGCATAGTACTGCGTACGAAAACAATTTCGTACCGTAAGACTTCCGCAATTCAATTTCACAGAGCAATACATAGAACAAGATTGCTAAAACAAGGCGAAAAAATCCAACTTTTACCTTATTTATCTCTAAAATGACAGAAAATGATTAAAATATCATAAGGTAGTTTTGCATTAACAATTGATATATTTTCTGATGAAAAAATGGGCCTGATTTTGCCGAATATCAGTCTCGTCCGCTCCTTTGATCGAATGATGAAGTGTGGTGTATTGTGGTTAATCGTCGACGGCTAGACTCGATGTATACCATGCGTGAGGTTTACCGTGACTAGAGCCGTCTATCGACAGCTCATCAAACTTGATGAGCGTTACGATACAAACGAGCATAGTATTGGACAGTGCCATGGAACATGCAGCTAAGAAGTCAAAATAAAATTTATCAAACACGAATTTATTACCAACATCTGCTCAGATTTGATGTGAAAAAAAAAACATAAGCTTAGAATTTATGTATGATATGATATATGAAGAAAAATTCACACAAATTCTTTCTTACATCATTATAATGAAGAATATCTTTACCCGTCCGGCGCGCGTCCGGAATCATGATGAAATTTGTCGCGCGCGAAAATAACTGTTTTTCGTGGAGGGGTATGCGACAATTGCGATGCAAAGAAAACGGTTGGTAGGCCTAAATATAAAATAATTTTATCATATTCATAATTTTTGGAATAGCAAGTGCAAATATTTCTTGATTGTATTTCCTCTAGTTGTCATTTTTAAAACACTGAAATAAAGGTGTCCGGTAATACTAAAAGGATACACTGCCATATGTTATACTGTGCAGTGACTGGTGTTAAGTACTACTTACACGAATATAATAGCGTCGGACTGTACGCGCACAGAAGCTGACTCCGGAGTCCGGGATCTTTCGGAGGGGATCAATGGTTGCAGTTACCGATTATCTGCAAGTGCAAAGAAAATTCCACTGTAGATTGTAGGTCCTAAATATGCAGCTTATAAGTACTGTTCCAGATCACTAGATATTCTGGAATTTAATTGTAATATCCAGTCCAAATTCTGCCAGATTCTTCAAGTTCAAAATTGAAGGAAGCAGACTACACAGACATGACAGAAGGAGTCCGACGTCGCGACTAATTTTGCGCATTAGAATAGTATGGTATTTTTAAAAAGGCACATTTGATGCTTGTATTTCCTTCTTCAATTTCTTCTAGTTATGTGACGTTAGGCCTATGCAGGGGCGGATCCAGCTTTTTATAAAGGGGGGGGGTTGGGGTGGTATGCGAGGGAGCGTAGCGACCGAGTCCAAGCGAGCGGAGCGAGCGAGGGGGGAGGGTGTGGGAGGGGGGTGTCCCCCCTCCCACAGTAGGGAAAATTTTTGAAAATCTGTGTGTGAAAATGGCGTTTTCTTGCATCTAAAAAAGATAAGATTTAAAAAAATGGTCCCCGGATTTTTTTTTTGGGGGGGTTGCAACCCCCCCAACCCCCCCTCTAGATCCGCTTCTGCTATGACATATCTCGTACTTACTGTGAAAGGCCTAGCCAGCTGCAAAGGACGAGGGCGTTTCTGGAAATTCTGGTCTTGAACTACATTTTTTTCTTGTTTTTCTCCTTTATTTTCTATATTAATCGACACATTTGCATCCCCCGGTGCATGCAGCCTCTCTATTCTACCCCATCTTTATTTTTGTTTTCCCCTTAGACTTAGTTTTAGTTCCTCTTTCCCTTCCCATTATTTTCCTTCTCTCTCGATTTATTTTCCCCTTATTGCTGGGGGATATACCAAGGGTGACATGGATAGACAAGCAAACTTACTTGATCGACCCCCCCCCCTTGGCCCCATTGGAAATTATGCGAGTAGTCGTCTGTATATCATTATCAATTCTTCAATGAACCAGTTTCTAACGTTCTCAACACTGGGTATATTATGCCGGGATATTATGTTGACTGTCAAACAAATATCCAACAAACTATAGTTTCCAACATTGTGTCAATGTTAACTGTCAACAACTCTCCAATAAACTATTCCAATTACGCTCCACGTTGTGCCATTGTCCGTTGTTCAACAACTCTCCATCAAACTAGTTTCCAACTTTGCCAACGTTGTGCCATTGTCGACTGTCCAACAAATCTCCAAGAAAATAGTTTCCAACGTTGTTCCTTTGTCGGTTGTTCAGCAACTCTCCATCGAACTACTAGTAGTTTCCGACGTATAGTCAACGCTGTGCCTTTGTTGGCTGTTCAACACCTATCCAATCAAACACGCGTTTCCAACGTTGTGACGTTGTTGGCTGTCCAACAAATCTCCAACACACTAGTTTCCAATGTTGTGCCATTGTCTGTTGTTCAACAACTTTCCAACGTTGCCAACGTTGTGTCATCGTCGACTATCCTACTGATCTCCAATCTACCAGTTTCCAACGTTGTACCAGTGTCAGTTGTTCAACAACTTTCCATCTAACTAGTTTCCAGCTTTATCAACATTGTGTCATTGTATACTATCTAACTAATCTCCAATCTACCAGTTTCCAACGTTGTGCCATCGTCGACTATCCAACAAATCTCCATCGAACTAGTTTCTATAGCTTTGACAACGTTGTGCCATAGTTGGTTGTTCAACAACTTTCCATCGAACTAGTTTCCAACGTTGCCAACCTTGTGTCATCGTCGACTATCCAACTAATCTCCAACCTACTAGTTTCCATCGTTCTGCCATTGTCGACTGTCCAACAACTCTCCAACTAACAAGTTTCCAACGTTGCCAACGTCGTGTCATTGTTGATTGTTCAACAACTTTCCAGCAAACTAGTTTCCAACGTTGCCAACGTTGTGCATTTGCTGGCTGTCAACAACTCTCCAACTTACTAGTCTCCAACGTTGTGCCATTGTCGACTGTCCAACAAATCTCCAACAAACTAGTTTCCAACTTTGTCAACGTTGTGCCATTGTCGGTTGTTCAACAACTTTCCAGCGAACTAGTTTCCAACGTTGCCAACGTTGTGCCATTGCTGGCTGTTCAACAACTATCCAATCAAACGTGTTTCCAACGTTGTGACATTGTCGACTGTCCAACAACTCTCCAACTAACAAGTTTCCAACGTTGCAACGTCGTGTCATTGTTGATTGTCCATCATCTTTCCATCAAACTAGTTTCCAACGTCGATTCAACGTTAATCCATCAAGTTTTTCCAACGTCCAACGACTTTCAAGTTTCCAACGTGGAGCCAACGTTGGCTTGTTACCTGGGAAAGCTCACTAAAATTGTGTAGACTCTGTGTAAACAAGTACCATATAAAAAAAAAACGTTTTGAATGTTTGCAGTGTTAAACGGTGACGTTGTAAAGCCAATGTCGAATCCCCTCAGATAATTATCGGTTCCTAATATTGTCGTGATATTATTATGTGATTGCATAAAGCACGATGAATCAGACTATTCAATCCAATCTCACCCAAAGGTCGTAAGATATAGCGCCTTTTCCTTTCGGTTACAAACCGCTGTGCACATACTACCCCATGTTTTGGCCACTAAAACAATAACGTTACACCTCAAACATGGGACACTACATAAATTGAGATTTTCCCGTCACCGATACTCTGCACAAACAGTTATCAATTTCTCTGATTTTGAATGATTGGCTATAAATTTGTCACTATTGAGATACACAATCATTTCAGGGTCTTGTGTTTTAAACAAAAAGCACGACGAATCAGACTATCGTTTTGAAAATTTGAATTTGAGTTGAAATCAATTTACAATGCTCTTATGTTTTTCCATGTGCATTTTTGTCATCAAGCCAATTTCTTTATAACATAAATGGCTGACTTTCTTACGCGATGAAAAATTTATAGGTCAAGTAAATAAGAACATTAAATAACTTACCGTCAGTACTTCTTTATTTCATGGAATGTATATCATCCGGAGGGTAAGAAGTGTACATCAAAGGTTGATGGCTACTAAAGTTAATGAAATATTTATTCGATTAAGGCAAGTGACGACTTTCATTATATACCATACGATAAAATAATTTTCATTTGAGGTTTAATGAGTATTTGAAACAGCAACAATAACAACAAGAGTATACATAATATTTTTTTTGTTTTGTAAGGAACATCATCTGTTGTTGGCATGAAAATATGTTTTATTCTTAAACGTAGCAGCAGCAACAACAGCATCAGCAGCATCAGTGGCAACAACAACAACAACATCAAATGCGAGCACAACCCACGAAGATCCTGTTCCATCAACCTCATCATATATAATTACAACGGGTACGTTACACTTCCCAATGAATGCATTTTTGTATGTTATGCAATCTAATGGTAACTCATCAAACTCTATAGCGTTGGGACACTAATCTACATTTGACACTTCCTATCTAGGTAAAAAATTTGGAGAGAAACTCTTAATCCAAATGAAAGTCAAGATTGAGGTATATACTAGCAATGATCAGACAGGTGTCTGTAGTACATTCTCTAGCTTCAAAATAGACTCACCTCCAGTGCCATTACCAATATTACAATTTCAAATTCATTTACGTTTATGATCTTCATTTGAATGGGCCCCCTCAATTTCTTCGTCAGGATGTCAAAGGAAAATCCGGCATTGCGAATGGAGGATTTAGAATTTCACTAACATAAAGATGAATACGGTAGAATGGAAACACTAAATATGATAAAACTGTGAACAACCTTGATTGCGTCAGCAATTACGTACTTTTTGATGTTCTTTTGTTGGTAAACAGACATTCACCTTATCAATAAATAATCCTTGATTTATTTTTCCCATTAGGTCCACTATTAGACACCCTTATTTTCAAGTGGGTAGCCATTATATCATCATCCATTTTGCTCCTGGTCATTCTTACCTGCACGGTCTTAAAATATAAACGACGGAAACAGACAGCGCGTAATGACACGGTAAGAAACATTTTTTTTTACAATTGGACAGTAATTTGATTGCTTTTCGATTTTTTTTTATTATTGATGTTTTAGAAAGGAACATGTATGGTAAAAATTAGAACGAAGATACTGTGACTGTCATACATAACGTGCGCTAATACGATTCAGAAGTTCATTCTTTAAAATTAAAAAGTTCTAGATATTTTGATGGAGAAAGTATTGATAAATCTCTGCAGTTTGGTAATATTTAGGCATATTAATATTTAACTGTTTAAGAAAGAAACGAATAAATTTTATAAATGCTAATTAAGGAATCCCGAAATTAAAGAGATCGATGTTTAAGGAGAATAATTACATTTGTTGTTAATCTTTTCTTGGTTCTGTAATGTTTATCAGTCACAAATTATTCTTATGCTTTCATTATCTCCGACTACAATTGAACGAGAAAGAAAAGCTACATAATTTTATATTTGGTTCACGTGTCTGTGTTTACGTGTTTTCGCAACGAAACACACTATCTATGATGACGATATTTACCAAATATTTTTACGAGGAATTTAGTGATTTTATCAATTTGCCCGGGATATTTGTTTTCCATAACTCTTCTTCTTAGGACATTTCGGCAAAGGGTCCCGAGTCAGAGAGACTACACATCATGCAAGACGAAGAACCTACGGGAGAAAGAGTACAAGAATCTTCCACTGAACCTGATTCTCTTCCTGGTAGACCGTATGAAACTATCCCTGAATACCTTCTAGCTCCATCCCATAGTCCTGTGGGAGACTCTAATTGTCCAGCATCTGGTCCTGATAATGAACGTGTAGATGAGTTTGGATACATGGTTCCAGACAGAGACAAGGGAGGAGAACTACCTGATGAACAATCCCCAGTCAGTCGAGATGGTTATACAGATATCAATCATACATACTTGGATACATCCCTTTCTAGTAGTCAGCAAGGATCTCCCCACACCTACCATGCCTACGAAAATTCTATGATGACGATGAAAAGCTTCGGAGGAAAGGATGAGCAATTGTCGAGTCATTATTATAACATCGACAGCACTGGCACTTCTAACCGCTATTAAGAATCCCTCTGCCATGTCTGTAGGCCCTAGTAGATTAAGAGAGAGTAATACCATCTCGATCAGAAATTCTAACCCCACACATGAGAGAGCAAATTTACACGATGCGGCTCGGGATACGATGGGAATAGTTCAGAGGACAAAATTGGATCAATCGGGAATGACAAATTTGGATATCTAATTTTAGAATATTAACTCAGCATGTACAGTTATTTTGCTAGAAATATTTTCATTTTCAACCTCCCCCAAACCCCAACGATATCTATAGCTTCTTCATTATGCAAATTTCTCCATCAAAATAATTGTGTGGGTGTGTTTTATGCAAAGTGTCACTTTGTGCGTTTGTATACAATGTATACCTATGAGTAATTTCCAGTTTGATTGGGCACCGCTGTATGACTATAATCTTAGCAGGAGTAGAAATTATATTCAAATACTTAACAGGGTTCGTAGTGTAAGAAGTATAGTAGTTCCTCGGATGCAAAATTACTTGATGAATTCAACATATCCAGCATTAAAATCATGTCAAATACTAGTTGTGACTGAATTTTTGTCATTGTCGTGATTAATAGAAAATAGTAATGATTTGAAATATCAGTAATTACTTTGATTCCACACTTTCACCAGTAGGAATAGCAATATATAGCAGACATGTCAAAATAGTGGTAGTACACGCAGTTATATTGTGGTGGTATTAGTGGTAATACTATTAGTAGTTTTAGTAATATTAGTTATAGCAGTCGTATAGTCGTATTAGTGGTAGTTATGGTAGTAGTAGTAGACCTAGTAGTAGTAGTAACATAATTAGTAGTAGTATAAGTATTGGTATTGCAGTAGTATATTGCATATATTTTTAGTATCAGTATATAGTATATGTACTTAGAATATCTTCCAAACCTAGACGAGGAGTATCGGTTATTAAATCTCAATATGATTTCCCTGTTCATTTTTTGTAGTTCTAGTTCTTCATGTGCTATCAGGGTACACATTATTTTGTTCACAGTGCTGTATTACAATGAATTTACATATAAACACCCAATGAATTAATTGGATTTGTTATTTTTTGCAATATGTATTTTCAAATAGAATGAATAAAATACATACTTACTAAAAAGAGAAAATCATAATGGACTTTATTATTAGAGACTGATAAACTTAATATATATTCAGCTTGGACCCTTGTTGTATCTTGACTCCTTTATTTGCTGATTTTTGCATTTTGGAAACTCGAAAATTATTCCCCATAACACAGATAAAGCTCCCTAACTTCTCTTAATGCATTTCCATTCTGCTTTGAAACTCCCCCCCTAAAATCTACAAAATCCGCAGCTATCGACCATGGTTGTCGATCACAAGGGGGAAAGGGGGGGTGGTGGTTGATACATCCCAAATATTTTAGGTGGGGGAGGGTAGCCAAGTACAGAAAATACAAATAGTTACAAAATATGGTATAAATTATATACTTTGCTTTTAAGCACTAAAATCCTTCCTTTAGATAATGATATTTTTTATTATCATATTGTTTAATATCATTCGTATTCATAAATGTAACAAAAAAAAAAGAGAGCAAATATTCAAAATTTGTCAACATGCAAACAACTGCTTTCAGTCTTTCACAATTCCACTCAGAGGAGATGACGCCTGACATCTGGCCCGTTAAAAGTGAAATAAAGGCTGTCTAGCGGGCTGGCTGGTAGGAGTGTTTCTGAAGCCAAATACTCAACTTTTAAACGGTGAAAATGTATCGAACTTCTGTTATTGTATACATTTGTTTCTAAGCCTGTGGATTCTATTGGTTTGTAATTTGCCAATTTTGTTTTTGCTTCGAAACGACCCTTAAAACTGCAACCTACTACCGCGGCAATTGTGAATATGTAACTGCAAAATGTGTCAGAATTTTGCAATTTATCATAAATTGACCTCCTCGTTTAGTTGTTATTTGTACTAAATTTTACTACATTGTACTAGATTATTATATTTAGTGGTGAATAATGAGGCAAATATCTACCGGGGGCTGAGTTGATACGGTGCATTTTATGGGGAAAATGTGCGAGCGAGAAAAGATAAATTTAAATTTAGTAAACATTTAGGAGTGCAGAAGAGTCAATCGGATATATATTTAAGGGAATTCAACAAAAATTACGATGATAAACAATACAACAAGATTCAACAGAAAATTCCCTTGTTTGAAAATGGGGGAGGGGCAGCTGCCTCAAACCATGTATGGATCTGCAGAAGTTACCTCTAAGGCATCACGAAAGAGGGCGTCATAGACTTTACAGCAATATTCAGCGTTGAGCAATTTGATTGTCATGATTGTCTTCAAAAGCAGTTCCATATACTGTATGTCTGAATTAGTGCAAGAGAGAGAGAGGGGGAGGGGGAGGAGGGAGGTGGGGGGGGGGGGAGAAGATGGCAAGGGAGTGTCATAGAAATATGATAGGAAACGATTGAGAGATGAGAGAATGAGAGGGAGAGAGGTTGCATAATGAAAAAAAGCTGAAGTACCCGAGAATTGAATTTGTGATTTAATAAAAAAGAATATAATATACCTGTCAAATGCATGAATTATTTTTGTAAAAAGTATGAAGCATTATTATCTATGATATGAGAGGTAAACCGTATCTCTCCGTCGTATAAATAACGATTTTACAAACCTTTTTATACAAAATTGAAGTTATTATTATCTATCTGAAGATGTTACCAATAATCGAGGCTTGTCATTCGCCTTTCATAAGTGCTCTCAGCACGACGACATCCGACACATGGAGACTTTACCTGCCGGAGAAAAGTCGAAATGGTATATGGTACCCATATCACGCCATCGTTTATATCTTGATAAATTGCTGACTACTTGGTTGTTAAAGCGATGGCTATTCTAGTCTGATCTAAAGAATTGCCATAATGAATGAATTATCTGGTGAATCAGTATTTGGATTTTGAATCCAGGATAAAGTTACTGATTGCTTTTAACTCGAACAATTCAACGAATCACTTCAAAGGATTCCAAAATAATGAAGGGTTTCATAATTGCCAAACAACGAAATATCATTAACGGTTGTATTCAGCTCATGCTCGACCAATTAAACACAGCATAAATATTTTTCATTAAAATTGATTAAAAAAATATTAAATGCTAATAAATTTTGAACCCATCCATTAAATATACATTCCGGAAGTGAATCGTTGTTATTGATTGTTCAGTAGCTGATTTATCTTTAGAGAGAGGGTGTCAGGATGGTAAATCGTTTCCCTGAGGTGATGGGTGCTTCCTGGCTTAAATGCTACTTCGATGAAAAAAAAACATATTCAAAAGCTGGTCTGTACGGAATTTAACAACAAGGAAGTGCGCCATCATTAGACAGCGTGTGTATTCTCGCTATCCCTAAACATTAAACGTGACTGTTTTTGGTGGCGAGAAAAAAATAGCAAACTTCTTCTTATCACGTGATTTTCTTTCACTTGTTCTCCTTCTCTGACAGGGAAAAAAAGGAGCTTTTTTCAATTTTTGGAAAATTAAACAAAGTCTGTTAAGTGATGGATTCTATACTCCTTCATAAATAATATAACCATGTTCAGAGTTAGGTCTTGGTAAGAGAGAACACGCTAACCCTTCAGAAACTGTCAATAGCAAAGCTAGTTAAGTCCGTCACTGTGTAAGTGCTAATATACTAAAACATTCGGCAAGGTGATGACGTTTGGATACGATGCGACGGTTACTAAGAATAAAAACTGCAACAGTAATGATACTAGTAATAGTATAGAGTAATAATGATGTTGGTGATATTAAAAATAATGTCAACTATCAGTTTAGGGCAATCTGTTTTGCGTTCCTCACTTTCCACCTTACTTCAGACTAAATATAACAACGTGTACTGGTATAATTGCTTGTGTAAGAGTATACTGGTATAATTACTTGCTTGACAATCATGTATGAAAGCGAAAGATATTGCGTCACTCGCTTCTGTTATTCACCAGGATATCAAGAACCAGCTTGATGTTTAGGTTTTAGCCCCGTATCTATTGTCATTTAGGAAACATTGCCTGGCAGAGTTGTTAGCCATGATTTCTGTCCGTGGAATTAGTTTTTGCAACTATTGTTTTTGGGGTCTTATACTTCTCCTTAAAATGTGTGGCGCAGGGTCATGTAAGTACAATAATAAGTATACCTCCTGAATTCCTAATAAAAATAATAAAAGAACTTGGTATGTTTTACATAGTCGGAAGTTTGCCTCGTGCGAAAGACATGCTATTTAATAAACATTGCGAAGGAAGAGTAATATATCCATTTTAGGCATACCAAACTAAATCTGATTATTGAAGATTACTTAATAGACTAGTATTGCACGTTAATTTACCCCATTCGCTATGTCACCGCGAAATTTATGAATTTCTTATTTCCCTTCTACACTCTTAAAAATGTTGGGTAACATACTGTCCACAATTGGTTAAAACTTTATCAAATTCTGGGTAGTTTTAAACCAATAATGTGTGCTTTGGGTGAAAATTACACAGTGTTGGTTAAAAACTACCCAGAGTTGGATATTTTTTAAAACCCATTGTTGTGTGGACAGTATGATGCCCAACATTTTAAGAGTGTATAGCGTTCAAATACATTGATACTTGATTGCTCCCTGTTACGAATCTTCCGTGTCTATCTTACGGATAGAACATTGAGTAAAGCAATAAAAACATATAATTGAAAAGGTTTATATTAACGATGTATAGACTTTTGACAACTAAGCTCGTTCGTATTACACATCATAGTGCAGCAACGTCTAATATGTTTGCGTGTATTTTGCGTTGTTGATGCAGTTTTTAATATCATATAATCCTGCAGTATTCTGTGTCGGTTTCCATTTGTGAAAGAGCTATAAAATGTTGGTTAAAGGGAAGAAGTATGAATGTAAAAATGTGGTATTGGCTGGGATGAACAGAATATATTGTATGAAAGACATATATTTTCGACGTTAGAGGAGAATTGATGAAATTCTCATAAGAGAAAGATTTCATATCGCACTGTGCATTTCTATCAATTTGTATTCCTACAAAATTCATTCTTGATACAGTATGTGTATAGGGAATGTTTTAATATCCACAATTATTTCATTCTTCTTTCATAGCTTATGTTTGGCTTACAGGCGATGAGCAGTACAATATTTCATCAGTTGATATAGACGGGAACGTTGAAGAAAACTTCGTTTTGATTTTCAACACAACTTCTCGCCATAGAATTAGATTCTCCACTTCAGATTTTGATTTTGAAGCCGGCTATGTTTTCATGAGCATCGGTGAAGGGACTGAAAAAGATGGAGCTGGTGTGCTTTTTGAGGACCCATTAACTTACACTGGGTTAGCAAGCTTCAGTGGGTCAGATTCACCAAGTGTTGTGACATCAGTAAGCAATTCAGCATGGATAAGTGTTACATTTTCCCGAATCCAAAGGAAACTGAATTTCAATGTAACCGTCTCGTGTACCAATATGTCAGGTAAATAAATCGGTAATCATTTGCATACTTTTTACAAAGCTAAATTGCTAATGCTTTGAATTTCAATTGGGTACATTGCTTTAATAAAAATAACGATTTACCAATTTGAATCTATTTTTGATATGACTATTTATAACGAGTTATTACAAACTCCAAAGAGGTCTTATTGTCTTGTCATAGCTGGTTATTCTGTATTGTCTGTGACGATAAACATAACATATATAGATAGATGATTAAAAGACATATTGTATCTTTGTAAATACCTTACAATAATGTCTAGAAAGCTGACGATAATTTGTTCTAGATATATCATTGAGCTAGAAAGTAAAAACGTGCAACATGTTTCCTCACTTTGATCAATGTCATGCTCTTATTTCCATTTTCCACCAGATATAACTGAAGTAAATGAAGGTGGAACGATATCGATCAGGTCAATGAATAACCCGTCAAACTACCCAAACAACTACTATCGTCTATGGGATATCCGAACCCATGAAGGCTACGTCATTGATGTTATTGTAAGATCATTCGATGTCGAAACCGGGCACGACCACGTGTACATATGCGATGGTGTTGATAGCTTTTCAAATCAAGGATCAAAATGGCGAGACTGGACAGGATTATGGGAGAATGAGGTCCTAGAATCACGAGACTTCATATCATCTACCAATTCAATCACCATGATCTTTACCACTGATTTTAGCACAACCAAATCAGGATTCTGGATCCAGCTACGAGCTGCTAAGAAACCAGGTTAATAACGCTTTATATACAGTATTTTCAATATTATTCTTTTCGGACTTTATTCATTACAGAGCAGTGTTTGACGATAAAAATGTTGAAAATATTAATCTTTGGAAGATGAAAATAAACTCAAATGTGTATTTCATTTGCTCTTGCCATGATTAGGTGGATATACAACAAAATATGTATATAAATATGGGAATCATGCTTCAGCTGATATATTGATAGCTTTGATCCTTTAGCCTTTTTATATACCAATTGAAAATGCATTGTCAATTTTAGCTTTAAAAAATCACGTTAGCATTTTTATATTTATAGAAGACACGAATGCTAAGAAGTATACTGGAATCATTTTAAGGATCGTTTTGGAATCATTTTGCCCCTTAATTGCTAGAGACAATGTTGTAAAAAGATGTCTTAAAGAGAGTTATTATTCTAGCCATGACGTGTTTACCTTCAGCAAGAAATGTACCCACAGCACTCAACCCAGGTGAGTCGAATGGGTACCCGATAGGAAGAATTTTCTGGAATGCTTCAGCGCCTATATGGCAGCATAGCTCAAGCTGGGGTAATAATAGCAACGATTTGTATCCTCAGGCACAAAGTGCTTAAAATCCAGCAATCATCATCATCATCATCGTCATCATCATCATCATCATCATCATCATCATTGTCATCATCATCATCATCCTCATTATCATTATCATCATCATCATCATTATCATTATCATTGTCATCATCATCATCATTATCATTGTCATCATCATCATCATCATTGTCATCATCATCATCATCATCATCATCATCATCATCATCATCATTGTCATCATCATCATCATCATCATTATCATTATCATCATCATCATCATTATCATTATCATTGTCATCATCATCATTGTCATCATCATCATCATTATCATTGTCATCATCATCATCATCATCATCATCATCATCATCATCATCATTGTCATCATCATCATCATCATCATTATCATTATCATCATCATCATCATTATCATTATCATTGTCATCATCATCATCATCATTGTCATCATCATCATCATCATCATCATCATTATTATTATTAGTGTAATTATATTAAAATAATATGTGAAAAAAAGTTTGCATCCTGGGCAAGAGACTAAGAACTATTAAGCAAAATTGGATTTCAATTGATTATATCCGATGTGGCCAAGGCCCTGTGTCTTTAAATTCTTGGACGAGAGGAATATTTCAAATGGAATCTGATCAAATTTTATCTTCCCTGTATCAAGCATGCTTCGTCACATGTAAGAACCAAATAAATTAAAACATGATTGATCGCTTTCGTACAATGGCAAGTCCACCAGTCGATGAAAATTAGGGGTGGTTTAAGATGGTAATACATCTGTGTTCTCTTTTTTAATAATATAAATCGTACTAACAGTCGCAACTTTATAATTAATGACCACCTTGACTTTCTGATTGTTATTGTGCTAAATATTTCTTCACACAAATGATTTCGATGATCCCTCCTCCCACACCCAAGATAAAATAAAAAATTTCATTTTTCAGAAACGTTTTGTGAGAACCATTATTTCTGTTGACATGAGCAACACGTTTTATTTTTTATAACACATCAGATGGAACAGGAACAATTGCACCATCACCAGCAAGTAAAGAAACAACTAAACCAATACTTGTTTCATCGAATCCACCACCTAAATCTACGACAGGTATTCGTCATACTTTACTATTAATAATGTTTTTCTTTTTCAAATTAATAGAAAAATATTAAACCAGTGACTATATTCAAATTCAACCGAGGTGCTGGTGGATAAATGGTATTTGAAAGGTAATGAATTCAAGTAAGAGAACGCTTAAATATATAGTAATGAAACCCAGATAAAAAAAAACCCGAAAAATCCTCGGTATGAACAAACTAAGAAAACACAAAAGCGAAGTTCTCTTCATAAAAGTGGTGTTAAATTTCAACTAAAAACAATAAAATAACTTGGCAGAAGTGCAACTACACTACATAGGAGTGAGTCTATCACTGATTGATTAAAAAAAACACCATTTGAACAACTGCCCAAAAAATATTTTAACAAAGTACATTAAAGGGCTCAAATATATTAATACTAATTTTGATGGTAAGCTTAATCAAGCACTGTTAAGTGGATTAATTTTATGTGTACTCAAAACTTATTTGATTAGTTTAGGAGCAACCTTGTCATGTATCTTGCTCTTATTTTTGCAGTTAATGGGTTACGCTTCTTGAGGAAAAATCATGCTGAGTATCATTGCTTTTGGACATACGTCTTAACCCATGTGTCATGAAACTGCTCGACAGAGAACTTTTGCATAATAATTACAATTATTAATGTTTAAGTAGCCACTTCTAATTTAAACGATCTGCCTTTTTATTTTGGATAGCTGTTGAGCAACAAACCGTTTACAATAAAATGGATGATAAAGATTTCATTAAAACTTTCTTCGGAAAGATGATAAAGGGACTTTTTCTTTATGATAGAACAGCTTATTTACATCATATCTATTTTTCTGACCAAGAGACACAATAGCTTTCCAATATTTAATGTAAATATATACAAAATTCTCCATCAAAAGAAATGACAGCAAGTTCATAATCTATTTACATCTAGGACCATTTCAAACTTCTGATAACGGTGCATTTTAAGTGTAGATTTCGTGCCGCTATGGTATAGCATTCTTAATGATGTTAAAAATATCATTGACTTGCAGTTGTAACTTTCAAAACAACCTTATTCCATTTGAAATTATATCTGTCTTCAAAATGTTTAGTATTCTTATCTGAAGATCAGGGGAAAAGTCTACCGCATATCAGTACACCATCTTCACAAATTCAAACAAGTAAGTATAATAAATATTACTAAATAGGTTCATTATTGCGGACTGTGTCATATGTTATGTTATGTTCATTTCACACCCACATATACATATTGAGACAGTGATATTGGCACTCCATACACACATTAACAACCAGACTGGCTGGACCTGAACTGTATATCAATTCTCAATCCGTGTCGTCATTTCAGTCTATATCAGAGTCAAACTAACCCACATAACATGGTGGCAGCTAATTCAAGAACCCGCTGAGCAAAATGAGGAACTTTGAATAATTTGTGAACTGTTTTTTGGAGACAATTTCATAGCAGACTGTCATTGGATTCCACTGGTGCTTTTTCACTACAGTCCCACATGCAGACTTTCCTGTGAGTAAAAAGTGACTTTGACGTTTGCATTATTATTGGTGGTGATATTGACTGCTGATTTAACAATGAGTGATTATACACCCCGTATGGATTGGGATGACCCTGATAGGGCTAGCGCAATAAAGCTCTTTTATCAACAGTGTGAGCTCTTTTTCTCAGTCAAGAACATTGATGTGGGTAAGCAGGTGGACCATATCCTCCTTTTCACCGGTGCAACAGGCATCAAGCTCTACAACTCGTGGGGACTGGAGGGTAATGATCGCAAGAACCCAGTTATTGTTTGGGAGAAGTTTGAGACACAGCTGAAACCTAGAGCTAATTTTTGTGTGGCTAGACTATTTCTCCAAAAGTATACGCAGAAGAGAGGGAAAGTACAGATGACTTTGTATCACGTCTCAAGCTACAGGCGTATGATTGCGAGTTTCGAGATGAGACTGAACTTCAGGATCGAATCATCGAGCAATTTATAGCGGGTACAAGGTATCCAGAGCTCCAGAAGGACATATTGGGTAAAGGCAAGACCCTCAGTCTCACACAAGTTCTCGAACTAAGCAGGACATTTGAAGCATCCCAGATGCATATGGCGCAGCTTGCCCAAGTTCGGACCAACATGTAGCCAACATCAGTAGATGTACATGTAGTTCGACAAAGGACTACATCTAGCAGTAACCATGGTAACAAATGTCCAAATTGTGGTGGCAAACGTGCACGCAGTCCACGTGAGGCATGCCCAGCCTATGGCACTACATGTAACAACTGCGGAAAATCTAACCACTGGAAGAGCGTGTGTCGATCGCCAGTTTCAGGTACCCGGAAGCAGAATCGCAAGGCTCAGCACCCGAAGCATACTACGCAATATCGCGGGGCCAGGGGCATGAACGTGATTCGTAGCACAGCAGAAAACCGTTCGGATACCGTGACCTTCTAATCGGCGTTTGAGTTGTGGTGAAAGACCATCTATGTATGGCAAGACTGTGCAAGTCTTGAAAACCTTCTGATCCCTTGGCGGATGTTTCTTCTTGAAAGTGTTCTCGATAAAACGGCGTGGGTAGCCGTTGCTGTATAAGGCGCCACGTATGTGTGCTCTTTCTTTCGGGAGTTCAGATGGGTGAGTTATAATACGTGCTGCTCTGTCGAACAGGCATTTAACAAGACCCTTCTTGACCGATATGTCGTGGTGGGAATCATAAGGTATGTATTGGTCTGTATGAGTGGGCTTGCGGTAGACAGAGGTGGAGAGTTTCCCGCCGTCGTGTCTTTGGACTAGCGTGTCAAGGAATGCTAATTTCCCTCGCTCAGTCTCCAGAGTGAACTGGATGGACGGTTGCTGGCTATTCATGCATGCGAGTAGGCTGTCTGTTTCAGAACTATTTACAATTATGAAAGTGTCATCGACATATCTCTTCCACACCCGAGGGCGGCATGTGGAAGGACACTTGGGCAAGGCGTTCTGTTCAAAACCTTCCATATATAGGTTAGCCACAACCGCTGAGACTGGGCTACCCATTGCTGCTCCTTCTGTTTGCTCATAGAAAGAGCCTCTGTACAGAAAATATGTGGATCTGAGGACGAACTCCAGGAGTTCGGCTATTTGTTCAGGCATAAGTGTGGTACGTTCTGCTAATGTAGGGTCGGATTGCATGCGTTGCAGGGCCGTACTGCATGCGCCCTCTATCGGTACGTTAGTGAAGAAGGAGACTACATCAAAAGAGATCATGGATTCTTGTTCGTTAATTGTCTGCTCCGATGTGAATTCAGCGAATTCACTGGAGTTGGAAACCGTGTGTTCTGAGCAGTAAGTGAGAGGGGACAGGATGTCCGCCAGGTACTTTGATAGGTTATAGGCAAATGAGCCTATGCATGATACTATTGGTCACCACCCAGATTGGGAGGGTGTACATTGCGTTGCCAAAGAGAGACATTGGTATACACGCAGGATTAAGGAGGCTATTAGTATACGTCTTTGTCCTAACTACTTCAACAGAGACAGCGGGATCGACATCCCCGATTTCTGGATGCGAACCATCCGACAGCACAATACCCCCTTACCTGGCAGTGCACGCCGACCCGATCGTTCCCGGCCCCGATCGAGGGACCGCTCAGCTAGTCAACACCCACCCACGGAAAACTAGCGAGCCCGCCAATTTTGTCTTATTTGCATATTGCCGACTCGCGGCGTATTTGCATATACCTCAGGCTTATTTGCATATACGGATCACCGGCCGCACCGTACACCGACGCACTGATTGGTGAAACGCCCGACCAATCACACAACGGATCAGTGCCCACCTATTGTTCCCGCGTTCGTGCGTACGGTCATGGGGATTGGTATAAATAGACTACGTTATCAGATAATTTTCGTCGGTCCCAGACGTAAATAATCATATCTGATTGATACACCTACACGTCTGACAAAACTCAAATACACACACATAATTTTCGTCACTTGATAAAGAGTTGCAGCGGCACTCGAAAGCTCGTGAACTTGTAAGTTAGTGAACACTTTTTGCGAGAGTGATCACGAATTTCCTAGAAAGCTAGTGAATACTTTTTGCGAGAGTGATCACGAATTTCCTTGTTGACCATAGTAGATTGCGAGACAAATGAATACCCTCTAGCGATTATAATTAATATATATAGCAAAACAAATGCGAATTACCTTTCCATATAAAATACAATTAGTTCTGATTTTTGGAATATACTATTCTATCTGAACTCTTAACAATATTTCTGATCCTCCTACAGTTATTGATTACATACCCTCGCTATATTAACTGGTTATTGTTAAAGGGGAATCCAACCCAAATAAAAACTTGTTTTTATAAAGAAAAGAAAAATGAGACAAGTTGATAGGTGAAAGTTTGAACAATATTGGACAAAAAAAAGAAAGTTATGAATTTTTAAAAGTTGTAAATATTGGTAATCACTACACCCATGGAGACTTCAAATTGGCCGCATATGGGATGTCATAGTGATGTAAGGCAAGGACTACTCTTCCATGTACTCCAATACATATTATAGCTAAAATGTCATTTTTCCTAAAAGTTTTATTTCAAATCATATTTTTCTTTCATGAGGACATAAAACAATATACTACCTGGGTTATATTTAGATTACTGCCCCAGGGGAATGGGTACTTAGGAGAAAACCACAAATCCCTGATAATAAAGTACATGGCCTATGGGAAAGTTGTCCTTGTCCCTTGTCATAATATACATACCCAGTTGCCAATTTGAAATATACATATAGTATTAGCGATCTCAAGTTTAAAACAGCTATAACTTTCTTATTGCTTGTCCGATTTCTTTCAAATTTTCACCATTCTGTTTAATTTATTTTTCTCCTTCCCAACACAACATTTTATGGCCAAGGCTGGATTCTCCTTTAATAGAATTTAATGCTGACACCTTCTATCAAGCAACCATAACGCCCATGAAAAGAAAAGTGAAAAAGAGGAAAGGAAAAAGAGAAGGGTGAAATATATTATTTTTAGAATATTATGTAAAAAATCTATCACAAATTGGATTTTTGTGATAAAATTGTTGAAAGTTTTGCTCGCTCGCATTACAAAAATTAATTTGGCCTAATAGGCCATTATCTGGGTCCCTCAAAGTTTTTGGCTCATTACGCCACTGCATGGTTACGATACACTTATTTCCAGATTCTAAGCAACAATCGTATATTTCAGATTGGATTTAAATATCTATTTTACCTCTAGAAATTAGAACTATAACCTCATCAGTTTTCATGGCAGCTTTGGTCATCTTGATGATAGTCTTTGGCACCAAATGGTATCATCTTCGGCGGTAAGTATAACCGCGTAAAAGTTCATTTTTATTTCATTACTGCAGCGTAAATGGATGAAAAATTGAAATTGATATTTTGACATCCAAGTTTGATGCCGTTTACATGATCATCATGAAGATAAAATTTTGTTGCAGTCTTGAATATCAATCACCATAAATTTTATAACATGAAATTAATGATTTAAACAAAAACAAACGCTGGATTAAGAATTTGCAAATTCACAGCAATCGAAACGCGGAAGTTATTTCACAAGGCAGGATTGTCTCATCGTTAAAGAGTAATTTAAATTCATCCCGTCTCAAAATACATTAAAATACTAAGGTGTCACGGCTGAAGGTAGGTCAATGATTAAGAATTGATGCATAAAAGTTAAATCAAATTCTGTGATTGTAGATAACGTGTGAAGAAATACATGAAAAAAGGAACGAGGTTAGATCGAAACATGTAAGACACTATATTATTACGGTTATCGATTTATGTCGTATCTTTTCATCTTTAGAAGAAACCAGATTCTACTGAGATCTCAAGCTGCTTCCACCTCTCAAGACTACTTTACCTTAGACCCTGATATGATCCAAGAAGAAACCGGTCCTTTCCAAGACCTGGAACAACACACTATTCGTTATGCTGCAGAGGGTCCCATTAATCACGTTTACAATTCAATTGGTGATTTGCCAACGGATGGTATTGACAGACCAAGTAGACTGGGAACCTTCATCGGGGCCCGTCGTGATGTTAGTCTACCCCCTCTCCCATGTCTTCCGACAAACGCTGATCGAACCGACCTAGCGATGACTCGTAATGTTGACGGAATGATACCGGAGGATTGCAGTGGGCTATCTCTACCAGAAGATATGGATGTTGCCATCCAAAGTCACGATATGAAGGCTCATGGCGCGGCCCAAGAGACTGCCAGTGGAAACAACTGCAGGAAACCAAATCAAAAAGTTGCAATTGAAGGACATCATTACCAAACGTCTGATGATAATTTGTACATGGAGACGAGGACAGACGAGTGTCGGATGAGCTTTGAGCACCATGGGCAAGAAGAAGGATGTCTGGCATCTTCATCATCCCGTCATAATACAGTCCCTTCAATTGAGGAGGGAAAGCAAAATGACACGAATGATATATTCTTTGATGAAGATGGTGGTTCTGGAGAAATAATGGTAGATAACATCTTATATAGACCATGCACCTTCAATACTCGTTTATGAAACGTAAAGAGGGGTATTAACATTGTCCAAAGTAGTAAACTTTGTCTGACCAATTAAGAAGTATACTCAGCTTATACATATTGCCAACTGAATGTTGTCGACGAAACAGGAGTCAACTTTCTCTGGAAAGTAAAAAAAAAAAGAAGAAGCCACTTGCTGAAAAACGTTGTTATAAAAGTTTAAAGCTTTAAAACCGGTTCATTTTCATTTAGGGCCTACTTCGACTACCTACATGCCTGACTTTCTGTTGGTACCTTGTGCATGTTGTGACGCTTAAGAGAAAGAACACACTCAACACAGCAAAAACAAAAGGAATAATTTGGACCCTTTTGATTTTGCTTCTGTATTATCATCGCATAATATGCCAGCTTTCCCCTGTACAACCTATTGAGGTTGAGTGTGTTATTATTTAAGAACATCTATAGCATGAGCTCGAATTTGGATTTTCTATATTGGTAGGAAGTGTACTTCACGCTCACCCAGGCTGATACGACAGGTTCCTATAAAAAACTCGCTCTTTGATGTGATTTAAAAAAAAATTAGTTCTGATTACACTTTCATATAAACATGACCAAGAGGAAGTAAAAGCGAAACAAACCTATCATCTTCGAAAAGAATAAGCATGCAAAATACATAGAGATAAAAAGACAAGGTCAAATGACACCAGGAAATACAGGAATTGAAAACATTTATATAGATATAAACGTTTAATAAATACAAACGATTGATACATATACAATGGAAAAAAAAGAGTTGTAACATGATACCAATCTTTAGCAACATTGCACGATATCACAAGCATGACAAGTATTGATTTCTTTAGTTTTGATTTACGCGAATGAATGGCTATATAATGGTCTAATATCTACTTCATTATGAAACAATGGTGAAATGTGCCATTCATCAATGACAGTTCTTATAGAAATGTAGAAATGTTGAATGGTTCATATTGAGTGTAAACAGGGGCGTAACACAGGGTTAAGAGGGGACGAGAGTCAGCAAGTTCAGTGGTGTGAACATGAATCATCCTGTGATTGTGACCATAGCTCACACTGCGAAGCTCTATGCCAGTAGGGTCCGGGGGGGGGGGGGGGGGCGGGGGGCATTAGGGCTCCTTGTTGGGTGCAGGGGTAGAGCCCGTTTCAAAGATCCGGTCTCTCGAGCCATTTCGAGGTTTCGAAGTTCGCCAGCGAAGGGGAAAGTGTCCAGTATGAAAGGTACACAGGAGAACTTCACCGGTGAAGTTCGCCGGTGAACTTCTCCACCTCTAGAGGTGGAGAACTTCGCCGGCGAAACTGTTTCACCGGCGAAGTTCGCCGGTGAAAAGGCCAGTATGAAAGCAAACCGGAGAACTTCTCCTCTTTAATGACGTCAGATGTCAATTTTTTCCTCTCCCGAAGTCCCCTGCACCGAGATTCCGCGCGCGATCGTTGCAAGCTCAGCTGAATGCTATGGCCAAGTAGATACCCTCGAACATTTTTTTTTTTTTACTAACAATATTTATTAAAAAGCACTTTTTACATGTATAAAATGCGCTAAGATATAAAAACAAGGTGATATTGTTTGTTTTTATTGTAATACTTCCAAAATATGTTGTAATTAATTTTTTTGATACCTTTTTGTAATAGGTAAGAAGTAATGTTTACAATTTTCTTTCGTTTGTTCTGCAATCGCCCGTTGACTTTCGCCGGGGAAGAAACGTCAGTGCGAAAGGGTACATTTTTTTCTTCGCCGGGGAAGTGAGGAATGCGAGGCGGAGAAGTTCGCCGGCGAAGTTCGCCGGTGAAAAATGAAGAGGGCAGTATGAAAGGGGTATAATTCCCCTGCCAGACGCAGCCAGAGGATTTAGAGACAAGCCACTGTAAACTCTAAATTGGGCCAGCGTAAAGTTTGATGCGTATTGCATAATATATAGCGTCATATATAAAGAGGTAGGCCTTCCAGCCCTTGGCCAGATACAGAAGTAGTGTTCCTCCAAGGGGGTCCGATCCAGGAGCGTCGGGTGCAAGAGTACTGACGAAAAAAAGAATCGCGTCCCGGTCAGCCCAATACACAATGGCGTTTTCTTCTTTGATTTATTTCTT
Source organism: Lytechinus pictus (assembly GCF_037042905.1). NCBI lineage: Eukaryota > Metazoa > Echinodermata > Echinoidea > Temnopleuroida > Toxopneustidae > Lytechinus > Lytechinus pictus. The sequence continues at coordinate 25,877,807 of NC_087245.1, read as the reverse complement.
GTCTTCGTTTCTTTATAATGTTTTATGTCGTCCTGACAAGTCATCTTTTCAATTTTTTTTTTTTTTTTGTGACGTTTGAATTTTTCTTTGTACTTCCATTCTAGCTCATTTTTTTTTTCATTCTCTACCATCCGGCCGTGCCATTCAATCTTCCTTTTCTTTCCTTCTTAATTTATATTCATTGAAACAAATCTTCAGCAGCCCGTTAACATTTCAAATGTTTCTTTTATTTCTTTTCCCCCTTTACCTTCTAACCTTTCCCTCAGACTGCGCTCATATCACACTACCTTGTATATTACCTATTTCTTTCTGTCGCTCTTCTTTTCCCCTCCATTCATCCCTTTACATTCCATTTTGACACTGTTTAAATCACCCCCTCTCTCATCATGATGTTTTTGTTCTTTCTCACATGTATGTCAATCAAATTCTTTCCTATTCTCCTTCTTTTCCCTGTTATATTTTCTCCTTCCTCCTTTACTATTCATTTCTCTCCCTTCCCCTTCTCTCTACCTTCCTTTCTTCCCACCCCCTCTCCCTATTTCTATTCTTGGTGAGTGTTTGAATTTCCAGGGCGAAAATCCTTCGGGGGGGGGGGGGGGGTGTCTACCACATGGCTCCGGGTGAAACGCCACTGAGTGTATACTATTTAGTGAAGTATGTAAAGTTTGGTATAAACGTATGTTTCAGTTTTGAAATGATGGCTATTTTGTTGTTTTCATTCTTACACGCTGAGTGTATGCTGGAGGCCTATCCACTGCACATTATTTATTTTCATATTCGCCAAGCACTCAACTGACACTCATTAGACTCCTGATGTAATTGTGTTGATGAGTATGTGAAAGCAACAATACTTGAGATTTATTCATCAAGCTCACGCTATAAAGGATGCTGTGACGATTTGTTTTTCTTTCCTCTTTCCCTAACTGAACGGCATAATAACGACAATTATGTTAACCATGGTGATAGTGATAAAAAACGTATCAATGATATGAACTATGATGACGATGATTATAATGGATTATAATGATAACAATAAAAATGTTAATGAATAATAATGTTGACAATGACGGTGATAATAACAACGGCGACAGCAACAAACAATATAAAAAACTAATTAAAAGAATAATCATGATATTGATAATCATAATATTAATGATCATAACGGTTACAATAATGATAATGAAAACAATGATAATAATAATAATGATGAAAATAATAATAATAAAATAATAACAATAATAATAATAACAATATCAACGACACACGATAATTATATTATATACAGCGTGTTAAATTCTGATTGAAAACGAATTAGCTCCTCGATTTATTACATACAAAGAGTGCTATGGATGTAATTTTGTTGTATATGTATGTCTGCTTTTTAAGCCTGTTTTTAGTTTTAACAAATCCCCTAAAATGCGTCTATCACTATTCCAATTCATTACTAGCTTATAATTATGCCCCCAAAACAGTTATGATGTGGAGGATCATGAAAGAAATATGTGTTTTACAGCTTAAATTCTGCAAATTTTCTGGAAAATTTTATTGGTTGCCCGATCAAAATACAATATCTGCTTGTTTTTTTTTTTTTTTTAATATTCAGATATGTATGCAATCTCTGCCCCCTAAAAAATAGCGTCTTTTCGCTCAGCGACACGGAATAAATCCTACAACGTAACGAATGCAATGAAAATGCAAATAAAGTCACAATGAATTCTTTATAATTTTCTTTTGTCCGACGTTTCAGAGCTGAAGAAAAATCGCAAAATGGCGTGAAGGGCGTTTGACAGTATTCGTTCAAAAAATCATCTGCGTAGCTGTTGCCATGGTTGCGAAAACTCAATTGTTAGATAGGTCGATGCTTTTACTTTCAATTTCATTCAATCGCGCAAGGGTATATCTCAGTTCCTCTTGTATTGTAGGATTATGCTTTGGGTGCTAAGACTGCTGTGATTGGCGGCAGGCCATTCGCAATTATGGGACATTTGCACGTGATCATGGCAGTCAGTAGGCAGGTCCAAAAAAGTGGCTTCTTTTATCCAAGTGATATTCATGACTTCAGAGGTTTTGCATATTTAATGAGCTTGATGCGGACCAAAACACCTCTTTTAATTCGGTCATTGCAGCTCTGTATATACACCAAATTTCATGATTTTGGTATCATTGTAAAGGAAAAGCATCATTCTTTTACGTCATGTGTTTGAATTTATTTAAAGACTTTGTAATGTAGGTGAAACTTTTGATCTAAAATATGCTACATAATAATTATTTTCACCCGACAAAAGTTGATATTTTTACACTTTATTTTGTTTGAGCCCAAATGATTTTTAGATCATAAAAAACTGAACATCTATGCTTTAAAATGGTATAGGTTACATGGGTGTCGATCACGGGGGGGGGGGGGATGGGGGGGATATATCCCCCCAATATTTCAAGTGGGGGGATGGCCTGTATTATCACCCCCCCCCCAATAATTTAGGGTAGAAAAATTATAATAATGATGATGAAAAAATGAAAAGTTTGATCATGATGATTATAGTGATGATTATAGTATGCCATCAATCAGTTTGTTTCCCTCGCAATTTGTGTATATTGTTATTAAATGAAAACATTCTTTTTCAGGACTATTAAACAGATGGGTGGAAGTTCAAGATGAAAAAGAATGAAATGTTTATGTATATGATATTTTTTAACACATGACATAAAAGGACCCCAACGAAAAACAACTTTTGTTGATAGGGTGTTCCATCCCACCAGTGGTGAATGAATTAATTTTAATAAATCAATTAATTCAAAAGGGTGGAAAAACAAACGGGAGTGAAAGGGTGGCAAGATAAATCGTCTAAGGAATGACCATATAGCTATTAGAGTAATAGCCCCACCAATGAAAATATTTGGGGGGAACATATCGTTTTGCCCCCCTCCAAATAATTCCGCATGTGCAACTAAAAATAAAATAAGATTGTAATGCTACACTGAAACCAGCAAGCGAGATTAAGATACCAACTCGATTTTGATCTAAAATCGTGCTCAAAATGTCTGCTTTTCAGATCGGAATATAATCATTTTCAGCTCGCGCTTCGCGCTCGCATAATTTCTGTACCAAAACCCCATACTTTTCATGATTAAATAGGTGAATAGAATGTCCCGTTTTCAGTTCTATACCTCAAAAGAACTCCCGCTTCGATTTGCAATAATCTTTTGTTGGATATGTATCTTGTTCTTTAATAAAAGCGTCCATTAAATTGTATTTTTGTCCAGATCGATATATTAAAATTTTCAGCTGACGCTTTGCGCTCGCATCTATTGTTCTTCTAGATACCCATCTTAATCATTGGTACCAAAAGTGCTTAGAATATCAAGCTTTTACGTCAGAATATAAAGAAATTTTAGCTCGCTCTCTAGTGCGATACATCTATGCTCCTCATGAGTTACTACAAGCAAACCTAAACAGGTACATTTTTCCTGTTTTCATGTCATACTAAAAAATTTCAGCTCGCGCTTCGCGCTCGCATTGTTGGTGAGGTTGAGATATGTGTCTCTTTCTCATGATTCATATATATATATATATATATATATATGGCGGCTTGTCATTGTTCAAAACCCACCTTCACCCGACAAAGGAAATTATAATTGGTATAGTGTCGAAAATCTGTCTATCTGACGGTCAATCGGATCGGGGTCGCCCGAGCCACTAACCCGTCTCTGTGGTCTAGTGGTTAAGGCACCGGCGTTCAAAGCTGGGGGCCCGGGTTCGATTCCCGGCAGAGACATTTTTTCGGCATCACCAATTTTTCCAAAGGGTAGATAGCTCTGGGGAACCTTGATTTAAGCTACGCCTACCATTGTTCTCTTCATTCATTTCTTTACAATATTTAAAATAAAAGAGTTGCCAAAGCTGTTGTACATGTATAACTTCACATATATATATATATATATATATATATATATATATATAATATAGGCCTATGTGTGGGGGTGTAGGGGTGTGTGGGTGAGTTTGTTCGTTTTATATGATCGAGCGTCTTTGGAACGTTGATTCATGATTTTGCCCCCCCCCCAATCTGAAAAATGGATCGATGCCCCTGTGTATACATCATGCTCAATCAACAGATCACTATGTACATGTTCCAGATAATTTTTGTCATTTTTTCTTTCGTATGAGTTTAACTTTAGAATAGGCTAACTTGTAACACAAATTGAATTTAAAAAAAAATTATATAAGTACAGTACACTACAACAATGAAGGAATTTCCAAGAACACCATGCATATCAATCACTCCCAAATGTCCTAACTTGTGATTTTAGTGGGGGTAATGTTGAAAGATCCCCATCCACAAGAACTTTTGTATCATCATCCCCCCCCCAACCAAGAATACTGATCGACACCCATGATAGGTTATCTTTCTCTACAAACTTATACATACTTAAGTGCTGCTCTGTTTAATCATGTAAATAGCTTGTTGATTTGTTTGATTTACATTGTAATTTATACTTTGATCAATCAAGTTTGAAAGAAAAAAATAAGATGGTGTAGGTTTAAAACATGAATGGGTATAATCGGGTTACGATCACACTTTTCTTTGGTCAAGTACATTAAGCAGCTTGAAAACAAGAATACTGCACTCCGATTGGTCAAAGAGACCACACACTCACCGGTTCCAGTGCTGGGATCACGGCAAGGTCACACTCCCCATGTGGTAATCTCATCAAAGTACCCGCGCTTGTTCTTTGAAGCCTTATCCAGCCAATCAGAACTCTAGATTTCATGCTACTCCAAAATTTTTGAAATCTCGTCTTGTACCTTGGTAAGAAAAGTGTGATCTTGACCCGATTAAAAGGTGCCGCATATAAAGAGTGACATTGTGAGAAAGTACAGAAATTCAGCTTTGTGGTGATATAGATATCTTTGAGGCTAAAAATAAAAAGAAAATAAGTCATATCGCAGACAACAATAAGAAAGTGGCTTTGCATGCACGTAGTTAAAACTTGCTTGGAGCTATCATTCGCTCTTTTGCGCTTTTGATAAAAGTTCGCATTATTCATGCATATTGATGTATCCATCATTCCTATTTCTTTACGAATGTTATTCCAGGTATGTTTTTAATTTATTTGGACAAAAAACCTCTCGAGAAATTATGAACATGCATGCTACCTAATGTTAGCATTTTCAAAAAGATAGCAGCGCCATCTCGTGTTCATGCGTAATTCAATCTCATTTTGAAGGTCCATACGTGCACATAGTAACATGAAGTATTGAGATGCAGCTCTCAGATAGTATGAAATAGGACAGAGGCCAAGCGAATTCTCTCGTGTTTGTGATTCTTACAATATATGGGGTATTCTAAGGTGCAATAATCTGAAATCCAGGCGTCAAAATACGGTTTTTCATAATTTTTTTGTGCCTGACTTTTGAATTTCTGTTCGTTGCGACTGAAGATTTTCAAAATGCAAAGGGCGTGAGAAATAAGAAAAACACGGCAGCAAAGATATCAATCTGAAGGTGCTCATTAAAGATTAATAGATTTTCATCATTTATACATTTATGCCTGGAAGGTTGATTATTGGACCATCTTTCCCTTAAGAAACAAGTTCTATTTTAGAATTGAAAGAATATCACCAGGGGCGGATCCAGGATTTTCCAAACCTCGGTTTTAATGACATTTTTACATTACAAATTTTAATTTTGCTTCTCAAAGGGGAGGGGGTACGTGCCCACTGTGTCCCCCTGGATCCGCCAGTGATTATCACACGAAGATTGCCACTGCTTAGCCCGACATAACATAAAAAATGTATGTTCTGTTTTATTTTGAATACAATTGAAAGTCCTTATGGACCGAGAACAATATCATGAATATTGGTGATATCAGTGGTCAACAAGTCTAACTTGTTCCTTATCCCTTTTCTATTTTCTTTCCCATTTACTATGTTTACTCTCTCTGTTTTTTTCCTCTTACCCTTACTTTTCCTGTTTTTATTGATCCTATATCTTACATTTCAATCACCTGAATCCCCCTCCATCTATTTAATTATATCTCTATTAATGTTTCTGATTGCTATTTTCCCTTTCCTCTCTTGTTTTATTCATTTCCTTTTTTCCACCTAACCTCTTTACCTGTTTTGTGTGTGTCTCGTTTGCATAGCAGAGCGACACTATAACCATAGGCGCCGCTTTTTCAACGGCGACGTCGCCAACATTGAAATGTTGACCAAGGTTAAGTTTCGAAATACCATCATAATGTAGAAAGTATATGAACCTATTTCATGAAACTTGGACATAAGAATAATAAACTATCACTGATTATTTTGCAAGAGTTTCATGTTAGATTACCAAGGTCAAAGGTAATCTAGGGTCAATGAACTTTGACCGTGTTTGGGGTATCAACATTGACTTTTTACCCAAGGTTCAGTTATTGAAATGTCATCATAACTTTGAAAGTTTATGAATCTAGTTCATAAAAATGATGATCAGGATCGTGTAATCAGGATCGCTGCGCACATGTTTTCGGTCACATGATTAAGGTCAACATTAAAATCTTAACCAGGGTCAAGGTTTTACAAATGTCTCCATAACTTGAAAAGTATATGAACTTTTTTTTAATGAAACTGGGACATGATTATATTTGTTTAAATACATGTCAATCTACTACGATGTTATTACGAAACCGGTTTTTTTTACACGCAATATATAATGTATGGATGCTTTGGCTGGGTTTCCTGGTTGCCATATCTGAAACATGAAAATATATTTTATAAACTTGATAATACCATTTGCTTGGAAGCCCTTCACAGAGTTACTATGGGAACAGATTGAATTTGGGTGTGATGGACTTGGACTGAAACAAAGAATTTTATATGGTAATTATCATATCGCATATTCAACGTCACATATGACAAATTCCGTAAACACTACTTGTCTTAATTTTTAAAGTTTAATTTTGCTTTAATAGGGAGTTGCCATGGGTGAGAAGACTTGTGGTACTAGTAATATGTATTGCTTTCGTACTTGGCTCATTACAAACTACAAACCAAAATTGATGGTCTGTCCTAAAAAGAGAATGCGGATAGAATTTCTTTAAATCGAATAGCGCTTGACGGGTTTTAGATGTCTAAACGCCAAAGTAATTATTGTATCCCCCGAACAGATTTCGGAGGATACTATGGATTTGGCCTCGTCGCGCCACCGCGTCCGCCGCCGCAGAGATTTCCTTGTGAGCGCTCTACCAGCTGCATTTCTTCTCCGATAATCTACAAATTTGGCATGAAGGACGGGTATGGTATAGAAAAGCCGCCTATCGTTTTTGGTGAGGGCGGATACATCGTTGTCATGGAAACAAGTGTTTTTGTGGAAATAGCAGAGATGTCCTTGGGAGCGCTCTACCAGCTGCATTTCTTCTCCGATCATCTTCGAATGTGGCATGAAGGTCCATTGTGGTAAAACAAAGCCGCCTATTAATTTTGGTGTGGGCGGAGACATCGTTGCCATGGTAACGAGCTTTTGTGGAAATAGCAGAGATGTACTTGTGAGCGCTCTACCAGCTGCATTTCTTCTCCGATCATCTTCAAATGTGGCATGAAGGTCCATTAAGCAAAGCTGCCTATTGATTTTGGTATGTGTGGAGACATAATTGCCTTGGTAACCATATTTTTGTGGAAAATTTGGTAAAACCTGTAACTTCTGTTTTTTTTCCAGTTTGTCATAACAGCACACAGAATCAATTTTAGAAGGTAAAGCGAATAAAGTTGGTGGGGAGGGGGTCATGGTAACAATCCAGGTGAGTGTTACCAATAACTATGACAAACCAATGAATCATGCTTACTTCATTCCAAGGTACATGTATGATAATACCATGCTGTTCCCATATAGAAAGTTTGTCATAGCAGTTGGCACACAGAAGCAATATTAAAAGGTATAGCGAAGATGCCTATCATTTTTGGTAGGGGGGGGGGGGGTCTTAGGGTTAGGTTTACAAAATATATCCATATTACTCTATAATTGTAATCACCAATAGTTGCTACTGGACAATATTTTAGGCTCTGCAGAGTCACGCTGCTGCGTCATGTTATTGTCATGAAATTTGGTACCCACAGGCAAAATGTGGGCAGGGTCATTGTTGTCACGTTAATTGTATTTATTTCTTTATTTGTCAAATTTCTGTGTGAGCTCTATATATCGCAATGATGGATGATGCGGTCGGTTCGGGGGATACATGTGCTCGGTCGCGCGACCCGCCGAGCATCTTTAGTTCAAAGGTATGATTTGGGGTTTTTGTCTCGCCTGCATAGCAGAGCGAGACTATAGGCGCCGCTTTTCCGATGACGGTGGCGTCGTCACTATTGAAATCTTTACCAAGATTAAGTTTTTGAAATGTCATCATAACTTAAAGGTCAAGTCCACCCCAGAAAAATGTTGATTTGAATCAATAGAGAAAAATCAAACAAGAATAACGTTGAAAATTTCATAAAAATCGGATGTAAAATAGGAAAGTTATGACATTTGAAATTTTCGCTTATTTTTCACAAAACAGTTATATGCACAACTTGGCAACAAGCAAATGAGAGAGTCGATGATGTCCCTCACTCACTATTTCTTTTGTTTTTTATTGTTTGAATTATACAATATTTCCATTTTTACAGATTTGACAATAAGGACCAGTTTTACTGAACAATAAAATGTTAGAACATTTGTAATTCCCCATGTTCATGAAGGAAGAAAACTTATTTCACTTTCCAATGGGGAGAAAACTAACATATTTCATATAATAGAATAAAAAAGAAACAGTGAGTGCGTGACGTCATCAGTCTCCTCATTTGCATACCGACCAGGATGAGCATTTGTTTTGTGAAATTTAGCAAAACTTTTAAATGTCATAAATTTCCTATTTTACATCCGATTTTGATGAAATTTTCAGTGTTATGCATTTTGGATTTTTCTCTATTTGTTCAAATCATCTTTTTGTTGGGGTGGACTTGTCCTTTAAAAAGTATATGGACCTAGTTCATGAAACTTGAACATAAAAGTAATAAAGTATTAGTAAACATCCTACCTGAGTTTAAGGTCACATGACCGAGGTCAAATGTCATTTAGGGCCAATGAACTTAGACCATGTTGGGTGAATCAATATCGAAATCTTAACCAAGGTTAAGTTTTTTAAATGTCATAACTTAAAAAAGTATATAGACCTAGTTCATGAAACTTTAATACACATAAAGGTAATAATGTATCCCTTAATATCCTGTGCGAGTTTCAGGTCACATGATCAAGGTCAAAATTCATTTAGGGTCAACAAACTTTGATAATGTTGGGGGAATTGGTGGAATTGTCATCATAACTTTAACTGTTTATGGATCTACTGCATGAAGCTCAGACATAAGAGTAACCATGTATCCCTGAATATCTTGTGTGTGTTTCAGGTCACATGTCGAAGATCAAAGGTCATTTAAGGTCAATAAACTTTGGCTGTGTTGTGGGTATTCGCTGAATTGACATCAGAAAGTTTATGGATCTACTTTAAAGTCTTAAGTCACAAGTTTATGGTAAAAGGTCATGTTGGGTCAATGGACATAGTATATTATTATCATATCAGTGTTTTTTTGTGAATAATTATTCAATAGCTGTTTTCAAAGTCAGCACTGTTGTTATTGCCAGAACTGCCAGAAGCGTTCCACTTGTTTCAAAACATTTTTGGGTATTTTAATTCACATTTTCGATATTTTTCATATGAAGAATTCCTCGATAAGGATCATCAATTGTGTGGGGGTTTTAATCGCTCTAGAGTTATACAAAGAAATGTTTAAATGTGTTGAAATAAGTGGTTAGGGTATAGATTTGACCGATCAAAATAAAGCGTTTTAAGTGTGTTTGAAGACCTCTGGTGCATGTAACTAACGAGTACACATTACTATTGAGCGCTCTTCCTTTCCTGGAATAGAGGAGAGAGAGAAAAAGAAAGAAAGAAAGAGGGGGAGAGAGGGCGGGGTGGCGAGAGGAGGAGAGTGGGTGTGAAGTGAAAGAGACTATTTTAACCTTCTTCTGTCAATCATTGAATAATTTCTTCAATCGCCCCTTAATGACATAATACCATATTTTTAGATCGACACATCATCTTAGCTACAAAAAATGGACGAATGATCCAGGGTGTGTTATACTCCGACTCATTTCGAATTTAATCTGTTTGCCACTAAACGAATGGAAATTTAGTAACAATAAGGCATAAGCGATGTTGTCTCAATTGTCTCAAAGGTTCATTGCGAAATAACTGGGATGAAATAACATTTGTTAAAACTATGGAAAGGGCCTTTTCAAAAAATATGTCTGCATTTTCACCTGCATGTACTTTCCCTGCATCTACTCACACCCATTTGATATGCATTATAGCTTTGATATTTTACACGTGTGAAGCAGCGGCGTAACAGGGGTCGGTGGCCAGGGGGGGGGGGGGCAAGAGCCAAAAATTTCCCGGTCATATCATGGTATGAACAGGCGTAATAGTGTAATGAGGCGACTATTTTGAGAAGGCCAGATATTGCGTATCAGGCAGAATTCATCTTTAAAAAAAAAGTTGCGAGCGAGCGAAGCGAGCGAGCAAAAATTTTGACCTTTTTTATACAAAAATCAATTTTTGTGATAGATTTTGACATGATATCCAATAAATAATATATTTCACTCTTCTCTTTAGATTTCCTTTTTCGTGGTCTGTACGCCACTGTGAACAGGATTCTTTGCGGCAGTAGCGTGAAGAGTAAAAAAAAAAAAAAAAAAAAAACGAGGGGCACAGTAAAGCACATGTGCTAAAAAGCTGCTTTATATAAGTCCCGAGCGAGCGAAGCGAGCGAGAAAAAAATCACCTTTTCATGAGAATCTAACTTTGAGCTATTTTTTTTTACATTATATTCAGTAAATAAAATCATATTCTACACTTTTCCTTTGCTTATCTTGTTCTTTGTTCTTATCTTTGTTCTTGTTTGTAGAACTTTTTGGGGCCATGGCTCAACCCTTCCATACGCAGTGCTGTGCGTTTAGGGTCCGGGGCGGAGCCCCCGGAACTTCTTGATATCAAAGCCATTTAAACCTCGCAGATTGCCGCTATTTTAATCAAATCGCGGGCATATACAGAATATAGCTTTTACACAACAAATTTATTCAACCAAGTTACGCAATGAACCAAATATTTTGAGGGGGCAAAACATAGCAATGTGGGAAAAATTTATAAAAGTTGCCAGCATGCAAAGCAAGCTGGAAAAAAATGCCTATTGAAATTAAATTATAATTATGTGATTAATAATTAATTATATTTTTCCATTATATTAAGCAAATAACACATTTCATTGTTTCCATTATTTTCATTATACGTTGTCTCCTATTATTTCCTCTAGGGTGTGGAACCAAGACCCCCTCCCCCGCGCCTGTATGTCAGTGATTGAACGGGGGGCGTTATAGAGCCATTTGAAGGTTATAAATGAAGAGCCCCTACTGCGTGGGGTCTGGGGCAAAGCCCCGGTAGATTATTTGCATAAAATTTAGCAAGCTTATAGCACAATGCTGTTTGCAGTCCATCTTTCTTCCCGCTCTTTAATTTCAATCATCGGCAGCCCGGTCGTGTTATTATTTTGTTTTTCTTGTCCCTTTTCTTTGTTTTCCAATTTAGCTTTTGATTAATTACATTCTACTTTCGTTTCCCGCTATTATTTGCAATTTTGTCATCTTTTAATTTATTTCCCACCGTGCTATTGCATTACATAGGCCTATTTCGGAATGAATTGTTCTTTCTCAAATGTTCTTCTTTCGTACATTTTCCCGCTTTCCTTCTTTTTCCATTAAAAAAAAAGTTTTTTCTTCGTTTTCTTTTCACTTTTCCCTTTCCCTTTCCTTTTCCTCCTTTCCTTTTCACCTTTCCTTCCCCTTGCCCTTTCTTTTCCCCTCCTTTTGTTCTTTTTCCCGTTTTTCTTTTATTTTCCCGGTGAAATTCGCCAGGGGGGCAACTTGCCCCCCTGCCCCCCGCCTGTTACGCCACTGGTGTGAAGGTGAAAAGTGTTTGTAGTTGTAGTCTAGCTGTGAGAGCATTACATGATATAGTGTCATAATGAACTTAGTAATTAGAGGGGAAAAGTACGAGAACATTGATTATGTTTTGTTAAGAAGAGTGAGTAAAACCTGTTATGGAAATTGAATACTGAATGTAACAGTAACAATAAAAAGCCTGCATAAAATTGAAGAAACACAAAACATTGTGATCCCTCAGCCACTTTGCATTGGGTATTTATGTCTAGTTTTTAATATTCTTTCAAGTGCAAAATGTTGCCCGGCACCCATTACATGGAGGTGTATTACAAATCATATTATTCACAGCAGTTGTTAGTCTTTATACTTCATACAAGAATAATATAAGGAAATTTGCTTATTATTATGGGGATGTTTTGGTAAATATTTTTACATGTTTTGAATGATAATCAATGACAATCAATATAGTTTTAAGTAGATATGACATATATGACACAGTAAATTTGGGATATGAAATATTGCTCTGGGTGCCATGTGGTTCTAACTTTGAGCTTGTTTTTTATTTGAACACTTGAAATACAAAGTAGATATTAAACATCACTTAAGAAAAAACACTGCGATTTAGAGTTTTTTTAATGTCATATCTCATAATTATATGGTTGCGGAGTTATCTGTCATAAGAGAGTACTGCATGTAAACTTTAACGTTGACCTGTAAATCACCTTTGACCTTACCATGTGACCTCAGACTGTAGCTTCACATGCACGTCTCCTAAGTACCTCTACATGCCAAGTTTGGGTGTGACAATTATTTACGGTTGCGGAATTTTGTGTCATAAGAAAGCCTTGGACGTAAACTTGAACATTGACCTGAAAATGACCTTTGATCTTACCATATGACCTCCGACTGCAGCATCACATTTAGGTCTCCTAGGTTCCTCTACAGCCCAAGTTTGGGTGAAAAGTGACTTTCGGTTGCGGAGTTATGTGTCATAAGAGAGTCGTGCATGTAAATTTAACGTTAACCTAAAAAATGACCTTTGACCTAATCATGTGACCTGCGACTGCACCTTAACATGCAGGTCCCCTTAGTACATCCACAATCTAAATTTGGTTGAAAAGTGACTTAAATCTAGCTGTCATAATGTTTGTGACGGATGGACGACCGACGGATGACATTTGAATCCCTTAAATAGTCTCGCCTTCACCTCTTTTGGGCGAGACAAAAATGATAATCAGCGATCTACAAAACGCCTTGCTCCGAGATAATTTATGTCCAAAATATAAATATTACGATCGCATTTATTGATAATAAGAAATTATGTTTTCAGGAACTATATTCGGAAAGGTTATGATAGGGAGTATTATTTTGTAGTCTGCCAAGTTTGAAAGTGATTAAGGGAATGATTTTAAACAAACGTTTGAAAAAAAACAATTGTATTAATTTGAATGTTTGACCGCCATAATTAATTGAATGGAAATTACAAATATCTTCATCAAAGTATAAAAAAACGGTATACACCGAAAGCTTGTTCTCTGTGAATAAAATTGAAATATAAAATGTATGATTTTTATAACAAACACAGGTCGTTCCTTTTAAATACATTGCTCTTGCGGTTTAGAATCTTCTTATATTCTGTAGATCGTCCTAATGACCATAGTGGTATAAAAGTATTCATATAGCGATATGTCTTTTGTAGGTAAGGAACGAAACCATGACTCGGATATATTTGCCTAATGTATATCGAAATATACTCATTAAAGCCTGGCTAAAGCTAATAGAGAAAGCTTTTTTGAGGATTTTCTTAGATTAAGATTGATTTTTATTAAATATGTGACAAATTTCTTAACTTTTATCTGTAATACTGATCACTGGTGCATACAACAATCGAATCGTTAAAAACTTTTAGTCTTCCAGAAAGATATTAAAACCTCTTTTATAATTTGGTAATCCCTTTAAAAAAGAAAACCATAATTTCAGTTTAAATGAATATGTGGTTATTCTTAAGGTCTTATGGTTAACATTATATGAAAAATGAGTGTCTTGTAGTGGATATTTGCGATTTATTTTGGTCGGGATCCCGTCGAAAATAATAATACTTGTGTCATTTTCCCTTTGATTTTGATTTAAAACCGTTTCTGAAACATGTAATATGCTTACCTTTAGGATATAGTTTGTGAATGTATCTTTCTGATGCGCAATCACTAAATTTGCGATAAGTATTCGAATGGGAAAATGCGAAATTCCAATTTTCATGAAAAAAAACATCGACCAAAAAAACTCACTATCGGCCACTACACTTTTGACAGATTGAAATGTTAGATGATAACCAAATGTTATTCGCATTATTGAACATTTATCAAAGCTTCAGATCGGCTACAGGGAGTTCGTGTCCCTTTTGCTCTACGAGCTTATCTAATTTTAAAACGACTCTTTTCATAAAAAGACTCTATACCAATTAAGAGGTCAGAAAATAAGATGGGAATTTCCCCTAAAAGGTTCAGCATCATCGATCGTTCTACTATCTGATGTCAAAACTGATTATAAACCAAGCTAATGAATAAAATAGCGATGAGCTTGTTATCATCGAATATGGGGATAACTCATTATTTTTGTTGGCCAAATATGTACAGAACTACCAATAAGAGTAAAATCGAAGTCCAATCTCATGGTGACCTGCTTGCAATCATCATCGATCATCGATTCAGAGTAGCAGTGGATGTGGGTAAGCGAGTGAAAAGGATACAGTGAAACTGAAACTTGAATTATTCAACTAACCTGGAAAGGAATAAAGAAATTACAGAAATAGTAATACGATATAAATTCTCGATGTTTTCCTGTTTTTATTGCTTCTAGGTGGAATTGTCTCTGCAGACACGTACGGTATCGATACAAATCGAATATGAAATGTGATTTATTACAAGCAGGATGACTATAGTAGCAACACGATCTGAGGTTATTACAATATTTTTACATGGTACGGATCATCGTTTGTGTTCCTTGTTTGTCTCCTGATAAAGGTTAGGTGAAGAAAGGATTTGATACAAGCTGGAAGAAAGGATTTGATACAAGCTGTAACAAACAGTCTAATATTAGAAATTGCAAGAGAGGAAATAAAATGGACAGAAACTGGCGAGGGAAAAGAGAAAGGGAAATTAACCGGGCTATATCATAACACAAGATCATAAGTAATACTGAGTGAAAGGCGTCTCTATTCTCGAAGGAAGTTATATTTAAAATCTTTCCACTCGGTATATACATACGTACAATAATGTTTTACAATCACTTCTGATTCTACATACTTGTCTATTACTCTTATACTTCTACGACTTCTACAGTGATATCTAATTGTGTTCAGCCTTGCTTGAGCCTTATACTCTACTGCATTTAAAAAAGGTGAAACATATTTACCCCAGCTGTAGGCCTATGTAAATGCATTCAATTTTTTTTAATTACGGAGTGTCATACAGTTTTTTATTTAAAAATGGGTAACACCTGAATTTCATTGAATGGAGCTCGTCAGCAGGCATAAGATAGGTCCAGAATTGATATAAAATTAATGCCCTAGCCTATAGTAGTTATTTAGCCTAGCCTAACATTTTGTCCTGTAATTAATGGCAATTTGATAAAGTGTTTAAGAATTGGATCTAGATATAGATCTAAGGCCTATGGCCTAGGCTACAGGGTACCGGCAATTTGAAGGTGCTGATTCGATCATGGCATGGCATGCAACGCGAACGGCCACAAACCGTAACGGCATGCGTAGTCTTATTCCGAAGACGAAAGTCATGAATATTCATGTAGTTGTCCACAACTGCGGTGGGAAAAATGATTGCCACCTTTCGCAATCATCACGGACGCTAATATTAGGGTCCCCTAACACAAAAGTTGACGCTTAATCATACACTTGATTTTAAGATTGATTGTACATTATAGTCAATAGAATCAAACGTAGAAAACTGCTCTACAATCAATGCTAAGATTTGTGTTACAGGGGGGTTACAGGCCCTACAGATCTGCTTTTCGTGTGCAAAATTCTTTCCCGCGACACCCGCGCGCCATACATGCATGTATTACGACTGATGGCTGGAGATATTCGAAATGCAGGACCTAAAATAGAATATGACATGGATAAGAAAGTGGTTTTTCAAACAAATCGAGTGAGGAAAAACTTACTAAATTAAGGCTTAGATATAGATCATTACAGTCCATCGAATCGATATTGCATTTAATGTGGATTATTGGTGGATGACTGGCAATTGATTCCATGGGTCAGATCTCTAGCCGAACCCATTTCGCATATGTACACAGCGTATGCAATACGTTTGCATGCGGGTTTCTTTTGTTTCTTTTGTTCACTCCTTCTACACAAACGATACGCCTCTAGCACACGATTCAAATTCCGGGGGGACCACTTCAATTGATGAGTGGATACCAGGCACGACAATGGGGTTTCGAAAAGTACCCTAAACAAGTGAAGCAAGTCTTTTCCAGATTATGAAAATGCATCTTTTAACAATTATTTGGCTTGTGAAACCCTACAAGTATTGGAAATATATCCCTTTTTTCAGTATTTTAATCATCGTTTTTGACACCTTTATAACGTTACATAGGCCTATACGTAACGTACTTACCCACTTTTTCCATTTTTATGCGTTGTTGGGCCTGGTATCCACTCTTCAATGAAAGTGGGCCCCCGGGCGGCCTCTCGAGCTCTGGGAGGAACCAAATGTGGATTTGGAAAGTCGTCCTAAATCGGATATATCGCTGTTACCATAGTAGCAACCAGAATTTGCACACGAAACGCAAATTGAATGTTTCCGTTCCAGATGCGAAACTAAAAAAAAATCTCATGTCACACAATTTGCATTGCAGGACAGAGTTTTAAGACCCAGACGACGGGCCCAAAAGTCTCTTCTAAAATCAACTAACGTCGTAAATAGGCGTTCGCGTTCTTCCAACGAAAGGTCGGGGATTTCGCATCCCGGACGGTGTGCAAATGAGGAGACTGATGACCTCATCCACTCACTATTTCTTTTGTATTTTATTATATGAAATATGACATATTCTCATTTTGGAATGAAGCAAAGATTAATTCCTCCCTGAACATGTGGAATTAGCATTATTGTAATACTATATGGTTCAGTCAAGTTGGCCCTTATTGTCAAATCTGTAAAAATATTATATAATAAAAAAAAGAAAGAAAAAAAGTAGTGAGTGGGGGACATCATCGACTGTCTTACTTGCATGTCAATGAGTTGTGCATATCACTGTTTTGTGAAAATTAAGCAAAACTTGAGAATGTCACTACTTTCTTATTTTACATCCGATTTTGATGAAATATCCAGCATTATGCTAGTTCGATTTTTCTCTATTTATTCAAATCAATATTTTTTTCTGGGGTGAACTTGACCTTAAAATAAAACTTATGGATGAACAACGTGGTTCAGAATCAGACCTAGGGAGATGTAATAAATAGGACAAAGCTGCCCAGGAATAAACCATTGTTGTTTAATTTGAGGAAACAATTTAAATGCTGTGTACTACTACGAAACAGTTGATAACACTGTACTTGACAATTTTGAAATCGACAATATTAACACTGTGCGACATACAAATTACTTATAGTGCTAATTTATGCACGTTTTATTTTTGCAAATCACTTAAAGGCTTCTGTCCCCGTACTTAAAAAAAAAAAAGTTTTGCTTCTTTTATGTGGCAGAGATTCATGGGAAAAACTGATTAATGATAATTTTCGTGAAATTTATTCGTAAATTACACAAAAGAGTCACCGACAAATATTTGATAGGTCGATTCCCCAATGAAGTATGTCTTTTACCCTGATTTGTAATCGTTGCATCCTGACATGTATGTAAGAAATACCGCGTTTACACGCTGCATCGGCTCGCGGTTCAGAACCGCGAGCAGATGCAGAATCGGCTTTTTTGTTGCGTGTAAACGCGATTAACTTGCATCGGCTCTCGGTGCAGAATCGGTGTAAGCGCACGGATCCAGCGTTGTCTTTGTTATGACGTATATTGTTGGTGCGCGGATCATTTCAGGATTTTGTCACGCGAGCCGATTCATGCACCGCGAGTTATGACAGCGTGTAAACGCAGTGCAAGATAAACCAAAAGCCGATTCTGCATTGGCTATTGGTTCTGAACCAAAAGCCGATGCACGTGTAAACACGGAAACTATAATGTAGACATACGTTTATATATTAATTACAAGTCTGTTAGATTGAAATTATAAATTTGCTAGAATTTCTGTATCGTATACCTAATAAGCACCATTTTATTAGATTGCTATAGTCTATTCTGTATTCATCATGTGTCACTACTTTTTGGAAATGAGAACGTTCTAAAGTTTTACAGTACTCATTTTGTTGATAAAGTATTTATTGATGAAAAGGAAAATTAAAATCGAAATGATGATCAGTTTATGAAATAATATAAATTTCAGTGTTCATTTTCACATAAAGCACTGCATGCACTTATTAAGCTACAGTGCTATGAAAAGAGTCCCATATTGTTTAAGCCTTTAAGAGGCAATAAAATAAAATTTGAGACATCAGAGTAATTTTTTCAAACCGTAAAGAGTTTAAGAGTTGTAATGAAACCATGAATTGAATTTCAGTTTTCAAAGAAAGAAGATTGACTTTATCGGTGTTCTTAAAATACGTTGATATTATCGAACATGCACCATCTGAACCACATTCGGAATGTTTACAAAAGGCAGGCAAATGAAGTAAGGACTTCATTTATCTCTCAAAATAAATTTGGATATTGTAAATTTGATATATCCATACTGTTAGAAAAAGCAAAATGTCAAATAAACCTCACATTGTTATACTCGTCAATTCTTCCTTCAGCCTTATACGTTTCTTCTGAATTTATTTTGGTTTACATGATTATGAGGTTTAATTATATTCTAGGGCGAATTTAATAAAATATATATTAGAAAGAGATGAATGTTTTAACTCGTGTATGACGCAACATATTCCATTATTTGGCACCAATGAGGGCAAAGCGAGAGATAATGAGAAGCAAATGTGGCAATACAAAGTATGCCAAATGCTGAAATATTTTCATTGAGCATGTTGAGGGTTCGAAGAATGAATTTATATGAATGATGTTGACATATAGGCGTATGGGAAAATAAAACGAGCAAGGACAAATATTCATCAAAGTCTTCCTCGATATAATCATTTTCTATCTTGGGTATACATCATATTTTCAAAATCTATATAATTGTGCCAAGGAGTTGAAGAGGGTTTGGATCTTTAAGAGTGAATTAGGCTTCACTTGAATATGATAATCGTCTCCGATGCAAACGAAAGTCAGTGGAACTTCGACATTCACTAGTCAATCTATATGGTAATTCAAATATGATTACCAAAACAACAAATACATGGAATTTCATTGACTATACGATAAGCCAAGATGATTTTAGAATTTAAATTACGGTATTTCGCTCGAAAGTCCTTCATCTATTCCTTGGAAAAGGAAACTAATGCAGTTTGTCTTTTCTCGCTGTCAATTAAAATGCAGTGCCTCGTCAGTATATGCATACTTTGTTCCCTATTCTCCCACACACGCAAATAGTCAAAACAAATCGTAATTGTAGATGTAAGCAATGTGCTCTATACGAAGTTGAAAACTAAACTTTAAAATGTCAAAATAATCAATCTCTAATAAGTTTTCTGCCTACTGATCATGCAAATAATTTTTTTTCAGTTAAGAATATGGTTTGTATTTTGTTGTTCGATTTTCGTCATATGATAATCAGGAATAATTATTTCAAGTAATCATACAGATATGAATTACAGTTGGTAACCCCTTTTCAAATACAGCATGTCTGGGCCCATTGCAGAAAGAGGTGCGTTTAAACGAAAGCCCCAAAATCAATCGCAAGTCCCAAATGCGCGCTGTTGATTGGTTGAAAATCAGGTTGCGCGTGATTTTTAGAGTTGCGATTGATTGCAACTCTTTTTACAACGGGCCCCTAATGGTAGTAAAAGTCTCTTAACAAGGATAAATAGATATGGCAAAGTTCCTCATCAAGACCCGAGAGATCGGATGGTAGCTGATGATTGTGTAGCAAGAACAAAGACATCAGGCCATATCAAATAGGTATGAAACAAGAATGAACAAATCTGGTGATAGCAAATGTGTATTAGAGATAATAGCCACCTTTCGCAAACCTCAGGAACGGTAACATTAGGGTCTCCTAACACAAAAATTAACGATTAAACGTACATTCGATTCTCACGAGTAATTGTACATTATAATCAATGGAATCAATCATAATGAACTGTTCTACATTCATTGCAAAGCTTTGTGATACAGGCCCTATAGATCTGCTTTTCGTGTGCAAAATTCTCTCACGCGACACCCGTTTTCATGCATGCCCCCTGAGCCGGCGGCGAACCTCTAGTACAGGGGTTCTCAAACTTTTTCTTTGAAGGGCCAGCTGAGACTAGAAATAACCTGAAAGGGCCAGGGTGAAGTGGATACTTAGAAAAAAAATTTTGTGCGCGAAGCGCGAAGACCCTTCCGGCTGGGGTCCTAGATGCTCTCTCATGCTGGTGCAATCTGGCACTTATTTTGGGAGAATTTAATCCAACATTTATAACAGTTTCATATGGAACACAGGCAAAATTAGAAAAGATTTCAAAATACAGCGAGAGTCAATAGTAATGACAACAAAATTGTAGTTCTTTGTTAAAAGGAATGTAGATTGTACCTATGTCAATTTTAACACATACCTGGAATTGAGACAGATATTGTATTGGAGTAGGCCTATCAATTTTTTGAAGTCAAATTAGATAGGCCAACACATTGGCCTTGTGCTCGATTGCAGTAAAATTAATGCATACTTGTCTGTCCATTCTTCATGGAAAACACGATTTTCAGCATCCACCTTTCTTTTCTTTGCAGAATTTGATGCCATCTTGACCTAACAATTAAATGATGACTTATGTACCCCTGAGCAGATCCGCAAAACTGAACCGGCAATTAAGTTTACGTTTTAACCAAATTGATCGCGTGTTAGAATGTGTGCGCATGTGTTTTCAAATCCAACGTGTTATCAGACGTTTGACGTGAAACTACTTTTTTAATGTAGCGCCGTGCTCATCTAATAAGAAAGTGGAACAGACACGAGAACAGACAGAAAAGACTCCACTAAACTTTGTTTAAAAGTCAAATTTATTTGACTGTCATAACTTTTATTATACGGTTAGGTCTACATGGATGCCCAATGTTATCATATTGAGCTATGTTTTATATTGTGACTTAAAAGTGATTAAAGGACAAATCCAACAAAAAGTTGATTTGAATACTAGAGAAAAATCAAACTAGCACAACGCTGAAAATTTCATCAAAATCGAATGTAAAATAAGAGAGTTATGGCATTTTAAAATTGTGCTTAAATTCACAAAACTTACACAAAGTTATATATGCACATCCTGGTCGGTATGCAAATGAGGAGACTAATGACGTCATCCACTTACAATTTCTTTTGTATTTCATTGTAAGAAATATGAAATATCCTAATTTTCTCCTCATTGTCAAGTGAAACAACAATCAATTCCTCCATGAACATGTGGAATTAGCATTGTTTAATACTATATGGTTCAGTCAAGTTAGTCCTTATTGTCAAATCTGTAAAAATGAAATTTTGTAGAATTCAAACAATAAACAACAAAAGAAAAAGTGAGTGAGGGCCATCATTGACTGTCTCATTTGCATGTCACCGAGTTGTGCATATCACTGTTTTGTGAAAATAAGCGAAACTTTAAAATATCTTAACTTTCTTATTTTACATCCAGTTTAGATGAATTGTGCTAGTTTGATTTTTCTCTATTTATTCAAATCAACATTTTTCTGGGGTGGACTCGCGGGCCGGATTGAGAAGCACCACGGGCCGGATCCGGCCCGCGGGCCGTAGTTTGAGAACCCCTGCTCTAGTATGACAGCTGGCTGGAGATATTCGAAATGCAGGGCCCACAATAGATTATGACATGGATAAGAAAGTGGTTTTCCAAACAAATCGAGTACATATTGAGTGAGGAAAAACTTACTGAATTAAGGCTTAGATATAGATCATTACAGTCTATCGAATCGATATTGAATTTAATGTGGATTATTGATGGATCACTGGCAATTGATTCCATGGGTCAGATGACCTCTCCAGCTGAAACCATTTCGCATGCGTTCATATGTACACAGCATATATACGTCTGAATACCAGCCGAATTTGCGTTTTTTTTCCTTTTGTTTACTCCTACACAAACGATATGCCTCTAGCACACAATGTAATGGGCATTATGTTTTACTTTCCCCAGAAATGGGGGATTAGATTCACATTCCCGGGGGACCACTTCCATAGATGAGTGGATACCAGGCACGACCATGCGGTTTCGAAAAGCACCCTAAACAAGGGAAGCAAGGCTTTTCCAGATTATATAAATGCATCTCTTATCAAGTATTTTGCTTGTGAAACCCTATTGTATTGGAAATATAACATTTTTTCCAGTATTTTAAACATCGTTTTTGACACCCTTATACGTTACAAAGGCCTATACGTAACGTGCTTGCCCACCCTGTCCCCCTTTTACGCGTGGTCGCGCCTGGTATCCACTCGTCAATCCTCTCGAGCTCTGGGAGGAACCAGATGTGGCTCTGGAAAGTCGTCCTGAATCGGATATATCGCTGTTACCATAGTAGCAACCAGAATTTTGCACCCGAAACGCATATTGAATGTTTCCGTTGCAGATGCGAAACGAAACAAAAACTCATGTCACACAATTTGCATTGCAGGACAGAGTTTTGCGACCATGACGACGGGCCCAAAATTCTCTTCCAAAATCAACTACCGTCGTAAATAAGCGTTCGCATTCTCCAACGAAAGATCGGGAATGTCAGGTCAAGAGCGTGCTTGTTGCTGGAACCATGTAATCCAGTACAACCTGTTTCATGGTCGGGTAGTCGGCGAAATAACCGTCAGGCCCCCTTCCTACACAGGTGAGGAAGGTGCGTGAACACCCTGCAGGAAAAAAATAACAATATCTCTCCAAGGGCGGAGGAGTCTTCATACATAAATTGTAATACGGGACCGACAGATATTCACGGCATCATCCCTACATCCGCTGGTTTCTCTTGCCATTATCCAGAATAAGATGGAGGTGGTACAACCAAGTATGTGGAGCTTGGATGTGCAACAAACATTTCTAAGACACTATTTAAGAACTATGCACAGCTTCCGAGTGCAGCACAACCAACCAACTCAAGCCCTATGGCGATTGGAGTGTGTTAATGAGTTAAGGATAGTGAAATCTGGAAGCTCTTTGTCACTAACAAGCACGTAGGCGGTGAAGGGACATAAAAGTAATGCGGATATTGCCTTCATGACTGAGCAGCCCTGGTTCAGGATCCATTCATACGCTGGCCAATATCCTTGAACGCCCCAAAGAAAGTAAAATAATACGACATAGGATCCTGATCCAAACAGTTCTTCAAAGAAATGAAAATGCTTCTATCTACTCTCCCTACGTCTATATTGGAAGAAAAAAATCATTCGGAAATACATAACTTGAATATCCATTTTCATACTGCTGCATTTTTTCATTTATTAATTTGGAACGTATATGAGGGGCAATTTAGTGTACAAACACCACTGATGAATGAAGAAACTGGAGAAATTTGTATATAATTTGATATAAGCATTCCAACCTATAATCTTAACGATGGAAAAGTTTTGAAAATCGGTATGAATACTCAAATTGACATACCAGTCTATTTTGACATTCCCTGTAGCAATAAAAGCAAACTCAATTGCAAATCGAAAAGACGTCATCATCGGCTGCGAATTGAAGCCCATTTGGTTTTTATTCCGACCACAAGCATGACAAGGTTTGCAGCAAAGCAGAATTCTTATTTATGTAGTTTTGGCGCACTTTAGATATCACAATTTTACTTCTCGCATTTTTTATATTCAATGTAAAATGCTCATTTTTTGTTAAGAAAATCACGTTGTAGTCGGAACTTGTTTGTGCGCCGAGCTATACAGCTCAACTACTACGCGTGAAAGTACTTTTTCGAGATGTAGATTCACTCGTTTAAAACAAAGAATGCGTTTGTACCATAAAAATAGAGATGAACATTCAGGAATCTTCATTGAACTAAGATATTAATGTCAATGGGACAATTGGCATTTTGGAATCTTAGCAGTTAAATGCTCTCTCACCACAATTACGTCTTACACATCTCCCACTTTATTTGTAGGTTACGGTTCATACATATAGATACAAAAAGAGACTTTAAAAACGAGAATAACAAATTCTGGAAGCCGATTTTCCAAATAAACGATTTTCGATTCTTAAGTGCAGAATTGGTATTTCATATTGTATATTCATAGATTTATAATCCATGTCATTAGTTTTCATGAGAAAGTTATAGGAGATGTGATATTTCACGTGCAATGCTACACAGCTTGTACATCTACACTCAGGTGTATTATTTGCCCCACAATTTGACAAAGCGTATATGTAGATAGGTTGTTGTATAATTTATAGCTCGACCTAGATTCATGGCTATGGTCCAAATTCATTAAATAAACAAAAAATTGTTTGTGGAACAATAGCATCTCGCGAATCTTTTGCTTGAATCGGTACACATGAAATAGGCAATAGCCATTAAAAGTAACTTTATCCACGATTTTAGCCTATGATTAAATTAGCGCAAACGTGAATGTCATTGTCAAAACCGAAAGAAAAAGGCTTTCTAAAGTCAATGAAAATGGGGGAAAATTTAAATTTTTCATTCCTATTTTGTCCCCGGATAGTTTGTTTTGCTTGAGTTAGCATTTGTTATTGGTATCAACAACATAAAGAATGTCGTGCTTACATATCCAAATGGTGGTTTATTTTTCTTGTTATATGGCAAGCCATCTGCGCTGTAAGAGGATCAATCAATTTTCTAAATCAATCATTCAGGCATAAACTTCAAATAAATTTTCTTTTCTCAAAATGGAGGGGTTTCAGATTTCGTCTCGACACAAATTCAGCCATTATACAGCTTCAGTTATGATGTTCCTCTTAATATGAACATAATTCTTAGACGTAAGACACATGGTAAAGCAAAAGCGCAAGCTCAGATAAGATAGCTTGAACCATAAAAAAATCAATTGCAACCAAAAACATCAAAGAAATGTCCATTACTTCTGCAGTTGCGGATCCACTGTTCTGAAATAGATGGGGCGCAAATAGCCAAATTGGAAATAGAGGGGGCGCGGATGACAGTCTTCTGAGATTTACATGTATGTTCCATGGGCAAGTCTAAAAATAAAAAGGGATGTGTGCCCCTTGTACTCCCGCTCGGATCCACCGCTGATTCTGTGCAATAGACCAGTTCGTAGTTACTTCATGGACAATTTTGATCAAATCACCTTTCATTTCTTTCATTATTATAGGAAGATTTTAAAGCAAGATATTACGTAAGCTTGCCTTACATAGCAGGATGAAGAAATTGAATAGACCAGGTGACTAGAATAGCACACCAATGAATACTTTATGAAGGTATTTGTTGCATTCCTACTTTGAATGCGTATCATAACATGTTGCACAATGTACTTGGCAAACTGTGAAATACCAGTCGTTCGTGGACGCATTGTTGGTTTTTGCGGATGTAAATGAAAACCACAATTCAAAAGAATATATGAATAATCAAGACTTCAAAGTTGGTGCTTATCTCATTAGATTTTAAACCACCATGTCACTGTAGTACAATTGACCTTCCTCTGATCATGCGTAGAATATTTTGATCATGCGCAGAAAGGAACTACGAACTGGCTTATTGTGTGCAGCTGTTAACACAAGCATTTGCTTCTGCATTTACAGGAAGCAAAGTAAAAGCTTGCAAGCGATTTCCATTCTAATTAGCTTGGAATAATATACCTGAATCAGAGAGGAAATAAATCGGCGCATCGTGTTCTAGTGGTTGTGGCTCTGGGCTTGCAAAGAGAGGGTCGTGGGTTCAAATCCTCGCCACCGGAGCTTTCCCATCCACAACAACGGAGAGATTAGATTTGCGGTTCGTGTGCAAAAATATTGTTAATACTACATGTATGGTATTAAACGGCGACATGTCCGTATATATATCAACGCATGCATGCCATAACGAAGTTGGACCACGAGAAAATCCCGAGCTTTCACATACGACTGCTCAGCCCAGCATTTCCGCCACTTCAGCCCGGGACTCCACTCATAAGAAGCGGTGTATTATGGCATGGATTAGAAAGTGGTTCTTCAAACAAATCGAGTACATATTAAAGGGAGAACAAAAATGAATTAAGGCTTAGGTATATACTATTACAGTCCATCGAATCAATATTGCACCGTACGTGGATCATTGTTGGATCGCTGGCAATTAAATCCGTGGGTCATTTCATGGACCTACTATGGTCATATTAACTTCTCCAGCTAAACCATTTTGCAAGCGTTGATTTGCGCAGCTGCAAAGTCCGTCTGAAATACATGTGGATTTTTTTTCTTCTTTTGCTGGCTCCTCCAACACAAACAACAAGCCATCTCGCACGAAATATAAAGGACATATGCCCCGTGGGCATTATCCCTTACTTTCCCCCGAAATGGGGGATAAGATTTCAAATTATTCTTACATTGTTAGGAAATTATACCGAGGTGGTAATGTTATCAGATTCTATTCATTTTGAAAACTTGAATCCGTTATGGACTTATATTTTGATGAAAACCTTGTATAAATAGGAAAATCAATAATTTATTTTTGGGCATAGGTTCCCTGTACAGAGTGCAAAAAAAATTATTTGATATCACTTTATTGAAATCACAACAAAGAAAATAAATTTACAAGGTCAATACAAAACATAATAAAGATTAAGATAGGGCCAGGTCATTACGCATTACTGTCAATGCAGGGCAGCAGTATAAAACTTAATTTACAGTTTCGATGTAAGTAACATGTACGTTACTTCTACATATAATTAATTTAAAGGCGCGCTGATTGACTGTTGCTTCCATATTTCAGAGGCACTTTCTAGCTCTACGACGACGATCATGTTGGGTCCCGATGGTAGTAAAAATCCTCCAAAATCGGAGATGTTGCACACGAACCGCAGATCTAATGTCCCCGATGTGGTTGCTAAAATTCAAAAATTTATCATGCCTTACAACTTGCGTTGCAGGACAGTTTAGTGGAAATATTTTATCCTGGGTTTGCCAGGCAGCGAAATTATTTTTCCCACCGCAGTCCTGGAAGCCAATATGAATATTCATAACTTGCGTCTTCGGAATAAGAGTACGCATGCGCGTGGACACTAATTGTCAGTGGTCGTCGTTAGCGTTCACGTTGCCACGAATGAATCAGCACCCTCAAAATTACCGGTACCCTTACATTAGTTACATAGGCCTTATAGGCTTAGATCTATATCTAGATACAATTCTTAAACACTTATCAAACTGCCATTAATGGCAAGACAAAAACTAGGCTAGGCTATACAGGGCTAGCTTAGGCTCGCCTTGTTTGTCACGACTACCAGACTACAAACAGCATTTCTGCTATGCTTCGACAACTACAGTGGCAAACCCTTCAAGAGCGTATGGCCCAAGCCAAGACCCTACTAATGTATCGCATCATTAATAATATTGTAGACGTCCAGGAACAACTGAAACACAAACCCCGAGGTCATTCTAAAAACTCATGATTCCATTTGCAAAAACAGAATGTTCCAAAAATTCCTTCTTTCCTGCCACTGCCAGGTTATGGAATCCCCTACCTCAGGACGTTGTAGACAGCACCTCAGCAAATATATTGTGACGGAGTCGGCGGCGGGCTAGGGTGTGGTCCGCCGGCAGCTCGCTCTTGTCAGGATGCCTGCCGCCGGCGGGTGCTTGCCACGTCGATTTCCAAACTTTATTCGCGGATCCGTTTGGCAGATATATACTGACGCAGTTGACACTTGCACAAGCCTCGATCCTGCCAGTACCACCACCAGGCAAGCTCCAACTGGCTACACTCATTAATGTCAGCTCCAACAGCTCACCCGATCATATGCATCTAGCTTGTGTAGGTAAGCTTTCTCGACCATATGCATCTGATTCCTGTAGTTTAAGATCTCTCGACCATAGGTATGGGTTCCTCTGTAGTCAAGCTCTCACGACCACACCCATACAGCAACTATGCACGTCTGATTCAGTACTGCAACCAGGTCTGTTCAGTACAGCAACCACGCCCAATTCCGTACTGCAGCCACGTCTGTTCAGTACCACGACCACGTCTGATACCGTACTGCAACAACGTCTGTTCAGCACTGCAACCACGTCTGTTTCCGTACTGCAACCACTGACATCTGTTCAGTATCGGAAACTACGGCTGATCATTTGACTATAATGTATGGGTCCTTCTGCAGTCAGGCTCTCACGACCATACCCATTGGCTCTTCTCTACTTGTAGTTTCCACCGTTGTCTGCTCCAGACCTCCGACCGTCTGCTTCAGACCAGCAACCATCTGCTTCAGACCAACCAGTCTGCTCCGGACCACCAGCCGTCTGCTCCAGACTCCGAACCGTCCGCTTCCAGACCAACCAGACTACCAAAAGAGCAAGCCCTAGTATTAGAGAGTTTTATGAGCAGTGAACGTGAACGACGTAGCAGTCATCTGATCGTTCGAGTCAACGTCGTCGTCTGCCCTTGTTCACTACAGATGCGAATACTTTAGATTTCACTCGACTTGTATGTGTACGTACGTCCACATGAAACAGCGCGATAACCAGCGGGTCATGACACGCTGCCCGACCCGCAAGATCTGGCGCACCATCGCCTAGCGACCCGGTCGGGTGATGCGAAGGTGCAACTTGTGCACATGTGCCCTTTCACTTGCTTTGATTCCTTTTTACGCGAGTTAGGATATATATCGATGTATATTTTGGAGATCAGAAAGCAATTTCAAATCTGATAAACAGAATGCATCGTACAACTTACATTAATTTTGTGAAAAGTCACTGAAAAATTTGTTTTAAAAGGGAAAGGTTGATCTTCATGCTGGGCTTGAGCGGTTAAAATGACGTCACTCACGTGCACGTCGTCTATGATTTAGGAGAACCGCTAAATAAATAATCTTAGAACTAGTCTAGTCTCTAAACCTTGATAGAATCTGATCTACGCTGTATCAGCATGGAACGTATTCTAACATAGTGAGCAGAACATGCACGTAAATTGTCTCGCAGAGTTTACTCGATCTTGATCCCGTCTTGATCAAGGAAATATAATAGATCGATTTGCATTTTCTTTACAAATTTGTAAGTTTTTAATTTCCCGTGCTCCAAATAGGCAATTGTGTTACTAGATCTAGTTCTATATACGGACTAGACCTATTAAGGCGACCAAGCTCATTGGTCTAACTTAAATAAACGTAAAGTTCGGAATTAACCAATTCTAAGTTAACCATGGCATTAGTCAGCCGCAGGCATAGGCCGATATAGGTCCAGATTTGAGACTTAATGCGCTAGCCTAGGCTAGCCATAACATAACCTAGCATTTTTTCCTGTCATTAATGGCAATTTGATAAGTGTTTAAGAATTGGATATAGGTCTAAGCCTAAGGCCAATATTAGGGTACCGGTAATTGGAAGGTGCTGATTCACTCACGCGAACGCCCAAGTCACACACGCATGCGTACTCTTATTCCGAAGACGCAAGTCATGAATATTCATATTGGCTTCCAGAACTGCGGTGGGAAAAATAATGTCACGGCCCGGCAATGTTACTATGTTATTTCTGCTAGTGCACTTTTGCAGTAAAAAACAATTTTGATCGCTAATTTCAGTACTTGCGAAACATTGTAGACAACGAACGTAGAGGACAGCAACACACATCAGTGTTGCTATTAGGAAGGTCCACTCCGCTCAGATTTTGTGACCACTCTGAGCTCCGCCCCTCACTCAGAGAACCATTGGGGTAGATTGTATAGTTGATTTTTTTTTTCATTTGTTCAATTTTATTACTTTTCATTGATAATGAGACTTCAATAAAGAACGTTAAATATTATTTTAAGAATTTTAATGTATTTTGCTAAAAAAGTAAGACAAAGGTAATCATGATTTTTGTAGTTTGCATATAAAAAAAAATGCATAGTCTGATGACGTTGTATTTACCGTTCTTCTGCTTAATTTCGCTGCCCCTATCAAAACTACACCAGCCAACACCAGAGCCAAGACCTTGATCTTCTGTCCTGACAGCGCCGAAAGTTTCTCGGTCACATATGGGTATGTGCGCGTATACTGCGCGAACAACAGTGCTGGCCGCATACTCGATGCGAATCGACCAAGCTTGATGTGGACTCGAATGATATACATTTGGTCTGTCACTGTTGTGGCACTAAGGCAGTTGAGCAACGATACATATTCAAGGTAAGAATCCTAATTTTCACTTACGGTAGATCTATAGATTGGAGCATAAAAAATATGTATACATTATGTAATATCCACAAATCCGACCCAGCTTTTTGCAATCCATCAGGCAGAGATCGAATACGGCCACTACACGAGCAAAGCCAAGCCCTTGACCGAGATCTAGTCTATCGTTAGACCTAACATTAGACCGAAATTATCCGGTTTAGTATCGAGCCATGTATATTCTGACGGGTATCGACTTATGAACTATCAAGGGGCGAAGGTCTATGTCACAGTTAGTATTTTCATGCTATAATTTTACACCAATTTATGTAAGCATGCATGCAGAATTTCAGATACCACCATCCGGTGGCGGTAAACCGGCCAAACCTACCGTGACGCCTGCCGGGCATGCATGCTCGGTCAAACCACCATGGCGCTGGATTGTAGGCGCATTGATGTGGTGCAGCGAAATTTAGATGAAAAATGTATCAACCTCACAGATCTTTGTTATGACAATTGATATGCTACGTCAGATAATCATAGTTATGTCCACTTCATATTTCAGGAAAAATACATATATAAATGCCTCATATTTTTATACATGATATTTGATGTAAAAACTTTTATAACAAAAATGTTGAAAATGAGAAAAAAAAATCAACTCTACAAACTACTAAAATGGTTCTCTGAGTGAGGGGCGGAGCTTAAGAGCGGTAAAAAAATCGGGGTGAATTAGGAAATTGTTTTATTTGATGACAGAATTCATCCTACTTACTGAAGATTAAAAAAGATTAAGACAATAATTTGATTAAAAAATATTTTTGTAATAAGGTACATTATTATTCAATTGTTGGGATTTTTTTCTTCTATTATTTGAATCTATAGTGTTGTCAGAATCTTTTAGTTTATCTCTATTTTGCTAGTAATCCCTGAATGTATTGTGTCGGATCGTGGTTTCGTTGGCATGCCTTCCAAATTGTGGCGTACTTCAATTGTATGCGCGTATCGAGTGGACCTTCATAAAAGCAATACTTACCGTGTTTACACTTAATCGGCATTTGAATCGGCTCGCGGTTCTGAACCGCGAGCCGATTCAGCATCGGCTTTTTCATAGCGTGTAAACGCGAGCAACTTGAATCGGCTCGCGGTTCAGAACCGGCAATTTGCACCACCATATACCGTGTTTACACTTAATCGGCAATTTGTTCTGAACCAAATGCCGATGCAGAATCGGCATTTGGATTGCGTTTACACGTTGTTACAGCTCGCGGTTCAGAACCGCGAGCCGATGCAAAAACCTGAAATGATACGCATACCTACAATATACGTCATAATAAAGACAACGCTGGATCATTGCGCTTACAATTACGTCACAATGGTAAAGTAATTGAAATGCGCACAAATTGCCGGTGCAGAATCGGCTTTCTGTTTACACGTAGTAAAAAAGCCGATTCTGCATCGGCTCGCGGTTCAGAACCTACTACTTTGGTGGTGCAAATTGCCGGTTCTGAACCGCGAGCCGATTCAAGTTGCTCGCGTTTACACGCTATGAAAAAGCCGATGCTGAATCGGCTCGCGGTTCAGAACTGCGAGCCGATTCAAATGCCGATTAAGTGTAAACACGGTAAAAGTAGTAGGTTCTGAACCGCGAGCCGATGCAGAATCGGCTTTTTTACTACGTGTAAACAGAAAGCCGATTCTGCACCGGCAATTTGTGCGCATTTCAATTACTTTACCATTGTGACGTAATTGTAAGCGCACTGATCCAGCGTTGTCTTTATTATGACGTATATTGTAGGTATGCGTACCCTTTCAGGTTTTTGCATCGGCTCTGGGTTCTGAACGGCGAGCTGTAACAACGTGTAAACGCAATCCAAATGCCGATTCTGCATCGGCATTTGGTTCAGAACCAATTGCCGATTAAGTGTAAACACGGTAAATGTATCCACTCATTTCTGCCACTCATTTCTAAACCCACTAGAATAACCAGAACTTCAGCAACTCTCATTGACAACTTCTTTTCAAATATACAGTCAGAGTTTAATGCTGGAATTGTTCTGTCAGATATATCCGATCATTTTCCGATATTTATGCATTACACTGATAAATTTCAACCAAATAATACCCCCAGTGATTTTACAAAAAGACGCGTGTTTAGTGACGAAAACATTGATCGTTTGAAGTTAAGCCTTGAGGAAGAAACTTGGCATGATGTATTTAATAACGAAGATGTTAATCATTCGTATGATAAATTTATTGACATTTTCATGTCTCACGTAAATCGAAATATTCCTTATTCTACACATAAGTCAAAAAATTATAAGAAGTCGCCAAGACTTCCTTGGATTACGAATTCGATTCTGCGATCGATAAATCGAAAAAATAGGTTATACTATAAACACTTGTCTAAATGTACTGATCAAACAAGGATTCAGTATACCAGTTATAAGAATGTACTTACAAGTGTCATCCGCACAGCAAAAAAGGTTTATTATCATGACCAATTTAATCGCTGTCAAAATGATCTAAGACGAACATGGAAGATAATAAATTCTACCCTTCACAATGGATCAAAGCATCCTAAGATTACTAAGCTTAGGCATGATAATGCTATAATTGAGAATACAATTCAAATGGCAAATATTTTTAACAATTATTTTTCCAATGTAGGTTTTAACCTCGCTAGCCATATACCATCAACAGATCACTCTTTTCATAATTATCTGACTGATAGAAACGAAAGTTCTTTATTTTTCTCTCCTACCTACCCACAAGAAATAATCAAAATCATATATGGGCTGAAATTGAATAAGAGTGCAGGATTTGATGGAATCGATAACAACCTTCTGCAAAAAACTATGAATTATATTGTTCATCCTCTCGTTCATTATATTCAATCTGTCTTTATCATCTGGACATATTCCAGATTCAATGAAAATTTCGAAAATAATTCCGGTTTTCAAAAAGGGTGATAGAGAGCTAACAAATAATTATAGACCCATTTCATTGCTAACAACTTTGTCCAAAATCCTTGAAAAGTTGGTCCACATTCGTACAACAAATTTCTTTCATAAGCACAATATTCTTTCTAAAACTCAATATGGCTTCCGAGAAAAGAGTAGCACTACTCATGCAATACTTTCTTTAGTTCAAAAGGTAGCTAAAGAAAGTGACCAGTCTTCTAATACGGTTGGTATGTTCATAGATTTTTCTAAAGCATTTGATACTGTTGATCACGACATCCTTCTTTTCAAACTTTCTCATTACGGCATTCGGGGAAAACCATTGATATGGTTTAGGAATTATCTTAAAGGGCGCTCCCAGTTCGTTTCACTTAATGACAATTTCTCTGAACACAAGCCTGTCCTTTGCGGAGTTCCGCAGGGCAGTATTCTGGGTCCACTTTTGTTTATAATTTATATAAATGACATTGAAAAGTCGTCTAGGTTACTTCAATTCATTCTTTTTGCTGATGATTCAAATATATTTTTCTCACATCATGATCCAAAACAATTGACGCAAATGTTAAATAAAGAACTTAAAAACGTTGCAAATTGGATAAAAGCAAACAAATTATCACTAAACCTTGATAAAACTAGTTATATGCTGTTTAGTAATAAATTTGAAGCTTTACCAAATGATGTAATTTTTGATGGTACTGTCATCCAAAGGGTCCGATCAACTCGATTCCTTGGGCTAATCATAGATGACAAGCTTTCCTGGAAACCGCACGTGGACAATGTCTGCAAAATCATTGCTCGAAATACTGGGATCCTTGGTAAATTAAAACAATTCTTACCACACACTATTATGTTATCCTTGTATTCTACATTAATCCTCCCTTACTTAAATTATGGACTTATTGCTTGGGGTAATGCAACAATTTGGCTGATCGATAGACTATTTATATTGCAAAAAAGAGCTATTCGTGTAATAAATAATGCAGATTTCCGGGCACATACAAATAATCTATTCTTGAAAAATAAAATTCTGAAAATTAAAGAACTGTACACTTTTCAACTTGGACAGTTTATGTTCAAGCTTAATACTAAACAACTACCTATGCCTCTAATTGATATGTTTTTTAAAAATAGTTCGATTCATAGTCACTTCACACGCCAAGCAAACTCTTTTCATTTACCACTGAACAGAACATCATTTGCTCAAAAAACGTTTATTTTTATGGGTCCTAAGCTATGGAATTCTTTTACAATTGATATAAAACAAAGCAATTCTATACAAATGTTCAAAAAACGACTTAAATCATTTCTCCTGAATTATTACTAAATATTTAATTCATCAATTACAAATTAAGCCTTCAGTGCTAAGAAGGAAACCTTTAATAATTTGTATACACTTTGAGTGATTCATATATTTTTTAATATTTTTTAATATGATGCATATGATTTGTATAATAATGTATATATTACATAATGTAAATATTGTTATTTGTTTGTTTGTTTGTTTGTTTTTACAAAAGAGCAATTCAGTTGCTATAAACACGTAATTACAACATTAGGGGGGCCTACATTATACAAGCTCTGCTTATCAGTTGGCCCTCCCTCCCTTTCAATTATTTATATTTCGATTTGATAATTGTCTATTGTAATTTTATAATGTTATCAATTTTTTTGTATGTACTTCAAATGTGATTATATGTTACTATGTCAATTGTATCAAAAATTGTAAATATGAAATTGAAAGTGGAAAATAAAATGATTGAATTGAATTGAATTGAATTGAAAACTGTAAAGTGTTGCTGCCCTCTACATTCGTTGATTGTAGAAAATGCGCGGCGCGGCCAGTGCATACGCATTCCCAGCCGATCAACCCAAGCGCAAGATTTTTACGCGTTAAGTGTATGTGCGCGCCATGCATGATGCGCGACTGCGCGGTAACAATTAATAAAGACAACGCTGGATCCGTGCGCTTACAAGTACGTCATGATAATAAAGTAAATCAAATGCGCGCCAATTGCCGATGCAGAATCGGCTTTCTGTTTACACGTAGAAAAAAAGCCGATTCTGCATCGGCTCGCAGTTCTGAACCTACTACTTTGGTGGTGCAAAATTGCCGATTCTGCACCGAGAGCCGATGCAAGTTCATCGCGTTTACACGCAACAAAAAGCCGATCGTGTTTACACGCTGCATCGGCTCGCGGTTTAGAACCGCGAGCCGATGCAGCGTGTAAACACGGTATATGTCACAGTGATATTGCTTAGCAAGGATTACCTCGCCAGGTTCGTGAATAATCTGACATCAGAAGTAATTATACTTGTAAGCAACAGGCATATAAATTCTTCCAAATAGAAGCTCAAATTACACATTATACAGCTGTAGGTAATAAAAATATTAACTGGCTCTTCTTTTCTTTCTTTCTTGCCCTTTAATGAACCATATTGCCCTCGTCTAAAGACTCAGACCAATATGATTCTGTTGCGGGAGCATATTTGATGTCCCCATCAAGGCCAGTCAATACATGTATTATATGAATTTTTTTTTTCTTCTTCGAAAGTTAAATTTTGTCCGTGTTTTAAACGCAGGATAAGACACTGCATTTCGTACGGGTTGGAAAATGGCACACCTTGAATGTAAGGTGGAAGCTCAGCAAAGGGTAAATTAGTCCCATGCAAGCTATAGAAATGCCAACAAATATCTTATCTGCTAATATTCACAACAGTATGAAGATATTGTCTTAAACATATCAACAAAACACAAATCTTTCGGATAAAAAAAAAGAAACCGGTATATGCGTCTGCGGTGGTTGCCTGGTAATAGAATTATACAACCACCTTCAGGCAAGGTTATGGAAAATGCGATGGACCTTTCGAGGTAGCTCCACACCTGCATACTTCCTCGTGGCAGTCTTCATTGCTTTTCAGTACTTGGCAGATATCCTTAGAGACTTCCCGGAGGGTCCTTAGCTGTTTATGTAATATAAATAATGTATAATTTCTTTGTGATCTAGTAATGCTATGAAGTTGTACTTCAACACATTCCTCCTTTCAATGTTCTCTCACTCGAATGTGTAACAAGTGCAGACATTCGTCGATGGTAAAACCTGAATGTCAAGATTTTTGAATTGATTTCTATACATGTGTGACGAAGGAATCGATTTTATGGTACGAACATCAGTGATTGGAAACTTGAAAGAATATTTATTGTAGAGTATAATGGTTGATTCCCCATGGTGCAAAATTGAAGTTAGGTTTTTTATTGATGGTGACTAAATGAGCCGAACGGATTATGAATATACAGTGCATGCGTCCCAGAAAAACGGAAACCGAGATTAAGCGATGATTTATCATAACTTAATCACAAATGCCGTAGGCAAATGACCTACCATTGTAAAGCTTAGAATCTCTTCTTTCATCTGATATTACTTAGATTATTCCTCATTCACACATGAGTGAGCAAAAACAATTTGAAGAAAGGATACCAAAAGCTAATTTGGCGAGGGGTATCTGATTTTCAAAAGGAAAATCACATGCCTAAGAAGTTCAATATCTGCTCTTTTATTTGATACCTTAATCACAAAAATTGGTCAAGAAGTAAAGAAGTTAAGTTCCCTCGAAACAATGCTTGTATTTCCATAATTTCATTAAATAAACGTGTTTTCACCGGTTTCCCACAGAAGCTATCGCATGGTTAACAAAAGACTTAATGCATGGCAGATCGTCAACAAAACGGAGTGTCGAGTGAGTTTGAACGCTTGCCTGTAAAACCTCTTCATTTTATGAAATTATTGAAATTTAAGCCTTATTTCAAACAACCAGAACTTTCTTTTTTCTTGACCATTTTCGGTAATTGAGGTATCTAATTAAAGAGCAGATATTGTTTTTTTTTTAATGTGGTTTTCTTTTTGAAACCCAGATACAGCCCGCCAAATGACTTTTTGGCATCCCCTCTTCAAATTGTTTTTGCTCACTCATGCGTGAATGAGAAATAATCTAAGTAATTTTAGATGAAAGAAGAGATTCTAAGCTTTATAATGGTAGGTCATTTGTCTATTGTATTTATGATTAAGTTATGATAAATCATTGATAAATCTCGGTTTCGTTTTTTCTGGGACGCACTGTATAACGGATATGAACGCTAGTACAAACATGGTTGACGCATTAATTAACTTATTATTATCTAAATTTAACATATTAATTCTGGAGCATTTGAGTGATCATAAACCGCAAAAAAAGAATTGTCAGAAAACCGAAATAGTTTTTTTTTATTTTGATTGAAAACAATTATTTACAATAGATTTTAACCCAAATTAAATGTGAATATGTAAGTTTGCATCAAATGAAACTATTCATATCTTAAAGGTTGAAAATCCCACAGTTAATACAGTTCTCTGATTTTTTTTATAAAGTTTGAAGAGATTGCAATATCTTTGAAAAGTAATCAATGTGATGTATTAAGTTCAAAATAAAATCTCTCACGGTGTATCTTTTCCTCATGATACTTAAAATTGTCGTTTAATGAGTTTTATACAAACATTTGGTTATTAGTCAGAGTCAACATACATCATTACAGCACTTTGTTTCTTTTCGTTCAAATGTAAATTCAAAATATCCACGAAGTATATTTCAACAAACTATAAATCATGGAAAAAACAATTCACCCTGTTCTTTATAAATTGTCTTACTACAAACACTCTCACACAAACACACCCCTAATAATTATCGTGTAAGACGCGCACCCACCTATTCACTAAACAACGAAACCATCCCACCCACCCAAACGTATCCCCATACATATCCCCATTCTTGTACACATCGACACATTCACCCCGCCAACATACGCACATACCCAACACACATACACACAAACATACATTCCCTGAGACGCGCACATACATTTCATAACATCAATACACACACATTCAAACGCATTACATTTCCAATACCCATTCTCACATACTCAACGTCAAACACATCTACACAAAAACACACAAACGCGCGTACACCCGCACATACACACCCTGCCCCCAACATGCCCAAACAATGGACCGTTCACAAAGTTTCTTCAGCAAGGATGAAACGAGGACTAAAAGCAGACAATGTTTGTTTTTATGTGTCAGTAATTTGACTTTTAATATAATAAGCGCCTCCTTAAGGTGTCATATTTTTTGGCAGTATTGTAACTATAATTTAACGTTGTTCTGAATGTTACATAAAAAGGTATCACGCTCTTGTGGTTATATTCTAATTTATTGTAACTATGTATCATAATTATGTATTGTACATACTTAAAATAAATTCAAATTATTATAGATCTAACGAAGATATGAAACAATAATGAACAAGTAATCTTATTAATTCTAAATCTAAACCTATTTCGTGACACTATGCAATGTATCTCGACAATAATTAATTAAATCGTGTTTTTTTTTTACATTTACGTGCAGTTCCTGGGTGCAAATATCGATTGGCGTCACAAAAATCGTCCTCTTTTTCTGCTCATTATATTAATCAATATTTTGAGATCGATTGTCAAGCATGTCAAAGGATCGCTGGAATAACCGTAGGCAACTGACGTCGATAATCTAGGATTTCCGAAGGGAAGATGATACAATAAAGAAAATAATTCGCAGCGTTTCCTTTGTCATGTTTTATTCAGGTCCAAATAGTCCCCCGGCAAAAAACCCCTATGTACTGTGGTTTTAATTGCATCGAAACAATTATGGATTGAAATAATACTGTGCAGTCTGTACACAATTCCATGCCTGACTCAATATTCAATAAAGATCAAACAGTGTGTTTTTCCTTTACAACTGATGTAAATACCCTATAATATTCGACGATATAAAATGATTGCAAACTCCGTTTTCATTTTCGTGCATAGGAAAAAAACAACAACTAATATCAATGTTAGGGCAACTCCCACAGGAAGTTGGTGACAGTCAATATTTAAAATCAGTCAAACAACCCGGAATCACTGACAATTTCATGTAAATCTGATGTGTGAAATAACAAAATGATTATATTTTAAATTTTCGCCCAAAATCTCGAAACAATAATGCCAACTTTTACGGGTGATTTCCCACTGAACTTTGACTATGTTGGGAACATTATTAGAATAACATCGTAACTTTAAAAGTTCATGAATCTAGTCACGAAACTTTGGATATAAGGGTAATCAAGCATTACTTATCGTTTTGCGTGAGTTCCAGGTCACATCATCGAAGTCAATGGTCATTAAGAAGGGGCAACACACCCAACACCCTTTGATAAAATGGACTAATCCAAATATTTTTGCTCGTTGAATACCTATGGATTTACGCGTTTAGAAATTCAAGATATCGGTTGAAAACTTGAAAATGTATTTCCATAAATATATAAATATTAAATTA
Source organism: Lytechinus pictus (assembly GCF_037042905.1). Lineage (NCBI taxonomy): Eukaryota > Metazoa > Echinodermata > Echinoidea > Temnopleuroida > Toxopneustidae > Lytechinus > Lytechinus pictus. The sequence goes on along the minus strand of NC_087245.1, from coordinate 25,838,025 downwards.
CAAAAATCCAATATTCTAACAATAAATCGATCAAGCTCTGGTTACTAGTAATAACCAATCCTTGGATATTTAATGTCCTAATCTCCTGAAACGCTTTTTTTTTCATTTATCGTGTTCGTTACTCAGTGCCCCAATTTCTGTTCACCTTGAAACCATAACTACGTGCAATGCGTGAAATATGTTTGATTGTACGATTGGGCACAAGGAAACATATCCAAATGAAATTATCATGCCGTATTAGATATGCTGATGCGGTAGTAACTATTGACAGAGAGAGAAGGTTCAATGACAGATTGAACAGGAAACTCTCCGGGAAAGGACGAGCAATTAATATAGATTACAAGCGAACAAGGTGATGATGCGGCACGTAAAAACCTTTCGTAATGAAATTTTCGTTATGATACAACGCAAAACAAAATGAAGAGAATTAGATACAATATCGCGGTTGAAGGATGGAAAGGCGATTCATAGGTTGTTTGTCACAACTCACTACAATAAAATTCAGGCTTTACATCAAACACCTGCAATCTTTCTGAACCATGACAGGTGTCATATTTTATGGAGAGAACACCCAACTCTCATCTACATTCGCATTCACGATATCTTTATCTACAAATTTAAGCACGCAACAAGGCAGGAGGTCTGATCTTAATCATCTTTAATAATTTGTAATAATTACCAACACTCTTTCTATTAGAATCGAAACTACGTATAGGGTTCTCTGAAGAATATAATTCGTAAATCAGATTGTTTAAACAGTTGTCATTGTGGTGACTTTGGCAATAAAATCATAATACAAATCCTAGATTTTGAGAGCAAATATCAAATATCGCCTGCGGCAAATCGACTTATGAAAGAGTTTCCACCCTAAAACCGTGTATAAGTCAAACATGCATTTTATTGTGTGAAATGTTAGATACAAGTTTCAAGGATTCTCACATGTCTGCCAATTGTCAAAAATAGAAATAAGATTTGTGGAAATATGAGGATGTTTGTTTTAATTCCTAAAATAGACTTACAGAGATTATAATGTCTATAAATACTTGAAGTTTTGTTATGGGATGAAGTAGCCTTTGGAGTATCAAGTGGAATATACAATTTCTATTTATAAACAGAAGTTTTCGAGTTACATATTTTTAGTTGTGTCTGCATTTGTTTAACAGTAAACGAATACAAACATCCTCGTCTCGAACATGATATCGACTGCATCCGGACAACCGGGAGGGCGAGGGGTTGTCACTAAAGGACTGAAGAGGTACCCATGCTCGTCCAACCACTTCAAAATTGGACCCTAAATGGCGTAATCCTTGGTGTCGCGAAATGGCGTATGATTATGTAAAATATAACCCTAAATATCATAAATAGCGTAATATTATGTCAAATGTACCCATTTAATGGTGACCGCGCCACCATAGGGGCATCAGGGCTACCAACACGCACGAGAAAAAAATGTATACTGTGTATTAATTGTATGTAGGGCCTATGTACTGCGCCCCGGGACCGCGCCACACCAAGTCTTTGAGCGAACGCTCGAACTTGAGCATAATCGCCCGGCGCGCGATATAAAGATAAACGTCGAATGACCAGCGAAAAATTAACCATTTCTCTTTAAAAAAAAGTCGGTAAGACTGAAAAATAACCATTCCAAAAAACGTAATCGATGCCTTGGCTCGGAAATCCGAACCTTTAATCGATGTTTTTGGATAAACATGGATACCATTTCAGCTCGTGAGAACACACCCCCTCTGGACATCTAAAGGCCACCGCACACCTTACGACCCGACCGGTCGCCGACTGGCTTGCGACTCAGTGAGGGGAGATGAATCGCAAGGCAGTCATAAGCCTCGACACCGCACACCTTGCGATCCGATCTGCGACTCACGCATGCGCTTTTTGCTTTTTGGCATAACAACAAAGAGAATGCGTTTACTACTGCGTATGCGCGTTGTTTATCATATACGCGTCGTGCAACTCTGCTGTCTGATTGGCTGGAATTTGGATTGAGCTTGCGATCCAGTCATAAGGATTCGACATGTCAAATCCTTCCGATTTTCCTTGCGACTTGTCTCTGACCGGTCTGCGACTCTGAAGCTGACATGCGCTGTGACGTCACATCTCCCCTCACTCAGTCGCAAGCCAGTCGGCGACTGGTCGGGTCGTAAGGTGTGCGGTGGCCTTAAGATACCCGCAGGAATGCTAGGACTTACTATATGATATATTCCCTCTATGACAACCCTAGACGATTTTGTTCAAGGATGAATAACCTCAGACAACTACCCCAAAACAAAACTACATTAATAATGATGATAACTCCTTTCAGAGGCCGTCATCAATTCAAGACCATTGTCGCTTTGTTCCAACTCATCTTGCAACACCGTACGCACGTGGGGTGGTGGGGTAAATTGGGAGGAAACCCATGCGTACGTCGCACGCACGGTCACTCCCATTTCATCAGACAGTCAACATGCTCAGCAGTACGCAGAAAACGTACGGTGACATTTGAGCATCTTGGACAAACGCTGCGTGTGGTTACGTACTGTTATCAATACGCAAGTGATACCTAGGTCATCGTACCTCCTCTACGTGCTCCTTACGTCAAATGTATAATAGGCAAATCGAGGCGGTACCTGATGCGTCGGTTTGTGCCGCGGGCGAGACAAAGAACGGGGGCTTTGGAGCGGGCGTATTGCAAAAAGGAGGGTCCTCGGAACGGGTTTCGGAACTATGAAAACGGGGTTCCTTGGAGCGGGTCGCCTGCGTGTGAGTGCGCATGCATCCCTATGGAACGGGCATACGTGCATGCAGCTAGCCCGGCGACACGGGCGCCGGGTGCGCTCGCGCAGAGGCGATGGTCGGACATCGCTCTGCGTCCGCTTTTCACCAAAATTACAGCTCATTGTAGCGGATCAGTGCGGCCGGAACGGCGTAACGAAAAATATGCGAAGTTTTGAAACGAATTTTTTTCTTCGTTTTTCTCGATAAATAAGAAGAAAATGCTATCCTTTGGAGCGGCTTTCTTTGTTTTTTTTTCAGTAAGATAAATATACTATGCCTTGCAACGGAAATCTGATTGTTAAAGTGGGCGTCCCCTCCGCGGCACATACTCACCACGTATACCGAGTGCCCCCCCCCCCCCGGGGGGGGGGGTTGCAACTCACAATGCACCTCCGTCCGTGTGATCTATGGCGAATTTTGTAGAATAGTCCGCCCTTTTTAATCAAACACTCAGGAGTACACAGAAAACACATGATAGCTATTTTGGACATGTCCCAGAAAAGCTGCATTCGGCTACGTGTTTTTTTGTTTTTGTTTTTATAAACGTAAGTGAATCACTATTTACGTCGAACGCACAAGCAAATAGAGAAGGTTTTAAACGGAGCAGTGCCATGTACCCAGTCGGCCGTGCGCAGAAAGTGCCTTGCACATGCGGCGCTGCACGTTCGCCTACTACAAAAAGACCATAATATGAATTAACATAAATTATGCAGAATAGCAATTGAAATTGAAATGAGTAAATGCTGTATCCATTAGCTTGAAAGCCTTGTAAATGTTGCCGGAGAGGGGGTCTATAAAGCTCTTTCTTTCTGCCCTTTCTCAAGGTAAAAAAAAAAAAAACGTAATTTGAATGATGATTCCAGTGAAAAATAAGGACAATGACGAATTTCAGCACGTGTGAAACCAAACTAGAATCACGAAAGCTAATCACAATCACGAATTCAAATTCTACTCCGGTGGTGAATTCAAGTAAGGTTTCACTCAAATTACGGTTCGAATTTTACGTGTGAAAGCCTTGTCCTCCCAAACATCTTTTGGGGGCGGAGCTTACTTTCTCCTTTCAAGCACTTCCGTAGATAATACAATTGTCATGCACTCGTCGTATCGATGCAGTGCTTTGATTGACAAGTAACCAAGGACACATACCGCCTTCGCTCGGGAATTCGAATTCAAATCACAGTTTTCGAGTTAGCGTGTGAAAGGTCCGATGATTCTAAAGACGAAATGCAATCAATACAATGATGATTCAAGTTTCGCGTGTGAAAAGGCCCTTAGACACTTCTCTCCTGCAAGAGCTTAAATGATTTTTACGAAGGATTCGAGTATGACAAGCCAAATTCGATAAGTGCGTCTGAATGTGCATGCGATTTAACTTTCGCATTTGAAATGTCAGTATCAAGTCATTAGAAGAGACATGGGAAGATGAGTAACGTTTCAGAGAAACACCCCCGTTCAGATAAAGGCTACCCGTCGGAAATGTCTTTTTAAATGGTATCTCAATCCCTAGTTTGAATCCAGCTTAAATTATTTCAGCGTTTTTTTATCATAAAAAACACCCCCACAGTTTGAACGACCCTTGACCTTTGACAATATTTGTGTTCATATTCAAACCTAAAATTAATATCATTTCAGGAAGATGGTAAACTGCATGTAACATGTGTTAAAATAATTTGTTAACGCTGCAACATCTTTCCAGAAAATTAAAACAATGGGAAAATGCAGTATATATATTTGTATCGACACACTATACTCGATGTTTTGATTCACGTGAACATCTTTGATATCAAACGCTGTTACTGTTTTAGTTTTCCTGACTTATATCTTGTTATCTACATATACATGTACAATATACAACATCTATGGCGTAGATTTGTTGCTGTTTTTTTTATTTAAGAAATATTTGTATTACCTTCTGTTTGCTATCATTTCTCATACCTCCCAAATCGATTTAAATTTGGTTTAGTTTCATGTCTTTATCCTTTGTACCCTTATACTACAAGGTTGCAGACAAATATTCTTAAATGACACTTTAATCGTTTCACTTTATTTCACCCTGTATGGCATTGTCTCCAAACGTCTCAGCTGATGCCTTGTGTCATTTTGGCTGAAGTCGGTATAATCCTACAAATATCGACTTTTGATCGCAGACGAATTATTAAAACGTCTACAGTAGTCCATGATTTGAAAACCCTCGATTCGTTTGCCATTTCAACATTGGTGATTAAGGGCAATAAAGATGATTCGGTCAATTGAATACAAAAGTAATGACCAGGAACGTTCATGTTTGATATTCTAAGTACATTACCATGTTGGTATTCCCACTATTTACATCTTACGACGTTTAAATACAGGAGCGGCTCCATGGTATATTGTTAAGCAGGGTCAGATATATAATAATAATCTCATCAAAATCGGGTGTGAAGTAGGTTATTCATTTTCGATTTAAAAATCACAAAAACAAAATAGTGATATTAATTCATTGGTGGAATACAAGAATGTCACCGACTTACTTTATCATTTGCATCTTATCAAGTAAAACTTTTTCCGATTAAATAAAAATGTGAAACTTGGTTTAACTCGGCACCAACGTGAAATTCATAATCAATGTAATTAAGTTGGAATGAGAGAAACATTTTTTTTAAATCGCCAAATCTACAACAATTAAATTATTTAATATTACGAAGTTAGGCATAGAAAAACAAGGAGTGCTCATGTCACGTCATAGGCTCTGCTATTTGCATAGAGAAATGGGTGTGCATACAACGTGATATGTGATTACGGTTGAAACTTTAAAATGTCGTCACTTTCTTATCTCGCATCTAATTTTGATTAAATTTTCGGTGTCATGTTTGCTCGAATTTCTCTTCTAGGTCAAGTGGACTTCTTGTTTGGAGTAGATCTGGCTGGTAAGAAGAAGATTACATATATCTGCTGATGTGAATAATTTCCCATCCAATGTATTAAAACAACTGTATCCAAATTTAAGCTTCCTGGAAAGGTTACCAAGTTCGCGGGCATCCTTATCTATTACGAGGTTTCCATGAATGGTCTAAGAATAAATGTTTGTAATATTTATTTTTTGACCATGTTTGAGCCACGTAATGAACATACACCTCTTGTTTTTGCCCTTTACAATTTAGATACATCTTAATCAATCGAAAGCATTATCCGCTGACCCTATAATTGTACAATTTAATTGGCACACTACGAGGCCATTATCAACAAGAACGGGACGCCTTCCCTATTAGTGCTTCGAAAGATTTCAATCTGAACCATGTTAACCAGAGACTGTTTTGTAAAACGGAATGGTATGAGAAAAGGAAATGAGCTGTGCCAGTTTTAATTATTGTGCATACTGCTAAGGTGTAAACCTGTCAAATGTCTTCCTTAGTTCGTCTGATGGTGTGGTTACGGCATATGTGAGTGGGTTATTAGCCTACTACCATTTACCACTTGATTATATTAATATTGGTAGACTCCCCTAGGGTGCTTCCTATGACTACTTGCTTTTATAACACTTATGTTCTCCTACCATGTCTGTGGGAGAATGGAGGGATAATAAAGGGGCTTTTAGGTTTTTTCTTCTAGCCAGCCCGAACCATGCCCGAAGGAACATCATGGAACTCCCCTCATCAGGTTCTCTTTTCCACTCCAATGTAATAACTGCAATCATGCACTTCAACACGATGCTATAGTACTCGAATAAAAGATAAATGCAACTGCTCTCTTTGTACTGGAAGTGACTTCAATGGAAAAGATCGTTGCCATTGGTGTTCATGGTAAAGAATACGATTACGTTTATTTAAGTTTTAAAGATAGTTTTATTATTTCTATGTCAAGTAAATAATACCGATATTTCAAATGTTTGGAATCCTTGGATGGTAACGTTAACATTCCAACGCTTGTAATTAAAATAATTTTGATTACAAGCGCTGAAATGTGAACGTTGGAAGGTGAGGCTTAAATAATCATTAACAACATGACAATCTTTTTATTTTCATTTTTAAGAAAAAGGTTTGAAAGGGATTACCATACGGCATCATTGTATTACTGATTAATAATTCATATGAAGATGATAATTGGCTAGTTTATGTCTAGTCAGTTGCGTAATGAACCAAAAAATTTGAGGGGGCACAACGTGGCGTATGTGGGAGTACTTAAATCTTGCGAGGGAGGAAAGCAAGCAAATGTAAATTATGGCCTTTTGTAAATTAAAATATAATTTTGTAATGGATTTTGAAATACCATTTAACAAAAAGTATCCTTCATCCTTTCTTTTTCTTTTCTCATTTTTAGGTGGTCTGTCATTAAGATGACAGATCACCTATTATATTCGTCAGAATTTTCTTTATTTTTATTGCCAAATCTTTGTCCACCTCTATCTCAAAATCGGGCATGTCAATTTCCTTGATTTTCATGTCATGTATGGGCATCATTATGGACATGGGAATCGAAACTTTTCAAGGTTATCAAATCATGATGACGTCATCTAGGCGCCATTTTGTAAAATTAAATGATTGATCATATCATCGCAACTAATCATCAAAAATCATCCATATTTGCATCATATCAATTTCAGGTGACAGGTCATCAGGACATATCATCAGAGGTCATGCAAAGGTCACGACGCGCACGTACGCGCGCGTCAAAATTTTGAATTTCCCCAAATCGACCATGGTCAAGTTTGGGTACGTTTCTGGTCATTTTGAGCATGTCAAGAATTTGCGCGCGCACAGGTATGCGTGCGCGTTCTTGCACCTACCATCGTTATGCATCTTCGAGTCATCATTTCTTTCATGTCTTTCCATTGTCCATTATCTTCTGATTAATTTGATACCTCATTCAGCCTCTTACGACCAATAATACGGGAATGCGCGTCCATTCAAATTTGCATTACGCGCGCGTAAATGGGCAAAAATATGCCTATATAAAATTCACTGTAGCTCTTCAGGGAGTCCGTTGACCCCAAATTTTTTCTCACTCTTTTATATATTCAATATCTCATTTGGAGATTTTGTAATTACGTCAATTTTAAGTTATTAGTGAAAATTACATATTTCCGCAACAAACGTCAACGTACTTGACCGTATCTTCGTTATTACTGGTCAGTTTTCTTCCAAATTTTGATATGATATAGTGAAGACAATTCTCTACAAATAACGTGGAATAATTTTGACTTTTGACCACAGTATCAATGTGTTATGATGTGTTTAAATTTTTGCAAATTTTTTCTGGACGTAATTTTTGCGAAATTCTTTAGAGAAATGTTTTATTAACCAATTGTACAGTCTTCCTGAAAATTTCAAGCCCACTTGCCTTGAATTTTTTTATGTAGGACAATTTTTGTAATTTTTCCGGAACTTTTTAAGGGGCAATTTTAACATTGTAAAACATCATTTATGTATTTTTTAGTAAACGCTGCAATATTTAAACGCTATTGGGTTGAAAATTTTCATTCCGGACATTTTGCGGAAATTCCTGGATTTTTTTCTGCTTGTTCATTTTTACTTAATATAACATATAACAAATTTTCAGGTACCTTCTGTGAAATGAAAAAATTGTGCAATTTAGTTAATTACACATGTTCCCGAAATTTTGCGGGAAAATTGCCAGTATTTGAATCTTTTACCTGACTTTTTTCAGTAAAAATCATCAAGAAAGAATTTTCAAGTAAATGTCAAAGTCATACACAATTAATAAATGGATATTGAAAATTTTTGACGGAAAATATTATTTGAAATGTTTAAAAATTTTCAGAAATTTGGCAAACATTTACAAAAAAAATCTGGTTCTTTTATCAAATACATCACTGATGAGTTTTGATGTGAATGCTGTGAAATTATAGCATTATGAAACTTCTCATTAAAATCTATTGAAATGTAGCAGAAAATTTGAACAAAAATATTTAAGATATTTTAGCTTTTAAAAAGTATCACCTATGAATTTTCAAGTATTCTGTGAAATTAATACCCACTGACATTGTGAAATTTCGGTAAAATCGTCTGAGATTTTTGGAGAGTTTTTAAGCCGGCATTTTACGTGCTCCTAACTTTATTTCGTATTTAACATATTGCATTATCACCACCATCATTATAATCATCACGATTGTCATCACTACATTTATAATCACATTTAGCAATGGTCAAAATTTATTCCTTTGATGTCTATGATCAAGATTATCAATCATATCTGAATGATTCATTCCCGGGATTCATTTTATACAACATTAGCCGACAATGAATGAAAAATCATGACAGACCACCTAATTCGTCCGCATGACGAATTAAAATCTAGTTTTAATTTTATTCTTGGTCGTGAAAAAAATCCCACATCTCTACAACAGGTTTATACTCCCTAAAAATTTACGATTTCTCCTATTTTCTTGATTGCTTCGTTTAGGTCAAGGTCCTTTTTTCATCTACAGCCAGTAATAATTCTAAATGGTTTTTATTCTTAACGTGACAAATAATGCTGGCTATTTTTCAAGTTCATGTTAATTATATTGAATAAATAATCCCCTAAAAAAAGATCTGCAACACAAGTTTGATGGGTAATAAATTTCTTAGTGTGTGCCATAATCATATGGGAATACATACATACATACATACATATATAACAGGTACTTATATAGCGCTTTATCAAAAATATGATCAAAGCGCCTTACAATAAATAACAAATAATAATAATAATGAAATTACATTAAACAGCACTTAAAAATATATCTACGGGGACTGGTGCCTGATCTTAATGCCCTGTTCACCCGCAGTTTGAGGAACTTGCCCAGAAGGCAATCCGGCAGGTTCATAACTCACAAGGGCTCTAAAAACACCAGGCCTAAGCTAAACCCTAACAAAAAAAAACCAACTTACGAAAGAGAACTTAACATGAATATTTAAACCAATAGTTACACAAAAAATCATATAAGGAGAAAAAAATTCAACGAGCAAATAAATGTGTTTTAAGCAGAGATTTATATGTTTTTAACTTGTCAGCAGATCTTAGTGTTACAGGCAGTTTATTCCATAATTTTGGCACAAAAAAATGGTATAAGGATGTGCCATCTGCTTTGATTATGTAATCATGGAATGTGCAGTTACCGTGAACATAGAGGAGAGTCAGAATTGAAATGATGCAAAATGCATTGTTTTCTATTTTAACCAGAGTCTCAATTTCTTTAGAATGTTACCCATGCAGGTGACAGTGAATGCTTTGCAAAAAAAAACAGTTGTGACATTAAGGCTGAAAAGAGTGGTTTGTGTTGTTGAGGAAATGCGTTTGGACTTTTTGCATGCGTGATCGAGTGTATCAGATGAAAACCAACATTCTCATTTTTTTATACTTAACATCTTAAAACTTTTTGAAATGACAGGCTTCAACAGGCTTCAATTCCAAACACATTCATTCCATTACGTAATTGAAAATAAACCATGTGTGGACTTCCACGCATCAGTGCATCAACATCATTTAAGTTTAGTCCATCTTCGAAACATAATATTCACTAATAGAAACTATGAATTTTGCAACATTATGTATTCCATGATAAAATTAGCATTACACATGACACATCATTGTAAAGGGGAATAATCATGCTTTCTTATGATACCATTTTCATATTTTATGATGGAACACTAAGAAAGTTATTAAATGATATACACATAGGTATGTACTATCTAGCCACGAGTACACTTCCTCTCACTTGGGCAGTAATGACATTTGGAATTGGTATCAATATTTAATTCATTAGAAGGAAATGCTTAATATTACGGTTACCCAAAGCATCTGTTTTTTTATTGCCTATTAGAATGGATTGAACATTATTAAATCTTTACCACAAATTAAATATTTCATTCAAATGCACATCTTTTAAACATCATATTCAATAGAACCGTCGCAATATTCTTTATAGACATAACTCTACCGTTAAAAAATAATGGATAGGGGAGGTGTGAATCATCTTATAATGTCATCCAGTTTTACTTGGAAAATGTTAAATTGTCAATTGTATCTTTGATCCAGACTGCCTTTGGGAAAGCATTACGATACAATCAATTTTGTTCAGCCATTTATGATCGTGAGATGTTTATGGGATAGACATTAGGGCTCCACTCTGTGTCAAAGTCGATAATCACACGTGGAAAGTGAATTTGTTATGACTACTTTCCTCTTTTAAGAAATGCATTCATTCATTTATTTGACTAGACGGGTATTGCGCCCAAGGTCCATCGTTAAGTAAGAACAGAAATGGATTCCTCGCCATGTAGTATTCAACTGGAGCCGTAAAGATTCCATATTTTCAATTTTCAGAAGAGACAGAGAAATACCTTATATGTCTTCATCCTCTATTTCTCTTTTCTCTTTTAACTTTTCTTCGCTTCTGCGACCTTTATCTTAGCTTTTGCAACGTTCAGATATTGGATTTTAGTGTTTCATTTCTGATAAATAATAATAAAATAATAATAATAATAATGATAAAGATAAATCATGTAATACCGTCTATCTAGTAACTACTGATAAATGATCAAAGTAAAACTATTTGTAGATGGCATGAACTTAATATACAAAGTAACACAGACATTTCTCTTTTCTTATATCATTTGCTCTTTTACAAGCCAGCATTTTTTTTTAATGATTTCTTTTTGGAATTGACTTGTAATTTCGAAACCCTCAAGCTACACAGGGAGGAGCAGGAGGTGGGCAGGTGATCACCCCTATTTTTCAACAAGTGAAAGAAGAGCTTCACAACCCGCGGGTCGTGTGGTCCAGTGGTTAGAGCATTGGACTCATAATCGCATAGTTGAGAGTTCGAATCCCTACTCTGCCAGTGTCTCCACTTTGATAAGAAGGCCCGTGAGTAATAACTGCCGCCTATAAGTCAGCCACTATGACTTATTGAAGACTGATTAGATGCCAGATGTGGTTACGATCTCAAAATGAGTTCGAACAGAACCCAATGAAATTACCACCAAAGTGTTTGTTTGTATACATAAAAGTATGTGCCAAATAGCTCTGGAAAAAAATGCGAATTGCTGAGAAATGAGAAAAATAACCACGGAATTCCATCAAATGTCGGGTATTATATCAATATCAATACACTGTCCAACATATGCTTTTCTGTATTAGTAATCATCAGAATTATCGACTTTGAGCTAAGATTTCATGATTTTACAAAGATAAGTTTACATCAATTTACCAGATCGAGATGTGTGATAATATTTTGACAATTAACCTTGATTTAAAAGACTTTCTCATGAAATGAATGTTTGCTGCAACTATTGTCTTTTACCTTTAACCTAGACGTAAAATGTTAACTAGGTAATTGGTTATATACCAGCTTGGCGTTTACCAGCAAAACGCTGTCCTGCCGAGTTGCAGTAAACAGAGGGGTGGAAGGGTACCTAGCGGGATTCTATTCCTTGGAACGCTGAGCGCGTAACAGTAACTGCAAAAATTATGATAATGTAATAATGTTGCATGTATTGTAGAGCGCTTAGAGATTTCTGAAAAATTATGTATTAGGCGCTATATAAACGCAATTCTGTATCATATGTTTTCTAACCGATTGAATAAATATCAGAAATTTAATATATTATTACGCATCGGTTCTCATATTAGTTTCTTTTCCACTTAGCCGCGCTTGGAAACGTTGGTCGAAAGCGCTACTCATGTATAAATATCAGTTATATTAAATATTATCATTATTATCAATATTATGATTATAATCATTTTTATTATCAATTATAATAATTTTCATTCTTAGTAATAGTAGAGGTTGAAATTGTCATTTTAATTGTTTTAAATCGGATAGCGGATACAATGTGTGCTGCCCATCGAATTTAGACATGCATTTAATTTTGCTTTTATAAAGAATCGAATAATAGATTCGTGTGCGCTCGTATTAGGGAATCTGGGTGTGTGTGTCAATGTGGGATGGATTCTTAATTACCATATAAAGGTGATGTAAGTTTAGTCAGCTTTTCAAGCTACACTCCTCCGACACTTCTAATGGATGGTAAGTGAGATTGAAAACAAACATCCGCGGATCTGTGTTCGGGAAGATAACGAAATTTGAACCGTCTTTCGCTTCGTTCTTTAAAGTCTTGTTGGACGAGAATTTGTGTTCCATGATATAATACCATGAACAAGGTGATATATGGGCAAGTCGCCATAAAGGTTGAATAAATTCTACCATGTATTTTCTTTGGAAATGACTTAAAATATCATAGTGTTCCATGTAAAGGCCTACATAAGACATGCAGTTTTAGCTGATGCTGTTTGTGTGATCTAGATAGGTGGTTCATAAGAGAAAACATATTATTTGTTACCATGCGGAAACTACATTCTTTTGAACAATATTTGGACCTTGGTCTAGGCATGGTCTAGGTAACTGTTCGAGGGATGTCAGACGCCCCTTTCTGACGATCTACCTCGTTAACTCTTGTTTTGTGTTATGTATAACTGGACTACTTACTTCCATTGTAACTGACTTATTTCCATGTGTTCATTGGGGTTAAGTAGTGCCGTGTGAGGGGGTTTTCAACGGGACCAAGGGCCACTCATGACCGATAAGCTTTTTAATCACAGTCTGATCCTGATACATTTCAGGGGTGAAAATTATAGGCTCAAAGGAGTTTGTGGAGATGTAGCATAAAGATATCAATATATCATATTTCGGTAAAAATAAAAAATTGTAATAAAAATGTATATCACATTATACTGTAACGTATGATGCTATGTCAGATTATGGTTGTATATTTATCTTTGAAATGACATTTGCAGGCAATTCGAGTCCATGTGCAGAAAAAATTGTAAAGATGCTTACACCAAGGAGGCTAAGACGTAAGACTTGTTCCTAATATAGAACCTCCTTATACACAGCAAAAACTGTAGTGTTAACCGGTGTACATAGAGGACTACACCAGTTCTTTTACTCCGTTGTTAAATTGACGGTGTTAGTTTAACACCTATAGGTGTTATTACAACACATTTGGTTGTTACATATTCACTTTTTTGGTGTTATGTTCAATCTCTAGGGTGTAATTTTAACACCTCAAGGTGTGATCCTCTATAAACACCAACTGGTGTCAGTTTTAGCGTCATCGTTTTTACAGTGTAATGAGCACCTGTGTAACATGATCGTTCCTTCTACAGATAGGAAGTGAAACCATTTCCTTTGAACCCTACGTCTCATTTGAATGTGCCCCTGCAATTTGATAGGTCCGAATATTGTATAATCATATCTCCATGGTATAATATAGTATACGTCTGAAATGTTATGATAGTAACCGGGGATTTACCCTTTAGCAGCATGAGCAGTGGACGCTATCAATACGTGGAATGAGATATTTCCACTAATAGGAAATCAATTTATTACGTCATATCAAATGGCAAACATCATACTTGATATAAAAAAAGTTATTTATATTCAATCACCATGATAACATCGAACTTTCGTGCCATACCCTCTCAAATGATTATTTCTTTCAAAGGATTCGATCACTTTACATCGTGAATTCGAGTTTAACTTTAAGATGATTAATTTGAGATGTTAAAGAACTTTTCATTATGGGGTAATGGTTACTTGGCTCCAGATGGCTAACCACAAAAATCGTAAGCCCATAAACTGTCTAGAAACAGGACAGAGAAGGAGAATAATGGCGTGGTTGCCTCTTGTACTTTAAAAGAGCAGCGGAATTATAATATGTATTAGTTTTTTTGTCTGGCATGCATAGTAGAGAGAGATTACAGACACCGCTTTTTCGACGACGAAGTCAACATTAAAATCTCAGCCAAGGTTAAGTGTTTGAAATATCATCATGTCTTTGAAAGTATATGGATCTAGTTCATGAACATTCTGCCTGAGCTTTAAGTCACGTGACCAATGTCAAAGGTCATTTAGGATCAATTAACTTTTTCTACACACAAAAAACAGAAACTTGCATGTGTTAGTAATCGTACTCAAATGTCAAAATAATTTTGACACTATAGCGACATACTTTGATGAGTACTTTCACTCAATGAAGGTACTTTGAAAACTCATCTTGTCGAGTATATTTCATTTGACACTATAGTGACACATCAAGTGAGTAAATTTGAATAACTCAATCTAATGAGTAACTTAACCCAGTGTAATGAGTATGTTTAAAGTATATTTACTGACTTTTTGAGTATGTGAGCATATTACACACTTGATTAGTTTTAGCGATAATCTGACGATTAACTGCGCTGAGAAAATGAGTAGTATATGACTCTTGTATGTGAGTTTTGGGGTGTTGAGATCATGCATCCAAGTAATTTTACTCGGATCTCGCGTTAATTGCTTGCGCGCACACGTGATACCGGCCAAATGTGCAGAGCATGAAGACTTTTCTGGTAAGTTCTACATGTCTTTTTATTTATTTTCCCCCTTTTCTTCTATAATTACTTTTCTTGACAATAATAGCTTAGACCTACATGTATGGGGCAAACATAAATGCTATTTATGGTGACAACAGGGTGCATTCTCATCCATCCGAGGCTCACGCCTCTCGGTTTGGGTAACCACTCACCAGCCTGTTGTTGCGCCGCTACCCCGGGGCCAGAAGGGAGTGAAGGCCAGTGTGCCGCTACGATTGCTGGAGTCATTTATGAGGAGGGCAAATAAGTGACATCGTCCATGTAGAACTTACCAGAAAAGTCTTCATGCTCTGCACATTTGGCCGGTATCACGTGTGCGCGCAAGCAATTAACGCGAGATCCGAGTAAAATTACTTGGATGCATGATCTCAACACCCCAAAACTCACATACAAGAGTCATATACTACTCATTTTCTCAGCGCAGTTAATCGTCAGATTATCGCTTTACCTGGCTGTGAGTTTTTTCACCCGTTCTGCTATCATACCTTACAAACTTGAAGAAAAACTCATTTGTACGGATTGTTTTACATACTTTCACTGACAGGGATACTCAAGAAAAGTAGTTAATAAGTAATGTCCTTGAAAAAAAAACAGGTGTAACAGAAACACCAAAGAATGTAAATGTAACAACCAAATGTGTTGCAATAACACCTATAGGTGTTAGACGAACACTGTCAATTTAACACCGTAATTTAACGTGTAAAATAATTGGTGTGGTACTCTATGTACACAGGTTAACACCACAGTTTTTGCTGTGCAGAGGCACTCCTCTTGTTTCATTATCAGCGTTCTTCACTGCTGACGATTCTTACAGATTTTTAGCTTGTTTGCACGCATGATAACAAGAGGATGTCCGAGAGTACATGTAGATGCATGTTGTGTATTTACATGTGCAAGGAACAGAAATGTCGATCAGTGCCCAGTCCTACAAAGAGTTGTGATCGATCCCATACATTAATCTACAGTTCCCATCAAGGTATGCACCAGATTGCACAATTGTATTAAAGTCCAAAAAGGCAAATGCTCCATACCGTGGGTGGAGAGACACTCCCTCCCACACCCACTCGTCCTCCTTCCCTCAGCTCCCTCGCAATTATTGTTTCAGTCGTCTGCTTTTAAAATGTTGGCAAGTCTATTCATATTCAGAAAACATTTTGAACACATTTGCAGTTTAGCTGTTGATGATGTTGGCTTTTCATAGATGTGGTTGATCGGAACGATCCAAGATTAAAAGATTAATGGAGTTACAAGTTGATAATTTTTTAATGATGTCGTCATAAGCCTTAAAAAATGAGGGACCTATTGAATTTATGTTATGATAAACTTGTTTAAAAAACCTGCACCATATAGCAAGTCGGGGAATAAGATTCGATATAATCTTGTATCTTGAGTATGTCATAATCATGATAATATTATATTATCAATAATATATGGTATACTGGCATTTTGTCTTTCTCTGTCACATATACTTTGTCGAGGACCCCGATATGATTCATTTTATTTGAAACCTTATTTTAATGAGATATCAATAAGCTATGTATGAAGAAAATTCCACGGGGGCAGTTGGTAAAGGGGATAGTTTTTCTGGGGCTTACAATATTACAATATTCAGGAATATTTATGGGACGATATAATGTCCGGTGTTTAGTTTCCTGGTGGTTGTAATTAGTATTCGCCTGAGGTTGTATGATTTGTGTTTTTTCTCGGCACATTTTTCAATATATGGTGTGCGCGTTTTCTATGGGTCATTCGTTATACAAAAGACAATAAAAGCGACGGAAATTTATTTGAAATAATTTAATGCTATTTGGAGGATTAACGTTTGCAAAAATCACATTTTATTTACAAGGTCCTTGTTAGGCACGCATTTACTCTACAAACTCTTCCCCAAATGTCTTCAAACATGTTCTGTTTAAGTATATATAAATCCAATATCTCCAGAACAAAATAGAATACAACACAAATGAATGAACATTTTCACTACATTTGATATAGAAGAATTCCAAATAGTTCCAAACATACAATACTGCTAAGGTATTCTTCTTGTTCATGCAGATACGGAAAAAAGAACAAAGTATCCGCTAGTCATTGAAGTGATGCACATAATATTTGTACATTTGCTCACACTCACACACCCACCCACACACGCTTGCACACCCAATCAAACACTTGCCTAAATAACCATATATCACATAACCCACAACCGTGCAAATGCAAAATAAATTTATGTTTAAAAATGAATAAGCAAATTTCTATTTCATAGATCTAGAATAGGTGTTTTCAAAATAAATTTCCATAAGAAAACCACTGACCGCTAATAATGTATATTTATCTTTGTAAGTAAGATTTATGTTTGTAAGTCAGATTTACTCTATACCTGCACATTCCTCGTGACAATATTAAACTTTGGTTTCTTAATATATCACACCTTTGAAGGATCTATGTGAAACATATTTCATGTTTTACTTATAGAAAAAAAAAGAAATTATATCCTTCATGAATTCAACGACGTATATCTAGCAGTTCTCACATGTTATACATTGTATGATATATGTTTAATTTATAACACTGTATTTTCAAAATACCAATACTACGTCCTAATGTTTTTGTTTTAGTGCGTAAGTCTGCTAAACTGAATTCTTGAATTTTAAATTATACAGCTCTGAGATGTTATAGTTACAAATAGTCATCGAAAGTTTAAATTTAATTTCCTACTCACAAGCAATATGGCTACTTCTTGAAACGTAATAGCACGAAAATACAATAGTTCAAACTCATTGTTGTATTTTATTGACAATGTACATTTTTTTACGAAAACAGAAAGAGACATTACAGATCTTGAATGGATTAAGTACATGCCGTTGTCGTTTTTTTTTATTTTCAGTACATCACAAACTATTTTTTTGTTTGAAAGCATCAAACTCGATGTGACTATAATTGATGTATATCGATTCTGTACTTTCACAAATGCGGTCACAATGTCACGCAACACATATTTCGTGGGATTTTTACCCATCTAAATTGACCTATTCTTTGATTTTATCACAAATACTTTTCGTCTCGTTGAAAGGAAGAGTGATACCCCCCTGGGGAGTTATCTTCTTCCTTAAATGGATGTTCAATCAGGTTTCAGCGTGTAAGAGATAACCCCGATAAAGACTACTGACAAACGTGAATCACCAACCAGTCACAAATGACCGCCTTAAGTGGCCAGTTTTGCTTTAAAGATAACAAATGGGATTTATTCGAATTGTGGGCAAGTTGCTTACTAACCTTGACCGTCGTAAAGTGCCAAAGTGGGTTGTCATTTGCATAGTGGCAATTAGAGCATCAATGCTAACCATGTTGACTATTTCATTCGTGTAGTGTAGCATAAGAATATACCTGAATGCCCAAATATGTATACTACTAATTAAGTGCACAATCATGACAACAACCAACCAAATATTTACAAATAATTTCTTTGCCGATTGTGACCGCCAGTTCAGTTTTTATTTTTCAATTATGGTAAATACCAGTAATCACAATACCGTCGTTTTAATGACGAAATCAGTTAAAATTCTAATCAATAATGTTATTGTACTTTTAATCTCAAAAAGAATATTTCTGTGATCTAGCACTCTCCCTATACATCAATGTTAACGTATAAATCAGTCTGTATATCTTGTCGACTGACCTCTACAATCCGCGAATAAAAATTAGCTGATTCACAGTGATCTTTGTTCGTCTTACGTTTTACCTTACAGTTTGCCTTCATTTTACCTGAATTTTTTTAACATGTATTCGTTAAATAAAAAGTATTTAAACTTAGGTAATAAACTCCAATAGGGAAACAAAAAAGGGAAACATTGCGGTAAATGTTAGAATGACATTTATAATGTAGCAAAAAAAGTTAAAGCTGCTTTAAGATAAGATCACTAATAAATACTTTCTAAATCAGTGAATAAAACACTGACAATTATTTGTAAGAAGATCGTATGACAAGGGGTAGGAATAACAGTTTATCGTGTAATGATATTATCATGGTTTTTTTCTAGGCATCTTTGATTTTAGGATACATCGACGCTCAAAAGAAAACAATATTTCATTCAATATAGGGATATCACAACTATCGGTGTAAAAGAAAATATTCAATTTTTCTTATTCACAAATTGATCATTGGAATTTGATTATTTAGCACTATTTTGAAGAAAAAAAAAAGTTGTAAGTGTGCAAATTTATTTCTTGATAGTAATTGATTGACCATCAGTTTATAGACCCGATCTATAATTAAGTGAAATATCTATTTTAAAACGCAACAAAATTTAACAACAATTGTAGATTATTATCGGTGTTAAGTCAAGTTGCTGGAATTGAAATGCTGCAATGATGATTTTCATTAAGAAACGGTGATACTTCAGGGAATTATATACTTTGATAACACAATGTATTAATGAACATAATAGGCATTAATGAATAGAAAGAAGATCAACGTATGTAAAGGACATTCTAATGCTACAGGATAAATGACAACATTTATATCTAACTAATATTGGGATTTGTTGTACATCTACGTGAATTACATTCATCAAGGCAGCTTCTATTCTAAAAGGAAATTAATGATTTAAGTTTAAAATGAGAAAAAAAAATCAAGCACAGACAAATTGCATTTACAGGATTCTATATCAGTACTTTTCGATATGGACAATAAGTACCTTGGATCTTCGATAAGATCTCTTATTACAATTCAACAGATCTTTCGAATTACCAAAAGCAACCATCGGATCACTTCAATATTCGTAAGTAAATCACTAAGTCTGCTAGAATTTGGCGTTTCACAAAAGATAATAATTGACTAGTAAATATTCATTCAGAAAATAGTATCTCAATTGTAGTTTACATTTTGTTTTCTAATGTATAAAGCAACAATGAAAATAATTCAAAGAAAATGAAAGCATAGGCCTATACCAGTGTCAAAATGGCCTCAGGTCGTAATTATAAAAAGGGTACCGACTATTTGAAGAAGACCATCTTTTCCTTTTCCACCTTTCATCATCCTGATGTTGTGATGCCAATTCTGCTATCCTCTGTAGAATAGGTGTAAATGAATCATGATATGACGGTGCTGACCTGACTGGGGATCTTTTACCATAATATTGGATGCCAATGGTCGGGTCTCTGCACCTAATCTCGAGAATCTTACACGTACAGTCGGTTCGGAGGTTGCAGCCTTCTGTCCGACGACAACAAGCCCTATCTGCGAGGCTGATCCCGGGTAGGCACACGAGGAGCACCAATGAAATTACAAACAGCACCCGCGGAATCTGCGAGGGAACGCCCCGAGTCATCTCCTAATGACGGCAAAGGGTGGTACATCCAGTCAACGTAGAAGAGATATGTAAGAAAAATCAGAGAGAGAGGGAAAAAAAATGAATAACCATAAAATACTTTGATACGAAGATACTCTCAATACTTCAATTCTGAAGATACTGAATATACTGAAGGTAGTCTGCTGTGTTTATCCCTTCATTCGAGTTAAGGGATCTGAAAGTGCAATCTATGATACCTTGTATACTGAAGTCCCTCGAATTGAAGCAGCAGGTTTTATATATGCTAGTCTTTGCGTGGAGACCCACCTGAAGTTTCAATCAGGGTCTGTGCCTGCAGACTAACCGACGAATGCAATGCACCAGGCAGTGTTTCATGAAAGAAATTGTTGGATGTTTTGTCCGACGAGTCCCATTTTATCCGTCAGTTGCCTTAGTAACAGTGCTTTTCAGTCAATCAAAATCATAGAAAGTTGTCAGACCAGACAACCTGTCGTGAAAAATTCTGATGAAACTCTCCCCTTTGATGAAACCCCTTTTCTTTTACAACTAATGCATTAGTTTTACGTTAATAGTGCTCCAGCCTAACTGAAATACACCTGCCAAAAATTAATAACTCAACCATCTTAAAGACAGGAATATATATATATATATACATATATATATATATATATATATATATATATATATATATATATATATATATATATATAAAGATTACACAACACTACTCTGAATTTTTTCTATTGATGGGAACATCAATAGAACATACCAATGCCACAGTCACATTAACGAAACCGACCCCAAAACCCACCAATGCATGCCATTGTAAATAAAGTATTAAGGCCCTGAACGGTCGGGATTCTGTTTCGTGGCGTGACTGTGGCATCATTACCAAGAGGGGATGGATTAGAGAACAGTGATTCAATCAAATTACATATATTAATAAAACCATGATTATATGAACGCATGTTCTAGATAACAATCACTGATCAAAGAAGTATTGAATGATTTACAGGCAAAGTCATACTGTAGAATTTGAAAAAAAAAAACGATCAAATCGGATTCTCTATAAATTGATTCACATTAAAAAACAATTATTGTTATTTACTGACAGAACATAAGAAAATAGAGTAAAATACTAACATGGTCAAAACTTTTTTTGCTAAGCAGATCTAATTATTTCATGCTTATTTTATATGGATTGTTTTTTTTTCAGATCATAGATATGATTTGAGTACAAGTTAGAAATCTCTTGATGTACGAATCTTTCCCAACAAGTATTTCGTATGTTTTAGAAATGCAATATATTGACACATTAATAAACACTCTCGCCTAATAAAATCAAATAAAACTAGTAATACATAACTCATAAAGAACGGACTATAAAACGTAATATGCATTGCATGACAAAAGGGGTAAACCCCCAACAACACAGACAATCGATGCATTGACACCACATAATAAGTTTCATAGAAACTCCATGAACATTTTGTATGGCGGAAGGAGACAAAATTAGACACACTTTAATCCCTTAACCGCTATCATTTCAACACGTCCAGAAATCAAATCGCATTACAACAAGAAGAAAATGTATACAGTGAAAATTCAATATGTACGCCTATAAAAAAAAAATTTGGAAAATAATCTAGAATATGTATTCCATTTGCATTGAGTTCAATACCAAAGAAAGGGAGAAAAGAAAAAGAAACGAGAAAGGCAAACAAATCTTTAGGGAGATTCTCACAGATACAATTTCTTTTGATTCTGTGAAGTTTTTCGTTCAAGAATACGAGATGGGTTTTTTTCTGCGAACTTGCGCATACAATGTGGTTATAAGAAAGCAATATATTTATTCATTGGCTACATGTGCGTTGTGACGGTATGAGCGGTGTGCAATTGCATTACTTTGAGCGATCGTTAGCATCCAGGTATCCTTTCAACCAAATTGCTTAGCGCAATATATCCCGGGGCACATTCTATGCTGATGAAATAAAATCCTAACCCAATTTAATCTGACGTTTAATCCGAATTTACTAAAGTTCATTTATTCATGTACATGTTTGGCGGTAGGGATACCATTCATCTCATCCGGTGTCCGATCTCCAATTAGTCTACCGGAAGAAGAAAAAAAAAACTTGTTCATCTAATCTTAACTGAAATTGTATTACGAGTGTGATTAATTCCCTCCTGGAAAGGACGCAGTTGTGTTCACATAGCGGACTATGTAAAACCAATATTTACAAGTTGAAATGCTCAAATACAACATTGTGAAGATGTTTTCACACATCAACAGTGTGACTGTTCACACAGCGTCTTCACATGGTCGACTGTGTGAATATGTGAGTCACACTGTTGAAATGCTCAAATTTAACAGTGTGAAGTGGAATTCACAGTGTGGAACACACTGAACACACTGAGGGACACTGTGTTATTTCCAATAGTGTTATTGATACAACCAATAAAGATAAGGTGTGCAAGGTTAACTGAATAGTAATTTCATTTACGGTAAGTTGATGGATATTCAGATTTCCTATACAATGTGCTAAACATGGTTGAAACTGACAAGATACTGGTTTAATATCTAAGCTAGATATCATCTCTGTCTCTTCTGTCAGGAAGAAAGAAAATTTGGTGGCTTGGGTTTACTAAATACTTCAAAATGTGATTTGCTACTTATAAAAATAGGTTTCACGTTAATGGCGCAGATATATATTTTTTTAATGAGAGCGCCTTAACAAAAAATCAAGTAATAACAAAAACAACACCCGACGTCACGTGGGCGCTGAAGGACCTTGTTGCCTTATACGTTAAGCGTGGATATTTCTTTGGAAATCAAATCAATTTATAGAAATGGAATCAATAATTATTGCTAATCATAAATCGGAAATACCAATCATCTTCTAATCTGTTTGTAATGTATTCTGAGTGCGCGAAAATAGAATATCGTTCATCCATATATTTCAACGTATATATGCCAATAGTTTTACATTCTGCTAACCTGACTGGTGAATTAATAGGAGTCTGATGATGTGTCTAGCAAAGGTCATACTTAAAACAAAATCTTTTAAATCAATTTGCCTATGAAACAACTATCATCGTGATTATTCTTCAGCCCCATAAACTACAATCGATGTTAATTTTATTTATAAAGCGCTTTAAAAGCTTATTTTGATTATGATCTCACAATAACTGTACACAGTTCCGCTGCGCATCTTAAACAATGCATTTTTGATAACCTGTAAGTTTTTCGACCTGTGGAATTGATAAGAATTAAAATCTCTTACTAAGGTGAATCATTTAGCTCACAATCGTGTCAGCAATGAAACTTATCGCAACTACACATTATGACAGTGGTATATTGCCATTAAACGGTATTCTGTCACAGCAGAACCGTACCGTGGACAAAGCTACGCGCAAACCAATCAACACACAACTAACATACCTCTTACTATCATACCGCAATCGAATAGTGGTCAATCAAAAAGTGAATAAAAAGGGAATTAAAACCACTCACCACCAAACCGAACCCTCCAAATGCACCCACCCACCCTACATAAACACACACACACAAACTCCACATCGAAGACCAAGTACCCGCCAACTTCCTTCCTGTTTTGGTAGGGTCAAGTAAAACGCGGTCTTAATTTCCTTATACCTTTGTCTCTCATACTGCCCGCTATCCATCTAGCATGTATCGTACTCGTGTACCACCCTTACGAAGCGCATGGGGCTCTCCTCCGCTAATCCACATCACTGATTATCGTATTTGGTGGGGTGAGGAAGAAAATAAGTAGATTAAGTGGTGTAGACTTCTTGTTTATCGTTCATCCCTTTCTCATTGCAATCAAGGTATCACAACCTACACACGTAATTGGCGTAGGATTACCATACCGCTATTTTTTAAACATATTGAGAACAAGAACCAAAGGGCCTGGTCATGTTATACATAAGCTGTAAAATTGTACTTGATTTATATTACTTTATATTACTTTGTATTATGTTTCGAATGGAAATGGAATAAAGAATTGAATTGAACATAAGCTTTTTAGTGTAATAAGTCATTAAATAGGATACAAATTTGTTTATTTTTATTTATCATTTCACATTTTATTCATTACAAATGATAAGAAACGTGGAGGGTAGGCCGGTTTAGTCATAAAACAGCTATTTAATAATGATGTTCGTGCATGATAGATCATGTATGTCTAAGGTTAACATGAAATAAACATGGAAAACGGCTTTAAATTAGCAGAAAAGAATGCGCCTAACTTCATGCAATTACTTAGACCCGGCTCAAACTGTATTCAGTATTTTCTGAATACAAAAAACACTGAATAAGAAACAATAGGAAATTACATTACCAAAATTAAGATAAGAAAGCACTCAACTCTATATATCACTACATAAAAAAACCAGAAACCTCGACCGAGAATAGAAAATAGGAATACCAGCCTGTTTCTTTAATCAACTCTTGTCCATTTGCCAGCATGTTTAGTTAATTGGCCTTTTCTATGTATATGTGTATCCTTGATTCTTTCGTAGGACAAAAGATAGTTTCAAGACAGGCAGAGAGTAAGTTTTTCATCGCCTCACTATATATACAGTGCGTCCCAGAAAAAACGAAACCGAGATTAAGTGATGATTTATCATAACTTAATCACAAATACAATGGACAAATGACCTACCAATGTAAAGCTTAGAATCTCCTCTTTCATCTGATATTACTTAGATTATTCCTCATTCACGCATGAGTGAGCAAAAACAATTTGAAGAAAGGATACCAAAAACTCATTTGGCGGGGGTATCTGAATTTCAAAAAGAAAATCACATGCCTAAAAAGTTCAATATCTGCTCTTTAATTTGATACCTTAATCACAAAAAATGGTCAAGAAGTAAAAAAGTTATGTTCCCTCGAAACAATCCTTGTATTTCCATAATTTCATTAAATAAACGTGTTTTCACCGGTTTCCCACAGAAGCTATCGCATGGTTAACAACAAACTTTAAAATAATGCATGGCTGATCGTCAAAAAAACGGAGTGTCGAGTGAGTTTGAACGCTAGCCTGTAAGACCTCTTCATTTTATGAAATTGTTGAAATTCAAGCCTTATTTCAAATAACCAGAACTTTGGTATTTCTAGACAATTTTCTGTCATTGAGGTATCAAATTAAAGAGCAGATATTGAACTTTTTTGAAATGTGGTTTTCTTTTTGAAACCCAGATACAGCCCGCCAAATGACTTTTTGGTATCCCCTCTTCAAATTGTTTTTGCTCACTCATGCGTGAATGAGAAACAATCTGAGTATAAATATCAGATGAAAGAGGAGATTCTAAGCTTTACAATGGTAGGTCATTTGTCTATTATATTTATGATTAAGTTATGATAAATCATCGATAAATCTCGGTTTCGTTTTTTGTGGGATGCACTGTATATATATACATATATATATAAATATATTGTTTACCTAATAGGAAAAAGGAAAACCGAGAAAATATTGTTGGGCCAAGGAATACCTAAGTGAACATAATTTCCTAAATATCCTAAAAGAAAAAAAAAGGAGTGGGACTACAAGTTTAGAAAAAAGTGAGCCGAGGTTGTTTTAGAATCCGTTTACAACTTTAATAAGAAAGCTAAAGATGAGCCAGGGTGTCCGGAGAGTTTTTGTAGATAACTCAATTTGTATCTTTTGAAAACCAACCTTTGGTAGGGATCAAAGTGTTCAGATTTGGATATATCTTAAGTTTGTACCAATAGTGATACCTAAAGGCAGTTTTAAAAGTGTTTGTTGCTATTCTTCGACGTTGGAGACCACACGTCTGATCTATTCGTGAAACTGAATTGGATGTTGATGAATCATATTCTTTCACACAAATGAACAGTAATTTATATATTTTGGAATGTCTGTTGCTGCTCCAGTAATGACAACCATAGTTACGTTTTGACATCGATGGGATTGGATCGACATTAAGGTGAAAGCCTTGATAAAGAAATAAAGATTTGCATGTCGCCGGCAATCACGGTACTATATTTTCAACGGAGAGCTAATGGAAAACACAACAAAAATAGTTTCGTGCATTTTTACAACTTACCTGCCGAGTATTTGTTTTACAAACGTTACAAATCGGAAACATCGAAAATGGGTATCATTGTGCTATTCACCGGCAAGGATTCTATGACGTCATCTTTTGTAAATCTTCGCCAAAAACGAGTTCAAGAGCTTGGGTTTTATCAAAATAAGCAGTAAATATTCAAAATGCAGTCCTTCTCGTGCATATTGTTCTTAAACTTTCCCATTCCTAATTTTGAAAGCACATTTTTATGTCTTCATATAAACGCATGTAATCTCAACTTTGAATGACGGCATGTAATTCAGGTTTTTGAAAAGCGATAGGCCCATTATCGAAAATGAAGCAAAATACATAGCTGTTTGGCAGTGAAAATGTATGAAACTGTTGTCTTCTGATTCATTATAGCTTTCATTCTATAGGTGTTTTACCTTTTAGTACGGTTTTTAACCCCCCCCCCCTTTTTTTTTTACATCTTCCCATCAGAAATTGTCTGCAAAATTCAACTAACAAACACTAATAATTACCAAATTTCAAGGGGAAATCCATAATTTTTCGGCCCAATTTACCGTGAAAAAGCGTTTCATTTACGAAAGACCCAGCTTAAAGGTCTCAAAGATATACGCTAAACTGTAAATTTCACGGACAGAAGTTGCGCAGAAGTTGCCAGAAAATTACTGTATTTTTGAAGGTAAATTTATTTCTAGGCATCTTTTTTCTCATAGTTATATACCACATAACGGTAAGTTGACTCTCCAGAAGTGCATGAACCTTATTATATCGTTAGTTGGTTTTAAAGAATTTCATTTAAATGGAATAGTACAAACCGTCACTTTACTTTATGTAAGGGTGTAAAACCTCATTGTGCTTCAAATAGAGGCCGTATTAAAGTCGTATATTTTATGAGAATAGTATTCTCACAAGATACTTGATTTATTCAAATTGTTTCCTCTAGTCTTGACAATGACAATTAGCGTCCAGTCATATGGATTGGGATTCTATTTATATATCAGATCACATCACAAGGCGGTTTATCATCCACGTTTATTTTAAGCATGACTGAAATCTGATAAGCAACCAAATAGCTCAAGTAAATCTACGTGTACTGGCACTGACGAGAGAATCAGTTTTTAACATCCGAATGACTTTAGCTATTCGAAATCTCTTTCTGAACGTCGGAAATTTGTTTATGTATACCACTGGCATGAATGGGTCAACCGATTAAATTCTTACCTGATAGTTGTCTAGATAGTTAAGGATTCATGTTTTCTTTGCTCAAAACCTTTTAAGTGAAATGTTTTGCCCTTTTTGTATACAATGGAAACTTTCTTTTTTTGTATTATGGTCAGGTTTTCCGGGTTCCGTAATGACGATTTAGTTGTCAATTTCACTTGTCGATGTAAAGCACCCCGATAGGTATGAGGCGCCGAATGTACCAATATTATATAGAACAATTATTTGTTATATAATCATTATTTATTAAATAATAACTATTATTTATATATAATTTACATTTTATTTGTAAATAACTACTATTATATAAAATATCATTTCTAATTATTTATATATAATTCCAAGTAATACTTCATTATTTGTAAATAATAATAGTTCGACATTCCATTATTTATAAATAATGATTATTTGTTTTTCATTATTTATAAATAATGATTATTTGTTTTTCATTATTTATAAATAATGATTATTTGTTTTTCATTATTTACAAATAATGATTATTTGTTTTTCATTATTTATAAATAATGATTATTTGTTTTTCATTATTTATAAATAATGATTATTTGTTTTTCATTATTTACAAATAATGATTATTTGTTTTTCATTATTTATAAATAATGATTATTTGTTTTTCATTATTTATAAATAATGATAATTGGTTTTTCATTATTTATAAATAATGATTATTTGTTTTTCATTATTTACAAATAATGATTATTTGTTTTTCATTATTTATAAATAATGATTATTTGTTTTTCATTATTTATAAATAATTTGTTGAGTTTTCCATTATTTATAAATAATGATTATTTGTTAAATAATGAAAACGTCTACTTCATTATTTATAAATAATTTTTTCGAGTGCACCATTATTCTCATTATTTATAAATAATCATTATTTAATGTTCGAGTTTTCCATTATTTATAAATAATTTTTTCGAGTGCACCATTATTCTCATTATTTATAAATAATCATTATTTAATGTTCGAGTTTTCCATTATTTATAAATAAAGATTATTTGTTAAATAATGAAATATCTACTTCATTATTTATAAATAATAATTTTGTTTCAATATCCCATTAATCATTATTTATAAACAATTTTTACAGTTTGCCATTATATACAAATAATCATTATTTATATACAAATAACCATTATTTATTAAATAATGCCATTATTTATTAAATAATGCCATTATTTATTAAATAATGGAAAACTCGCTATAACATGC
Organism: Lytechinus pictus; assembly: GCF_037042905.1. Lineage (NCBI taxonomy): Eukaryota > Metazoa > Echinodermata > Echinoidea > Temnopleuroida > Toxopneustidae > Lytechinus > Lytechinus pictus. Next base: position 25,809,016 of record NC_087245.1, on the reverse strand, counting down.
AAATGTGGGACCGCCCATGATATGAATATTCATGATGCGATTTCCTTTTTCGTGATTTTTCTTCACAAATTTTTGTCCATTTCCTCTTCATAATGACATTTCTTGAAGCAATTTTCTAGGGATATGGTCTGATTGTAATATTCTTCATTTTCTATATAACTTCGTCTTCGTAGAAATATCAAAAAGTGTAATTTTATACGATTTTTCCTACAGTTCACAATCCCCATAGGCGCGCGTGTACGGTAGGGACAACCGGTGAATCGACGGAGTGCTCTTCATCGAAATACTACGTTGGTTGGTCCCCGGAAGTGGCGGGCGGAATTTAGCCCGAATCTTAGATGGAAGTCGATCAAGTGCATATGAGCTGAGAGAGTGAAATATCAGTGTACTTGTACAGGCCCTTCTACTTTTTATAAATATTTCTTGTTGCTTTTTTTGTTAAGTTAATTTTTCCTGGTGTAGAGATAAGTTTCAGTTCTAATAATGCACTTCAAATACATTTTGGAGTGTCTGTTTGAGGCGTTTGGGGCGATTTCACCCTGGCCCCAAAATGCTCGCAACGACAATACGGGGGCATGATGACCCCTAAATTTTTAAAAACTTATTTTTCTATTGAAAATTATCACAAAATTCACCAAAAGTGTGCACGAAAGCCTTCGTATTTCACTTTTAAAACTCCAAAAAGTGCCCAAATGACAAGCTTGGTCGCTTCGCTGTGTCGTTTTCAACTTGAGAAAGTTTACGCGTCTGCTTCCCCCCCCCCCCCTCCTCCGAAAGAAATTATGTATACGGCCATGCTCTAAAGAGCCTGGCACATTGATTTATGTATACTTCATTTTCATTATTTTTATCTCATTATCATCATGGCCTTACGCATAATTTTTTCCGGGGGGGGGGGGGGTGGGGGGAGCAGGACGCGCGTAAACTTTCTCATAAAAATCTTGAAAAAGCGAAGCGACCAAGCTTGTCATTTGAGCTTGGTCGCGTCGCTGTCTCGCTTTCAAGATTTTTTTGAGAAACTTTACGCGCGTCCTAGCTGCTCCCCCCCCCCCGGAAAAAATTATGCGTAAGGCCATGATGATAATGAGATAAAAATAATGAAAATGAAGTATACATAAATCAATGTGCCAGGCTCTTTAGAGCATGGCCGTATACATAATTTCTTTCGGAGGAGGGGGGGGAAGCAGACGCGTAAACTTTCTCAAGTTGAAAGCGACACAGCGAAGCGACCAAGCTTGTCATTTGGGCACTTTTTGGAGTTTTAAAAGTGAAATACGAAGGCTTTCGTGCACACTTTTGGTGAATTTTGTGATAATTTTCAATAGAAAAATAAGTTTTTAAAAATTTAGGGGTCATCATGATCATGCCCCCGTATTGTCGTTGCGAGCATTTTGGGGCCAGGGTGAAATCGCCCCAAACGCCTCAAACAGACACTCCAAAATGTATTTGAAGTGCATTATTAGAACTGAAACTTATCTCTACACCAGGAAAAATTAACTTAACAAAAAAAGCAACAAGAAATATTTATAAAAAGTAGAAGGGCCTGTACAAGTACACTGATATTTCACTCTCTCAGCTCATATGCACTTGATCGACTTCCATCGAGGATTCGGGCTAAATTCCGCCCGCCACTTCCGGGGACCAACCAACGTAGTATTTCGATGAAGAGCACTCCGTCGATTCACCGGTTGTCCCTACCGTACACGCGCGCCTATGGGGATTGTGAACTGTAGGAAAAATCGTATAAAATTACACTTTTTGATATTTCTACGAAGACGAAGTTATATAGAAAATGAAGATTATTACAATCAGACCATATCCCTAGAAAATTGCTTCAAGAAATGTCATTATGAAGAGGAAATGGACAAAAATTTGTGAAGAAAAATCACGAAAAAGGAAATCGCATCATGAATATTCATATCATGGGCGGTCCCACAATTGCATGTTATAGCGAGTTTTCCATTATTTAATAAATAATGGCATTATTTAATAAATAATGGCATTATTTAATAAATAATGGCATTATTTAATAAATAATGGTTATTTGTATATAAATAATGATTATTTGTATATAATGGCAAACTGTAAAAATTGTTTATAAATAATGATTAATGGGATATTGAAACAAAATTATTATTTATAAATAATGAAGTAGATATTTCATTATTTAACAAATAATCTTTATTTATAAATAATGGAAAACTCGAACATTAAATAATGATTATTTATAAATAATGAGAATAATGGTGCACTCGAAAAAATTATTTATAAATAATGAAGTAGACGTTTTCATTATTTAACAAATAATCATTATTTATAAATAATGGAAAACTCAACAAATTATTTATAAATAATGAAAAACAAATAATCATTATTTATAAATAATGAAAAACAAATAATCATTATTTGTAAATAATGAAAAACAAATAATCATTATTTATAAATAATGAAAAACCAATTATCATTATTTATAAATAATGAAAAACAAATAATCATTATTTATAAATAATGAAAAACAAATAATCATTATTTGTAAATAATGAAAAACAAATAATCATTATTTATAAATAATGAAAAACAAATAATCATTATTTATAAATAATGAAAAACAAATAATCATTATTTGTAAATAATGAAAAACAAATAATCATTATTTATAAATAATGAAAAACAAATAATCATTATTTATAAATAATGAAAAACAAATAATCATTATTTATAAATAATGGAATGTCGAACTATTATTATTTACAAATAATGAAGTATTACTTGGAATTATATATAAATAATTAGAAATGATATTTTATATAATAGTAGTTATTTACAAATAAAATGTAAATTATATATAAATAATAGTTATTATTTAATAAATAATGATTATATAACAAATAATTGTTCTATATAATATTGGTACATTCGGCGCCTCATAGATAGGAACTAAAACAGTGAAGTATCAATTTTCATCATTCAAAACTAGCACATACGCTAACATTGATTTCGAAAGAATGCAATATACATATACCATGTGAGGCCGCCGGAAAGAGTATTTTCTCTCAAATAATTTGATTTATGTGGTAAGTATTCACGCTTGGATGATTAGAATAATTTTTTTTACAGTGATGTAAATTTTTACTTCCGCCAAAGTAAGGCATGGCTCTAATTAATGAATCCATGCATTTGCCAATGATATCATAATCCATGGTTAAAATCCATTGCAAAACACCTTTCATAATTTTTTAAAATCACTTTTCATACTTCATTATCATATTAATTTCATTGAAAGGGTTTGCAAATATGTTTACTAACTCATGGAGGATTATGACACCAGTGGCATCTGGATTCATTCATTGCAGTCATGCCTTGCTTTGGCGCAAATCGAACTTTACATCACAGCACAAAAAAAAGCAAAAAAAAAAAAAATAACACATGGGACCCGTCTTACAAAGAGTTACGATTGATCCAATTTTTTTCTACAGGAAATTTGCAAAATGTCCTTTGTTAACAAAGATCACACCAAATTGTCGAGAAATCAATGAATTTATGGATATACATTCATAATTTATCTAGAACTTTTTTTGAACAAACATGCATTGTATATGTTGACTTTGCTGGCTTTCCATAGTTGCGATTGATCGGATCAATCGCAACTCTTTGTAAGACGGGCCCCTGATTATCCAAGCGTTACCACATGAATATGGCATCAATTTATTTGGGAGACGATACTCTTTCTGGGCATACACAATTATAATGTATTCATGAAACATTTTTTCCTAAAATTGGGCATTAATTTTGTGAGGTGTCGATTTTTTTTTCGTTTCTTTTTTACTCACATGGTGTATATTCTGCATGCGTTTGTGTGTTTGTTTTGGAGTGATATCGAAGTCAATGACGTCTGTTTGTATAGATGAGGAACGTCCAGTCTTTGACCTCCAGGCTTATTTAATAAGTTCAGGTGCTCACATCCTCATCGAGCCGTATATAATACATGCCATATGTACTGAACATCAGACCTTAACCTTAATTACTACCTCTGGCTTCATCTGAGAAATCCGCCTATCTTATGACACATGCCATGTATTTTTGTGAAATCTCAGGCAATATCTTGTATTAAGAAGAAGTTAAAAGCATATACAAAGGAATAACTTGCGGCATTAGGGTATTTCCTATTGAGCTTCACGATCGAATTTATGTAACATTATGTTTGCGCATAGGTTATAGACCAAACGCTTTTTTTTTCTTTCACTTCTCTCCTATTTCATTAATTAATTTATTTTATAAAAGTAATATGTAATGCATGTTCATAAACAACCAAACCCCCGATGCCAGTTCTATGTACTTCTGTCTCTACTCCAAATTTTCTTATCCATGCTTGAATGAATATTTTGTTGGCATTAGAAAGGTTAAGTGTTTATTTTAATTTACAAGAACACATCTTCAATGAAATATTCAATTAATCCATTTTCATTACAGTTTATTGATATTTTCATCAAAATACGCCACAAACAACTTTGAGAAGCGATCAGAATATAATCACTTTGTGTTTGTCAGTATAGTTCGTCAAGCAAGTTTAGTGGTATTATTATCATTTTTTTTTTCATTAAGGGGTTTAGTTATCCGAGAAAGACTGAAAATTTGGAATATAAATCTGAAACCATCGTCATCTGTCAGAGTAAAATGATGAATTTCTGATAAATGTATTCATCGCAATTCATATTATATCTTGTTCCAGAAAACAAGATATTATAAAAACGGAAAATGGCGAATGGCTTTCAGAAAGAAAATAAAATACAAAAAAGTACATAATCAGCAACAGAAGTCTAGATTAAGGCACCATGTTTTTAGATCACATAAAATGATGTCACTTGTTTCCTTTTTTTTCAAATGGGAACACTTGGAATATATAAATATATATATAACCTATTAATATTATAGTTTTTTCCAATGCATAAATGCATAAAGAATCCAATATAAACGCAGTTGTGATATCAGCTTGTGATCTCTAAAATCATCTACACCCAAGCAGAATTCAGCGTTTCGATGCGGATCGTTCTACCAACACTGTTAAAAATAATTCAAACAACGCTGTGCACTATGTGAATCGCACTGTAGTTGTTTAAACAATAATTTAAGCATGGTTGTTTAAGATTTTAAACACCTTTTAAACTGTTTCAACAACTACTGTGCGATTCACATAGTAAACAGCGTTGTTTCAATTATTTTTAACAGCGAATGTCATTAATATATGAGACCTGTTCGTACAAGTTTAGAATACCACACTCCTTTATACAACTTAAAATGATTATACGTGACATTGTTATCATCAATGACTTCATTAATGAATGTAAGAGAAAATAATGAATATCCCTTGGAAAAAAATACTAAATTAATCTTGTTCGAAAAATAGATATCAGGTAGTTTGAGAACAACCAGTATATGACTTAAACTTAATTCATGGCCTTTTTGGAAAAAAATTGTCAATAACTTATTTTCATAGGTGTGGATGTGTTATCTACGATCACTGTACAGTTAAAACCAAGTTTTGCAATGACGGTGTAATTTGATACCTTTTGAATTTATGATGATGAATTTAATGTTTTACTATGTTCAGATTTGTTTCATGGGAGAAAAGAATACAAAAGATCCTTTAAAAATAAGGAGGAAAAAACTTAAGTTGCAATATCGTAAAAGCCAACTGCACTATGATAACGCACAGGATTGGATATTTCGATTGAATGGCTTGCAGATTGAAGCAGCCAACTGCACGAGTACTCAGATTACGTTTATTGCACGTGGACCTACTAAATCAAAGTTTAAACAATTACCGCCTACTCAAACGTAGAGAGTTTTTTTATCTTAAAGTTCAACCTCTAGCTTTGTTGATTGGGGTGTCGAGATCTCTTTTCATGCATACAGGCTAAATGAAATATTTTTCATCGTTAAAGTAAGTTAAAATATATTTAGTAATGTCAATACAAGCACCATCACTAAATAAGTTCATAAGTTAATAAATTAAATTGTATATGAGTACGTTGTTACCACAATACCAGCACTCGGGATGATTGTAGGGTTTAGAAACACCTATTATGCTTAAAGGAATTAAAGTCTACTCCAACACAAATTCGATTTTACTAAAAGGAGAAAATCAAACAAGCATGATACTTAATCGCATGAAAAATAAGAAATTTATGATATTTCAAAGTTTTGCTTAAGTTTTGACGAAACAATCTTGGTCGATTGTAAGTGAGGGGACTGGTGACATCAACCATTCACTATTTCTTTTGTAATTTATTATATCAAATATCTAATATTTGAATTTTCTCTTTATTGTCATGTGAAGCAAAGTTTTATTCATCCCTGTACATGTTGAATTACCATTGTTTTAACAATGGTAATTTAATATGTTCAAGATGGTCCTTATTGGCACATCTGTAAAAAAAAATGATATATATTATAATTCAGACCAAAAAAAAAATACACAAAAAATATCGTGTGAAGACATCATCGACTCTCTCATTTAAATATCACTGATTTATGCATATAACTATTTTGTCATAACTTTTTTTATATTTCACATCCGATATGATGAAATTTTCAGCGCATTGCTTGTTTGATTTATCTCTATTGATTCAAAGCGATTTTTTCCTTGGGTGGACTTGACCTTTAACAATTGCAGTTCCATTTTTTTACGATGGAAGGCGAGTCAATTATTTTTCGTAAGAAAATCAAGCTAAATGTGGAGGGATATAATCCTTTTATAACGCGAATTGATATCGGCAGAAACTTATTCTCTCAAATCTTATTATTCCTCATTTTTTGTCAGTTGAAACAGCAAAGTGTGGCACCATTCGTGATGCCCTTTGAATATTTGCTCTATATAAAGTGCTTAATATTCAGGGGCCGCGGAACAGTTTTGAAAGTGGGGGTGGGTGGGGGGCTTACCATGCAAAAAAAGTCACAATCAGATTTTTACGTTTTTGTATACGGTTTTGGAAAAAAAAATAAGCATACCTACATTATCCTGATCAATCAAACTCAGAACAATATTGATATACCAGAATTACTCTGTTTGAAAGCGATATTCAACCTAATCAAATTAAATCTACCGGTATCATCACTGGCCTTCCAGTTTGGATTATGATAGTGCCGACCGTAACAATCCTAAATTAGTGATTACAATCAAAGCTCATAATTAATTTGCTAAAAAAAGGACAGGAAAAAACAGCCGTGCATTTGTCTCGATCCACCATTAATTCAATCATGCTCATAGAGACCTGTGTGATTTCCGTTGTAGAGAAAAATAACGTTTTATAATTTTCTTTTTTGATGGGGGATGCGTCAGAGTGTTCTAAAACGTTTATGACCATAACATCATGTTTATATATACAATGTGATTACACCATACTGGGCATATCGAGTAATCATCGAGATTGAGTTTAATGAACTACTTTTCATCTTAAACTTACCGAAATAATTTATTTTCATATAATTGATCATAATCAATATCGATATATAATTGTTTAGAACAAAATGTGAATGAAAATAAAAAAATAAAAGGTAGAATGCAAGGCGATGGAATAGGTATATGACCTTAGTATGTATGTAAAAAAAAGCAAACATGCATCTAGGTATATTCATAGACAAGATTTTCAACTTGATATAAATAAATATGAATAAATGATACTCCTTTTAAGTTATAATACTTCTGACACATTCATCCCTTGAAGATTTCAATTGATTTGTTCGATTTTTTTTTTCACAGCCCACGTACTCTTTAGATGTCTGGGACAATGTTATTCATTGTATTCCTTCCAAAAAATAGCATAGGAAGCACCAATACAATGACTTTTGACTTGATTATTTTAAAATGTCTTTTGCCATGATGTTAATTTATTTTGTTTTTGTTTTGATGTTATCGTGACGTTTTTTTTTTCTTTTTGGTTTTATGTATTTGTGATACTTTATGTATTTTTTTGTTTGATTCATTTTACCTTTTGTTCTATTATTTGTCCTTGTATGCTACCTGCTTTATGCCATTTTATATCAATAATTTTCAAAGTCTTTTAAATTGTCAATTTTATAACTTATTTATTAATTTTACTTAGTTTAATTTTAGTCACACGTTTTTAAAGTAATTTCCTTTATTTCTATGATTTTGTTCGTCTTTTAAACTGTCTTGATTTTAATCTAGGTTTTTAATTTTTGTTTTGATTCATTTAATGTGATATCATTGATATGTCATGTAATTTTGATTGTGTATTGTATTTTACTTTATATTAATTGTATTTCATTTATTTTGTAAATCTTTCTATGTCTACAGGGCTCTTTTGTAAAGCAGGCCTTTGGGCTCTGAAAGGACGACCCTGTTTTTAAATAAAAGTGAATAAATAAATAAATAAAAAGAACAACAATCATTTTGAAGGGCCCGCAGTTTGGGATTTTTTTTTAGATGATCTCAAAGAAAGCCTTACTTTTTATTCACTCAGGAAGACACATAAGTCATATGTTAGTAACATAAATTTTTTAATCCAGTTTTTGTCTCACCTGTATAGCAGAGTGAGACTACAGTGCGTATAAAAAAAACGGGACAGTTTTGAAAAGTCTATACAAAATATTGTTTCAAATTACTATCTATATTTTGATGTTAACTGAGATCTTATCTTTGAAATGCCATTTAAAAAAAAAAAAATTGTTCATGCTTGAGCGAACACGGGACGTTTTTGTCGGGGGTTCAAAAAGAGGCTTGCGCCAAAATGGCAGAAATAAGAAATTTGATGATTAGAATTTTGGTTAATCAGCAGACTTCCTCTTATTCTTTTCATTATCTTTGCCATAATTTTGAATTATGCTGTCAAATTTCATTTACAAATTATTTATTTACCTGAATTATTTTGTTTTTCATTTAAACTTCTTTTACCTTTGAATTTTCCTTCATAATTAAGAAAAGAAGACTTTTTGTCAACCCAAGTAAGAAGATTTGCATTATTAATTGAGAGAATTTGTAATTATTCAAATCCTTTTATTATGTGAAACAAAATAATAATGTTATGGTACCTGAAGACATGAATCCTATTTTCAAGGGGTTATTGAATCCTTCACCAAGTTTAATTATGTGCTTGACAGGACAAACAGGAAAGGATTCATGTCTTTCAATGGCAATGGAGTATTGAGGAGCAAGATATGGCAGATCGGGTATTATGTATTAAAAATTTGAGAAGCGAGCAAGCAAAAATTTCCGCTTTTTTATTAAAATATCAAATTTTGTGATTTTGACATAATATTCAGAAAATTATATCATATTTCAGTTTCTATGTTTTCTGTTATTTTCCTTTCCACTTTTTTTTCTTGGTCATGATTTTTTATTTGGGGGGGGGGGGGGGAGGGGACCCCGAGCCCCCACCCATCAGTATGCCACTGTTCAAAGGCACCATAACCTTTGTAGCACACAATGAAAGGATTTAAAAAAAATCACGCTCTCCCATACTTCGGTAAAAAAAAAATTGTTCTTGCCTAAAGAAGGAATATTCAAAGCTAAAAGAGAACATATTAAAAAGGAACAACAACAGAAATATTCAAGCCAATAAGTAGATTTGGAAATGAATTTTGACCCCATAATTCGAAAAGTATGGCAAAGATAATGAAAAGGTTAAGAGGAAGTCTGCTGATTCGCAAGAAGTCCGACCATCATATTCATAATTTTATGCCATTTTGACGCAAGCCTCCTTTTTAACCCCAGACAAAAACATTCCGTGTTCGCTCAAGCATGAACGAAACTAAATTATTTTAATGGCATTTGAAGGATAAGACTTCAGAGCACCTATTGACACTAAAATATAGAGATCATAATTTGAAACAATTTTTTTTAGACTTTTCAAATCTGTCCCGTTTTTTTTATACGCACTGTATAGGCGTTGCTTTTCCGACGGCGGCGGCGGCGGCAACAACACCAAAACTTAACCGAAGGTTAAGTTTTTGAAATGACAGCATAACTTAAAAAGTATATAAACCTAGTTCATGAAACTTGGCCATAAGGTTAATCAAGTATTACTAAACATCCTGCCTGAGTTTCATGTCACAGGACTAAGGTCAAAGGTCATTTAGGGTCAATGAACTTAGACCATGTTGAGGGAATCAGCATCAAAAGCTTAACCTAAGGTTAAGTTTTTGAAATGTCATCTTAACTTAGAAAATATATAGACCTAGTTCATGAAACTTGGACATAAGGTTAATCAAGTATTACTGAATATCCTGCATGAGTTTCACGTCACATGACCAAGGTCAAAGGTAATTCAGCGTTAATGAACTTTGGCCGAATTGGGGGTATCTGTTGAATTACTATCATAACTTTGAAAGTTTATTGGTCTAGTTCATAAAACTTGGACATAAGAGTAATCAAGTATCACTGAACATCCTGTGCAAGTTTCAGGTCACATGATTAAGGTCAAATGTCATTTAGGGTCAATGAACTTTGGCCAAATTGGGGGTATTTGTTGAATTACCATCATAACTTTGAAAGTATATTGGTCTAGTTCATAAAACTTTGACATAAGAGTAATCAAGTATCACTGAACATCCTGTGCGCATTTCAGGTCACATGACCAAGGTCAAAGGTCGATGAACTTTGGCCATAATGGGGGTATTTGTTGAATTACATGTACCATCATAACTTTGAAAGTTTATGGATCTGATTCATGAAACTTGGACATAAGAGTAATCAAGTATCACTGAACATCCTGTGAGAGTTTTAGGTCACATGTTCAAGGTCAAAGGTCATGTAAGGTCAATGAACTTTGGCCATGTTGGGGGTATTTGTTGAATTACCATGATATCTCTGTGAGTGTATTGGTCTAGTTCATAAAACGTGGACATAAGAGTAACCAAGTATCACTGTACATCTTGTGCGAGTTATAGTAGTTCTCAAAGTCAGCACTGCTGCTATATTGAATCGCGTGATGCAGGTGAGACCGCCAGAGGCATTCCACTTGTTTTTAATCCAGTTTCCTTTTATTGAAATTAATGTGTTTTGTTGTGTCTTGTATTATCATGGGCATGCTGGTGGCTCAGTATCAGAGAGCCCGTCTGCCACGCGAACGGGAGGTCGTGGGTTCGATCCCAAGCCAAGTCATACTAAAGGCTTATAAAATGGGACCTTCTGTCTTCTTGTCAGGCGCGCGACTTTTGAGAAGGGTAATAATAACATACACTACTCAAAAAAAGTTAAGGACCACTTTTTAAAACGTACATAAAGATTTTATACAAGGTGTTTTATTTCTGGAAATACCTCAGTACAACTGTCCTAAATGTCCTTAAACACGCTGTAATCAATTTCACGCATGGGTGGTTTCAGTTGTTGCACAATGTCTCTCGCATCACTGCACATCCTGAAAAGTGGGCCCCGAGGGGTATCAGCTACCGACATGAAGTGGTAAAAACGAATGTCTGAGTGTCTTTCAGGCAGTTCAGTAACGAGTGTGACCACCTCCTGCAGCAATAACGGCTTCACAGCGCTGTCTCATGGAGCTGATGAGGCGATTGATGTCTCTGACGTCCAGTGCATCCCATGCAGCCTCCAGAGCCACACCCAGCTGCTGCAGTCCAAGTGGATGGGCTTCGAGCTGCTCGAGACTCCTCCCCATCATGTCCCAGACGTGCTCTATCGGGTTTAAGTCCGGGGACCTCGCTGGCCACTCCATACGCTCAATCCCCTGGCCCTCAAGGAACTCGGTCACCACCCTAGCTCGGTGGGCACGGGCATTGTCATCCATGAAAATGATGTTTTGTCCCACATTTTCTGCAAATGGCACCACTATAGGTTCAAGGACCTCATCCCTGTACCTCACTCCTGTCATTGCTCCCCCTGGGACCACGTAGAGACGAGTACGGTTGGCGTAGGTGATGCCTCCCCACACCATGACGCTGCCTCCCCCATAACGGTCATGTTCTGCAATACAGGGGTCTGCAAATCTCTCTCCTGGTCGCCTCCAGACTCTCGAACGTCCATCATTGTGGTCAAGGGAAAATCTGCTCTCATCTGTGAACAGAACTCTACGCCATTGCTGTCTGGTCCATCTGACATGCTCCCGGGCCCAGTTGAGACGAATTCTTCTGTGAGCAGGGGTGAGTGGGACACACTGAGCTGGCCGTCTGGCATGCATATTGGCTCTGTGAAGTCGGTTACGGATTGTTTGAGTGGAAACAATCACTCCAGTTGCTGCAGCGAAGTCATTGTTGAGGCGGCGTGCACTGTGAAAGCGGTTGCGGAGGCTGAGATTCGTCAAGTAGCGATCATCTCTAGGGGTTGTCGAAACTGGTCGGCCACTGCGGGGTCTCTCGGAGTATAGCCCTGTCTCTCGGTGTCTTTGATTTGCTCTGCTAATGACACTGTGTGACACGCCCATCATTCTGGCTACTCTTCGCTGACTGAGGCCAGCTTCCAGCATCCCTAGGGCTCTGTCTACATCTGTTTCACTTAGGTGGTGTCTTGGCATTGCTGTTGTAGGCAAGTTGTTGATTGTACAGACTAAAGACGGAAAATGCTTTGGAAGACACTTGTCTTATGGCCCACTGCAATGATGCCAGAGACATCATGAAAGAACTGCATGTGTGAAATTGATGTCATTGTGTTTGATGGCATTCTGGACAGCTGTATCTTGGCATTGCTATTGTCAGCAAGTTGTTGATTGTAGAGACTAAAGACAGAAAATGCTTTGGAAGCCACTTTTGTACGGGCACATTGCAATGATGCAAGAGACATGAAAGAACTGCATGTGTGAAATTGATTTCATTGTGTTTGATGGCATCCTGGACAGCTGTATCTTGGCATTGCTGTTGTCAGCAATTTGTTGATTGTAGAGACTAAAGACAGAAAATGCATTTGAATCCACAGCCAGAGCCCTAGGGATGCTGGAAGCTGGCCTCAGTCAGCGAAGAGTAGCCAGAATGATGGGCGTGTCACACAGTGTCATTAGCAGAGCAAATCAAAGACACCGAGAGACAGGGCTATACTCCGAGAGACCCCGCAGTGGCCGACCAGTTTCGACAACCCCTAGAGATGATCGCTACTTGACGAATCTCAGCCTCCGCAACCGCTTTCACAGTGCACGCCACCTCAACGATGACTTCGCTGCAGCAACTGGCGTGATTGTTTCCACTCAAACAATCCGTAACCGACTTCACAGAGCCAATATGCATGCCAGACGGCCAGCTCAGTGTGTCCCACTCACCCCTGCTCACAGAAGAATTCGTCTCAACTGGGCCCGGGAGCATGTCAGATGGACCAGACAGCAATGGCGTAGAGTTCTGTTCACAGATGAGAGCAGATTTTCCCTTGACCACAATGATGGACGTTCGAGAGTCTGGAGGCGACCAGGAGAGAGATTTGCAGACCCCTGTATTGCAGAACATGACCGTTATGGGGGAGGCAGCGTCATGGTGTGGGGAGGCATCACCTACGCCAACCGTACTCGTCTCTACGTGGTCCCAGGGGGAGCAATGACAGGGGTGAGGTACAGGGATGAGGTCCTTGAACCTATAGTGGTGCCATTTGCAGAAAATGTGGGACAAAACATCATTTTCATGGATGACAATGCCCGTGCCCACCGAGCTAGGGTGGTGACCGAGTTCCTTGAGGGCCAGGGGATTGAGCGTATGGAGTGGCCAGCGAGGTCCCCGGACTTAAACCCGATAGAGCACGTCTGGGACATGATGGGGAGGAGTCTCGAGCAGCTCGAAGCCCATCCACTTGGACTGCAGCAGCTGGGTGTGGCTCTGGAGGCTGCATGGGATGCACTGGACGTCAGAGACATCAATCGCCTCATCAGCTCCATGAGACAGCGCTGTGAAGCCGTTATTGCTGCAGGAGGTGGTCACACTCGTTACTGAACTGCCTGAAAGACACTCAGATATTCGTTTTTACCACTTCATGTCGGTAGCTGATACCCCTCGGGGCCCACTTTTCAGGATGTGCAGTGATGCGAGAGACATTGTGCAACAACTGAAACCACCCATGCGTGAAATTGATTACAGCGTGTTTAAGGACATTTAGGACAGTTGTACTGAGGTATTTCCAGAAATAAAACACCTTGTATAAAATCTTTATGTACGTTTTAAAAAGTGGTCCTTAACTTTTTTTGAGTAGTGTATTATGTTATACAGGGACCGTTTAAAAATCAGCAAATAGATTAAGTGGCTACCTTGGGTAAATAACAGTTATTAGTATAATTATTATAGATGTTGTTGGTATTACTATGGTATTTGAGCCATGGTATAGTGTTATGTTTTATTTATATGTTATTATGTATTCATTTCATAATGTGCTAAATCTTTGGAATAATATATATGTCCTTTATTCTTCAAACCCTTTTTTTTCAAATACTTTCAATAATAACATTTAGAAACGTAAAGCAGTTGGTATATATTTACTGTTTATCAATATGTTATGTTGTGTTGTTTATATTGATCTGTCGGATATGATATACATGTACATATATTTATATTTAAATGGATGTGAAAATATTGAAAGGCAAGTGATTTACAAAGAGAAAAAGGGCGTTCGATCGAACATGTTATTTGTCTTGAACCTGATATATATATATTTGTATATTTATAATATATATTTATATGATGCTTGCGCGCCACAGACCAAAGACCTAATTGGGTCACTCACTTATCTCTGTAATCGTAACATAAGATGATTAACATTGGACGTAATGAGCAATAATTAGATTTTACATTTCGGCCGTGAGAGTAATCTAATAAGCAGAGTATATATTGATCTTGATCAAACACGCAGGGAAGAAGATACATCCTGTTCTATTTGAATATCGATATTTGATGTCCTCATCGATTAATTGATAACTTTCTAAATTTAATTATTCTTTTGCACACTGTAGGAAGCATAAAAGACGAAAACACGGTGTAAACATAGCAGTAATTCAGGTTGACAGTTGCAATCGATTTTACAATTACGTACCAACCTTGATAACCCAAATTCATCCTAGACTGATGCTTCTCTGTAGAAATCTGATGATTCGTAATCATGATAGTGTTTTTAATCATTACTATTCCCATCAAAGGACCGAAGCCACGGACAAAGGAAAAACAAAATCAACTGTATTAAAAATATACAGTCATTTGAACTAACATTCATAAGGTACGGAAGAGTGAGTGAAACTAATCATTCCGATGTAGTTTTGAATGGGAACTTGTCGAAAGGGAAAGAAGGGTCTATATTTTTTTCTCAGTAAGGTCGGTTTGGCTGCGTACAGCTAGTAGTTTAAGCGATTGTGCTGTGACTGATTTGTATTATTAATGTTTCGCCAACTTTTGTCTCTTCCATTGATGTTCAGAATGGTAATGCTATCGCGTTTTTTGACGCACTATGGTGATGCAATCTGACATTGAAATCTAGCTCTTTAGCATTCATATGGTATCTGTAAGGTAATAAGAATCCATATGATTTTTATCCTTGAATCAGATGTAGGTGTTGACTAAGCTCGTGGCCAACCTCTCAAGGGTGGGGTTTCTTGAAGTTTATCTTCAGGTTACGCAACATGCTTGTTTCAAAAGTAATTTATATTACACAAGGTCATCTTTATTTTTTAACTGGTGGGGATAAAAACAATTGAGATTCCGATTTAACAGCTAAGTATTTACCAATTGTTGATAATGCCAAAATAAATGTTTTATCATTGTACACCTAAGATTAACACTTGATATTAAGGATAAGTCATCAAATGACTGTATCAACTTTAATCTGAGTTGTGGTTCGATTTTTTTTTAATTAATCTACAACACTTATTCGGATCTTTGAATTCTACATGAGGATTATGTAGATAATGTGCATTTGCATTGTACTTAGCAAAATGATTACAAACCGACAATCTCATTAATATTATTTTTTTAATATAGCATTATGTGCTTATCGTATTAGATCTGCATTTAATTTTGTTTCATACCAACGAAACCAGTCTTTGTGATTAAGATATTACAGTTAAATGCAATGACAATATTGACGAAAAGGAAAGGAAAGTAAGGGAGCGTGGGCGGGGGGGGGGGGGGGGGGGGGAGGTGGAGAGAATAGGCATTGGTAAACGTTATTTAATTCCCATACCTTGCGACCTTTTGTCTTAAACATATATGTTTATATATTTTGGCATTTATCATCAGTTGTTTGATTATGCTTTTCATAACTACACTTATCCTACGAAGAAAAATGCGAAGAGCAAAAATCGGATGCGTATTACTCATGCTGGCTGGTGTCCTATCAACACGATTATTTCACCCGGGGGTTTTTCACTGCCTAATAAGCACATTGCAATTTGTCCCACTCTAGTTAATCTCAACCAATTTCGCTCCGGTCTCCAGCGCCTTCCCACCACGTACCTCATAAGTCATATTGAAATAGGATGTTCCTTAATCGCTCAACCATCAACGAAACGCATCATTCCGTAGGGCATTGTAGTCCCACCCATATCATGTTCATGAATGTACGTGCAAATCCAATTCAATTAAGCGACACCAAAATAGTCTATTGTCCATGAAGAACATCCGATTTCGTACCATTTTATCGAACTACACCAATTCATTGACCTACAATTCTTTTCACACTTTTACATTAACACGAATGACACTAGTACTCTAGATGATTTCTGTATTCCGTTGTACAGAGCGCCCCCCCCCTAATATCAAGATAGGACCGAATCCCTCATTATTATATGTCTAGTGCATCTTATATTTAGAATTATCTAGTTTGTTTTCTCTCTCGGAAAGGTGTAAGGCCTTTCTTGAATAAAGGTGAATGAAATAATTTTCAAAATATGAAAATAGGGGCTTAAATGGACTACTTTCGCCGTTGTGGCGTGCCTTGAACATGTTATACAGTGCTTCCCACAAAAAAGTAAACCGGGATTTACAGTTACTTATTTAACACACCCAAACGGTTTATGATATTTCATTAACATTGATTTGATACAAAATAATGATGATAAAAAAGTTTATGCATAGATGAAAATGTAAAGTCAAAATCAAGTTTGCGCAGAAAAAATGGTCAAGATCTGTTCAGGGTGCAACGACCTTGCGCAAGAGCATTGTCTTGTGTTCTTTGTTAAGTTTCTTTTTACTAGTTCTATAGGGTGCTGATTCACGTGTGAGTTTCTCCACAAATCGGTCGTGAAAGGCCTAAGACTTTATTGTTTTTACTCTATAATTTGTGAACGATTCTGTGATCATTTTTGTCTCGAATCAAGGAAGGGATTCCATTATTACGATAAATATTAAATGTTATGATCGAACCATATCTAATTGTTGAGATACTTACTCTAACGGCATGTTTCTTTTTTTGTGTGTGTGTGAGGCGCACAGTGAAAGTTGATCTTGGATAAATATAATCGACACACTAATAGGGTGTTGCAAGAAACTTGCGATCAATTGCAAGTCTATTTTTGGTCCCTTAATCACTCAAATGTCTTGCAGTTAATTGCAAATTAGTGATTAATTGTTAATCTGCTCCTTGAAACAAGTAGTTTAATCTGATTTGCTATAACTTACGTTGATCTATCAGTTGTAAAATTGCAACAGAATATTTGCAATTGATAGCAAATATTTTCTTGCAACACCCCCTAAGTCAATAACTCATTCTGAAAGTAGTAAATAAAAAGATGTATGGGGTTTTTTTTTCAACAGAAAAATAACAAACCCCTTCCCGAGTGTGTTCATATGGATGCCACATTTGTCATTATGGAGAAAGACGATTGAAACTATTCTATGGTAAATCCGCACTTTCAGCAAGTAGAATAATATCATCAACATTCAAAATTGCAAGTAGGTTAAAATATATTTCAATATAATTCCCCTAAAAAGCATTCATGAATTTGCAGTGAAAGCCATTTGTTTTATTTATATATTTCTTTCAAAAAGTATGAGTTTGATATAATGCAACAAGATAGGATATATGCCTAAGTTAATCCTTGCTGATTCCTACATTACTGTGAAAGAAATGGCGTTCTCATAAATATAATTATTACATGGATCAGTTTGTCATTAAAAGCATGACTAGGGAGATTATAGAGATGCAAGCCATTATAAGGTGAATCGTCCTCAACGCAATGACAATGACATTTATTCCTATGTCACCCATAGAGAAAACAATCATACAGATGTACAAAATCATCAATAGTATTTCATCATGTAATTTACAAATCATTTAGAGTACATTTTATAAATGTTAGAAAAATAGCATTAAAATAATTTGATAATTACGGTTGAAATAGTATACCCAGAAGCTTTAAAAATGTAATCAAAATTTACATATGATTAAAGAAAGAGAAAAAATGCAAGTAACGGCATCATCATATCGTTGGCTATTGTACCACAATTAAGAAGTTAAAAATACTATATTTCGAGCGTAACAAAGTTTAAAAAGTTTGAAAATTAGGCCTACAGTTGAAATAATGGATTAATGCCCCGAAGCAAAAAAAAAACCCAGCTTTTAAAATTATAATTAGCATGTAAATATTATGTCTAACAGAAGGCAGGTAATGGCATCAGCATATCATTGCATGGCTGTTGTACCACTAATCAATAGCTCAAAATATTGAATTTCGAGATTTATTAAGAAACGAAGCATAATTTTCTTGAAAATTTTTCACGGTTAAACAACCAATTCATTTTTAGTGTATTCGGTCTTTCAGTGTAATATTTTTAAGGTGAATCTTTAGCAAAAGAAGGACAAATGAATAGATAGTGGAATTCATCATCAATTGTTTGAAGGTTGCATAATGTACAAAGCCTCATGTTTCTTTGACGGTTTTCATATCTTCATGAGACATTAGAAAGCCGATAATTACCACAACGGAATCTACAAAAAGTGATTCTTTTATTCATATTGATGAGGTAACTTTCTAGACGAAGATTTTATTTGAATATTGGGCGTATTTTAAATTTGCGCTTGTCAATAGTCTTATAACACGTTGCGACGTGAGAATACTCGGTAATAAAAATACTTCATTACGTCATAATGAATCATTTTGATTAAAAAAAATGTTTTCCGAATTTCATAGTGTTCAGAAATGAGATTCGTCATCTGCCGTACCCTAAACTTTTTATTTACGTCTTGGTCCATTTGATAAGAGAGAAGATGATAAAAATAATACCGGTACTTCCTTGCAATTAATTGGAATTATGTACTGGGGATTCCGATGAGAAAAATCAGTAAACCCATTGCAGAATGCTGTAAGAGCCACGTTCAAGACCATGGAAAATTAATTTTCTTGTGGAGTATGTTATCCATTGGCCATTTTTGTGGAAATCCTTGCATGTTTAAAAATGAATATTTCGGAATCGTCTGGTGACTCGTCATTTGTTCCCCCAACAGCTCCATATTCACTACGCATTTCAATCAAGGTCGTCCATTACCATACGAATAATTAATTCATTTATACCATTCCTTTCCATTTGTCATTTTCCATACGCTAGTAATTTTGTTGAAATGCAATTGTAATGCTTGTTGCACAATGCAGGAAAATGTATGTCCCTTGACTACTCCAAACATTTTTTTTAAAGACTGAGCTCTTCTTAGCGTCCTTATTGGAAAGGTTCTCTCGTCGAATGGAGAAAAATTGTGGTTACGCTCTCCAGATCACAGAGTGGAACCTACTCCAGTCAGGAGTACCCTCTCCTTCGTTCTTGGTATGTAATAGTAAGGAAAATCTGCGTGGCAAAGGGTCATATCCCCCATGCATAATGATGATGACAACTACAATCAACTTGCAGACGCCAAATTCTTGGCTTTTAATCAGCTTTCCATGATTTACCAGCGGTTTTGTCTTTGCTGAAGACGAATTCAATAATGTCATGAAGTATTTTGTTTGTCGCATCATTATTATCTTATTTCGTTTGGAAATATAAAACCATTGCCGTTGGTCAGAGTTATGATTGTGGTGTTTAAACACTTCACAGTTATGGAACAAATTGGAGTTTGCAGATAAAGTCATGTATTTACATTTATGCACGCCCACGAAATATACACACATGTCGTACAATGTAGGTATTATAGATGTAACATATCTAGGCAAATCAATATAATGATAAGAACGATAATTAACATGATAATAATAGTGTTAGTAGAAAACATAGAAGGGGATATAGAAATGGTTGCAGTGTAAGTAATAGTACTTGCAGTTGTAGCAGCAGCAGGATTAGTCTTAATAATTATAATCACACTGATAATGGTAATAATGATGGTGATAATAATAATAATGGTGATAATAATAATAATAATGAAAAAAAGAATTAATAACTGATAATATTAAAAAAAAATAATATTGATAGCTATTTTTTCACTGATATGGGAAAAAAAAATCTTTAATAAAATGTTTGGAAAATCAGATGGAAAATAGTTTAATTCAATTTTTCATTAAAATATTGTTATTTAAAGTAAATACTTGCAATGATTTACAAAAACTCCATGCCTGTCCATTTTCGAGTCCATGCGAATGTTTCATGCCCGGAATATTATCATAATGAGAATCTAATCGGTATGATAATATTCTTATTTATCTAGCGACCTGCTGATTTCCATCGTACGTCACTTCAACTTAATAATGGCAACTGCCCGCAGGGAAACTAATATGCCATGGCTTACGCAACCTTTGGGAGAAGTAGAATCATGTCAAGATAACCAAGGTCAAACTATATTATATTATGTACCGATGTACAACAAGCTGCCTATAAGTCATTCTCTCTCTTTTCTTTGTCCTGTGGGATTTATCTTAGTCTTTTCTCACTTTAGTTGTCTGCGAATTACCAGGGAGATGGATTTAACACCTTAGAGTTAATGTCTTCGCGTTACATCTTCCATTATCAGTGAGGGTCTTAATTGAATAAAATGTTAATATATGTCACCTTTTTAGATAGTAAACACCAGCTTATCGTATTGATCATAAATTGGTAAAAACTTCATCTCAATAATTATTCATTAAAATAAGAACGATTTCTAACAAGATGTATTAAATACCATTTGGATTAATATTAACAACCAAAAAAGACATTATCGAACTAAATAGTCCGATAAACTAGAATCAATTACTACTTTAAAATGTGGATTTAAGGACGTTAAATGTACTCTCTTCAACACAAACCACATTAAAAACAGTACTTCTTGGACTCGGTTTTTTATGGGTGGGGTTAAAGTCATATAATGTCACCCAGCTTCACCAATTTTCCCCCTAAAATAAAAAAGTTGCCTCACATGACTGAGTAAATACATGTCACTATGAGAGACGTTGATATTTACAGGATTAAGAATTATGTATGTTTCAGCATTAATGAAATATCGAGATTTGTTCCAGCCTTTTCTACCGTAGGTGGAATAAAGCAATAATCCCAAATACATTATGATGTTCGATTTCCTTATGATATAGGGATTAATGTGTATTATCATGATTACATGGAGTGAGGAGTATAAAACAAGGGGAAAAGGTAAGACATTAAGACATAATGATGATAACAATAATATTAATAATAATAATATCAGGTAGTAGTAGTAGTAGTAATAGTAGTAGTAGTAGTAGTAATAGTATTGGTAAACATGATATCGGTCTATATGATTTTAATATTACACACGTCTTTCTTGTAACTAAACGGTTTCCCCCTTTTTGTCCATATGTGTAAGATATATGTACGGTCCCGTAAAAAAACTAGCTTAAGCATATATCATTTGTTGCAGACTACTTTTGGCGATGATTGAAGTGTTAAGACAGCCTCGAACATTTACCAAGTTCACTGGAAAATCCAAAGATTTATTAGACAGCACGTCTTTTGCAAGAACCTGGTGTCGAAATTTATTCCCAGGAATGTCCCTTGGATATATTGAGTATTATATTGATTCATCAGGAGTCTTTAAATAATCCTTTGGCTATTTCCCACTGAAAATTGATTACTGGGGAACTAAATTTATTACAACGATATCTGAACAATAAACGTTAATTGTTTTGAACAGAAAGCGGTGATAAAATCTTAATTATAATGATGGAATGAAAAGTTGGCTTCATACGTCACCAGTTGATGAAATGACATTATTATTGTAATATAATTTCATAATTTCAAAGAAATTAATAATATGATTGTCCATGGTTTTAATTAAAGCAGATGATATTTAGTTTGAAGCTTTGATTATGTACACGATGGTCCAAAGTTAAAACACTGACAAAGGCACTTATATCCATGAGCAAGGCATTTGTCAAAAACGACTCTGTAACCCCAAACAACAAGAGGAAAAAGATGAAAAGAAAACCAAAAATGTAGATCTTTCCAAATCGAAACTTTATTCACAGGATATAATGTATGTTTGAAGATTTTTTGGTCCATCACTGCGATATTGTTCTGCTATGTTCATGCTTATAATGTTATCAGCACATCAAATTGGATACCTTCAACTCACTGCATATACCTTCGGGTAAGTGCCTCAGAAATAGATCTATCATCCTTAAGTTACAAGTCTTAAAGTGTGCTACCTTAAGGCTGATCTAGTGTGTAACAACGGAAGCCCCCGAGCAGAGTGTATCCCCATAATGACAATAGCAAGATAAAAATCGAAATTTGGGGAGAAAAAATAGCAAGGTGTTCTAAATTGGATTCTACTTTTGAAATTGATGAAACAAATGACAATTACTTAAGCAAAGTACCTGGAACTTTGGCAAAGAGAATGATATAAGGGAGTATTGTGTTCAATGACTATCAGTTTTAAAAGTTTTTCTCGAAGGGTGAAAGGAAGAAAACAATAGTACAATACATAAAGAAAAGCAAGATTGCAATTCATGTGTGACTTTACAATTTTCCCGAATATACGTATTGGAGAAATTCCTTTTTTTATATCAAAGATATTTACACTGAATAGTCAGGTCAGTATATAAAAGTAGAAAGAATAAGAGGGATTAGGATCTTACCGTTAAAACTTTCATCCAGTGTGCAAGAGAATTCTTAGTTCAAAATCTGAACAAAAGATTATATAAATAAGTACTTGAATGATTGTCTCCACTCGGTGAAAAGTCGGCGAAATCAAATGCAGTGATCCTTTTTCAATTAGCATTCACCCATAAACTTTCTGTAAAAAGTGTTATACCAGAGTACCAGTGGCAGAAATATGTCCAAACGACAGAAGTGAGCTGTTAACACAACTTCCAACTCATAATAATGTACTGCCCATGTATTTTCCAATCGATATTTTACCTTGGTAATATTTGTCCATTTAAGATCTGAAGAAATCTGAGTATCAAGAAAACGCGAAACTCGAAGTCGTATGAAGAATAAAAGTTGACTGATCCGTCCTATCACATTTCCCCGTATATATTTCACCAATAGCAATTTGGTCGACTGATTCAGCAATTCAGGATCTTATTAATCTTTTTTGCAATAGAGACGTGGGTGAATAACGGCGCTTATACATCAAAATTGGTTTGCTAGTTATCTCTCGCCCAAATGAATACAACCCACACGATCTCCTTTCTTCCAACCAACTTACTTTTTGTCAGTAACGCCACGTGTATGTGGGATCGTGTGTACCACAAAGTACACACATTTGCGCGCGCTTTCTTCCTGTGGACGCCAGAGAAGCAAAATGAACAGGGTAGAAGCAAACCAACATACGTGCTACATCGAGGAATCAACCAGACCCTATTTTGTTATCGTTCCGAGGCAAATCTTTTCTGGATTTGTTTCCACCTTTCATGCAACTGCTGGCAGCTCAAACCAAACGACACTCTTTCACTCCCCTAATGATAGTTGTTCAGCCAGACGAGGTTACCAAATAACCTCAACCGATTTAGCGCTTAATTTTACAGCATCTTCTTTTCCTAGTAAAGTCAAGCGGAGTAAAAAAAGAAATACCCAAGGTATGTCGAAAATGGTTTGGAAGTCATACAACGGAACTAGGGTCGTGGATGGACATCGATTATGGTTGCCTATTGGTTGCTGCCGAAATGTAAATTACATGACGTCAACAGTGACTGGATATTCTGATTATTTTTAAGTGTTCACTAGAACTGCTCGACAAAGAACTGCAACTTGTACGATACCATTACAGCATGCAGTATGGAAAGAAATGTGTCCGAACAATACCAATATTTTCAATAAAGCTGTTCATTTCACAAAGTACTGATAGCTTAAATTATGTTTCATCAAGAAATTTTTAAGTAAATCATTTCCAGAAGTAACGTAGTTGGAACAATTATGAAAACTTTGGTATAAAGTAACATATTGATGCTTTACAACTGGTTACATTCATTTTTCATCATTCAGTTAAAAATAAAATTGAAGTTTGCTTACAGCTTAATATAATTACAGTAAGTATTCTGACATATGAGCCTTATACTAGCATGTGAATAACACTTACATTGTAACAGATGTTACTTTACGCTCTACATTTCACACAACACAATGAACCGATCTTTAACAGAGCATCTAATACACACGTTCAAAGAATAAATCTCTGCCAGGAACACACCATGGTCGAGTGCAGCACCATACTGATAATTTTCAAGCTAAACTAAATAAATAAATTCATGAACATTTGAAAATGCGAATCTCTTATTAAGAGATGAAAGGGGGTGCATCACAGGAGCATAGTGGCCACAGAAAACAAATCAACGTTTAATTGAAATGTTTTTACAAGAAATAGGGAATGAAATAGTTAGTGCTCAGAATAAGCATTGATCTTATACAACAGTGCGTCCCAGATAAAAAAACGAAACCGTAAATTATCTAAGTTCTTTAGCAATCACAAATACAATAGACGAAACTTTCAGTTTTAATATATGGTATGTAATCGATTTCATCATATATTCATTTTCTGCTATAAATTCATTTACCATGTATATGTTTGCTATTTGTTTTATCATGTTTATGTTATTTTTTATTCGTGGACGGCTCCGTTGTAAAAAAAAAAATTGTTTACTAAACCGGACTATCCTCCACTTTAGTTTATCGATTATGTTAAATAAATAATATTAATCGTAAAGCATAGCCTTTCTTCTTTCGCGTAGTAATAACTAAAAGCTGTATCATGCAGGAATGAGTTAGTAAAATAATTTGAATAATAATTTGAAATCACTGTCTTGGTTGGCAGTATCTGAATTTCAAAAGTCATATCAGATGTCTAAAAATGTTCACATTAGTGTTATTAGTTAAATACCTCAATCGAAGGGAATTACCATGGAATAACAAACGTACACCTTAAATGGTTAACAAAATACTCAATGCATGGTCAATCGTCAACGAAAACTCAGTGATAAGTAGGTCTGACAGATAATCTGTAAACATTTAATGATTTTTTTTGGAAATCAAGATCATTTTATGAAAACATAAATAACCTTTTTATTCCTTGATCATTTCTTTGATTATTGAAGATTTTTTTATATGGAAATTTCGAGACATGTGATATTTCTTTTGAATCTCAAATACCGTCCACCATGTCCACAAAATATTTTTTTCATCCTTTCTTCAGAATATTTGTTTCACACCCTTGCATGAATAAGGAATCATATAATTTACACCAGATAAAAGAGAAGACTCTAAGCTTTACAATATTTCATCTGTCTCTAACATGATAAAGCGTCGACGATTCTCGTTTAAAGTGTATAGATCAGTGTAATTCTTGTTCAGTTCACATGATTAATATAAATGAATATATTTAGTACGTGCAAGCACACAAAATTGCCTGAAAGATATCGACAAAACAAACATATTTGACGGATTTTCCCTTCTCAGAACAAAAAATCATTTTAACTCCCCAATCTCTCATTGTTTTACCCACCCTCCTCGCACATCTGTGTACTATGTCTATTCATAATGTACATTTTCCAATTGATTTCGGCGTTTTTTTCTGTTTTAACGAATAGTAAATTGAACGTCAGTAATACGCCTACATCGCCCCTGACAGGTGAATTGATTTTTATATCGATATGCCATTTACGCATTTGAGACTCGCATCTTATTTAACTACTTGTACTTACCGTATTTCCACGTAAACAAATTCCATGTAACAAATTAACAATTAATAAAGCGCCGAAATATATAGGCCTACATGTACATATACTCTCAGTAAACATCAGTAAACAAGGAATACAAATTTATTTCCTAATACCGATTTTGATTAGATTAATGTAATGACATATCGCTTCCTGTGATCTTTCGTTGGAAATCTAGTATTTTCTGCTCTGTTTTTCTTCGCATATCAAATTCGTTACCATTCCCACCAGTGACGTCACTTCAGTAAAGCAACGCATACGGTCGACCTGGTTTAACACTTAGAAATATCGACGAAACTCTTAAAATATCTGTTTTTATGCGTCTTAATACTTTATGCATACACCAGTTATCTGTTTGATTTCAAATACACCGTTCTGTGTATTGCTGGAGCAGCAAATGGTGCCTCATCCCATATTCATGGGATGGTATTGACAAATTTCTACGATTTTTATATATCTAATTTTAGATTAGCCTATTTCTCAAAAAGTTCGTTGGCATCTTGTTTTCGATCCAAACAATCAAAGGAGCGTTAGTATTATCAGCCATGTGGGTGCGGGTTTTTATTTTAATGTTGTTTGTTTAATTTTCTTCTTCTTCTTTATTTTTCCGAATTATAAAACGTATTATTTTATATTAATTGAATGCAATGTTTTTTGCCATTTCGAAATGGCAGGGCCTTATTTTAACTAGTAAGGACGTGTATAGGTATTATGTCTTGTGCATATTTTTTAAAATTTTGTTTGTGAAATTATTTTATTAAATATAATAAAAATTGTATTGTTAATTGTCATTTTCACTTTGGTTTCAACTTCATTTTCATCATAGTATTTGTACATCAATAGTCTCCCTATTTAATTTGTATGATAGTCTCAACATTACTTTACCATGCTCACTGTGCTCGATAGGAATTTCCAAGTGAATATAAAAACATCCATGCCATGACAGGACTCGTACCTCGTAACTTCATTCACAGTGTACAGACATTGATTTTCGTCTCTATTTGTCAGTCTAGAGGCGTGAACTGTAGGAACATGCGTCTAAATTACATGAGTATATATTGCTTTTGGTATGTTATCTCCTTTCGTCTATCATGTCTATACATTTTATCAACTTACACCTCATGATTCTGTGTACTAAAGATCTATGAATAGAAAGCTCATACTGTACTGTTTTGTGTAATAAAACTCTTTGTATTTAAGAACATATCTCTGTCACGTATTTTATACATTTTAGGGTTCTTCAAGATTTGGAAATAGTTCTCTGTATAAGTAACTTCACATGCTATTTCATTTCCTTAATTATTGATATTTAACTCAAAGGTATATATTAAGAACAACTATTTATAACACACTGTCAATGAGAGACAACAGATAATTGTTGATAATTTCGCTCTACCTTCACGTGGTTCCAAATATGGGACAAAGAAAGATTTGCATCAGCACATTTGTGTAGTAAGTATTATGTCTGTATATTAAAGAGGAAATCATTATATATGATTTGTGAAGAAATGGATGAAGAGAACAATGGTAGGTGTAGCTTAAATCAAGGTTCCCCAGAGCTTTCTGGCCTTTGGAAAAATTGGTGATGCCGTAGAGTTGCCAAAGCTGTTGTGCATGTATAATCTCACAAAACATACACACACATACACACCCACACACACACACACACACACCCTCACACACACACATATATATATATATATATATATATATATATATACTTTTCAAATAGGCGTATACTGATTGGATACCATCTAATTATATAATCTTCGTACCTCTAGTTATCAGCACAATATACAGGATTTGACATCATGGTTTTACAACTTTGTGAGACTCTATGGCCCGTATTCTGAAGTCAGGTTTAACTTAGACCATGGTCTAACTCTGTGCTAAAATTATGGGAAGCCAAGTTTTATGTTTCTTATGTTTACTGTGCTCTTTCCTGATAAATCGATGGTGAAGACAACGATCTATTTATACTTCTTAGGCAATTATGAATGATTTGAGAGCCAAATGAGCTGAAATATGATATCTCTACCGTTAATGATTTATGTAACAATTGGCTATCCACAACTTTAAACCTGAGTTTAAGTTAAACCCGACTTCAGAATACGGGCCTATATGTTAACTTTACTTACCAATGGATGTTTGATGGCACTTTTATGTTCAAACTCAGTTAGGGGACTTTTCTTTACATATGCAAGAAAAACAAATGGAGCGCCTCTGACAGTCTCACCTACATCGCACGATTCAATATTGCAGCAGTGCTGACTTTGAAAACTACTATAAAATTATTATTCACAAAAAACACCATTCATATAATGATACAATACTTCGTTCATTGACCCTAAATGACATTTGACCTTGATCATACGACCAAAGACTCGCCAGTGATACTTGATTACCCCTACATCCACATTTTATAAACTTTACTATAAACTTTGAAAGTTATGACAGCAATCTAATAATTACCTCTAAAATGGCCAAAGTTCAATTACCTTAAATGACCTTTGACTTTGGTCATGTGACCTGAAACTCGCATGAGATGTTTAATTATACTTGATTACTCTTATGTCCAAGTTTTATGAACTCGATCTATTCACTTTCAGAGTTATGATGGTTATTTAACAAATACACCAACATGGCCAAAGTCCACTGACCTGAGCCATGTGACCTGAAACTCGCACAGGATGTTTAGTGATACCTGATTACTCTTATGTCCAAGTTTTATGAACTAGACCAATACACTTACAGAGTAATGGTGGTATTTCCACAAATATCTCAAACATGGCCAAAGTTTATGGACCTTGAATGACATTTGACCTTAGTCATGTGACCTGAAACTCACACAGGATGTTAAGTGATACTTGATTACTTATGTGTCCAAGTTTCCTGAACCAGATCCATAAACTTTTAAAGTTATGATGGTAATTCAAATTATACCCCCAACATGGCCAAAGTTCATTGACCTTAAATGACCTTTGACCTTGGTCGTGTGACTTCAAACTCAGGCAGGATGTTCAGTAATACTTGATTAACCTTATTTCCACGTTTCATGAACTAATTCCATATATATATATTTTTAAGTTATGACGACATTTCAAAAACTTAACCTTCGGTTAAGATTTTGATGTTGATTCACCCAACATGGTCTAAGTTCGTTGACCCTAAATGACCTTTGACCTTGGTCATGTGACCTGAAACTCAGGCAAGATATTTAGTAATACTTGATTAACCTTATGTCCAAGTTCATGCACTAGGTTTATATACTTTCTAAGTTATGCTGTCATTTCAAAAACGTAACCTTGGGTTAAGATTTTGATGTTGATTCCCCCAACATGGTCTAAGTTCATTGATCCTAAATGACCTTTGACCTTGGTCATGTGACCTGAAACTCAGGCAAGATGTTTAGTAATACTTGATTAACCTTATGTCCAAGTTCATGAACTAGGTTTATATACTTTCTAAGTTGTCATTTCAAAAACTTAACCTTGGGTTACGATTTGGCGTTGACGCCGCCGCCGCCGCACAGTGGGCCAGAATGAGTTGAAAGTGCGCCAAAATTATATTCCGTGTTATATTTTTACTTAAACATGCTGATTAAGGGTAATTTTAGGCGTAGAATCGACTGAACATAATTTAAAGCCGATATGACGTCACTTTGATACCAAATTTTGATTGGCTACTTAAAACCTATCTGTGAAAAGACAAATTACGCTAAACAATGTGTAGTATATAAACTTTGTGTTATGTGTTACTTTAAGATTGACCAGAGTGAATGTTGGTTTATGCTTCTCACATGCCTAACAAGTGTGTATGGGATCCTGAAAATAATTATATGGCATCAAAGTGATCATTTGATTAAAAAAATACTTAAAAATCTGAAAAATATTAACCGTGCTTTATCAAGCGGTGTAGACTTGGGTAAAACGCAGAGTATATAGGACCACGAATGTTTTACTGTGAGGAGGGCTTTTGGCTGAAATTATTCTACAAGTAAATTTTATCTCTGGAAGAGGGGCGGGAAGCCCTTATATGCGTTATCAACTTTTATTTTGTTTGCATTATGCCAGGAATTCATGTCTTTTTCATGGAATGGAAGGGGGAATCGTCCTCGCCGTGCAAAAATGAACGGCGATGTACACCACACACGGTGCGCTGCGATGACTGCGCGGTATAAAAATGACCGTTTTTTAATAGGTTTTGGGGGTGTTGTGCCAAGTAAAATCGGCTCTAACATGAAAACGGGCAAAAACGGGCAGCTGGTATCGTCTTTTTTCTAATTTGAACCATTTCACACGAAAAAAAGAATATATCAGGATTATGTGGGTGCCATTTCAGATTCCTCCATGAAAAACCTCCCGTGAAATTGCTTGTTTTTCAACTAAGTTGTCATACACGCGGCATTTCGCAAAATTTCACATTTTACGATTTGAGGTAGGAAATTAACAACCTTTATGCAAATTCCCGAATGAAATATTTTGCTGAAGTATTCTTCAAAGTGTTGTCTTTCAGCTGGGCATGACAAAAATTAAAAATCTGAAATTGCCCAAAATGACTTTTGGCGCACTTTTGTTTCGCCCCGGCCCACTGTGCGCCGTCGGAAAAGCGGCGCCTATAGTCTCACTCTGCTTCGCAGGTGAGACAAAAATCAAATAAGAAAATAAGAAAAGATGGATTGGGCTGACTTATTAGCTCATCTTTTATATTTTTTATTTTAAACTTCATACAACTGTTTCACAAAAAACCCATATTTCGTTGGTTATATTAACTCCTATTTCGTTGGAATGCATAAAGACTTACTCGTTAATCCTAAACCAGTTGGAGGCCCAAGTACCCCCCTTAAACGCTCATTTCTCTATGTTTTACACTATTCCTAGTTATATCAATCAGTCTCCTATACGAATATGTTTCGCCTTATATTATCTTATTTCTATTTGGACAAAGCAAGCATGTATAATCTGAAGCACAACACCAAACCTTTATTCGCCGAGCATCTCTTCTGAGTAGGTTTAATTTCAACTTAAAAGGAGAATCTCGAATTAATCTAAAACAAGCGTATAATACATCCATCTTGATAGCATTTACATAAAAGTAATCTGCGATCATCTTGAGGAGCGTGAAATCCTTATTACTTAATGATACACCCTCAGGCAGTTGATATAAGTGTCATTCTAAGAAACACTTTACGAATCACAAAGTCACCAGAGGCTTCGTCCTCATACTCTGCTAACGCGTTTACGGTATCGATAATCAGAGACAGGTTTAATCTCGTCGCCAACAAGTCTTCTTAATATTATTTTTTTTTCCGTTTTTCATTGCTTCATTGTTGGTTTCTAGAATTTCTTCTTAGTTTTTTTCCGATCTATACTATTCAAGTGTAAAAAAGTAGGCCTATTTACTTTGTTTTATCGGTTGAAGGGGCCATCTGAATATGGAGGGGGGGGGGCAAACGTTAGAGATGATCTCATTAAATAAATGGGCAATGGATAGTGATTTGGTATTCTTTGAACAGAACAGAGAATCATTGTAGTTCAGAATACAAACAAGGTGAAACTTGGATCATCAAACCCGCGCATTGCATATAAATGATCACCTGCGGAGAGCTGTTGCAGAGAAATAGGCAAACTTAACTCAAGAATCACGGCCATACCTACTATTTTTTATCCGATTCCGAGGGAAGTCTTAGTCTTTGATTATTTAAAAACCCTTTTAATGCCATTTGAATTATCATTTTAACCTCAATCGAGAGTTCTCGATTACAAACGTCATAAAAATGAACATTACGAAGGCAACCAATTAATAATGCTATACATGTATTCGACAGACATGGCAGAGGGTTGATGCATTTATACTGCAAATTTATCTGCTTAATATCGGAACCTTAAAGAACTATAGTCGCGTGGAGCTTATTTCCCGTTGGACAAGCAACTCAAGCATAACTCACCCCGATCTTCTTTGCTGATAAGTCGATAAAAGGGTCATGCTTTAGTCAGGAGTTACACGTATATATTAATTTCAAGCAAATCATCCTCTCTCTCTCTCTTGCTAACACTTCGTGTATATAAAGACTTAATATTGTTTTGACCTTCGGATTGAGTCAAGTAGAACAAAAATATGCAAAATATTCGAGAATATACATTTTATTTTTATACAGGCTATGCGTGACCAGTAATTATGGTAATGGATTATTGTACTTATAGCCCCGGTCGAAAGAACAGAGTGTCCCACAGTGTCTTACAACGTGTGCTCACATTGTGGAACACAATTATGATATTTTTTCGTTAAACGCTTAAAATTAACCTTCCGAATTCCTCTATTCATCTACAATGAACACACAATAAACACAGTTGGAGGTTTCCACAGTTTTAAATTATCTTCAAATTGATACATTTGAGTATTATAAATCGCATGTTCATTGTGTCCACTTAGAGAACACACTGTGAAGACACTGTGCGACATTGTGATATGGCAAGTATGGATATATTCCGCATCTGATGGCATTTATCATAATTCGCATAGTGTCGAAATCAAAACACAATTTTTACAATAACACTATGAATGATAATAATCCTGAATTAATGAATCGTAACAGTAAAAAAAGCAGTGATAATGATAAAAAATAATTGTTATGATAATTACAATGATGAAATATTAAATTATGCACTGGTGGATCCGTGATCAAACGATATTATTTTGGCCATGATAGCCCTTGTTTTCCATTTAATCAAAGTCTGTTTCGATTTGTTTTATCCAAGGACCGAGAATGCGGGCGCGGGGGGTGTATTTCACCTTTCTACAAAAAAAAATATTGAGACTTGGTAAGTGGACAGACCCTTGATCATCAGGTAATGTATATGGAGATGAAAGATGATCAACATCCGTTGTGGTAAGTCATCCGTCGGTTGCCAAAGGCATTCCTTGATCTTGCTTGTGACAACAATAGCTGCAAGCAACCAGAACGGAAAATGATGACAGCGATAGATAGCATTGACTTCCATAATTCACTTACCATGATTTTCACACTGTAGCAACGGAGATAGAATGACCTAGAGCCACAGAAGTGAAGCTGTGAAATATAGCACTGACGCAGACATAGAGAACTAACCAAAATGACAGAAATATGTATTAAACTCAACCCTCTTTGTTTCATGTTTACTTTATATCATGGTAATCAAATCAGCAATTAGAAAACGTGAGATCCCACTGTGGAATATTGTAGTAGATATACCTTTGTTAACTTATCGAACAAAGCATTTTGAATGCCCTTGGTTATTCACTAAAAGCAAAACAAATGAAATAACGTTAGGGATCAAAAACTTTCACTCCAAAGACTGTAATACATTTATGAACCGAAACGACGCTAAACATGTCATTGCTCCAAACCACAAGACCATTAATCTCTATATTTTTTTTGAATGTATGAAACTGTAGAAGATAAAATTACAAATCTACCTATTTTATACGAAAGCAATATTTGATATGAACGTAATCATAATAATGACAATAATGATAGAGTAATATTGAAATAATGATGATGATTACAATAGAGATAGTAGTATTAATTGTAATGAAAATAATAATAATAACAGTCCTACTAATTCTAATAATGCTCTTTCTTCTTCTACTACTACTACTACTACTGCTACTACTACTACTACTACTACTACTACTACTACTACTACTACTACTACTACTACTTCTACTGCTACTATTACCACCACCGCTACTACTATTACTACTACTGCTACTACTGCTACTACTACTACTACTACTACTACTACTACTACTACTACTATTGCTACTACTACTTATACTTATACTTCTACTACAACCACAACTACTACTACTACTTATACCATCACAACCACTGCTTTCACCACCACAATCAACAACGACCACATTATCACCACCACTATTACTACCATGACTACTGAACTATACTCCTCTAATACTGCTTCTACTTCTATTCAGATTTCCACTCCTCCAACTAATATTACTCCTACTATATATACTTCACCCACAACCACTGGCTCATCATCTACTGAAGATGTGAACATGTTTTTTTAAAGGTTTTATTATTCTTTCTATTCCTCTTCTTCCTTTAGAACTTTCTTATGTTATAATGTATAAGGCAAGTTCTATTGAAATTAATTGCTGTTGTAATTGTCTCAGTTTCATGCCTGATTCTTCAATATTAACTGGACTTAATGACATACATTGCTCCTTGTGTGTTTATATAGAAGTCTTTCAAGAAAATAAACTATGGTCTTTATATTTATTCACGCTAATTTTATTCATGATAGCAATCTTAAATCATATTTTGCAAGTAAAGTTTTGGCATGATTCCGGCATTTGATTTAAAATAAATGACGGAAATGTACCAACACTGTAAAAATGAAGTGCTAATTTAGCACTTACAGTGCTTGTATAGTGACTGCACTACGAGTGCTTGTATAGTGACTGCACTACGAGTGCTGGTTTCTAGTTTAAATTTGAACTAGAAAATCAGCACTCGTAGTGCAGTTACGATATACAAGCACTGTAAGTGCTACATTAGCACATCGTTTTTTACAGTGAATGGCCCACAGACTTGGTTACAACAATTATTTATTTAATCTCAGCGAGCACAGGAAATAATGAAGATATTGCTACTAAAAATCATGAATGAAGAATCCAGTTTTGAAAAAAAGGACATCTCCCATAAAGATTTCACGCACAATAAAAAAAATTGAGGCGCTTCAATAAATCGTAATTTTGTGGCAACGACGTTATCATATAAATAAAAAAATACGTACATGATTATTCCCTCAGCTACAACATATCGATAATTAGACAATAAACAACCATATATACGGAGTTTACGGAGCAACGAGGGACTTCTGATAAAGTAAGTGACAAACGCGATGTAAGCATGTATATATTATTATCATTAGAGTCCAATTTAGATAAGTTGATGATGTGTTTGTAATTTTCTAGTTCAAACTTAATTTTGATTATGCCATAGTACTTTTGAGGGTCAAATAAAACTTTATAATTCTGAAGAGCTGTGATGAGTTTGTTGGCCATAAAGCCACTTTTTTCACCATATCAAGCCTATATGGTGAGATAGTGCGAGTGCAGGTGCTGCAAGATGATACGGATGCTTATTTCCTTAATAACGATAATAGAAAGCTGAACAAGCATGAAATGAAGCAGTAGATGGCAGGTTCGAATCCCACTGGTTCCAATTTTTTCTGACTTATGATCTTATGATTTCCATTCCAGATCGAGCATACTGATCTTAAACAAATAGGAGTAATGCCGAAAAATTAGTTAACAAACTATAATTTCCTCCTATAAAAAAAGCCTCTTAATTTACTAAGCATGAAATTGCTTAAAATTATGATAAATCAAATAGCGACATGAAAAAACATCGAGTTATTATTGTGTAAAGGCATTGCGTTTCTAAAACGTATTCTATTTTCGAAGTTGATTGATCGTTATAATTTTTATTTCATTTTAAATGGATGGTCCGGGCTGAAAGTATTTATAGCTTAATAAATAGAGTAGAATTCACTGAGCAGAGTGCCGAAAATTTCATCAAAATCGGATAACAGATAACAAAGTTATTGAATTTTAAATTTTAGCAATATTTTGTGAAAACAGTCGTCATGAATATTCATTAGGTGGGCTGAAGATGTCACATCCCCGGGGGGGGGGGGGCACTCAGTATATAATGCATAGTGGGTATGTGCCGCGGAGGGGACCCCCATTTTCACGCTCAAATTTCCGTTCCAAGGCATAGCATTTTTTGTCTTATTGAGAAAAAGAACAAAGAAAGCCGCTCCAAGGCATAGCATTTCCTTCTTATCGAGAAAAAAGAAGAAAGAAATCCGCTCCAAAGCGTCGCATATTTTTCGTTACGCCGTTCCGGTCGCATTGATCAGCCACAATTTTGGTGAAAAGCGGCCGTAGAGCGCTTTTCGACCATCGCCTAAGCGCGAGCGCAGCCGGCGGAGGCCGCGCTAGCTGCGTCATGCACGATTGCCCGTTCCATAGGGATGCATACGCACTCACAGAGATACGGAGATCCGTTCCGAGGACCCCCGTTTTCACAAACATTTGTAGTTCCGAAGCCCGTTCCGAGGACCCTCCTTTTTACAATAAGCCCGCTCCAAGGCCCCCGTTTTTTGCCTCGCCCGCGGCACACCCCTACCACTTTTTTGGTCGAGTGCCCCCCCCCCCCCCCCGGGGTCACATCCTCACCTGTTCTTTTGTATTTTATTATATGAAATTAGGTTTATTCAAATTTTTTCCTCCAAGAACTAGAAAAAGTGGATTGACAACTGAATTAGTGCATTAGATATTTATTGCCGCAACTTATTTCATTATAAGGGAGACATATTATTCACACAAGTATGAAGTAATGAAAAAAAAAAATTATGTAATAACATAAGAAAACGGAAAGTGGGGATGTGACATCATCAGCCCACCTATTAAATATTAATGACGCTGTTTTCACAAAATACTGCTAAACTTTAAACTTCAATAACATTATTATTTGTTATCCGATTTTGATGAAATTTTCGGCATTTTGCTCAGTAAATTCTATTTTATGTATTAAGATATTTTTTATAAATATTTTCAGCCCGGATCATCCCTTTAACACGCGCGCCGTGACGTCTACATGACCTGTAAAACATGGCCCGTTGAAATTTGATCTGCAATCGAATGATGTAAAAATAATTGATTTTTTAATGATCCGTTTTGATATGGATGTGATATTACAAAATGGCATTTGTATGGTCACGCATGAGTGATTTTTATGAATAAAATGAATTTATTTCCTGGGGCCCGTAACGCAAAGCTTAGCAATGATCGTAAAACGTTTTTCTACGATTGATTGCATTGACTATAATGTACTATCACTCGTGAAAATCGAGCGTACGATTTATCGCTAACCTTTGTGTTACGGGACCCAGGAGAACATGTCAGAAATGCACTAGAGTCGTGACTTAGGGTTAGTCTTCACATCAGGCACAGACCCTTGGTTTTTGCAATTTGTATAGTGCTTAATGCAGAGTCTGAATTAGACTAGATTCGTTATGGACTGTGGCTGGATCTACTTATTTGACACAGACAGATCCTTAGGGTATCACAGACCTAATTCATTTAGACTCGTGTGTTAAAGTGGCACTTTAAAAAATTCATAGAAAATAATGAGGAAATTCGAGGGTTAAATGTTTACTACCAGTGGACAGGATATATGTCTGACATTCCATATCTGACCAGAAAAGGGTACCTCGACTGGCTCATTTTAAAAATAAATCGGCGTTTATGAAGACTACACCTGACAGGATCAAATTCATTCATTCAACTTGAGAGAGTAAAATGGCCTTAATTCTTCTGCCAGTAAAAAAATAGTTCCAAAGTAGCGATATATCTTTCCAATTTGGAAAAAAGAAGTTCAGTAGATACCCTCCCTAGAATCAGTGTTAGATTGTCAATCATATTCATTAATTTTTGTCAATCAGCAATATCAAATTTCAAAATTGAGCAATGGGTAGGCTCGAATGAATATCTTTGGCCTGCCAGTTGTAGTTAGGCCCGTGTGACCTTAGGCGTCTATTTCACTCTAGACCTTTATTGGTTAAAGTGTGAAATATGAGTTTGTGCTTGCAGACTAACCTAGGTTTGGCATCGATGCAATAACGATACCTTTAATGACAATAACAACTTCATTAACATCATTATTATCACCATCATCATTATCAATTTTATTCTAAATGGTAATTTTGATGATGATCATAAAAATAGTTTATTTTTATTTGTCTCATTTGACGAAGAAAGCAAATAGACTCTTCATTACATATAAGTTTAAATTGATATTCTAACATGTGACATGTTTAGCCCTGGTTTCTGGGCTGAGATACATTAGCAATGCGGGATTCTGAAAAAGCTCTACGCTGTCAAAGGGGAATGGTTAGTATTGATAAAAATAGCGAGTCTCTGTTTTTTTCTTCTTAGATTTCATAAGGGTTTCAAAATTGGAAATAAATGGTCACCATATTTATATTTAAAAACAAGAAGAGGAAGATGCAACAGTGACTAGTGAGAGCACACATTAGTAATCTCGTTAGCAGACTACGACGATATTAGATACGTTTCCATGGCAACGACGATGACCTCCAATACGTCTAATTTTCGAAACACCGAAGTATTCGATTCTCTCGATGTCGTTTCACGGAAAATAACATATTCAGGCTGATTTTGTATGAAGATTGAGTTAAAAACTAATCCCCAGGTCTGCCAGACACTCCTTCTAAACACCCTAAAAGATGATTTGAAGTCACCTGGGTCCCGCAACACAAAGGTTAACGATTAATCATACGCTTGCTTTTGACGATTAATTGCACATTGTAGTCAATGCAATCAATCGTAAAGAAATGTTTTTACGATGATTTGCTAAGTTTTGTGTTTCGGGTCCCTGGTCAATACATGCAGAAATGGCAATGACGTAGCATTTTGTGCAGCGTCATGAACATGACGTGACTCTTAAAAAAAAGGTTTACCCAATATTGGATAAAATGGGAACATGTTTGTCGGTTCGATAAAAAGATACCAAATATTTTGTAAATTTTACGCAATGTTGCGTTGAAATTTACCCTTTAAACATGCATTTTGCCCAATATGGGGTAAAAAAAAAGGACCCAGCAAACATGCATGTTGCCTTACTACCCAATATTGGGATAAATTTTACTCGTTTTTGTATTAGGAAAAGGAGGAGAGGAGACAGGATGACAACAGAAGTAAGTGAATAGAAAGAACAAGTGAGAATCAAATAAATGCAGTTTTGTAATGTCAGTGGGATTGACACGTGACTATGATATAATCCATTACTCTCAGTTGAAATGATATTGGACCAGAGAGGAGGTTGTAAGGATTTTGACAACTAGCAAAAAGGTTTCTTCACGGAAAGCAAAATTATGTCAACGAATATTGTATGGCAGGTCCTAATTTTTACATTAGACAATCCTAATATCAATATCTTTAAGACAATCAGTTGTTTTATTGGAGATAACGAAGTTGTTGAAAATCTGGGGTGATGTAATGCAGACTTAATGCAACCTTGCGGCGAAGCGTTGGATTTTTTTGTCATTTCTATTTTTTCTTCATAATCATGTAACCAGGGGGGGGGGTGTAGGAGAAAAAAAAATAACCGTGATAAGTCATGAACACAGCGTCGTCAAATAAAACTGACGGTAGACAATGTGAAGCATCATGACTGATAAGTCTATCGGTTAAATGTTTGTAAATGAAAGATCATTTTCTTTCTGGATTTTTGCAAAATGACGATTACGGGTTATCATTGCATAGAATAACGGAAGTTAGAGCCCATTGAACCGATTTATATCAAGTGAATAGTATGTAGGCAACTCTGTCACAAAAGAGAGCGAAAATGAAAGAGACAGTTGATTTGGGTAAAGTGCAACTGATCTTTAGTTGATGAATGATCCTCGGTGTATACCCGAGGCTAAACACTGTTTCATCAGCCTCATGGGCTCTAGTCTTTGGATCAGCACACATCTGCATTGGTAAAGATTTGAGAGGTATTGTCTGATCTCTATGTCAAATTTATGAAATCTGACACATGACCCACTTTCACAAATATCTTCATATAGGTCTGGTTTTGAGAAAAAGTGTAACACAAACAAGGGGATTACTCATTGAATAGTAAAATTCGGCACTTAAATGGAATTCTCAAGCAAGCGGTATTATTGATGAAGATATTTCAAAGTGAAATAAAACAGGATAGTTTCCAACACGGCCTGTTTTTATTTTTTTGATAATAAGATTAATGTTAGTAATATTAAACAACAGTAGGCGTATAAAGCCTATTCCGAGGGTTAATTGTGAAAGGGCCACGCCCAACCCCACAGGAAGTTGATTCGAACAAACAGTCGGATATCCAACGCATTGGAAAATCCACCCAAATCTCATGTGAAATAAGAAAGTTATGATATTTTCTAAGTTGAGCTTCCTTTGAAAATAGCTCGTCAGACTGCCCATCTTGGCATTACGTAAAATACGGACCTAACGATGTAACACACCAACTATCATTTCGTATTCCATGATATCATAATAATGTCTCCAGACTGAAAAAATACAATTTCAGAGTTTGAATCTGTGACGCTATTTTCCTTGGTAAAAGCATTGATATACATTTGCCATTCTCAGGTGAGCTTAATGGATATCCGTTAGGGTTATGTAAGTAGAACACTTAGAGATGTCTTTCCGATGTATTAAGCGCTATGTATATGTATATATATATATATATATATATTGTAAAGAAATGGATGAAGAGAACAATGGTAGGCGGAGCTTAAATCAAGGTCCCCCAGAGCTATCTACCCTTTGGAAAAATTGGTGATGCCGAAAAAATGTCTCTGCCGGGAATCGAACCCGGGCCCCCAGCTTTGATCGCCGGTGCCTTAACCACTAGACCACAGAGACGGGTTAGTGGCTAGGGCGACCCCGATCCGATTGACCGTCAGATAGACAGATTTTCGACACTATACCAATTATAATTTCCTTTGTCGGGTGAAGGTGGGTTTCGAACAATGACAAGCCGCCATGCTTCAGCTGGATCAAAGCTATTGCTTTGATACAGTACACGTATGGGAGAAAGTATACAAATGTGTAAAGTTATACATGTACAACAGCTTTGGCAACTCTTTTATTTAAATATTGTAAAGAAATGGATGAAGAGAACAATGGTAGGCGTGGCTTAAATCAAGGTCCCCCAGAGCTATCTACCCTTTGGAAAAATTGGTGATGCCGAAAAAATGTCTCTGCCGGGAATCGAACCCGGGCCCCCAGCTTTGATCGCCGGTGCCTTAACCACTAGACCACAGAGACGGGTTAGTGGCTAGGGCGACCCCGATCCGATTGATCGGGGTCGCCCTAGCCACTAACCCGTCTCTGTGGTCTAGTGGTTAAGGCACCGGCGATCAAAGCTGGGGGCCCGGGTTCGATTCCCGGCAGAGACATTTTTTCGGCATCACCAATTTTTCCAAAGGGTAGATAGCTCTGGGGGACCTTGATTTAAGCTACGCCTACCATTGTTCTCTTCATCCATTTCTTTACAATATTTAAATAAAAGAGTTGCCAAAGCTGTTGTACATGTATAACTTTACACATTTGTATACTTTCTCCCATACGTGTACTGTATCAAAGCAATAGCTTTGATCCAGCTGAAGCATGGCGGCTTGTCATTGTTCGAAACCCACCTTCACCCGACAAAGGAAATTATAATTGGTATAGTGTCGAAAATCTGTCTATCTGACGGTCAATCGGATCGGGGTCGCCCTAGCCACTAACCCGTCTCTGTGGTCTAGTGGTTAAGGCACCGGCGATCAAAGCTGGGGGCCCGGGTTCGATTCCCGGCAGAGACATTTTTTCGGCATCACCAATTTTTCCAAAGGGTAGATAGCTCTGGGGGACCTTGATTTAAGCTACGCCTACCATTGTTCTCTTCATCCATTTCTTTACAATATTTAAATAAAAGAGTTGCCAAAGCTGTTGTACATATATATATATATATATATATATATATATATATATATATATAGGCGAAAAAATGACAAGACGATTTGACGTTGCTGTAGACCACAATTTAATCCGAAATACATACATGCACATACGCATATATATCTATATACATGAATACACTTATACATATATATACATACATATGTACATATACACAAACATACACATATGATGTACAAACATGACAAATATATACAAATAAATATATA
The DNA here is from genome assembly GCF_037042905.1 of Lytechinus pictus. Classification (NCBI taxonomy): domain Eukaryota; kingdom Metazoa; phylum Echinodermata; class Echinoidea; order Temnopleuroida; family Toxopneustidae; genus Lytechinus; species Lytechinus pictus. The sequence goes on along the minus strand of NC_087245.1, from coordinate 25,767,195 downwards.
TGTATCTAATGTGGGGTAATTTTACCTGGGTCTTTGGGGTCTTTCAATAGCACTTTCAATTCCCTTCATTTCATTACAACTTACTGCATGTAAACAGCAGTATTTTTGGGTGATTAATTGTAATATTGGACTATATATATATATATATATATATATATATATATGTATATATATATATATATATATATAAAGGGCTCAATTGATACCCTTTTTTAAAAAGGCACGAACGAAAGAACCAATCACACTACATAATATTTTTTTTCAATCATCGTGTATTAACCACTGATGTATGCTCCCGAAAACACATCGTGTGGAGAGAATGTACGATGCTTTTTTGTTTTCATTATCAAAGTAGTTTTACTAATGGCAAGAAAATACTACCATACACTACAAAATATCGCTTACATTAATAAATGTATAAAAACGACCCTCCAAGTGTGACAAAGTCAAATGTTAAGCCGTCATATACACTATCTTAAAACTCTTTCAGACAAAAAAAAATAGAAAAAATTGTTATCGTTTCCATAGTCTGATACGCATAAAGCTATTCATGAAGATACTGATATAATTACGGTAAGATATTGCCACGAATTGTGTAACGATTGATGAAGCCATAAAACATTGCTGGACGTGAAGAATTACTTGACCTTTCAAGAACTTGTTTTCAATTCCAACCAGATCCCGCACAATCAAAAGCCTACTGAAATATGTGTTTGTGATTTTACAAAACCCATTATCAATTTTCATTTATTCCAACGTCAATGCCATGACAAATGCATTTCGGCTTGGTAAAAGGCAGCCTAGAATAGACCCAAAAGATACTGTAGTGAAAGGAGATGCTGTGTTGATCCATAACTTGTTTATCTTCATCACAACTAACATCGTTTTTTTTTATTAATTGGGTGGAATGCAGCGTATCAGGGGACAAAACACTTTGTAAATCAATTACATAATAATTTACATATTTATGTGTTTAGTCATTATTATTGTTTTAGTAGTCATTAAGTTGTCATTGGAGGCATTACAATATATATATATATTATTTATATATATATATAATATAATTGGGATATATTCTATATCCCAATTTCCTTCACAACATATTTAAATAAAAAGAGTTGCCAAAGTTGTTGTAACAGACCCTTGGAAAGATTTTTGAAGAGGGGGTGCTTTTTTAAGACAAACAACAGAAAAAAAAGGTTTTGAAAATGACAGATATTGTATTGGTGTTATCAAAGTTCGTTCCAAGTAGTTTCATACCAAACTTTAATTTAAGGAAAATGTTCATGGACATGAAAGAAGGTAGATACTCTTTAAAAAAGTGCCAATCTCACAAAATTTACATTTTCGAGGGTTCTCAAAATTTGGAATACTCCTACAGGATTAAGTCCATCATTAAGTGGCCTTTAAGCTCATTTTCCTGCCATTCATTATACCTTCATCTTGTAGAGTGAGAGTTCGTGTATCTTTCATTTTCTCTAGCTTGCTTTTATTATTTGTTCAATCAGATTTTAGCACATCTCCATTATGTGCATGTATATGAACTATGTTACATACATCTCTACGTTTTAATGACTTTATTGAAGCAAATACGAACCACGAGCCACCTCAATTCCTTTATTACTCATATCTGGTCAGGTTCCTATCCCATAATGCAATATTCTCAGCATTGTAGTCTTGTAATGCACACCCATTTGACTAATATGAAGAGAATGTTAGGGCCTTTTTAGACGAGAATCTTGAATCGTCATTGTAATGATAATTGCACTTCGTCTTTAGAATCATTGTACCATTCACACGTTCACTCGAAAACTGTGATTTGAATTTGAATTCGAATTCGAATTCCTGAGCGAGGGCGCTATTGTGTCCTTGGTGACTTGTCGATGAAACCCAATCAAAGCACTGCAACGCAAAAAGAAACTACGATGAGTGCATGATCTAAGGAAGTGCTTGAAAAGTCACGTAAGCTCCGCCCCTCAAAAGATGTTTTGGAGGTCAACCCTTTCAGACGTAAAATCCGCACCGTAATTTGAGTGAAACTTAATTGGAATGCACCTCCCGAGTAGAATTTGAATTCGGGATTGTGATTAGCGTTCGTGATTCTACTTCGGTTTCACACGTGCTAAAATTTCGTCCTTAAAATACATTTTTCACTGGAATCATCATTCAAATTACTATTTTGGTACCGTGTGAAATGGCGGATTTCAGATGACAATGATAGTCAACGGTTAGTGAATTTATTATCTAACCGATTGATGTCCATCTCTGATAGGTCCATGGTGAATAGAGCATCTTTCTTTCATCTTATGCGAAATCTCGCACCATCGCACTCATGCCTATTTGCTACTCGTTTACTGTAAAAATAACAAATTTCAACAATGTGGAGATATTTTCACACTGTGGACACCTGGATATGCGACTGTTCACAGCTTGTTTACACGGTCGACCATGTGAATATGTGATCCACACAGTTGGAATACTCAAATTTTAACAGTGCGAAGGTGATTTCATAGTGTGTTCCATACTGTGAACATACTGTGGCACACACTTTGAGACACTATTCTTCCCAGTGCATGGAGAAGTTAAGATATTTTGTGTCACAGTTTTTATGACTTGCCGTCAAGGCTTAAACATCGTTCAACAATGCTTATTAAAAAAATACAGAACTTCCTGTGTCATCCATGGCGACATACCTTTGGTAAAAGCCCCTTCACAATTGACGTACGACCTGTTTACGACCGCCTGCAACAATTTTTTCCTGTTGTTGCACGATCGATCTCTTGGTGTCTTGCGAGCACTCGCAGTCGTTGTAGACGATCGCACGAACTCGAGGTGGTCGTGACTGGTCGCATCTGAACTTTGAAGATGTTCAAAATCCAAACGCGATCAAATACGATCGATTCACTCGCATCAGATCATACCATCGGTCTGGAGATCATCGTGTAAGTTTTGTTCACCGTTGTATGACTTGATGCGAGAGGTGGCACAACTAAGTAGTCGCATTTAGTCGACTGGAGGTCGTACAACACTTGCACATGTGCTAGCGACCTATACAGTGCGTATCAAAAAAAAGTTTACACTTAGAAAAAATCCTGTAAAATTTTATATTTGTAATATCCTGAAGATTTTTCCACTCTTTAACATTGGTAAAGATCCATTTAAGCAAATGACGATATAACTGTCGAAAAATATTTCCGCTTGAGTGAGCACCACTTACTTTTGAAAAGTTAGTGAAAAATGATTTGCGCAAAGCTTTGAAATATTTATGCGAATAAAAGTAGACCTTAATCATGAAGAACACGTGGAATTTAGCTAGTAAAATTGATTTGAAGATATCTTTTACCTTTTTAAACTTGTTTCCTTGCCCAAAACACTTCGAAGAGTGCATTGCGCCCTACCACACTCCCCCACACACCGAGGCCATCGTGACGATATTTGCTTTACACTGAGCTGTGATTTACATGAAGTGGCTTAGGCTTGATTTTCATTTTGTTAATCATTGTCAAGCTTGGGAAAAGTGTGGAGAAACAAGTATTAAATGAAAAATAAAATGTAAACCTACTTTAAATGATAAAAACTTAGTCAAAAAATGCTGGAGATGTCTGATATAAACTTCTGTTCAGATTCAGTTATGTCCTGAGATCCAGCTGGCACAAAAAAGGTAAAGGTTGTGCTTACTAAGTGTTGAAATTTCAATTTGGGTGGCAAAATTGTTACAAAATGCTTGAATGTATCCGTTTTATTTCTATTGACTAAAAGTGCAAGGGTAATGTATGAGAAATGTTTCGCAGGGTAAGTTTGATTTCGCCCTTTCCCCTTAACACATCGTGAAAACGAGCATTTCTGCGCAAACAGATTTCTGCGAGCCTTACAAAAATGAACAGTGCTCACTCAAGTGTGACATTCTGTCAAAACTTTTACTTTCATTGGATAAATGAGACCCAAACCCAAGATTATATGTGAAAAAAATACCCACATAATGTATATTTTTTAATTCCCAGGGCTTTTTCAAAGTGTTAACTTTTTTTTTTATACGCACTGTAGAGACCAGTCTTGCGACTGGGTGCGATAATATATAGGCCATAAGACTGTTGCAAGACCGATCGCAACACGGCTTACAACATTGCACTACCGTTGCATTTGCATGTATGCAACCGTTCCACTCGCAATCCCTCGTGCAACACTCGCATGTGATCTCACGAGCACAATAAGAGCATATGCCACTTACTCGTGCAACAGGGTTTACAGGTTGTTTGTGTCGTACGACAGCTGTTGCATTTGTGAAAGCCTCTGTGCAATCTTATGAGATGACTAGCGATTGATGCCTGTTGCAGCCTGTCGCACGACCAAAAGGTCGCAAATGGTTGTACGTCAATTGTGAAAGGGGCTTTAGCAGTCGACATATGCAATTATAGGTGTACTCTTAAACTCTACTCACAATAACATGCTTTCTTTATTTTCCGGAATGCGAACATAAATACCAGTCATGTAATTTGATTATGTGCCAAGATATTTAAACAATTTCCCCAGGTAGCCATCTGGTATTCCGATATAGCGGCATACTCATAATTCGCATTAGATCTATAGGCTCTAACAGTCCATGCAGTAATTGACATACATAAACATATATAAAGAGAAGGCCTAGTCTTAAGTGCTTCATTTTGCTTTCTGAAAAGCTTACATACGGAGGCCTACAGAAATAAACAGCTAGTCGGGCGAATGACTCACGTCCCAATAATAAAACATTGTTTACTTTCAAATCATGACAGACATTACCATTCGGAGTTATTTGCGATCCAAGAGAGTAAAAACTAGCTTAGCAATAGCGGCCATTTTGAATTTCAAGAACGAAATTGCTTTAGAGCAAAACTATCAACAAGGCTGGATAAATATTTGACATGAGACTTCGCTTTTTTAAAATTTACCAATGGGCCAAACTTAGTTTGGTGAAGGTTCAGTGGAAAAAACCATCAAAGATTAAGACACTCGAACATTTTAGTTTACTAGTCCAAACTTAGAAGAAGAAGATGAAGAATAAAAAGAAATAATAGTATTAAAGAAATAAAATACAATTATCAACTTCTAGCCTCGGAGCTGCAATGACTGTTATCCTTATCTTCAAAACAAATGATCTTTAATATATGATAGGCTCTGAAGATTTTGTATAAGCTACTTGGGGGAAAAACCATCAACGATTAATTCACTCGAACTTTGTAGCCCACTAGTCCAAACTTAGAAGAAGAAGAAAAATAATAATATTAAGGAAATGTACTATAATTAACAACTTCCACCCTTGGAGCTGTAATGACTGTTATCCTTATTTCCAAAATAAATGATCTTGTATAATAGGCTATGAAGACTTTGCATAAGCTACTTGACATATAGTTATTGGTATTATCAAATATTTGACATGGATTAATCATTGAAAGAGAAGAGATGAATTTGAGTAAGGATATACATGCTTTATGGGACCATCCGTTGTTTTTATTTATGTGGGTGGAAGGGCGTGCATTGCATATCCTTCAAAAATAATAGCATTGATAAATGCTATGAGTAGAGTACATGTGACAAAAGTCTTAGATGTAATAGGAAATCTAGATTTAATATGGCCTGGAGCTGTTATTGTCTAATAATTAACCTCAAGTTTTCATTGAATGCGAGTAGTTAACATGAAGTTATTATGCCTACCTTTAAAGAACGTTTTCTCATCTTACCATTTTTTTTCAAGGGGTTGGAGGATGTGCTTTTGAAAAGATTAAAATGGCTTCAAATCAGATATTTAAATAAGAACCTTTGGTATCATGGACATTCTGGGTTCCGTAACACAAAGGTTAGCGATTAATCGTACGCTTGATTTTCAAGATTGATTGTACATTGTAGTCAATCGACTCAATCGTAGAAAATTGTTCTACGATCATTGTTAAATTTGTGTTACGGGCCCCTGGTGTCAACTTGACCTGGAGTTTTAGTTATTCTCAAATAGTTCACTTGGAGTTATTCGAGAATGACAAATGTTGACTTGAGGTTATGAAACATGTTTATGAATGACCTGTCAATGATTGTCCTGTGTTTAGATTTGTGTTTGTTGTTTTGATTAAATTCAAATAAACCATTAATCCTTAAATACACAAATAAATAGTTATACTTGAAATACAAGAAAAGAAATTGGTTAACCCAAAACACAGTGTGTAACCAAGCTTTGAATACCATGTAATATAAGAAATAAATCATTGATGCGCAGTTTGACATCGTGAACAGGCCCCTGAGGCCAGCGGTATATAGGAGAGCATTGACCGTGTCCCATTGTACGCTCTAATCCTCTCTATCATTTTCCTCTTTGCATCAGAATCATATCTATTTCATTTTCAGTTTATTTCGTTATTTGAACCTGTGCTATATATAGATCTACTTCCAAAGAAACATAAAATTTCTAAAATAGAATATCGTCTTTGGGCTATTTCTCCACTTCACTCACGGATTATGCGTTTGCAAATATCTCTGAACAGTGCTTAAAAAAAGGCAATAGGTTTTCACCAAATGGCTAGTGTGAAAGATGACTTAGTAATTATGCTTTCTTACACGCATTATGACCGTCAGGTCATTTATTCTAACAAAGATTACCTCATTAGTTTCCCGCAAAACAATATAATAGACCCAACTATGTGAAATCATCTATTCGTGCAGCCATAAAGTATGATTGATAATTGATATTCGGTTCATTATCAAGACTTTTACGCCGGTCAGCGCTTTTCTTTAAGGTACCATCTGCGGATAATCCCTATCACATGTTTCGGATTGGTCAAAAGTTTCTCACGTTTTATACTTTACCCCATCAATTATCACCCATGTTGATGGATTTTTAAAGATGGGAGTTGCTGCTGCCTTGTTAGGCATTCAAAGCAGCAACGTCGATCTGGAACTCCATAATAGTTGCCGAGACCACGTTCAGTTGCACAAAATCGGCAATGATCCAAAAGCATAAAAAAACAAGTAAACCTCCAACAAGTCCTGTCGCATAGCCAGGATTTTCATTTCTGGTCCTTACACATTCAGGCTGATGCATCTTAGGGGGAAGGATCCGTTCCCCTGGATTATTCACCAAAAGCGGTGATTTTATTTTCTCGTCAATTAATTTTTCGCTAACAGAGACGTATATTTTTGTGCCAACAAAAACCTTATTTTTAAAAACTATAAATGCCACAACATTTGAAATCTTTTTTTGAGTTCTCCAGTGGTGCGCCTTACCTATTTTGTTAGATTCTCGACCCGTCCCTGCGTGCCAGAAATCATCTCATGCATTTTCCACACTTGATTCCTATACATTTTTTGCAAGTCAAGAGTTTATTCAAAGTTACTAGTAATTGAACTGATCATGTATTGGTCACTTATTCCGAAGAAAATTTTCATCCTGAGCTATGTTGGTTTCGAAAACAAATCTAAGACATAAATGTAAATGACCTTTCATTTATTAATTTATTAAAGGTACAATCCAATGAGGTAAAATCAATATGACGATCATGTTCCACTCGGTAGGGCGTGATGAATGAATATGGGGATCGCTCGCATTTTACTTTGGGGTTATAGAAAGCAAAGCTGCGAATAATTCAATCACAGTCGAATTAAAATCGTGTGATTGATTGGGAGCAGCTAGGTATTCCATCTCCACTTCATCGTCAAACCTCTAAGACTATTGATATCTAATATCCCCGTGCAGAAATAGATGGGATGCTATAAGGATCTAATTTCCACAGCCTACTTATTTCATATGTTTACATCTTAATTTAGGGCTTACCTATTTTTCTTGCACCCCCAATACCCCCCCAAAATCTAACATTACTTTTATCATTCCCTCACGATGCTCCCAGCAAAGCTGGAAAGGTCTTGCTCTGAATCAGATCGATCGTTTAGAATATGTAGGTTCCAACATTACGCAAGCATGTGTGTCCAGTGTTTCCATTTGGTGATCTTTGTCGCCAAATCTGGGGGAATAAGTGATTTTGGGGGATGGCCTTTGTGACAATAAATTCATTTGGCACGGTGACATTTGCAAATTAGGTGAAATCGATATATTTTTGTAAGGGGTTGTATTCTATCACTTTCGGTCCAAGTTATAAATTATTTTCTACTGGTTTGTCATCTACTGAAGATGTGAACATATCAAATAGGATATTTTTCTCCCCTTTGCATTACTCCTACTAATAATATTGCTATAAGTCCTCCCCCACCGCCTACTACTACCAGTACTACTACTGCTGCTGCTGCTGCTGCTGCTGCTACTACTACTACTACTACTCACTATTAATATTACTAATGTTACTAAATGATAATGATAATTATAAATTTGCCCATATTTATCAAAATAATGAAGGAAAAGAATGAAATTTATGAAAGTGACATATTTTAAATTAATCAATCGTTTCCCTCTGACACTTTCAAACCTCTAAAGTGTGAATGGAATAAAAAAAAACATGGTCCGACCCTACATGCATCTATTTTTTCTGCAATTTCTACTCCCTGCTCTCATTCATTATTTTTACTGACGTCATCATGGCTACAATCAGATATTCAGCATGTTCATAGAGATGGTGGATGGGGGATGGCAACGGGACATTAAGTATAAGGAGAGAGGAGAGAGCGAGACAGACAGGGAGATATGTTAAGAATGGAGGGGAAGAGAAAGAGAGAGAAAAGGGATTAAACCATAACTGAAAATGACAGAGTGGATCACACATACAAATATAGAATGGAAATGGAAGATATGTTCTGGGTAATAAGCCGCCAATAATTCTATCATCAATCATGTTCCACGTCCGACTTACATCTAAAAACCTCCCATCTCTCCTCCAAGTCTGAAGATGATTGCACAAACTCTCATCTACGTCATGATTCATCATCCTTCAGTACATTTTAGTAAGACCATTCAATAGACTTGGTACGATGGTATGGTGGCATAATTGATGTAAATTGCCACATTACTGAATCTCTTTATAATTGCCTAAAATATTGTTGTGGCTCGCTGGTAGCTAAGGACGGTGGTGCACAGAGCTGTGACGCAATAACAATCACATTTTTATTGCGTGATGCAAACATGCTAAATGATTTAGTATCCCGCTTTGTCACGTTCAAGCGGAGATTTATTTATTTATTTATTTATTTATTTATTATTTATTCGGCACTTCAAACATATTTAAGATAATTTACAAAGCAATATCGAACATTACATAAAATGACATAAAAATCATACAGGTACGTGCAATATTTGATAGCAGTTTGTCCAGTGCATCAGTTGGTGGCCAGGGAAGAGGAGAGCAAACTTAATCACTGTGACCTAATGGTCCCTCCGCCCAACCAACCGATGCACTGGATATACTGGTAAAATTTGCATGAAAATAATCGCATCAGAAAATGAATAGGGATTATCAAATTGAAAATGATTGCACTAAATGTAAATGTAGATGTCCAATTTCAACTAAATGTTATATTCAAAGGGGTCTAAGGATAAGGATAAGGATAGCTCACTAATACCAATGAAATATGAGTCTTTTTATAGATTGAGATAGGTATCAAAATAAGTAGGACGCGGAACGGTTTTGAAGTCGTGATGGTGGTGGTTGGGTGAAGGAGGGAGGGGGGGGGGGGTGGCTGACCGAACCAAAAGAAATACAGATCAGATGGTCACTTAACATTGTTTAGACGTTTATTGACAAAGATAAAATTGGTGTTGTGAGGGGGGGGGGCAGGCGCCCCCAACCGCCCGAGGTTCTACAGCCCCAGCCATGTAATTTCGAGAAAGTCGTCGTGTCATGATAACTGACGTTATCATGTCATGTAGCTTATGAGAAGTCGACTTTGCAAGATACCTATGTCTCCATCTCAAAATCACTGAAGATACATGTAAGCTAATCGTGTACATGTATATGCCACACTGGAATGAACAAAATCTCATATATTTTATACAGTGCATTTTTTTTTTCATAATCTGTCATGAAAACTTTCTACATCGTCATCGATATAAAACGATTTCGTAACGTAACATCATGGTGAGCAGCTTGGGCGATACCGTACTTGCCATAATATTCACATTACAAACAGGGGGCGGATTAAGGAATGTTCCCCACCCATGCTCTAGAACAGGGTTTCCTCTTTGGAGCCAATATCCTGACCCCTTAAAAGGTCGGGGAAAGCACATGATGCAGCAAGGTTGGGATGTTGAGCGTCCGCAGGGAAATTATTTTCACACCATAGTTCCGGACCCCAGGTCTACATGATATGAACATCCATGACCTGCGTCTTCGGAATAAGAGAACGCATTTGCGTGGACTATGTGCGTGGACTTAAAAGCAGAGGAAACTTATAGAGATTCGGCAATTTCGTGCGGCGCTCCTAAACCCTGCACTCCTCTGACTTTGTACACGTTGCACTAGATTATGTAAACTCTGACGATAATGACTGGACTATGGCGCTATTCTGCATGATTTTGACGCAAAAGCGATAAGTAATCAAAATACGCTAACCTGTGCGATATCGGCAAAGAAAGAGATCGTCCGAAAATGCCTTTCTTTATTCAAATACAATATGCTAAATTGAAATTCTATGTCGATTTTGGTACGAGGTAATAAAAATTGCACACTTGTTTTGATCGGGAGACTCTTTTCCTCGCCGCAATAAAGAAGTACACGCGCATACGTACTCTTATTCCGAAAACGTAAGTCATGAATATTCATATCATGTAGACTTGGGGTCCAGAACGTTGGTGGGCAAAATAATTTCGCTGCCAGGCAGGAATGATAAAATTTCAAAACTCTGGTTGCCTTTCGAACCCTCGTCTTGGAATCCATTTTTAATAACAACTGACACAGAGGTCATGTCAAATGTCACGTTTGGTGTGAGGTATGACAAAATACCTTGAAATTGAAACAAAAGAAAGTATTTGATTTAGACAACTGGTGGGTGTTTTATTAAGCTGTTCGTAAGTTAAGAGCAACTTTAAAAACGACCTGTTAACTTTTTTACGCTCTAAAAAAGCACCAATGAACATTCAAGGGTCAATATCATTTACCACAAGAAAGGATCACAAGTCTTTCCTAAAGTCGCTCTTAACTTACGATCAGCTTTATGAAACGGCCCCCAGGAATGAATGTCGAATGTCAAAACAAATAACTAAAACGAACATCGGAACAACCTCTCAGACCTTACTACCCGTTTACATTTAATTGTATCCTTCTAGTTATATAATACGCTGCCTCATAATGTCAAGAAAACATGCTTGCTATGATGGGCAAATACATTTCATGAACAACATTTTATCTAATAATGCACTTCAGTAGACCTAATGACAGGATATTGATAGATAACAGATGGCCAATAAATCAGAAACAAAAGAAACGCTTATCTTGAATCATTATTATATGATCTACTGTATACCAATTGGTCAATGAATAATACAACTGCTTAAGGGCCACAGATTGCAAATTGTCAAGCTCTGTGTACATAGTTGATTGTATTGGATATTCTGACATACTCTTCCTGTATAGCTGTTTTTATAGTTTTGATAATGTTAGAAATCGAGGTAATTTGTTTTCATCAATTGTCTTTTTTCTAAATTATTTTAAGCTGATTCATTTTCATTAATATCGAAGCATTTATTTATATGTTATGCCGACATATTATTACTGCAGTTATTACTTACTTTTACGCTATGACAGGAGCAAACAGGTAAATGAATGGACCACCTCATAGCTGGTGAGGAAAAATGGCCGAGCAGCCGGGATATAATAAGGCTCAATTAGTAATTTTCCGTTGAAGTCCTTTGAAGGTCAAACCTATTTAGCTGATTTAATCGTTTTCCGCGAAATGATAAATGAAAATTAATTATTCAGTATTCATAAATTGAAGAAATATGAGTACCACAATGGATAATACTTAATATATAAAAAAGAAATTAAACAAATTTTCACAGTTGTTTATTTTACTTATTCTTTCTCTGTCATAGGATGGAGAGCCCTTTCGGCAAAGCAGCTATTCAAAGGGATCCACATGTTCGTTCAAGTAATGACAATTACCCGATGTTACGATTGGAATAGCAAATCACCCGGTGGCCCTGACTTGTGTTAGCATGCGTTACGCTAGCTCAAATGTAAAATATTCAGGATGTCCATGTTGATAATATATTAGTGACGTCATGAATTCACTGAGAGTAAACAAAATGTACTGGAGAATTACACAGATTTTGATTAATGTGTTTCGACACACTCAATGAGAAGAAATGTTTAACATGTTATTTTGAAATGATCGGTCATTTGTTACGCTTATTTCAGCCACCAAGGCCGAAGTCTTTCCTAAGACTTCAAGCCAAGTTTGCCAATGTTAAAAGATTTTGGGCTGATTTAGCCTCCCCTACTATTTTTTTTTCGTAATTAATTTCTAACGCTATATATATGCTCTCGATGGGACCAACGTTTTTTAAGCCTCGCACATCTCCTGAGACCACATTTATGACGTCAGGGTACGTGATTCCGAGATTTGGCATGATTTTGTACCTGCATGTGAGACCAAAAATACATGTACTATCACAATTTTTTAAGATAAAAATCATATAAAAATTGAATTTTAAGCTAGAATTCACGACTTCATGACGACGTTTTTAATCAATGGTCAAAGTAAATTCGTCGAAGACTTTTTTTTTTGTTGTAATGACGTCGCTGACAAAGTTATCAACAAAATTCATAATGAATTAATTTTGAAAGTGCATTTTAAGCGAATTTTTTGAATTATTTTAAAAGTATTTATACCGAAATTTGCCCTTTCCGAATCATTATTCACTGATTAAGATCAAAGATAGCACGAATGAATAAGCATATATAGCGTAATTTAAAAAACGAACTTGGTTTTTTCAGACATGTAATAACTAAACAACTATTCAATCTTGAAGGTTACATCAAGGTAAAAAAAAAAATCATTGCAATCGTGCTGCCAAGATTTGAAGGTTCGGTTGGTATGAGGTTTGAGGCGTCTGAGGTTTTCGGCGTCTAAGGTCTTTTATTTTCTTAAAGGGAAGAAGTAGCGCGCGCAAACACACACACCTTGGTATCGTATCATCCTCAGACTCGCCTACCGACATGACCGGCAGCTAGCTGACCTCACAAAAACCTTTTATTTCTGTCCGATGAGTGCCCATCATCAGTGCGGAGATAGGTGTTACTATTCATGTCTTCTTCGGAAATGATCTTGATTCGACACTTGAATAAGACTGAAATCATTTTAGCGTGAATGTTTGCTGTAAAGTGCAGATGTGTCCCATGTAATTTCAAGGACTATTCACCTTAATATACCCGTCTTACTTTCTATCTTCTTAGATTGATGGCAGCATTTCTGTTTTCAACTCTATATTATGCAGTATAATGCAGTGCTCGGCAGTGTTAGCCCAGCTCTTAATGATTATTTTCTTTTCAATCGATTACGGTAGATTATTTCCTTTCAATTAGGTTAATTCTTCTCATTCCTCTAACATAAGTTGCTCATTAATTTTTTTTAGCAATATACAGCATTATTCCCTGCGCTATTCTATTGTAAAACTAAAGATTATTTTCACAGGTTAAATTCATTTCCATATCAATTGAAACAGGTATAACTACTACTACTACTACTACTACTACTACTACTACTACTACTACTACTACTACTACTACTACTACTACTACTACTGCTGATGCTGCTACTGTTACTATTACTCATACTGCTGCTGCTGCTACTACTGATATTACTACTACTACTACTACTACTACTACTACTACTACTACTACTACTACTACTACTGCTACTACTACTACTACTACTACCACCACTACGACTGCTACTACTACTACTACTACTACTACTGCTGCTGCTGCTGCTACTGTTACTATTACTCATACTGCTGCTGCTGCTGCTACTACTGCTATTATTACTACTACTACTACTACTACTAATACAACTTCTGCCACGTCTTCTTCTACTACTTCTTGTGCTACTACTACTTCCACTACTACTACTACTTCGCTACTACTTCTACTACTTCTAATACTACTAGTACTACTACTACTACTTCTTCTTCTTCGTCCCTACCACTTTAATACTGCCTAAATAATTCCACTTGTTTGTTATCTATTTAAGATTTGAACATGCTGACTTGTTTTGCTTTGCTTTAGTACTATCTATTAAAAAATTCTACAAAAATGTTCCTAAATTAAAAAAAATATATATATGATTTAAATTTCAAGCCTTAATGCAGGGCTGGGGGGCGATCAACCCTTCAAAGATTGAAGGGGCAAGCACGTACCCCTTCCCCTGGGATCGCCGCCTATTTCTCAAAGTTTTACATTATACCTTAAAGAACATGGAAACAGACACCAGTCATATTTTCAGGATTACCCAAAATAGATCGTATGGATCTACCTGATAGTAATTTTGCTCCGATTCCCTTTGCATTAAACGCAGAGAGCGTCATAAACGCATTAACAATGTCTATCGATTTTTTTTCTATTCAACACCGTGCCGTGGCCGAGTGGTCTAAGGCGCCTGGCTATACATGGAAAGTCCGGGGTTCGATCCCTAGCTACGAGACCTATGCTCTTTATCCTGCATTTAAATAAAAGGAAATGCTTTGCGCATTATTTGTAACTAGGTGTGCACTTTTTTTTGTTTTTTTTTATTTTTTTAATTCTTGGTGATCGGAATAAGGTCGAAGGCCGAGAGCCTATGTAAATGCCACAGCCAAACCAACGAAAACGATACCAATTCGACCGATGCATATTATTGAAAATAACATAATAGCTTTGTTCAGTATGGAGTCAGGTTTGCCGATGTGACCGGGCACTCGAAAAAAGTTGCCTATGTTCAAGGATATTACGTGATTAGTGTATCAGTGCAGACGAACATGAGCGGATGGACGACTATTGCTGCATTTGAAATCCTAACCTTACCTTGTATTTGATATACTTTTGGATATGTGATATCAGATATCTCTATGATGTGATTGAAACATTCTATATGCCATAATTATGTTATTTCTGAATTAGAGTGTATCAAGTTATTTCATAATGATGGTGATGATGGTAGTAGATGGAATTGTATATAGATGAAAGGCACATTCCATGGAAGGTATAGCCATAATAACCCGGAGATTTTCCAGTCCAACATCAAGTTCTATTTGATAATTTCACTTTCATGCTAAAATGTGGATAGGTTTTGACGGTGTCTGTACGTCAACGACAGAGCTATTCGAACAGTGGCCATTTGAAACCATTTGCAGGGATGGAAGAATAGATTGATTGTCAACTGGAATAAATCTATGCTATCCATTTATTCCATCATAACTGTACCCAAAGTAGCATTGCTACAAATGGACATGTACTTTATTTTCAAGGACAATCCCCATTTGCGTTAGGATCCTAATCGCAAATATTTCCCTGCTTTTGTAAGAACACACGAAGTGTCTTTCTTCATGGTCTGATACCCATACATGATTTTAGGCTGATCGTTTAATGTTCCATGTTGCACCCTGCCTTGACTTGGCCACGAATAAAAAGAGAATGACTCCTCATCACAATTTTAAGAGATTGCTCTTGATGAGGGTCTCTATTCATACTTTATGGGTTAGAATATTATTAATTATAATAATGAGGAATTCGTAACTTACGGTTCCCCATCCAAAATGCAGAAAGTGTATTTGTTGTTGTGATTTTATCATTGTGGTATATCTTGTAGGTCCATGGTTATATCCGATATATCGAAACTTGTTCAATAGACCTTCACCGTATCCTTCTCATTCTCCTTAATTTTCTTCTTCCCCTTCCTCTTATCATCATTCCCTCTCCCTTCTTTGCTTTTTTATTATTCTTCTTCCCCTTCTTTTTTATCTTCTTTCACTTCCCTTCTTCTTCTTCTTCTCCTTCTTCTCCTCCCCCTTCTTCTACTTCTTCTTCTCCTTCTTCCTTTTTTCGACTTCTTATTTTTTTATGATGGCGACTACTGTACGAATATTAGTTTAGATATCGCAGAGATAAAAATTCTTATAAAAAACAATAAACTTATATAATGTTTTTGATTGTGGAATGGATGAGATCGTAGACTTATAATGAATTCGTTGTAAACAAAATATTAAAATGAATAATGCTGCCGATATTAAAACCAACAAAGAGGTCACGAATTCTTGTTCTATTTGCTTATTTTAAAATGCCTGGATTCCGCTTTCTAATATACATTATTATGCCATCAAAAGAGGAATATGGTAAGACAATGATAAATCTGAACATCGAAATTCAAAACGATTTCTATAAATAAATCTACAATTTAGCCCACATGGGACTCGGTAATGCCAATTTTAAGTGATGATTCGGGTTGTAAATGATGTCATATAGATATTAAGATCATAAGATCATACAGAATCCATTCATCATGATTGTATGGTATTGGTTTCGTTGATCGCAAGTCCTGTTCACACGCAGTTTTCAAACTCCACTTGTAGTGCACTGGTACGTGGGCTTTCTTGTTTTATGATCTGAACTGGTAGCTGGACAGCAAGAAGCAGTGAGACACCAGCGATCGATACCTGTGCACTCCTAATATTCTTGATATACTGTATATTCCTACAATTCACAACATATCGTAAATATTGTTTAGATAATTATAATGAGAAATATTAGCCGTCGAATCAAAGTTCTCGCTCTTAAGAAGAAGGTCAAATTTATCCTTTGTGTCGGTCCAATCGCGCTCCACCATGCATTGTATGCCAGGGGGCGCAGTCAATACCGTTACTTCCGATAGCGTACTATCAAATCAAATCATTTATTTCCACAGTAATATAAAAAAAAACATTACAAATATGTACAAAATAGGAAACAAACATTATTGAAAAGGAAAGTGAACCGAGTCGTTCAAAAATAATACAAAGAAATGTACATTACTGTGGGGGAGCCAAAGAAGACAAAATAAGTCTTAAAATCAGGCACCCAACATAAAATAAGCAGATAAGTGCTATCGAAATAGACATTTCTTAACGATAGCATGTGAATATGGCTCTCATTCATAACTTTCAAAATAATAGTTAAGAAAAATCAACACATTCATTAAAAAAAATCAAATAGCGTTACGTATGGGAAAAGAATTTAGAATGATAACTTGAGTAATGACATAAACAATACAAAAAAAAGAAAAGATAAGTTTGATTTTTAAGCTCTACTGTTATTTGTTAAATTTGTATCAATCAGGAACTTTTTGAAATTACGTTTAAAGGAATGGAGTGATACTGAGTTTTAATTTCTTTTGGTAAGGAACTCCACAGTTTAGGGCCAGTGAATAAAAGAGTGGATTTAGCATATGATGTTCGAACCTTTGGAAAATGAAAGTCATTGGCAGAACCGGGTTTCATAAGAATGAAAGCGATATCGGCAGTTATTTTCCATGCTTTGTGCAAATTGAGTCGTTTACTTTCAAATTTCCGTTGGAAGTTTATTTACACATAACCCACTCCTTCTTCCTTGGTTTGAGTGACGTGTTTTGATAAGAATTTTGTGGATTGCTTTGATACAATCACTCATTTTACCGTCGTTTGGAATAAGAAAGAAAGACGGGATAGCCTGTAGATCTATGGGCATGAATAGTCCGAACTATAATTATGGTTGCACCTTAAGTATATACGTGATTTTCGATTTATTATTATTTTGCTGGTTGGATTAGTTTGTAGGTTCGATTGTTTGGTTGGCAGGGCTTGTGTAATCATTGGTTGGATAGTCGCGCTGTTAAATTTTGATTGGTTGGTTGGTGGGGCTCTATATAGCGTCTTCAATTGATTTGAAGGTTGGGCTTGTTAAAAACTTTGACTCGGTTGGGCTTGCATTTATACTCATGGTCGGATCAATGGGTTTGTTAAGTTTGTGATTGGTTGGTCGTTTGGTTTTCAAAGGTCGTTGGTGTCCAGTATACATAACATGAGTGTCTTTTTTTGCCTGGGGTGAAGAATGGCCAAGAGCTCTGTGAGCGATGGGGGGGGGGGGGGGGGGGGGGGCCCAGATTATCGGATAATCAGATATTGTGTAGGGGGATCCATTACCCCGGAATTCGGGATACTGCGTGGAGCCACCATCCTCCCATTGGCCATGCACGTGATTTATAACCCTGTTCGTAAACAGTAAAAAAAATAGCACGTTATCTAAGCCTGTCACTCTAGCAACAAGTTGTTTCAACTTTTTTGTAATGGTTTTAACTTTTTTAACAACTTGTTCCAACAGTTTTAACATTTTTTTAAAAGTCTAAACAATAGTTGTTAGAGTGACGGGCTTAAAGTGATTGGTTAACATTGGTTTGACTTTTAAAAAATCTGCGCTAGAAGGTCACACTTGTCACCTGTGTCTGTGATATGTTACAAAAATGAAGCCCAGAAAAAAATTGCGTTCGAAAATAATTATATAGTGCTTCAAAAATTGAAATATAAAGTGACCGAAAACACCATCTTAATGTCATCCCATATACTTATGTGTACTATTTAGGCGTCTATAAGACGCCTATTTACAAAATCGGGGTTTGCCTTGTAGTTTTAGCTTTTCATTCTCAATAATGGTTGTTTTCAGGGATTATTAGTTCTAATACATTCACTTGTACACATGTTTCATGTTGGTTTGATAATTTTTTTAATCGGCTGCTCACAAAGTTAAACAATACCTTTAAACAACGTGCTTAAAATTTTAAACAGCGTTTTTACAGTGCACTCGTATCTGCTCTGCCGGCAGAAATATATTCCCTGCTATTACTCTGCTGCACTGTTATATATATAGTTTTTCTATATATATTTGTTAATATTAGTGTGCTACATTGCTGAAAGTTGGAGACAAATCCTGAATTAACAGAAAAGTTAAACAATAGCAATAACTATAGGCCGATGTATATCCGGTTTTATTTCGACTCACAATGCAACCATAATCCCACTTCGTTTTCAACATAATACTAATGTGTCAACATAACTTTATTATCACTGTACCAAATATGGCAACAGTTTCACTTCCTGTACCATAGATGAAAATGTGCTTCCTGTGCCAATATGAAAACGATGCAACTGTCTGTACTACTACTTCTGACAATTTTACTTCCGAACTGAACTCCCTGTGACAAAATTTAAACCATTTACCTTATAATCATAAATATGCAGTGGTGGTAAAAACAGCAAGTACCTTAGCTCGACAAATATTTAACTTCCGCGGCCAATTCCACTGTACTCTCACTTCCTATTACAATGTTAAACAACAATTAAAATAAATATATATGTAAATAAAGGCCTATATCGTTTATAAAAATATGGAATATGCAAGCATACTCTTTGGCATAAATTGGGCTTAACAATGCAGGCACGTTAAACATATTAGAAAGAACTGGTTGTTGGTTCTGAATCGCATTGCATCCATGATTCCGTCATTTTGAAATTCGATAAGGAGATCTCCTTACCCATGCATATTTTTATCTGCACCATTTCAGCAAATTGAATTATATGCTAGATATTTTCAGTTCACCGATCGTATTGGCCGTTGGAAGTTGCTTGCAGCTTTGTCATCTTACCCCCTCGGGGCAAGGTATAAAACTCGCTTTTAAAGTTAATATCTCTTGGGTACTCTTGTTGTCTCTAATTGAAATGAAGCGTAATCTGATTCGTCAATTTATTTTTTTAAAGTGGTTCGTAATAAAAGGATTGTTATCTCTGTAGAAAGAAAAGGAAAAAAAAAACACCTGTGCGAAAACAAACAAACCAAAGTAAGCGTGTCTTCAATGCCAGTGAAACATAAATTGATGCATCATACAACTGTCTGGGAATAACCCTATTTGTATATTAATTAAATGCAATGTGATCTGAAGTTTCAACCGTTTAGTGGACACCCTAGCTGAAATTATGCAAAATTAATTCTTTACAACTTATTAAACCTCAAAGAGGGTGTGGGGGCAAAATTATCTTAGAGTGTTTTTCTGAGATTCTTTGCAGCATAGTATCCCCCCATATGCCTTTGTCTTGCGGTAAAATGGCTGGGGATATATTGAAATATTAAATAAGGGTACGCCATTATCGTCATGTGGTAACCAACAGTCAATAGTTACATAATACAGTTTAATCTATAGTCATAGAAAAATAAATGTTTTGTATTCAACAAGGTGTAATTTACGAAGAAAAAAGGGTTTCATTACGAAGTGTGAAATAAGCACACCTCTTTAAGGATAGCCTACTTTTCTTGGCAAAGTCGCGTTGTGTTTTCTTCGCATATTAGACATGTTGACTATGCAGTAGAGTACAGTAATGTTTTTTTCAAGGACGTTATTTGACCAGGATAAATAATAAGTTTACTAACAATTAGCCAAGATGTTGCATACTTTTCTATCCTATGAATGAACATAATTTATAACGATTTTGTACCTAATATTTGAAGAAAAAAAAATACGTGTGGAATATTATTTTAGTTGAGTGCCCAAAACCACACAGAACGCAATTAAGAGAATAATTATTACTACAGGTGGAACTTGAATAAAGTTAATATATTTTACATTTTTTCACAAATGCGGAATGCGGTGCTACCAGCTAAACCGCTAAGAAAACCCAAATCAGTATATAAAATGGATATTTACATTTTCATAATGGCCGTGTTTTCCCTGGTTTGGCGGTCGAGGAAGCTGCCCACCGCATCCGACATTGTTTTGATTTTTATTTCAGTTAATATTAGCTCCTTTAAAATAAAGACTAACAAAAGACAACTTTTGACAGAAAAGACGTACGACACGTAGCCTATATACATCAAATCACGTAATAGAAAAGACGATTGACATGTTCATCATGAGAGTAGGCTAATGCAAAGTTGAAAGAAAATGTATGACTAGTATGTGTACATCAAAAACATACAAGAGAAAGACAAATAGAAATGAGGGTGGGTAAATTCAGATAACAAGTTATAGATCGACATAAATAATCTTCTGATGCGTTTCTTTGAAATCAAACTTGCATGATTTGGACGTATGTTATTACAGAATTACGTAAATGGATACTGACTATCTGGTCTAGTGTGCTTTATATGAGACAGGGCTGATTCGAAATGCACATAGGTTGAAGTACACGAGAATATATATATTTATTTGAAAATGGATGAGTTAAAGGTCATCGGTAGTCCTGATAAGGGTCAATTAAAAATAGTAGAACGAACATTACAATTTGGCATGAGTGCAGTTTTGAAGATCGGAAGTTGAGGCAGCCATGCTGGGAATAGAGGTTCTGTACGTTCGTAACATGGGCGACCTTAGATTTCAACAGCCCCGTCGGAAAGGATTTTAAAGTGGTACGGTTTAATTGACATTCAATAACAAGATACGTATCTCACTGAACGATCACCAAGAGCATGCAAGTTGAAATGTTGAATCTATTGGCCTGAAAACGGGACATTTTGTAATCGTGAACATGCTTAAAACATAACCTCCGGACTATGGGAACATATAGGGATTAGATTTTAAAAAAGCTATTGATTTTGGATTGGGCTCTTTGAAAAAAAAACGTTTAATTTCGAATTTCATCCCTTTAACAAAAAAGGACAGGCTTTAAAATCTGCCTTTAACTATGGTAAAGAGGCAGTTGTGTGAACTATACTCGAGCACCATCGAACATTACAATATTACAAAAGCACTGGTCACTGAATGCATTTTACCCATTAGAATTTAAATATAGCATTTTCTAACCGCTATGATTTAAATTTAACTCTAGCGCCTGCTCTCGGTAATGTTTTATGTTTATTCAAAATTGTGTTTGAGCCCTGGCTTTACATATTATTGGATATAAAAAGGCTACAGACAAACTTACGCAAATGTTTGAACCTAGCACCCGATCAATCAAATTATGATGTAAAATCGAAAAATTTATCCAATATAACACATTTCAACTGAGATTCTTCACACCGTTTTGGGGCAAATGCATTAATACAATCTCCCTCTCACGTCCCTGATACAATCTAGTAGTGACATGGAATGGGGACACGCTTTTTTTTTTTTGGGGGGGGGGGGTGAGTGATCGACCCCTAAGCAGCTCTCATGATAATTAACGTTGATGGCGCATGTATCATTACGTATTTACAAAATAATGGGGATATGTGTTCCAGTAAGGCCATAATGTTAGCCCATAAGCCTTGTAAATTTACAAGAAAGATGTCACCAGAAGCATCAAACAATCGTCGGGTTTAAATTTCCGCTAATTCATAAATCTCTTCTTTGCTGACATGATATATATTAATCACTGGTTGGGTGCCCATCACATCAGTGGAAATGAGAATGAGTGATGGACATCCGGGGGCTATCTCTATTGCTTCAAGAACAGACATGCAAATACAGGAAGCCTGTTGATATAATAATGTCATAACAACGTAATTGAGAACATCGACGCACTGTGATCATACTACGGGGACAACGCGCGCGGTAACAAGGGAAATGCCGTTTACATATATTGGGGTTAATTCAGCCATCACCTCCTTACGAAATCGATCCTGTACACAGTTAGAGTCAAGAGATACTCTTAAATGAACACAAACAAGTTTTAAGGCACTCTTCTCTCTCTCTCTCTCTCCCTCTCTATCTGTCATTTGATGAATCACATCCCCTTTGATGAATTATCACGTGTTCCAGATTTGGTCTAGATATGTATACCATTCGTTTTTATGAATGAGATGATCAAAATGGTAATTAGGGATAAAAGCATCGTGATGTGTGCTTATAATTATCTAAATAACCTTTTTTTTTCAAATCACACCGTTCGCTTATTCTTCCACCTTGCTTCCGGGGGCTTTCATTTTTAATTAAAGGCCAAATTCTCCGCCAACAACAAGTTAATATATATGAACGGAAAGGGGATAAAATGACAAAACGTACCGCTAACTAAACAAAATAAGAGTGTTCCGGCTATGGTTGGGATCCCGACTGCTTTTTTATTCTGACCTTTTCATTTTAATAATAAATGTAAGAACTTAAAATACATACATTTCAAGCAGTTTTACGATTTGCAAAACTTGAAATGGCAAGTCCACCAAAACGAAAAGTTTATTCAAATTACAAAACAAGAACTTCAAACTAGCTTAACTCTAGAAATATTATTACGATCGGATGTAAAATGAGAAAACCGTGCCATTTCAAAATTTCGCGTATTTTACATAAAACATTCATATGCACAACAAAGTAATATTCAAAAAAGAGAGTCGATGATGTCACTATTATACTAGTTTGCTCTTTATTGTAGAAATTATAAAATATTTCTTTTTTTTTCTGATTGGATAGTGACGAAACTGCAACTGTTCTTTGAATCAAAATAAATTTACCAATACCTAAATTCAACATGTTTTTATTATTATTATTATTTTTTTTTTTTGGGGGGGGGGTTATCAAACTTTATTTCACATTACAGTGTGAACAAAATTGATATAATGTGTGTTTCATAAAAAAAGAGAAATCATTAGGGGGTGACGTTGCCAATTCCCTCATTCCCATACCAACGAGGAATTTCACATAACTGTTACATGAAAAAAATTAAGGAAATCTAAAATTAATTTTTTTTACATCCATTTTGGATATTATTTTTTTTATTTAGCCTGTTTGAAATATTTTAGTTCATTCAAATAAGATTTTGTTGGGGTTGACATACCTTTTTTTCTGCAAGATTTTATTAATGATAGTGGTCCATTTATATGGCTCAGCTACTATAACAATGCATATGAGCGTAACATTGTCCCATAGACACGTGTCTTTTTTTTCAAACACTTAAAAAAATAATAAAAATAAGGATGAGATTAATGGGACTATTGTTTACTTTACCAGTGGATATAGGAAATATCTGGCCACAGAAGGCAGAGAAGGGTATGTCTGCCGACTCATTCCGAAAATAAATCGATTTGTAAAAAAAAAAAAATCGTGAAGAGATCCTATTCATTACCTGTGACGTTAAAATAGGTGTATTTCCTCCGGCATGTCAAATAGTTCCAAAAGCTAATATTTCTTCCCCACTTTGACAAAGGAAGTTCAGCGATTGCCCTTCCTAGAAGCAGTGTTCGAACGCAAATCATATATATACGCATACACTTTTTTCAATCAGCTATATCAAATTAAAAATCTTGGACACGGGTTGGATGACTTGGATCGAATGAATATATTTTGCCTTCCTGTTGTTATTAGGCTCGTGCAAACCTTAATGCGGGGTTTGTGACGTCATCCGTGTAAGTAATTTTCAGTTGTTTGTATGTGAGAGAGCTACAAAAGGAACAATATTTTCTTTATTTGTTTTCACGAGAGAAACGTGGCATTCTGAACAGATAAAACGTTATAAAATCAGGTTATAGGGGTTCGTGACACCATCTCAATGCCTATAACAAATCATTTCAAGCTGCACGTCTGCAATGGAGCCAAGCGTTATTGCGGCAAAGTTGCTATTTTTGATGGTAGAACTTAGCATCACTTTCAAAACCTCGAACATGGCAAAAAAAAAATTTGTGGATATTTGTTCCGGGAGGGGAAGCCGTTCTAAAGTTTAGGAGGGGGGCGTGCATTACCCCCATCGTTGTTTTTATTTCTAATCTCTCTGTATTGACAGGGCAGGCGCGGATCCAAGGGGGGGGGGCGAGCCGGCCCCGCCCCCCTATTTTTTGGCAAACCAAAAAAATTTCCTTTTAACTTGAGAGAAACGCTGAAAACAGAAAGAAAAGTATGAAGGAGGTATTATACCCATGTTTAATTTACGGCCTCTTAACGGCCGGCCCGATCCCCAGAGACCTATTCGCATTGGCACCGCATTCTGCTGGTTTACATGTAAGGTAAAACACGCTACCGCAACTCCGCGCGCATCAAGACATTCTCCTGCCTCCTGCACATGGGTCTCTTGCTCTCCATCAACGGCCGATAAGCTCTGTATAGGAGGATTATTATATGCGCACAAGTAGGCCGAAAAACAATATTTAAAAAATGCTTAAAATGTCCGGTTTTCAGGCCTTAATATCAACAGATTTCGAGCTCTCATTTATATTAGATTGATAAATAAATTTATCAGTTTTATGAATTCCTAATTATGAAATTGTCCCTTTTTTAGAATGGAATATCCATATCGACAAATTTCATCTCGCACTTTTTAATTAGGAAGAGAAATAGGAAATTGTCATTTTCATATGATGACATATGCCCTTGCAATTTCCCCGGGTGCTGGGTCTAAAAAATGATTTTAAAAAAATCGGCTCGCGCTTCGCGCTCGCATCATTTGTGAAGTACGATCCTGGAGTACGATCCACATCTTCTTAACAATATTCATACGATGCTTGAAATAGTGTTTAAATTGACCCTCTTCGGATCGCCATCATTTTTTTTCAGCTCGCGCTTGCGCATTATTGATTTTCATAATTAATAAATGTATTTCGAATTCCTAGAATCTAGGTCTAAATCTAAAAAACAGCGCACACAATAGATACGCATTTTTTTTTCTTTATTCAAAACGTGCATGAATTATACAGTTTCATATCAGAATATCAAAAAATTTCTTCTCGCACTTCGCGCTCGCATTATTAATGTAGGAAGATATGTTATTAGTTATTCTTCTCGTGATTTACGAAACATGAATAGTGTGTCCAATTTTTAAGTCTAAATCTCATTTTTCGCTCGCGCTTCGCGCTCGCATGAAATGTTTATTTATATAACTATCCTGTTTATGATTACAAAAGTGCTTAGAATGTCAAATTTTTAGGTCAAAATGTCAAAAATTTTCAGCTCGCGCTTCGCGCTCATATTATTTGATTGTTGAAATATGTATCGTTTTCATGGTTAACTGCAAACAGTCCTTATAGGTCTGTTTTCCCATCAGGCCAATCGTATATCAAAAATTTCTGCTCGCGATTCGCGCTCGTAGTGATTATTTAGTTACATAGACATCTTGTTCACGATCACAGTCATTGCTCAGAATGTTTGATTTTCAGGACAAAATACATGAAATTTCCTAAGATATTAAGCTCACGCTTCGCGCTCGTACTATTCAATTAGGGCTTATATATATGAGATTATTATTTATTTATGTTTTATGAGAACAAAGCGAACAAGTGACTGTTAGGACTACCCCTTCAAAGAAACAAGTAAAAATCTACTTTGAGCGGCTGATTGGGGAAAATGTGGGTAATTTTTTTGTTCGCCCCCCCCCCTATTGGCGAAAGCTGGATCCGCCCCTGCAGGGTAAGCAAGCTTTGAAAGCAGAGTTCCAGCATTTTTGATGATTGTAAACAAAAATAATTTATTTTCCAGTTTCCCTTTTATCGGGGAGGGGAGCAACAGATCTAAGTGGATGTGCAAATGCTCTCTATGCCCCCCCCCCCCCAGTTTTATCACCCCTAGGCCAGAAGGAAAAATCCCCAAGAATTGGAAGGGGAGTATTCAACACATGTTGTGGAATGAGACTGTTATTATGTTCTGATTTCAGAGCCAAATCTGTACAGGGTTTTCTTAGACTCTAAACATGTGTTTTAGAAATAACATGATTTAAAACAAAAACTATATTGTATAGTAAGGATCAAAGCAATATTTATATATAACTTGGGACAAGGTGAAATATGTAATTGAATTCACTAAAAAGTTTTACAATTATGAATTCAACAATTCACCTCACTCTAGGGGAATAAAGTACGTTTTCTAGTACAACATTCACTCTAAATTACAGGGATTTAAAATAAGTCTAGATGGATTGTAGTTAGGGACCAATCGATTTCTGGATTTTGTTTTAATCCTAAAGACTTAAATTTAAATCTCAAATGATTTAAATTTAAATTAAATTTAAATCTTTCGAGATTTAAAAAAGGAATCTGAAGGATTCAATTAAATCCGGAATTCGATTGGTCCCTAACTACAGTCCATGTGGACTAATTTTAAATTCCTGTAATTTAGAGTGTAGGTTAATCATGCGTTTTCGACGAGGTAGCGTGGCCGAGCGGTCTAAGGCGCTGGTTTTAGGCACCAGTCATTTCGATGGCGTGGGTTCGAATCCCACCGCTGCCACAATGTTTTTTTTTTAGTTACGTTTTTTGTTGAGAAATTTGTCCGAGAATTTAAGTTAAGTATCCCAGTTCACCGAATAATTTGAGATTCACCAATAAATTACATCGAATCACCAGCTTAATGGCAGTGCGTGGTTACCGCTTCCATATTAGTTCCCTTCATAGTATCTTTATTTATTGGGTACGTTCCCTACACTTTAATACAAAAGTTGATGATATATTTAATATTAATACATAAAGAAATGATTTCGGTTAGTGAGCGATCCAAAAAAAGGGTGTGCGACACCTTGACTGTATGAGACATGGTAGTATTTTGGATAAATATTAACTCACCAATGACGTCAATAAACTTGATTAATACGCTTATCTTAATTTTGTTTTTAAAAAAATATCGACTAAAATGTATATATATATTTATAGAACATTTGAAATTGTTGTTGATGTACTTGTCGTCTCCTCCAATCATATGTAGACATGCTTTGGCTCCTAAGCATGTGGAACAATGTTTTATTTTGGACACTGAATAAGGGGGACGTTGTCCAAGCCATTTTATGTTTACGTCATTGGGATATATTAATAAAATTGAAATTAAGATATTTAGTGTACACAAGAGGAAATAAATAATAGATGGGTCGAGGTAGAAGAATGTAAACTGAGAGGGAAATACGTGTATAGACATTCGAGGAGAAAGAAAATAATGCAACTTGACCAATAATGCCATGATACCGTACTTATTGTGGTGTGGTGTTGAAATAAATGTAAATATGGAAGATTGCGTGTGGTAAATGAAACGTGGCATTTTATGATTACATTTTTATCAGGGTACATAAGAAAGAGAATAGAGTGAAACAGAGAAAAATGGACAGGGAAAATTACAACATGAAAAATACAATGAAATAAATGGATAAAACAACAATAATTAAAACCTGAAAATAATTTGAATATGAAGAGCTCACTTGCAAAAGGGGTATGGTCCATTTTTCATTAAATTTGATTTTTATATCTTAATGTATAGATTTTTAGTAGCTCTATAAGATGATACCAAAGAAAAGTTAAAATTCCTATTAAAAAGTGAACTAAAATGGCAAAGAAAAATCACCTTTATTTCAAAAGGGGTTAGGTCCATTTCAGTTTAGTTGCAAAAGGGGTTAGGTCCACACATAATTTTTTTGGAAAAGAATATCTTAAAAAATATGAAGACAGGTAGAGTTCTCTTATACCCAATTTTATGTTCTCAGGGTAGGGTATCATGAAAATTCAGTTTCGCATAAAAATATTGTAATATGGGAGAATAAAAAAATTGTTTTCTTGGAGTGGACCTAACCCCTTTTGCAACTAAACTCTTCTGAATAACTCATTTGTCAAAAGGGGTTAGGTCCATTTTCATAAATTTATTGTTTTCTGTCTCTAAACCTCTAATTTTTTAGTCACTCTGATGATACCAAAGACAATTTGAAATTCAAATGAAAACGTGAATGAAAGTGGCAAATAAAAATCACTTTTTTAATCAAAAGAGATTGGATTCATTTCAGTTTACTTGCAAAAGGGGTTAGGTCCACAATGATAATTTAAAAAAAAATACATAGAAAAAAATTGAAGACAGGTAGATTTCTTTTATACCCAATTTTATGTTCACGTGATAGGATAGTACATCATGACAATTTTAGTTTCTCATAAGAATATTGCAATAAGTGAGAATAAAAAAACATGGTTTTTCTCGGAATGGTCCAAAGTGGACCTAACCCCTTTTGCAACTAAACTCTTCATATAATGAAAACATGAACGCAATGCTCGATCAGAACTAAACATGAGTTTCGTGATAATGCGAAATCGTTGCATTTTGTTAGTAAATCGAATCCGCTCTTGTTGCCCAATACCATGCATACGGTGTGTGTGTGTGTGTGGGGGGGGGTGGTCTTACAGTGTACTTTTGTGTGTAGATTTAAATAGGTGCCTTTAATCATTAACAGTGGAGAATTAAAAAAAAATGCCTTACCTCTTGTGCTAAATGGTGATATGGATTTCTTTATTTTTGCATTAAAATAAAGCATAATGCAAATTGGATCTATCCAGTTCGAGAGCAGTAGGTGTACACGATACCATTAAAATAATCTTTCACCAGGCCTAAAAATAATGTATCAGTATTACTTTTTTGAACTTCTTCAGATCTTTCCTCCGATGTTCTTACTTCTGATATTTGAACCTTTCTTATTTTTTAGTGTTGTATTATTTTTCTCTGATTTTTTCCCGTCTGATATTTCTTTTCTCTATATTTTTTGAATAATTTTTTATCTGAGATTTTTCTTCAGAAAGTAATCCCTCTAATATTTTTCCTCAGATGTTGTTTTAATGATATTTATTTTAAAGCTTTTCTCTACAAATTCACCTGACATGTACCCCGCTGAGGAGGCCCCACGCAACATACAACAGACAATTTACACACACACGCCCCCACCCTCACACACACCCCATCCACTCTCATAGTCTCCCTCTCGTAGATATACAGACACACATAAAACACGCACACATCCATACACACTTTATACGACATAGCCCCCCTCTCATACAAATACAGACATCCACACACCCACACCAATGAGATCTCCTTGCCCACACACACCCATGCCATCCACTACCGGGAACGTCAAGTTTATCATTATATTGATACTAACAATATGAAGACACCGGAAAGAACGTATACTTATTTTGCATTTGCAGGAAGGAGGATCAATAATTACTATTGACCAATCAAACAATATACGAATCCTATTATTGTTAATATCGTTATATATAATATTTCCTTTGATATTTTCCCATCGGTCACATTTCGATCCCTGATCGAGAGAAGACATTGTTAATTATTCATCATCACCTGGCGACAACCTCGATCCTGAGCCAATTTCTGGTATAAAAACAACGTCAAGGAAATTGATCATTTCTCTTGAATGAGATAATCATTTTGTTTGATACACATTACTGTCATATTCAATCTCATTTTTGATATTGATTACGTCTTTTCGTGGAAGAAGTGGAATTATTAGACTTAAATTGACCGAAATGCATAACAAGTGGCATTATGGATCGGTACATGGTACATGGCTAGTTAAAGAGCACATATAAAATGATGTCGAGTCGATCTCATTAAAAAAAATTCAAATTCATTCTTATTTAATTTACTTAATTGATTGATTTGTCTTTTTTCATATACTAATTTGTTTATTTCATTAATTCTATTTCATTTCATTATATTAGGGGTAATTTTTACGTATACATTTAGTATTTTCCGTATCGATATTTCATGACAGCAATACCATAGATACATTGAGGATCTCAATTTAATTTTTAGTTAGCTTTCTCTAAAGACAAGGAAGTTATTTTAGTGCCAAAGGCCTGATATCGGATATTCCTGTACATATGAATAATTCATAGTATTGTAATGTACGACCACATCCAGTGGTGCCTTTTCATCCCTTCTGTTTTTCAATCTAATCCATATAAATCGATTTACCATCTATTATCATTGTGTCTATGACTCTTCTTTATCCCTTCCCGCCATTTACATATTTCTGAAAGGTCAGGTCCATCCCAAAAAAAATTGATTTGAATAAATCGAAAAAATCAAACTCGCATAAAAGGCTGAAAACTGTATGAAAGTTGGATGGAAAATAAGAAAGTTATAATACTTAAAAGTTTCGTCTATTTATCACAAAACAGTGATATGCGCAATTCAGTGACATGCAAATGAAACAGCCGATGATGTCCTTCACTCACTGTTTCTTTTGCTTTTTATTGTTTGAATTATACAATATTTCGTTTTTTACAGATTTGAAAGTAAGGACCAACTGTACTAAAACATATAGTATTAAACAATGATATTTCCACATGTTTAGGGAGGAATTAATTGTTGTTTCATTTGACAATGAGGAGAAAATTAGAATATTTCATACAATAAAACACAAAAGAAATAGTGATTGGATGCCGTCATCAGTCTCCTCATTTGCATACGAACCAGGATGAGCAGAAAATTGTTTTTTTAATTAAGCAAAACTTTAAAATGTCATAACTTCCATATTTTACTTCCGAATTTGATGAAATTTTCAGTGTTATGCTTGTTGGATTTTCCCCTTTTTGTTCAAATAAAATGTTTGTTGAGTAGACTTGTCCTTTAAACATTTTTCAATCTTCCATTTTCAAAATCCTTGAAATTCAGAGCATTTAACATTTCTATATCTACAAGCGTTACAGGCAAGATATTTTCATTTGACTTATCATAAGTTATTATCCTTATACTGCCCCTTTCAATTTCTTAAATTGATAAATCCCTCTGCCTACTACGGTCAGGTAATCGTACCTTTATTCTTGTGACATTTGTATTTCAAAAGCAATCTTTATTACAGCGTAATCTATCTGAATAACTCTAGTCAATACAAGCGAGTCAGGTACCGTGTAATATAAGCCGTCGATAATGCTTCATTTATTGGCCAAACAAGTCCACCTAATAAACACGGCCCGATCGACTCTCATAAAGTTTGCTATGGAAACGATGATTTGCTTCGATCTCAATAGGGATCATATTGACAGACACAAAGAACAACTTAAATTAATTGTCCTGTTTTCATTTCATCCTAATTTTAGTTTCCTGTGCAGGAGCGACGACGCGAGGGTATCATTTGTCAGTCTCCCTTATGATATATGTCCCATTAGAGTAGTTATGCCTGTCAACTATCATATTAAATCAGATTTCAAAAGAAATCAGTCTCCATACGATGTTTTACGACAATTCACACATCTCGACAATGTAAGATAGAGATGACTTTAAGAAAAGAAACGACAAGACGAAAGGACTTCCATTTGTTATCATATTGTGTGGAACGTTATATCGATCAGTTACGACGAACCACATGTATCAACAGATTGCAACTAGCAACAAAAGTAAAGCAGTGCATGCATTGTGTATTGTTAATAAAAGGAAAATAAAAATATCAATTTGTCACAAAATGTTTCCCTATTTCTAAATCGCCAAATCCGAGTAATGTTTAAACTTATGTCGATCATATCCCCTCAAAAGAATGGTTTATTAATTCAATTATCATTATCGTTATCGATTTGCTCAATGGATCAATCAGTGTAGCGTACCAATGCAATGCGGAAGAGAGTGATATTTTCATTTTTTCTGATAAATCCTTGACTTTCAGCTGTATTGCTTAATATGGTTATCATGAACCGATTGCAACAGTAATCAAGAGAGTGGATTCTAGAAATGAAACGAGATTTTGGTCGAATATTTACATATAATGCATAATTTAAAGTTAAAGTTAGTCTCCTTCGTTTGGGCGAACTCTTCAAACAGAGTTATGGTATAGCAAAGTGTGTAAGGGGGCGAAAGCAATAGATCCATACAATATATGTTAGACGATGATGTTGAAATATCTGTTTAGATTATTGTTAGTTTTCCATTTTAAGGAGATGATTGTAAAAGACAAAGAGTGTCTCCCTAACATACCGGGTGACACGAGATTTGCTCCGGCGATTATTGCTCCGAGCTTTATTTCGTCTACGATATAGGGTTATTGGATTAGGTTTGCAATAGAGTTTTATGTAAGGTTTAGGATTAGGTTTAGGATAGGGAATAGTGTTTAATCCAGGGTTGGCGTTGGTCATTCCATTAATGTGTGGAATTTGCAGCTGAGCAGTTGTCGTCAGAGCAAATGTCATGGAACCGTTTACCGAGCTATCACAATCAGCGTGTTATCTGTGATACACAGCTTAAACCTTCTGGGCCCCGTCTTACAAAGAGTTACGATTGATCAAATCAATCTCAACTCTATGGAAATCCATTCATACCATTTTTTTTTCTCCACAGTCTCCTTACTAAACAAAGAGCATAACATCACACTGAATCTTCAATAAAACGATGAATGTATGCATATACATCATATCTGGAAACAAAAATTGAACAAATTTGCATTTTAGATGTTGACGTTGCTGGCCGTCCATAGCTTTGATCGCAACTCCTGTTCAGGACTTCACCTTGTGGAGTGCTGCAAGAAACTTGCAATCAGTTGTAAGTCAGTCTAACAATAATTGATCGATGGTCTGCTTCTTGCTTGTATAATCAATTTGCTTTGGTTGACATTGACTGATAACTTGTAAGTTCACAACATAAATTTTCAATCAACTGTTATTATTTTCTCGCAACGCCCCCAATGCTTACAAGTGATCGTTCATCTTGGAAAGTTGCCAAGAAAAATGTTTGAAAATGCTAAAATGGTAAGATCAAAACGGACGGCATAACAAAACTCTTATCGAGAAAAATGGTATAAATTTATCTTTCACGAAATAACAATCCTTCAATGTAGCCAAACCCATCCGTGTGAATCCAATCGTATAGATCCTTTCCCCCGGACGAGTTAAATCTGATATTGGCTCCTCACAATGAACACCCCCGCCCCCTATTTACCTTCTATTGTTCGAAAATTGGATCACACGGTTGATCTTGCGCTGCGTTTACTTTCGCTATGACGTTAGACTCTCTGCAAAAAAGACTAATTTGGCTTTGAAAATTTGAAATATAATCCTGTTAAGCTGTTGGAAAGTGCCTGATAATACATCTTCTAAGAGCCACCAACCCCATTTCTTGTCCATACAAATATTTCCCTCGTGCCCCGTATCATATCTATATCCCTCTCTCCCCCCCTTTCAATGTATTTTATTATTCTTTCCATCTCTTTCACTCTATTTCATTTTCTACCCCCTCTCTCCCATCTCTCTCCCTCTCTCTCTCTCTCTCTCTCTCTCTCTCTCTCTTCCTGTTCCCTTTTATCTTTTTTCTCTCCTGTTCCCTTTTATCTTTTTTCTCTATCTATTTCTTTCTGTCATTCACTTCTGTAGGCCTAATGCATTCCCACCACCTTTGGAAAGATCATGATCGCTATATTCAAAATGTCTTTGAGGTAAAAACGGATCAAATATTTGGAGAACACCCGATACGTGTGAAACCTGTGAGCTCAAAAGATAGCACGAGTAATACGAGACAGATAAAGCTCACACCCCCAGTTTACCCCCACTCACTACTTCCCCCCCCCATCGGTTGCATGGCTAATCAAAACAATATAGGAAAGAAATAAGTCAGAAAAAAGTGACTGACAGAGTCCTTGTTTGTATACAATCTTTGTTTATTTTCATTTGGCTTATCTTCGTACCAATTATATATTCCCTTTCAACGTCATTCTTAATAATACACACAATTCTTCCACTATTTTGCTGTATTAAAACCTTGGGGTTTTCTTCTTTTGATAAAAGAAGAACATAGGAAGTCGTTAAAATATTCTCTTTATCATTTTTAATTTGATTCAAACGACATTATGGCTATTGTGAACTTCAGAGGGCAGGCAAAGCGGGTAGGCTGAGTTAATAAGGTACCATAAGTTCATGTCTGTGGGTCACAGCACAGTTTTTTTTGCGTCCAGGCAGTCTAATATACTAGTACGCAATGTAGGTCAGGGTGATCAGACTTTCCGTTTTTTTAGGGACAGTCCCGTATTTCACCAATTTGTCCTGCGCCCGCACGACCCCGCCCAGGGCGCCGATTTGTCCTGTAGTTTTTTTTTTTAAACATATTAATGTTAGAATATTCAGGCACTTCCATTTTCTCATATGCGGCTACACTGTTAAAATCAATTAAAACAATGTGTTCACTACACTCGAAAAAAATATTGGGTAAAAGTGCTCCATGAGGGTAATTATGAGTCCAACCAACATTGGGCATTTCTTTTGGGCATTTTCATTTATCCAGTGTGATGAAAATTGTGTCCATTCTAAAGTAATTGCTGCTTATTTTTTTTACCTTACCGGACAATGTGCTTTCCGTATTGGGTAAAATACTGCCCAAAATTGGTTGGACACATAATTACCCTCGTGGTGGTAACAATTTTACGTACGTAGAGAAAAGGTTCGCAATCAGCAGTAGTTATGAACATAGCGTGTTCTACAATGAGATACCTAGGCAACAGTTTAACGCCAACGGGCCAATTGCGCAATCACTGAAAGACTATCTCGTAAGTCGTATAGTCACTAGCTCAGTACCGTCAAAGTCTTTGTATCGGTTTTGTATTTTGTATTTTATGCTATTTGGATTTCATAAAAAATCTAATATGATTATTATGGGAATATCGATCGAACATAAGTTAAGAGGGACCCTTGATTTTTTTTTCCAAGGAAGAAATTATTTGTTTTTGTGACGTCAATTATTAGCTACTGTAAACTTCCTCGCATAAAGAACGAATCTAGATTTTGTTCAAAGATGCTTATTTTTTTAGAAAACATTTATGTGCACAACTCAATGATATGCAAATGAGAGAGTTGATGATGTCCCTCACTCACTATTTTTTTTCTTATTTTTTCATTTTTGTTTACAGATTTGACAATGTGGATCAACCTGACTGAACCATAAAATGTTCTACATGTCTAGGGAGGAATAAAACTTTGTTCCACATGAAAATGAGGAGAAAATTAAAATATTTCATACTTCATATGATAAAATACAAAAAAAATATTGAGTTGGTGATGTCATCATATGCATACAGACCAGGATGTGAATATAACTGATTTGTGAAATCAAGCGAAAATTAACATTGTCTAGTGTGTTTTTGCTTCCATTGCGGAGACAGAATCAGCGTTTTCAAACGTCGTTTCAGATCGCCGATTGCAAACGTGTTTCTGGGAGTGCTTTTTATGCTCTTTTTTCAGATTTTTCGAAGTTTTTTTTGCGAGTGTTATATGGTCGACTGTTATTGAAACTTCGAACAATTTCCGGTCTTTAAGTAATTGCATGGAGCTATACTTGACATAGTCATAGAATATCCACCATGGTGAGGATAATAATAAGACAAAACAAAGAATATTAAAGTATTCGTAAGAAAATAATAAGACACCTATTAGTTCATGCTACTGAGGCTTCTGGCTCAGCGATGTCTCCTCACCATAACTTATGTTCCGTTTTGTTTGTGTGTAAATCCCTCAACATACATCGTGATGACAAATTAGATGAGTAGTATTAGTGATAGTACTTAACTTAATAATCACACATGCAAATGTACATTGGTCATGATTAGAACCAAGGAGATGAGAGGTAATTCCGTGGAGGTAAGTCCCTGATAGAACCATTCGACTGTATTTGCCCGCGGATTCTCATCTCACCGGAAGCATGTACCAAATGACGTTATTCAAACACGTGTACGATCGTGGTTCTGTACTTCCCAAGAAACCCTGATTCTGGTCAAGCGACGTTTTGAAGCGTACCTTTTTATAAGTTTACCATCGGCGTTGTGAAACGTCTTTTAAATGAAAGTGAGCGTGGACGCAACCGTGTTTTGGACTATATAACGTATGAAAACGTGTTATGCTTGTTGGATTTCAGATCATTTTTTTTGTTGGGGTGGACTTGTCCTTTAATGATTGATAAGTCCTTGTAACTAGTAACTTGCATGTGATATAAGCAAAAAAACAAAAAATTATTCATATCATTGTCACGTTTTAACTATGCAAGTCCTACAGTTACAACCTTGATATATTTTGATGCAGTATCGTAACTCGTTTAACTTTCATCCAACATGACTGTGTATGTTGATCATTTTAACTTGGCTAAATTGATATGTGTTTATATGGGTTTCAATGAAAGTTTAACACAAACACTAGAAACGGGCGAGGAATACTCCCTGGCCAATACGTCATGAATATTCATAAGATCATAAAATTCTGACCTCGCCTTGCTGCCTCATCAAAAAAAAAACCCGGCGGAAGGTTGAAAGGAGCGGGTTAAATATCGCTCGAGAATGAAGCACAAGAATAGATAAGATAGTATGTATTAGAATTCGTAAAAGAGATCATGTATAGATCTATTTTTTTATTTCAATTTAAATGAAACAAATTAAAGGATGAGAACCATTGGATAAAGGGTGTGATCTATTTTCCATGCACTAGAAAGTAATTTGTGCATTAGAAAATACATTGTAAAGAAAGATCGATTTTGAAGCAATTTTTTTGTGAGGAATATGGGCGGGTATTAGTCTATACTTTTTACGTGACGAGTCACATTTGGTCTATTAATGTCTATTTGGTGAAATGAACATCAAGTCAAATTTGTCGTAGCCATAAAAAAGGCCCCCCAAAAAGAGAAACAATGAGGAACAATGACAATCAAAGAATATAAATTAAATAATATTGAGAAGAAAATATAGACGAGAGATGGGGGAAAGAGAGTGGGAAGAGAGAGAGAGAGAGAGAGGAGTGTGCGATTCTCCTTCGGAAACTGTTGTTGGATTTCGTCCGAAAAGAATATTAAAGAAAGGCAGAAAACAGTGGAGGAAAGTGTCTAAGAAATGAAAACGGAGGGCAGTTAGGTCAAATTAAAAAAAAAATCCTAAATATTATTGGCTATTGTTTTCATATTAAAATAAGACGAAATTTACAATGATACCGTAATGTAATTGGATTAATTTGGCCATCAGACGAAATTATATGAGAACGATCAGAGGCATGATGTATGGGCCAAAGTGAATTTTCATTTGACGGGCTGCATATATTAGTGATATAAAAGTAAATGTCTATTACACTAAAACAGTATTCAACAAATCGGTTATTGGTTGTACATGCACTCTGAATCGTTGACGAGACGTGAATGAAAAACAAATTATAATCTGAGGGCTTTAAGTATATTGAACAAAGTTTAGTAATAGACCAAAGGCGACCTCGAACATCAGAGTTCGTTTAATCTCTAAATCTTCTGAAATGAATGAAGGACCTATATGGTATTAATTTTTTGATTGTTTTTTTTTTTTTATTACAAGTTATGTATTACTATTCTAAAGCTTAAGATCTTATCTTTCAAATAATTCCTTTTTTTTTTGAAAATTAACTAGGGCCAGCTTATCGTGGTTTTGAGGTTGGTGGCCAGGACTGGACAAGATGACGACACGAGATTTTACATCGTGATTCGATGCACACTGTGCGAGATCAGTTTTGTTCTTTTAAAAAAATCTTACATGACTATCTTACTGTGGTTCTGGCTAAATGGCCACAAAATGATGTCAGACTTTATGCCACCGGACTGCATGACATCAGACCAAGCGACATTTTCTTTCCATCCACTTCAATTGTTTCTTGTTACTTTATATGAATCAGAGTGTATGGACAGGTAATGAAAAACGCATTGATGATTCAACCGGTGATGGGCTGATGGCTGTTTTATATCGATCGAGTCATAAATGTTCGAATATCATCCTACACCTGATTTTATATACACTCGTTTCAACTTCTGATGCGACCTTTTTTGTAACAGGCGGATTTAACATATATATTCTTGTCATAGATATATATGCCATGGGGCAGAAATAAACCCACTGGAAGTGATAGCAACGATACCTCTTAATACTGGTCTAGATCACTTTGGAAGGTGACACATTTCATACTTCTTCTTTACCGATGTTTGAAATTCTTGAATTTGTAGATTTCTTCAAAAAAGCTTTTCATCCCCAGCGGCTCAGATCTCTCTGTATTGATCTCTGTTTCCATATCTCGCTTTACGACTACGGCTACCCTAATTCTCTCTTCCCTCTGAAATTTCCATAGCCCCCCCCCCCCCCGCTTCTTCCAAATCAGATCTTTCTTTCTTTTTCCTACTACATGTACATTATCCTTCTCCCTTCCCCTCTCTCTCTCTCCTCTTTCTCTCTTTTCTTCTTCCATATATCTTCTGATTTATATTTCCATCCACTCTTTTCCAAGATTCCGTGGTTAGTTCACTAGTGCGCAAGTATTGTTAAAATCATAACACCCCGACGCACGTGTGCATTCCCCACCTACACACACACACACTCTAAAAAATATTTGGCAACATACTGTCCACACAGCAATTGGTTAAAACTTATCCAATTCTGGGTAGTTTTAAACCAATAATTTGTGCTTTGGGTGAAAACTACACAGTATCGGTTGAAAAATTCCCAGAGTTGGATAATTTTTTTAACCAATGTTATGTGGACAGTATGTTGCCCAACATTTCAAGAATGCTTGTTATCAGATGCAAATGTATCACACCTTGCCATAGTCTCCTTCCAACCCTCTGATTGACCACCTCACCCTCTCTTTCTAGATGTCTTGCGCGCACACACACGCCCTTAGACGCACACTCACAGACACAGACACACACACACACACACAATACGACTTACACATGCGCACTCACGCGAGTCCCCTCTCCCTTTTCGCTCGCTTGCAATGCTTGATCCTGTTGCGTAAGAGAAAAACTTTGGCAATTTTCTGTGTTTTGGCAGAGCTTTTCAAATGGCACGATTTGTTTTTTGCGAGAGTTTTTGTTTATTTGCAACAGATCCCCTATATTTCTTCCCCTGCCTCTTAATCAGTTTCTTATTCTTTTTCTTCTGTCTCTTTTTAATCTTTTTTTTTCATAAGACGCTTTGAGCAATTCAATACTTACATTACTGTCCGGTACACATTTGTCTTCTTCTTCTTCTTGCTCTTCTTCTTTTTCTTCTTTTTTTTTCTCCTCCTCCTCCTTATTCTTATTATATTCTTCTCATTTTTCTTCTTCCTTCTCAGTCTTCTTTCTCTTCTTTTTTCTTCTTCTGTTTCTGCTTCTCCGTCTACTTCTTCTTTTTCATCTTGTTATTATTCATGTTGTTTCTTCTTCATCATCATAATCTTCTTCTTCTACCTCTTCTCTTTCTTCTTGTTCTTGATCTTGTCATTCTTCTTCATCATCATCTCCTCGTCCTCCTCCGTCTTCTTTTCTTTTTATTTTGTTTATTCTTCTCCTTCTTCTTTTTCTTCTTGTTCTTGTTATTCTTGTTCTTCTTCATCTTATTCTTGTTCTTCATCTTATTCTTGTTCTTCTTCTCCTTCTCCTTCTTTTTCTCCTCCTCCTCTTTCTTCTTTTTCTCCTCCTCCTTCTTCTTCTTCTTCTTCTCCTTCTTCATCTTCTTCTCCGCTCAATTGAAATATTACATCAGTCTGATATTATCATAGTCCAAATTTAACAGATCTCTACATCAATAAGCTTTACATCAGTATATAGACCGTTTGGTGTCCATAACCACAAGTTAGTGATGAGTCCTTCTTGGTCTGCGCGCGGCTATCCTCGGGCATCGGCCGATAGTGTTTCTTATTTCCTGTCCCCAATTATGTACATTTTAACACTTTGGCTGATAGGATAATGAAATCAAGAAAAAAAACCACACACCGTACGATCTAACTTGGATCCGATTGTCAAAGAAAAAAAAAACACAAATAGAATTGCTATGATTTCCATTTGCCACATATAAACTATGAACACTGACATGAACATATGTTAAGATTTGAAGTTATATTCAGCGCCGCTTGATTGGGAACCGTTGAATCAAATTCATGTATCTGATTATTTGTATATTTTGCAATTTTCAAGTAAATCTTAACTCGGACCTTGCTACAGCACATGAAATGAGACCACACTCTTAAAATGTTTTTTCTATAACTTCTTTGATGTAGATCCTTCATCGCTAATATTTTCGTTTACTTCTGTTACTTGAATTTCTTTACAGTGATTAGCCTTAGAGTTTTTTTGTGGATATGTGCTTGTCATGTTGCTACTTTATTATGTTTATGGCGTTGTCCTTTTTCGAGAAAATATATTACAGTTTTTAATCATGAGAGAGAATATGAGTCTTTTGATCAATGTAACTGCTAGATGACATGGGAAAACCGCGATAACTCATTGTCGATAACGCATTGTCCAATTTCAAACATTTTGTTATATCAAATATTCAAAGATGTCGAGAACTTCTCATTTAATAAATTAAATTAGAATAACGTTATGCAACCTGTTCTTTGGAGTAAGCTTTCAGTACATTTATAACTGCTGTTGGATAGCAATACCATAGAAATATTGAACTTATTTTCATGCGATATCAGGAAACAGATCCTTTATCACTACCCCGGCCCGATTTCTTTCCAACGGTTCAAAATCGCTCGATTCCTATTTATACAATTTCAGTGAACTTTATTAGAATCTGAGGTACACGTTGTACGTTCTTCTGAACAACAATGAACCCGATAAAACAGTAATCTTATAAGAAAGTCATGTCAAATAATCGCGACCCCCCCCCCGCAATGTAATTGTCAGTCGCAACCAGACATACTTTACTCTTGTTTTCATAAAAGAGCGTTACTGTTACGTGTTAAGGCTATTCGTAGTTATAGCTTTATTATCACATTTCTATTCAGGAATGAAGACGAAAGACGGGACGATTTCTTAAGATCGTCCTAGCCACTGGTGAAGAGGGGGGGGGGCACACTAACCCGCCAAACCTTTGATCGCCGCCAATGCAAAATACGTTGCCCAACATTTATTTGCAGAAAGAACCCATTATGAACTAGGAAGTGCAATCGATCTACATCCTTTCCCGCCGTGATAATCATGCCAAAGCAAACATTCATTAATATTTAGGGTATCAGCATAATATACAGTATAATGAACGACAACAATCCACCTGCGATCATCTTCATAAGATATGAAGATACTCTTCACAATGTCCGAAGATGTGGAAAGATTACAACATAATAGTTTGACATCCATCCAATGTAGAATATTTCGGGGGATGACGGTACTCGCTCAAGTATTTTTGTAACACAAGATTTATTACTCTACGTTAAGTAATTTGCCTAATAGACTTTACGAGCCGGATAATTCACTTATAAAGCCATCTGGATTCTGGGCATGTCCATAACTGTTACAAACAACATTTATAGTCTTCTCTTACATCATAACAATAGACCCATATATAGATATTTAATCAATATTTTCAATAATTCCAAGTCAAATACTCCCCATGCCATCTTTGCAATCATTAAAATGCATTCCCCTTCTGCAATCCTTTTCTGTTTATATTCCGAATACTGATCTGGTATACCCGTTCAGTACACACGTTTGCTAGCATCATTGATGCTTATTAGATCAATTTTCTTTAACGAAGTTATTTCAATTTTCCAATCACCTCCTACATGGCCTAGTATCATGAAAGAAGACTCGAATAGGGGGTGATATCATCAACCCAGAGTAATGTGGCCTAATTATCCTAATCTAAATATTTTTGTATATGTTATTTTCAGATAATATTGCCGTGTTTTTTTTGGTGTGTGTTTTTAAGAGAGAGATGTATCTAATCGTGAAGGTCAAATCATGATAGTTACACCATGCCCAAGTGTTTTTTAATGCTAAAGGAGATCATCATCTGTTTCATCGGTTTGATTTATGATTATTTCAAGCTTTCCGCAC
The DNA here is from genome assembly GCF_037042905.1 of Lytechinus pictus. Taxonomy (NCBI): domain Eukaryota; kingdom Metazoa; phylum Echinodermata; class Echinoidea; order Temnopleuroida; family Toxopneustidae; genus Lytechinus; species Lytechinus pictus. The sequence goes on along the minus strand of NC_087245.1, from coordinate 25,724,820 downwards.
AAGGTTCACAACCCATAGGTTAATGTGTGCTTATGGAGATTATTCAATATCCTCCAAAGTCGAATGAATACCCCGGCGTTGTAGAGTAAAGCGTCCCTCGATATTAACTGATAATTCCAATCAAGAGAAGGGGGCGGTCTCTTTCTTTCACTATGTGTTATAAACAGCTAGTCTTGAAATATACCATTTTGAGATGACTTTATAAAAATAGAATGAATTAGCCTACATTTTTGTTTGTAGATAGAAACTAAATAGTTTTGAGAGGAAAGTACTGTTTTACTTACTTGGCAACATAATCATTGCGGTATAAATTGATCGAGTAAAGAACTAGTCTGGTTTTTTTTTCCACTGGACCTAAATTACAAGACTACGTTGCTAAGAATGTTGTATTATGGGTTAGTAACTTGGCCAGATTTCGGCAGTTAATGACTTGAGATGGCTGCGGGTTTATATCTGCTATAAATGTAAATATCGCTTTCCATTTTTACCCAAGCCTGGTGGGAATGATAATAAATTGTATAATTTTCATGGCGAAGCTACCATACAATTATGTTTTTACAACAGAAAGACTGCACCATGGTCAATCAGGTTGGTAATATTGTTTAGTTTAATTCATTCGAGATTTTATATCTTGAGTTGATATATTAATTTTATTGAAAGATCGGGTAATAATACTTGCTTTGCGTAAACCATTATCTTGAGTGGTTTTTTTTTATCAAAATAATGAAAGATTATTCACTTTATGGTCAACGATTTCAGACACGCATACATGGCCCATGATAGTGTTATTATATTTTACATATAGGTTTAATTCAAGATTCGAGGTACTCTTTAAGACGATTTAATATCCATAGTGGTCTTCCACAAAAGGTTAAGTCTCACTAAAAAGTCATGATTACAGACCAAGACATCGTGGACCAGCCCCCCCCCCCTTCATTCGCAAACTGCCAATGATGTACATGTAGCTCTTTTGTGTGTATGTGTGTAAAAGAGAGGGAGAAGAAAATTTGAATGTCATAACTTTTTTATTTTACATCAGATTTTAATGAAAATTTCAGTATTTTACAGATGTGCTTGTTTATGTTTGTCAAGGGGTGGACTAGACCTTTAACGCGCGCACGATAATGCGTAATCTCATTAGTTAGATTAATATGGTTAATAGGCGGTAGAGCGTGTCCATACTGAGCACGGTTGCCTTTATTTAGTTCATTTCGATAAAAAGATATTTACAAAATATAACATATGTGAAAGTCATATTATATGACCCTTTGGATTAATTGTTAACTTTATTCCTATTTTTTTCCTTAAGTAGAAGCAGAAGTATTAAACACAAAAACCTTTCATATAGTACTTTCTTGGTTTGATACAGTGCAATAAAAGTAATATCCAGGGCTTTAAAATTCGTGGTTTATTTTTATTTCTTTGTTTTTAATCATAGGAAGGTGTTTATTATATATCCTTGTCGAAATATGAGTAAATGTGTTAAAATGCGAATTCACACAATTTGTTGTCAATAAATAAAACAGACCCAATTAGTTTGTAAAAGTTATACTTGTATTATTTTTTTATTCGTTAATATTCCTATAAGTATAAGGCTTTGCTTTAAACTTAGAACCTTTATTTACAACTGGTCAAATAAAACATATTGGTAAATAGTCAGTAATGTCAACAGAAATAGTTTCAGAATAATATCTTAAATCAAGAACCTTAGTAAACACATTGGCCCGTATTCTGAAGTCAGGGTTAACTTAGACCATGGTCTAACTCTGTGCTAAAATTATGGGAAGCCAAAAGTATCAAACATTTTATTACGCTGTATTTTTCTTATGTTTACTGTGCTCTTTCCTGATTCATCGATGGTGAAGAAAAATCATCTATTTATACTTCTTAGACAATTATGAATGATTTGAGAGCCAAATGGGCTTAAATATGATATCTCTACCGTTAGTGATTTATGTAACAATTGGCTATCCATACTTAAACCACAACGTTAAACCTGAGTTTAAGTTAAACCCGACTTCAGAATACGGGCCATTATCAATAAGTGTTTCTGTATCGAATGTTACACGTGTGGGAATAGAGATAGCAGGGGAAACCCCAGATGAATTCAAACTCATAACAGTACTAGTAACACTAGGATGAGACTATTTCAAAATATCATTATTAAAAATCACCAGCTATAGATATAGTTCTCCTTTCCTTACTCAAGATATCAAGCATATTACTATAAAACTTTCGGTATGCATGCATGGATGTTAGAATTTGATTTCCGGTAGATAACGCTTTCATAAACAAAATCCAAAATTATGAGATAATAAAAAAATAATGAACAAATTCACAAACTCTCTCTCTACATTACCATGATTACTGTCGAAATGAAATATCACTTTTTACTTGAAATTCGAGATTTTCTTTCACAAATAGCGCCACACCGCCCCAAGAACTTCCATTCTATTTGAATTACAAATGTATACCTAAGTAATCGGTGTAATATTTGAAATAAGATGTTTAAGGATATATAGAAAAATGAAATGAAAATCCATATTTTACTGATCGAAATTAAATCTGAAATGAAGATACTCCGTAAAGTCTTTCGCCCAATTGATCGTGGGCCCAGCAGCCAATGTGCAGCGCCAGATAGACGTAGCTCTTTCCCTCTTCCTAAATCTGCAATGGCGCCAAAGTTTTTATGAAGACTTCTTTCGTTAAAATGGATAAGTGTAAAGCCTGGAATTTAATCAAAAATAGAATAAAACTCAGACTGCTTATAGTACTTACGGGTAACAAAATAATCATCAGTATTTAATTCTGGATCAGTATATATTCAAATAGACCAGACATGAGGGTAGAAATATACAAAATATACAAGGTAACCCCTATTAGATACACAAACATCCCTACACCTGCACACTCAAAGCACACATTACCCAAACCAACCCCACCCCCCCCCCAAAAAAAAAAAAAAAAAAAAAAAAAAAAAAAAAAACAGACAACCTATTTATTTATTTATTTATTTATTAGAAAATATTTATTCAGGATAAAAAGATCAGCTAAATTGCTGTTTTACATCAATGTCCTATAATATGAAAACCCGTTATTACAAAGGTATGTGAATTTGAATCACAATAAAGCTGGGTACGACAATTTTATGTTAATAAATTCAGAAAAATTGTATTATGAAAAAACTTGGTGGAAAAAAAAATATATAAGAAATTATGCGAGAACTATTTGATGTGATTAGAAAGTATAGATTTTTATTAGTAGACATGGTAGAGCACCAAACGAAAAAAACAAAAACCCACAGATCTGGCAGTTTTCATACATATTTTTCTTTCTTTCTTTCTTTCTTTCTTTTTGTAATTTTGTTTTCTTCTTTCCTTTCCATCCTTTATTTCTTTCTGTATTTATTTCTATTCTTCTTTTCTCTGTTTTCCCCCAGACAAATATTTACGTTTTGATGTAAATAATTGGGCATTGCACCCTTTGTCTTGCCATATTTCTGTCCAGCTTACGATAGTGACATAATATATGATTTTTTTGTTGGTTAGTAATCACTTTTAGTATTTTTTTATGATAGTTCCCTGACTTCTAGACGAATTCACTGCGACTTTAATGTGATTTCTGTTCTAAAATAATTCATCCTGCGGTCATCGAGGCATCTGCTTGGCTCTGCAAATCGATATAAAAACCCAAATTCGCGACGTGGTTTATTTCATTGATGTTCGTTTGGACTATTGATTCTGCTCATGTTCGCGTGAAATGGAAATTTAATCACCTATATTATCTTGAGAGTGAGATAAAAACATCATTCATTCCTCGTGCCGCTGCCACACTGGTGACACCCACCCTATATCGATCAAAGCTTTTGCGTTATCACCAATGAGATGCAATCGGTCGGAATCGATTATGATTGTTTGATATGACAGTGGGGTTCAGTCTCCTTCCTCACTCCCTGCTTAGAGGGAAATTGGGATGAGGAATTGTATACAATGCAGAAAGTGATGGAAGTGCTGGAATAAGCAAGCAGAGAGACAGGGGGAAATGGGGACGAGTGAGATATATGACGTAGTCATAAAGAGGTTAATATGAATGGAAGGTGAGTGATGGCAAAAACAAACAATTTTAAAAATCAGTGGGAGAGAATACTGAGTGACGTATACGAATAAAGGGAAAATTTAAACCGATAAATAATAATAACGATGATGTTGAAGATGATTGTGATGATGATGATGATAATAATAATTAATAATGATAATTATAATAATGATAATGATAAAAATAATAATAAAAATATCAATAATTCTAATGACAAAAATATGCATTATAAAGAGAGTGTGCTAAACCTCCTCATAAATTATGTAAAATGCAAATTGTTATCATTCAAAAATTGAAAATAAAATGAAATTACGCTCACTATTCTACGCAATATGTGCCCGGTCCCCCCCCCCCCCCCCCCATTAGTCAAAAGAAACCCGAATCCTGGAACATTATTTTAAATAAAAATTATTTTGATTAGTATCCTCAGTTGGAGACATATTTAACAACACCAATCGTTCATATTTTTGTTCGATATACTTTCAAAATGGGCAAACTTTGCATTTCATGCGCTGTAATGTCGTGAATGTAGGAAAGGAAATGCTTCCATTAGGCCATCGCATGTTGATGACCACGGGCTAGTTTGTCATGATTTAATTGTTGGGTATTATTGATAATTGCACTTGAATTTATACGCGGAGCGCCAAGAGCGTCCAAACAGGGCCTTGTGATATTTGTTGTCAATCCGGGGTGTACATTTACATTTTGCTACGTGGATGCTGCGTGTTCAGTAGTGGCGCCGGGATATCCTGATAGCGGCGGGAAGGGGGGGGGGGGGGGGTTATGGGGCCAGCTCCTTTAGGTGAAGTCGTGTTTTATTGTCAATGGCATGACAGGGTTTGTATCAAGTTACACGACCCTGACCTGCTATGATTACTATTCGTTCTTTTTACTACCCTCGTCTTCCCTCAGTTTTACCATTAAAAAATACATGAAAAGTCATATATCGGGGCGGTCATACGCCTCCCCGTTTTAACACCGCCTTTGTGTATGATACCCTAATCTGGAAGGATCCCAAGGAGTGTAGTCATGTTCCGATAACGTTCTAAGATTCGCTGGATATTGGTGAGTTCTTACCATCGTCTTCAACGTTACCTCTGGATTTATCATGATATCAATTAGGCCATCGAAATTTGTCTCCCAGCGGAATCCTATTCCATTTGAACAGCAAAACAAAATACGGGTGAAGGTTTTTTATAACAATGTGAAACGTGAAAGTCTACCTTTCTGGGAAATCTGTCAAAACCCTAAGCTCTTGTAGCGGTGATCTGTTTCTACATTTAGATATATCCTCCTGGCTAAGTCATCCAAACTAGATGTATTCCCTGATCCAAGATATTTTTTTTCAAACAAAACATCATAATTTCAAAAGTGAAATAAATGGATGTAAAAAAGTGATAACTTACATTTGTTTAGGGAATGGCAAAACAGCAAGTGAAGATCGGAGCAGAAATATATTTTCCCCAAAGGCTACGTCAAAGGAAAGAAACGATTAAAGGGAATAGGAAAAATGTGAAAGGGTTGGGAGGAAGAAATCATTAGCACATGATCTTTTTTGTTCATTGGTGTCATGTCGTCTTTGAATATTCAAATCACTACTCAAGATCAAACTAACATGTTAGGATGTTTATCTTACGACGTACATTATACGGCAAAACCATGTTAATGATATCTATATCATCTAATTAGACGTCTAACATAATTATTGTTGAACGTATTGCGTAACATTATAATTAACATCAATTAGCAGCTTGCCATAAAAGCTAAACTTGAATATCTTTGCATTGTGTTGGCACAGATGACAGTGCATTTTAACATTGGTAAATAAATGTTTACTTTTTTATTGTAAAACCAGGGAAACTCAGAAACAATACCCTGTTAAAGCTGTGATGGTGTGGAAGTAAGAACTAAGACGTGTAGCCTATATACCAGCATACAGTATTAAACTATGATCCAAGAGGAGGAGGCAATACCCCGTTGAGATATAGAGCAGGAAGAGGGTCACTGTTGGAGATGTTACAGTGGCGCAGCTGACAAGTGATTCCATATCAAGACGGCGATAAGGGTGCCCATGGAATGTAGCGGATACTCCCTCAACGTCTAACTCATTTTTTTACAAGTGCACACATTGTTACCAAACATGTCTGTAGCATTTCCATTCACTGGATAAAAGAGCTCTGTCGATTAAATGCACTGCTCACTGGCATAGGAGCCGTAGCCGGGGATCGAACCCCGGACTTTCAAGTGCCAGCCAGGCGCCTTTGAGCAATCGGCAACGGCAGATTGACTGCTATCTACTTTTGTTCAATATCGTCAGAAATGCACCTTTACTAAATGTGGAACCCTCAGAGGCGTAAACAATGAGAAAGTACACCCTTTAAGGCGCGAACTTGATATAGAAAGTGATAATCATGATATATATTGTTGTGTGACCAGGGAAATCTCCTAATTTCACATCTTTAAGTAGTGAAACTGACTACTTTGATACCCTTCAAATAAGTTATTCCCACCAAAAGAGCCTAAATAAAGTAAATAGCAATTGCCTGCGAATGGTGCTGAAATAAAAAAAAAACCGCAAAAAAGTCGAGGAGAACTGGGTGCCTGGTACTGTACCCTTTAGTTTACATGTATATATTTATATTGGTCATTTCTGCAAGAATGTGAGGAGAGAGAAAGGCAATTAGATTTGAGTGTAGTGAATCTTTTGAAACAAACTAAACTGTGCAAGAAGCACTCAAGGCCGTTCGTGCTATTTTCTTGACAAGAAAATAGCTGATGGTCCTCTTCGACATCATCTGTAATACTGAGTAAAACGGGCAGCAGGTCGCTCGAACTCAGTCTCATTACGTCCTTTGATGTCAAGTAAGAGTGTTCCAAGCTTCACAGCCAAATGCACGCTGAGGGCGTAGGAGCATCGTTTACGCTTGCAAAAGACCCTGCAGGTATCACAGGCCTAAAACATTTCCCATAGACGCGTGTGTTAAAATCGTACTTTTTAAAAATTCATAAAAAATAAGAATGAAATTTGAGGGTCAAATGTTTACTACCAGTGGATAGGCTGAATATCTGACAATACATATCTGCCCAGAAAACAGACCCTCGACCGGCTCATTTTAAAAATAAATCGGCGCTCATAAAAGAATCTCTTGAGGGATCAAATTCATCACCTGAAACAGTAAAATAGTCCTTATCTTTCCGCCAGTCAAAATAAAGTTCCAACGTTGGTGATATTTCTTCCCAATTTGGGACAAGGAAGTTTAGTATTTAATAACCGTAATTACCAAAATTAGAATCATTGTGAAATGGTCAATCATAATCATACACTTTGTCAATCAGCCATGTTTTGAGAATGGGTTGGCTCGAATGAATATCTGATGACTTCATGATGTTAATAGGCCCGTGCGACCTGCATTCAACGTTCTTGGTGCACGGTGATGGGATTCCAGGTTGGATAAAGCCAATGTCATGAATGTGGCATGGCGATGAGCTTGTAAGCTTGCCGAGTTTGTAAGCTCTTGCTGGTATGTTCCCAAGGGAATGGAGAAAGTGTATACCTTTTGTGTCTCGGAATCCGACCACCGGGTCGATAATGTATTTGCATATAGGCGCTCTATTAAAAGGCGGAATATGATTATGACGATGTGGGCCGCCGTGTGCAGGTCGATTGTTACCTGTTTCCAAGAAGTCAGAGGAATTGGTGAGAATGTTTCATATCCAACTGATGGAGAGTATGAACATCATACTGAATAATCATAATTCGAATTTGAGCAGATTCATTGACATGCATCAACTTCATAACTTTGGTCTAGATTCATAATTTACTATCACCCGATAGCAAAGATACGGCTAATCAAACTCAGACATTAGCATTGTTATTAAACCAAAAGGCCCACTGCAGTAATTCAAGTGCCTGTATGCAGGTATGACATAACAAAGGAAACAGTGGCATTAGGAGACAAATTGAATACGCGATTATTAATTTAATTCCTCTTAAGATATGTGTTGTATAATTGTTATCAAGCATACCGAGAACAATTACAACCCAAGTTACTGTTTCAATTATTTTTTTTTGTACGAAATACATGTGTCCCTCTTTCAATTCACCCCTATATCATTAGATTCATTTATTTGTTTTCTTTAAAAAAAAGTATAATTTCTATTACACGGATATCTATTGTTATTCTTCAAATATTGCTCAAATATATCCTAATGTTAAAAATGTTCATTTCGTTGAAATGCTACATTTAACTTTAGTCTACTGCTAATCTCTTTCCATTCTTCTTTCTGACACTACTTTTTCCTTTGTTCTGTATCCCCTTCAATTATGTTATACATTGATATACTTTTTTTACTGTTTGTTTATCTGTTTGTAGACTGTAATTTTACTCTGTACAAATTCATGTAAAGCAGCCTTTGGCTGCTAATTGAATTTTATCATAATAAATACCATTTATCTATTATCTATCTATCTATTTATCTAACAATTAAAGAAATAAAAATCATCGTTAGTGATTTTGATGATAGATTTAAAACAACTATGATTTTATCAATAAAAAATATCGAAATTTGAATTAATATGTTTTTAAATCTATTTCTTTATCATTGTATTTTCACAGATACCGTACATATCTTTTTTCTCCTGGATATGGTCGGTAATTATAGGTTAGACAATTCTATAAAATATGAATCTTTCGCAAGTTACACGAGTTGTTAGGACCATGAACAATAGATGGGGCGTGACCGACATTGTACATGTATATCAATTAAAAATCGATCGCGACATTTTATGGAAGACCGAGCTAAATACTTAAAGGCGAAGTACACCCTGAAGAAAAGTTTGGTGTAAAAATAGCAGAAAAGGTAATAAAAATTACTGTAGAAGGTTTGAAGAAAATCCATTAAAGAATAAGGAAGTTATCAGAATTTTAAGTTTTGGATTTATGACGTCATAAACGAGCATCTGCCCCATATGTTATGCAATATAAAATGCATATAAATTTTAATATTTTTCATTGTTTGCGAAGACTTATTTTTGTTTTCTTTTTAGGTACGGGTATGAAATGATTTTTCTATTGATAGAATGAATGTCACATTAAAACCGTTTTTCGATTTTCTGAGAAGGTGACATTTCATTGATTTTTTTTACCATTCGATATGTACGAAAGCTGCTCGCATATGACGTCACAAACCAAACAATTAAGATTCTAATAACTTTTTTTATTCTTTGATAGATTTCTCTCAAACGTTCGGCAATATTTTTTATTTTTCTTCTGCTATTTTTACAATAAACTTTTTGTTAGGATTAACTTCCCCTTTAAAGGGAAAAGAGAATGAGGAAGGCTTGAATACTTGATATACATAAGAAAGCTGCCTCTAAACCAAAAGATTATCCGTTAGATTCCAACCAACATGACCAAAGAGATCAAACTTGAACCACATCTTTGGCCAGCCAAACATTTGTACATTGTGAAAGGGTATAGATTTATATTATTGGAACTGTTTCAAAGTAAATGTCAAGTACATGAAATTCTTATTCCGCTTCCATCGTTTTTATGATTGACAGTTAAATTCTCTTCATTTCCTCCCCATAGAGAGTACCTCTTTAAATTGTCAAAATCACATTTCATTTAATATTTGTTTGCAAAATATCGGTAACCAAATATATATGATATAAAATAGAAACTGAACAAACTGAACTAAAAAAAATATTCAAGCGTTATCATAAAATTTGTATTCATTAAATTTCCTTTTTGTGAACTGAATGCTAAACTGAAGAATAAATATTATAAGCGAACTTGGCGTAAACGAAATTGGTCAATTTATAAATATATGTTTGGTGTATGTCTCCCTCTTTAGTTGGACTTTAACAAAATTTAAAAAAATTGTGTTTGTGTGACGAGTAAGTGGACATCGAGCGTTTTGCCGATTCGGGTGAGGATCTCTTTTAATGAATTAAATGAAGAATAACAATCTTGACTTCGATGTCTTAATTGTATTTGTATTTGTATTTATTTAATAACGATTAAGAAGCCTACTATCAGCCTAAAGTTGTTTTTCATCAAGGCCATGAATAGTGCAAGAGATATATTAAAAAATACAACGAAAACATTATTCATGTCATTAGGGCCTACAACTAAACATGAAAATACTTCAAAACTATACATGAGAAATTGGGGGAAAACAATAATGGAAAGAAAAGAAACGAAATGATATACATATTGATGAACGAAACTATCATCAATAAATTATATTTCATGTGGGTAGGTGAATTAAGTTATGCAGGTGGGGATATAGAGAAAGGGTATACTGTTATATCTCTGCATGCATGCTGTCCCTTTCTCTATTTCACACTTTCAAAACGCACTCCCCTATGCACACACACACACACACACCCTCACATACACACCAACACCCATACACACACATACATCCGAATTCGCTCTCTATCTCGCTCATCGTCTTTTTAAAAATCTACTTTCTCTATCGGATTAATGCAATGCAGGCTTTTCCCTTTTCAAATACTTTTGTTTTACTTGCTATCCTGGGTTTATTTACTTTTAATTATATTTTATATGTTATTCTTAGATTCTTTGTCATGCCGACAAAAGAATTATTTACAACTTTCTCTTAAATTCGTTCATACTTCGCTGTAAGATATGAGGCTGACAGTTCGCCTATATATCGTTTGACCTCTGGGTGCTGTTTCATAAAGACCTATTGCAATAACAAATGCACGATTTCAATAACAAGTTTACTATTAACCAATCAAATCGAATAATTTCAGAATTCTTAAACTCTTATAGACGTGAAAATTATATTCATCATTATACATAATATTTATATAGGCCTATATACAGTCTGTGCGTCTGAGAAAGAAAAAGAAACCCGATATCAGAGGCAGTCTTCATAATATATTAAAATGTTTTTGTCTCATATATTTTTAAATATTTTTAAATAGTAATCTACATCTTTGCAACCTATCATAAGAACAACATATTATCATCTATTTGAGATCAAATTATTAGTTAATCATTTGCACATTGCAGTTTGCAAACAAATAAAAAGAGATTGTTTGATAAAGACATTTTACTATAATTCAGCTCATGTAGAATATGACATGGACATTTGGGCTCCGGCTTACAAAGAGTTACCATGGTTACGATTGATCAGATCAGAATCAAGCATGTGTAAATCCATTAATGTCAAAATATTTTTCCCAAAGGAAATTTGCACGACATCCTTTAAAAACAGAGAGAGGCATACTGAATTGACAAAAATACAGTGAATGTATGAATATACATCATATCTAGAAAATATTTTGAGGAGACATTTGCTGGCTTTCCATAGTTGAGATTAATCAGATCAATCGCAAGTCTTTGTAAGACGGGGCCCTGGATTCATCCCTTGCAATCATGCCTTACTTAGACACAAATCAAATTTTCCATCACAGCAAAGAATACCTTCATATTATCCAAACGTAAATGTATACCCCATACAAATGGTATCAAATTATTCGGGAGAAGATACTCTATCAGGATATATATGATATTACGTGTTTTTAAATATTTCTAATCAATTTTCGACTTCGAAGTTTCAAGTTTTTTTATTACTCTCTAATGAGTGAGTGAAAAAATATCATACCTTAACTAATCTAATTACTGTTAAAGTGACTTATGAATGATATATTAATATACATCATGCAGATGAGGAAAGAGTATTTTTCTTATAATAACATATTCAATTTTGTTTTAGTATTTTGTATACGCCACGATTATGCGACATTTTATTTATTTTTATTTTTATTTATTTCTTCTCCACTCGTGGGCTAGATGACCCTCTTCACCTACGGGCTGTTCTTCTGAGGGGTCCAGTGAACACGTTTAAAAAATACGAACATGCAATGTACAAACAAATACATATATAAAATAAAACAGAAATTGATTGAGAGATATACATGTAGGCGCGCGCCATATTGATGCCTATTGAACAATGTCAGGCAACCCCATCTCTGCCACGAACGCTATTGAAACAGTGTTTTCAATTATTATTGTTATCAATATTTACATCGTACTTCACACGTCATAATTATATCTGTGCGTCTTTCGGCGTGAGTAGCCCCATACGAAATCCCAACTCTCAATGTTTTTTTTAAAAATCGTTTATTATTCATCTCGACCATTTATTGCTTTCACTTGTGGCTTCCGGGACATAATCTATTTCCTCGAGTAAAAAGAGTTGGATTAAAAAACAACAACACATGATTCCAAATGGAGAGCAGTGTTCTCTATTGAAACTGACCAGGGGCCCGTTGAAGAAAGGTTTGCAATCAATCGCAATTCTAAAAATCATGCGCAACTTGATTTTCAACCAATCATCAGCGCGCATTTGGGACTTGCGGTTGATTTTTTGGTTTGCGTTTAAACGCGACTCTTTCTGCAACGGGCCCCAGACCCGATAGAGCGTTCACTTTTCCTTTCAATCGTATTATCTTCCGTTTCTTTTGTACAAAAACCATTAATTCTCATTTTATGTCCACACCATCTTGTCCCCCAGCCCAAAATCCTATTCCTGGTAGGACTAGTAATGGTGGTAAAAGGATTGAAGAGAGCCTTTCGGTATCATGTTTTTTGCTCCATATGCCTAGACCATGGAGCTATTGTGCCTAGACCAAACCGACCAAACATTCATCCGTTCACACGTTTCACGTCAAATCAGTTCATGTTGTGAGAAACCTCAAATTATAAAGAGTGCATTTGTATATTGTTATGGTTGATAATTATCAAACTCCTCTTATTGAGAGTTATTGAAGTTGCGATTGTCATTAAATGCTGCAAACCACTCTCAAAATATAAAACTAGTAATCTACAACCAAAAGGGAAAGTCCATTTGAAAGAATATGTGCAGTAATTATACACTAAGAATTGTTTGTACCCTAAATGAACATTTAATGGTACCAACCTTTTCGGATGTAAACTTGCACCTAAAACTTGCACTTTTTTGCACCTTGTTATCATTATTTGTATGACATGCTCGTTTGCACCCTAAAAAGGTGCAAGTGTTTACCTTTTAAGGTGCATAATGCTTAACACTAAAAGGTTCCAAATTTGAACCCTTATTGCATGTACCCTATAGGGTGTTTAACAGAGTCGGCTATACTACACCCTTAAAGTGATTGGTTAACATTGGTTTGACTTTTTAAAAATCTGAGCTAGAAGGTCACACTTGTCACCTGTGTCTGTGATATGTTACAAAAATGAAGCCTAGAAAAAATTGCGTTCGAAAATAATTATTTAGTGCTTTTTTTTTTTGCTTCAAAAATTGAAATATAAAGTGACCGAAAACACCATCTTAATTTCATCCCATACACTTATGTGTACTATTTAGGCGTCTATAAGACGCCTATTGACAAAATCGGGGTTTGCCTTGTAGTTTTAGCTTTTCATTCTCAATAATGGTTGTTTTCAGGGTTTATTAGTTCTAATACATGCACTTGTACACATGTTTCATGTTGGTTTGAGAATTTTTTTAATCGGCTGCTCACAAAGTTAAACAATACCTTTAAAGTTGCAAAAGCAATTCCTGGGGTGCTGCTATTGTACAAACCCTACACTCTAAAAATTTGAATGTTAATTCAACATTTGAAAGGTTGGAGGAGTGACAACCTTTTCCAAATGTTACATCCAACCTTGTATAAAGCTGAACCCAACATTTTAAGTGTTGGGTAGAACCATTTAAAGTGGTAAATGCAACATTTAGAAAATGTTGTCACTCCCTCCAACCTTTCAAATGTTTAGTTAACATTTCTTTTTTAGAGTGTATATGCGCCTCCGAATGTTCTCAACATAAATATGGCGCAAAAAAACTGTGGACCATCATCATCATCAAGTTAGCAAATGAATGAAAAGGGGGTCAAGGGGGATAAAGAACGATAATACAAATCGGTCATTAAACATGAAAACATATTGATGGACAAATGAATTAATAATTCAATGAGAAAGAAATAAACAAATATTGGTAAATATGAACCGTAACATATCTCAAGAGAAGTATCAGGTGCTAGAGTTAAAACAAACGAGGATTGCGAGCAATTGAAATTGCCAAATCAAATCTTACTGAGCATTCACAATGCTATGATTCGAAGAAATGGTTTAATGTTTTACCGAAATCGTGAATGATGTTTTAAAGTGACGTTTACCTTGAACACCTTATTATGAAAAATTACTTATAGATTTTCATACGATGTTTTCAATTGTGAACGTTTTTTAATATCATATCGGAATATAATTTCTCTTTTTTAAAAAGCCTAAACCGCAACCCCCTACTAAAGCTAATAGAAGTAGTATGAATAGTTTATTTGACCTAAAAAGTAGTCTTATACCAATATATTACTACCAATTATGATTTCAGTCATGCATGCTATCCAGTTGCATGGTTCTCTGATTTTTTAAGAGGAGAAGGATCCGACTATTCGTGCAATCAGCCGTTTGTCTTTTCATCTCACTCAATGATCCCTATCCGTTGGAAATCTATTTATTGTGGATTCGATCTCTCACGGCTCCTCATAATAGGTGAGAAGTAAAAACAAGAATACTAAAACCTCCTTTATGAGAAGTTTTTTTACGAGTGACATCCTTTTACGGTGGGTTTTTTATACCTCCGAAGAAAGAAAGAAAGCATCGTGTCGTGAACTTTAAATGACTCAGAAAGATCTTCCCACTAGAAACTAGTCTATATCCAAGGCACTTATATTATACTGAGTGAATATCTAAAAGGAGTATTTGACACATCTCCAAAGAAGTGAGTTTCAGATCCCAAGGAAGTTGTGTTATCATTCGAATGTTCTGCTACGCCTTAAAGCTACTACAACATTCTCTAAACCGATCTTGCCTTTATCATATATGGTAAAAATATTGATAATGATGATAATTAAAATAATAAGAAAGCGAATTATTCATATTGCGCTGTATGTTTCTAAGCGATGGATATCATTTATTAATCCAGCATCAGCATAATAACTGCCGATAAAGCACTTCAGCATTTAAAGGAATAAATCCTTACCGATTACCCATTTATCTCACCTGTATCGAGAGTGGCAAAAACGGAAACCGAATCCCTAATCTTATGATCTACTCTAACACCCGGAGAAATATCCACTCGACCATCTCTACATATTCCCTCTCATGCTACGAGTATTCATATTCATAGTATTCATCAGGGAATTTTTAGTGAGGGTCACCTGGTAAAACAGTTGGCGACATGCAATGATATACCTTATAGAGTATGTGATGAGACTATGTAAATATGATTTCTGCTCACACTTTACCATCAGATTCATTGAGTCGAAGTCGTAGTGTTGTGGAGGAATCCAAGCGATACGGACGTGTCTCCAATCTTTTCTTCAGAGTCACATCCTTTCATTCTAAAGCAAAGGGGTGCTATTTTGCAAGAGAATAGTTTGAAATTGTGTGATTATTGTGTGTGTGGCCCAGCTGAGCTATGAATGGGTTAATAATCAAGCGAGAGCTTGGATTGTGATATGAATAAAGTGACACACTTGTTAACATGACGTAAGGAGCTTGTCGGAAAGAGGGTCTATGCCACTTTCCCTTCATGCGATAAAAGCACCGGACGGCTTTGTGATCATCAGCACGGTTTGTTATACCGCAATTCATACTTTCTTGTCCACCTTTCCTCAAACTTTTCAACCGGCAGGGACCAACGATTGATCCAATGTTGTATACATACTGATATTCATTTAGTGATCGCAAACATAACAAGGTGAATTAGATAGGCCGCCGTGTATAACGCGTCAGAGGGTAATTTATTTACACTTTTCTATATATTCGGTTCCTCGATGATTTGAGCCCGTTGAGAGGGGAGGCTGTTTTAGCGATCAAGCCTTTACCCCACCTGTCAACAGCAAAAGAATACGGAGTGATATTTTCAACAGACACGGGAAACAGGAATCAATGTGCGAACTGAATCTTCGACACAGAGCGTAGAAAGATGGACACCATTTGTAGAAACTGACAAATGTATCAGATTCTCAACAATGCGAGGAATTAACCTGGACATCAGCTCAGCAAATCAAATCGGCTCAGGAGAGGAGGTTAAGGGGTAGACATATGGAATCCATACATCCTAGTTTTTACTGGAATACTTGAAACAAACGGATTTCAGTTAAGTTGTGTGATCGAGACAATGTTTCTGCCATTATACCTCAAATACCTGTTAAATGAAAGTGAAGCATGCTGACAATGACGATGTATCTGAAGACGAATTTCTATAGGCATATTGTCGACATGGAACAAGTATTGTCATTAACATAATTAGGGCTACCTCCTACGGACCTTTCCGAAGCAATCCTTTAAAAGGCTTTATGAAAGAGTTTGTTTTGATAGGAGAACATTTGTGTAACTTGTCCATCAAAGAACGTTCTCGATCATCACTGACTGACTTCGGCTTCTCGTTCTCCAGCCCACCCTGTTTTGTTTAGAAAACACGTCTGCCATTTACAAACATCCAACCAAAGGAAACAAAGTATGTTCTAACTTACAGATGACAAGTTCAATAACAATTCCGTCTTTTGCGTGTGTGCCCACCTGATGACATGCTTTGGGTTTATCTTTGAGGGCCTACTAGAGAAAAGATCTACCTCTCAACTTCAAGATAATGTAGGGCAAGGTTTATACTAATGGATAAACAAACATTTTGATGTCATCGAATCAACGACGACGAATTTCAGATTCGGATGCTCTGTCAGTTTGAATTTGTTTGTATCACATATTGATCGATTTGATCTCATCACATTGAAGTTGTTTCCCCGGGGTTGTTTCTCAAGTCGGTGATATCATAAATGCGTTGAGCCACTTTCTTTGGACTCGGGAGAAGGGTATGAAACTTTGTAAATCGATTCGGTTTGGACTGCTGTACTACTTATCATTTCACTATGGATAATATAATTGGTGTAGGTATGCGTCGAGCATCGGGATTCTGTCAGGCTGTCAAACCAGGGCTACTGGCCCAGCGGGACATGGCATCCACGTGGAAACACGCTCTTCTTCTCGTCCTTGTTCTGGCAGGCACGGTGCATAATGCAGTGGCACAGACCGGTAAGTTTACATAATGAATGTAAAGAATGACTTCCCATGCACTGACCTCGTACTTTTGATACAGAGGGGAGAAAAAAACAGAGAGACTGTGAGAGAAAGTTGAAAAGCGTGATGATTGGATGATGACGATAATGATGATAGAGTGAAGGGAAAGCAGGACAATAAACCAGAATGTTTAGCAGGAGGAAAGAAGGCATTACAGATGAACGAACAAGGCAGGGATGATAAGGTAAAACTGGTAAATGCATGTAGCTCCATGGTAAATGGATATACAATTAGAAATCGTTTGCTCAGGCATGGAAAAGACCTACCCGCTGTATAGGGACCATGTAAAACTGATAATACAAGCGTCTGAGACCATCACCCCATGAAGCTATCACACACACTCTTTGAAGTGTGCCTCACCCAAACATACAACTGATAACAAACAAGCATAACGCTGGAAATTTCTTCAAATTCGGATGTAAAATAAGATAAACGCGTCATTTTCAAAGTTTCGATTGATTTATCAAAACTGTGATGTGCACATTATTGTTATTATGTAAACTAAGCTTGGGAAGCGATGAATTCACGCGCTATTTCGTTCGTATTTCTATTCAAGCCACATCCAGAGGTTGCGTGAGTCCTTGATATCCACTTTTTTTTCAACGTTTGTTTTATTTATTTATTCATTCATTTATTTATCTATATATTTATTTATCTCTGTATTTACTTTCCCACGTATTTCATTTAATTTTCTTCGTATTGATTAACTTATTGCCATAATTTGTTTTCTCGCCGGAGACAAACATAGTTATAATCATGTTAATATTGCCTTCTTTATAGATTTGAGTCAAGTGAAAGTATATTTAAAACGTTAGTTCTTTAATATGATTACATCGAGTGGTGATGTTTTTTGGTCTTATTACTTTTTTTCTTCGATATTGTTAGTGACTCAATTTAGATTTCTCACTTGTTAGGGCATACCCATCGGAGTTGTATAGGATGAGAATTCAAAAATAGAAATGAAAGGAAATAACGCTAGATCTAAATCCGAATTTACATAATTATCTTTAGGGTCCATCGAGACTTCTATAATTATTTTGTATTGATCATACTTTGGATATGTTACAAATAGATCTACCTTACTCAAGAACTACATCGCGCCCTATTTTTACGGTCTGTTTGGGCAACTTTCTCTGGGATTAAGCTAATCTCCTCCCATATATGTTCATTTTAGAGATCAAAAGAAACGCTCCAAATACTGTCCATTAAAAGAACCAATGGGAACTGCCTTTAAAAACCTCGGAAAAGTTTCATTCATTTGTAATTAGAATCTAATAATGGTGGATAGTTTGTCACTACGTGGAATCTTTTTTGATCGTTTGTGGTTGATGAGCACTTGTTACTTAGGCCTAAATGTGGAGACCTGTATGGCCTTTCTTTTGAATTGACATGACTCGGTCACACTAACGAAACAACGTCGTGATCGATCAAAACTATCACGTTGCACATAATGGCAACAATCGATCGTTTTGTAGTCGATCTTTGTGGTGTGATTGCGGCCATTTTGTGAATACAACAAAAAAAAATCTTCAGAAATAGCACCAAGTATGGAATCAACTATTGAATACAATATCGAATCATCTCTTAAATGGTATCAAACCATTTGCGTGGAAACGTATAATAAAAGTAGGTTTTCGATAAAACGATAACTTGAGTATAAACTTGTGTAGGGATAAAACAAATACTCATGTGTTAGAAATGTTTTGACATGTGCTCTGTAACCTAATATTTACAGTTGTGAATAACTGTTTCACTGAAATAATGTAGGAATTCGAAATGCCCTAACCCTGATATTCCTCGTCTGATTTTGACGAAATTGTTGGTGTTGTTGCTTGTTCTTTTAAACCATATCATTGGTAGGCCTATATTACTGATACTGGACTTTGCGATTCTTATTCAGAATACCGCATGAAACCCATATACTCGACCTTTAATCTACACTGTATCTTATACTGACAATCGCTATCATTATCTACATTAAATATGGTAAAATAGCTATTGAAAATATATATTAGTAAATAAAGATCGAGAACTCTAACGATAAAGTAATATTGATATGAGCTTTTTAAAACACATTTTCAAATGTTGAAAAGGTTCATTATTCAGTCATACAAAGTTTACT
Source organism: Lytechinus pictus (assembly GCF_037042905.1). NCBI lineage: Eukaryota > Metazoa > Echinodermata > Echinoidea > Temnopleuroida > Toxopneustidae > Lytechinus > Lytechinus pictus. Next base: position 25,705,446 of record NC_087245.1, on the reverse strand, counting down.
GATTATTTTATATTGGAACATATCATATTCTTCATAAATTTGAAGGAGATTTCTACACGCTTTTTACAAATAAACATATTTTGTTCACTCAGTCCAAGCATTTTTTTAAATTTGAAACCCTTTTCGATTAGAATGTTCCCTTGAGCTGGAGATTAGATTATAACCAAATAATGTTTTAGCTTAGCTAATCATTTTGAGCCCTTAAAATCCTTGAGGTTTGGGAAATAGGCAAAGTCATTGACAACAACTGGCAGCCCTCTCTAGATTGTCGTTTTGCTTATCTATGTACACTGTATGCCTATTTATGTACCCAATAGACTATTTTGAATAGAAATTAAAATAAATAAAATCATATTCATTCACTTGAAGTGTTGGGGAGTTAATTTGAAAAAATGCCCCTTTTACAGTTATGAATCAGTTTTACTTGACATTACTTGACATTACTTATCCAGAGAGTTATGATAAATTTTTATTAAACATAGGCTCTTAATCTCGTCTCCTGAGATATTTTTGGAGCTGCGAATAATGATTTTAAGGAACTTCCGAAATATCAGGAATATCGCCTCACACCTTATTACAGATTTCGTATCCTCTCTATCTTAGTAGGATATTTTTTAGGCCTTAACCATCTCAATTCAAACTGAACCTAACTATTAAGGCATATTTAACAGTATGTTGTCTGAGGTCAATTATGTTAATAATCCTGATTGAAATATTTTGTTAATTACCATCTCAGCCTACTCTACTGTACTTCAGTCTGCATCATTCGGCACAAGTACTAGTACGTGAATTCTCCTGACAATTATTACACACAAAACTGATCCAATCTTTCTCGAGTTTCACCTTAAGAACAAGCTGTGAGTCAGATTCCATGCTCTGTGTGACAAGGTTTCTCTGTCATCACATCTTTGTCATACCACCCTCCCTCCCTCCATGCCTTCAAAATAATAAGTAGGTCGCCAAGAAAGAGCGCATCTCTTTGACCCAGAACGGTTCCGTAACGCAGTCTTCTTGAGCCTGCTCTTTGGGTGCGGTGACCGCAGACTGAGTCCCTGTTCTAACAGTGGGGAAGTATGGCTTATCTACTGATAGAGTCCATAGTCTGCAAGCACGGGCCATGATTCAAACTTTGATAAATAATAAACAATTTGGTATTAAGGAAAGTCTACCACGAATACAACATGTTATGCTTTGGCCAAGTAATCGAAGGTTCCTGACTACAAGAAAATTCAGGGTTCGGAGTTCGGTCCTGAGCAATGCATTACATTTAGGACATTGGAGTGGTATATAGAAGTGTTTTTTTTCGAAGAAGCCAGGTTTTTTTTTTAATGATTATAATTCTGAAATCATAGTGAGTACCACAGGGTCCACTTTTTCCCCTTTGCTGTTCATTTTTTCATTAATGATTGTTTAAATTATTTCAAGCCCCTTTCGTCTATATTTCTGCCAATGACACCAGTGCTTTCTTTTCTTTAAAAAGTCAAGGTACCCTTTAAAACACATAAAACACTGAACACAGGTACATGTATATCTACGATTAGATTTGTTGTAACAATTTTCTTTGAGTGTGCAGAAAAATACACTATGTGATTTATTTTAGCAATTCAAATTCAGATTTACTTTGAAAGATCTCCCTGAATAATACTATAATTGATATTGTTGAAATTGAGTCACAAAATTGTTACATTCCCTCAAATGTTTTACCCAGATTATACCCCCATGTTTTAATTTCGGGACTTGTTAGCTATTAGCATCTTCTCTGGAATTAATTATTCAGCCACGGATAAGAATCGCAATTCACAAAGATAGACGAATTCATTTTTTCTAATATAGTTTTGAAAATCACTTATATCATATCCATCCTGTCTTATTTATCGTGGCGAATTGCCAGTTCTACTAAGTTTATTGTTTAAAAATTATAATTTCCATAGCTATCCCACAAGACAATTGTAATCCGTTTCTGAGAACTTTATTTAACCTTCATGCGTCAGAATATGTGAAATTATGCGTGAGACTATTCGTTGTCTGTGCCATTGGGGACTTTTGTTTTACTTCCACGTCTACTAATAGACATGATAGACATGAAGTACGTCATTATAGCATGTTTTATGTTCACGATATTCAAAGTCGATGGAGTGGAGCAATGCGAGACACTGAGCATGCTCAAACTTCACTAACATTGCCTGACATATCGACACTTTGGATATCTCCCAAATCACTTCTTTCGCCAGGATAGTGGACATGTAGTATGTGCAAAGTGCTTGTGCATGCTCTGTGGACGACGTTATTGTCACTTACTTGCGTCACGTCCATTAGTGGACAAGACGCATGAGTTTTCGTTTTGGACAACGGATACTTTATTCTACGACGGTTGAAACTATATTTGCGCCGTCTATTGTTACATTATTTTCGTCTGCGAATAATTCGTCTAAATTTTAAGGACAGATTGCAGGCCTAAGATTCCTGCCTGGCAACAGACATACTGGTCGTTGACAAAGAAGTACAAAAGATTATATATGTATGTGTGTGCGGGTGTGTCTGTGTGTAATGCAGCCAGTTTCAGGGGAAAACGAGGAAGTATACTCGAATTGACTTACTGATTTAAAGTATCACGTGACCAATTCTAATATCGATGTGGTGTCTTTTTCAGCACACCACTGATTCAACCTGAAGACAGTCGTAAAAACTGGATAAATGACGAAACCGTAGAATTGACGCAAGTGCAGATGATTCAATCGTCAACTTCAACGTCGCAGAAGCCTCCGTCATGCAAAATGAGAGCTCAGCAATGTCACACTATGCGACATTGTTGGTTGGTGTAACATTATGCGTCGCTGCGTCACTGACTGGTTGTAACAGAGCTTCGGCAGTGCTAGCGTCTTTAGCAAGCGAGAACAAGCTGATAAATTCCTTCAAATTAGTGAACCAGGCTGCTCAAAAAATATGTTAAAATCAATCGATGATTTGTAATGAGCAGTGTGTCATAATCTTTCCGAAGTGAGTGTCACTATCCCATGGCGCATCTACATATAGATAATTTACCTGTGTTCATATTTCAATGCAACTGAAATTGCAATGGCAAGCGTCATTTTGTTTAGCGCTCACACAGTATACTAGCAAAAAAGGTAGGTGTTTTTAAAAAAGGTCGTAAGTTAGGAGTTGTTTCAAACAAGATCTAATTAAGCCATATTTCATTAAAGGTTTTTCTGCTTTTCTTTCAATTTTTATAAATTTGTATTTGTCTGCTTTATTTCTTGTATAACTAAGATGATTTTTTTTTAGGTGTTTGTAATTTGTATCATTATTAGTTAAGTTTAGTTAACCCAGCATTATCAAAAAAGAATCAAAGTCAATCCATCTGTTATTGTTTGAGGTTGTATATATTGGTGGATAATTAATCGTGACTGGAACATTGACATAGCAAAAGCCGTAATGACAGATTAGGTCATTGAACTGTTCTTTATTAACAGGAAGGATGCATTTATAGAGCTGATAAATACCCATAATACCCAACATGCTAATTGATTCAACCGCTGACATACTTCTCATTTCGTATTTGCCTTCACTTACATTTTAGGTAAAAAGGGAACATTACATATTGTTCGAGGTTATTATTTTGTATCCACAAAGCAATTTTGGCCAGTATAACATTTTCCTGATATTTTAATATGATAGATGAAACGCCAAGTATACCTTTTCGTATGCAGTCTGTCACCGAATGCCTGGAAAGTAAAAACTTCTTGATCATGTTTTGAATTAAAACTTGGGTATTATTTCACCTTCCTCCGATTCGTAGCCCTAGGGACATCTTGCAAGGGTATGTTTCAATTTAAAGCTTGTCGAATCCCCACTTACAACATAATATTGACCCAAAATGGACACTTTCCATTAACCTTGCGTGCCCTTGATTCCTGTCGGCTCTTCTCTCTCTCTCTCTCTCTTTGGTAAACTTTAGTTTAGTAGATTGGAGGCGAATGTAGGAAGTAGGTCGGCTTTAATTTAATTTTGTAGTTCTTCGTGCAACTTTGAAAGGCATGTCGTCTGAAAATGTCAAAAGCCCTGCAGGCTTTGATCATAGTAAAGCAGGAATGCAAACACAATGTTGTGTCGAAGACAAGAAGAAAGTAGAACACTTAAGAGAAACTTAAAACGGGACTTATTTTCACACCCTTCGATCCTTGTCAAGGCAAAACAATCACCATGCCAGGAAGTGGAAAAACCGAATTATTTATTTTTCCTTTTTCATTTGTTCATTTTCAATTCATCATAATATTCTCCCGGATGGAATCTTTAGCCTCGTACAGTGGAATTGAAAGGTCAATGACCTTTAGTTTGGTAGTAATGACCTTTACCGTATTTAAGAGGGATTGGTATGTCACACGTGTCTTGTACAGTTAGGTTGTCAAGGACAGGAAATAATGCAGAAGTGCCTGTCTGTATCAGATGATGGAGGTATTAATAATATTGTGTTTACGCGCACCTTCTTCTGCCAAGTTAACTCCCCAATGTATTGTAACATGATAGGCGTAGTCGATATGGATTGATGATTTTAACATTCTTATAAACAAATATTTTTGGAAATACATTTGTAAGAATTTTTTGTCGATAACATCAAGGAATACAAAAAAAAATGACAAGCAGCAAGAAAAGATAAAAGGTTTTCGCTCCAAAATGAAGGTGATTTTGGTTTTAAAAAAAATACATTTTAGCATAGCATCATGATTTCCAGGGGGTTCTACTTATTGTGTAGGACATACACAGCATCCCTAGAAATATTTTAGAGGGTAGGGGGTGTTTTAAGTCCCCTTTGCGTTAAGTACTCGATTTCCCATCAAGTGTAGGCCTGTTATATAACTGAATTTTCCAGAGGCAATCAAACAATGAAGATATACATCATAATTTTGATATGTCATAGGTAATTATTAATGACGACTTTAGTAGGACCGCTCAAGAGTAGGCATAGACCCCCTGCAGAGTTGCGTGCAAACCCTTCCCCGTCAAAACACCTGCCCCAGTAATCGCGAGCAGCAGACACCACGTGACCTAACCTGTGACGTCAGAAACCCACCTCTCCGGATACCCAAGTTTCATCACTCAGTTAATACCATGTTGGCCATTTATTTTTATATTTTGTTTGACTCATGTCATTATGCAAGGGAAAATTGAAGGGTTTCTTGAAGAGGAAAAAGGGGGCAAATTACCAGGAAATTTGGAAATGTGGAAAGATCTGAGCTGGTCTTGTTACAAATTTTGACACGCAAGTTAATCTTTAAAATGCACGCTTCTCGTAGAATTTTTTTTTGTTCACCCTGCTCATCTGTTGGAATGACTTATGTGAAATGATTTACAAAATACTATAATCTTGATGACGCTTCCTCGCATAGAAAGTGATGAAGAAAAAGTTGTAACTTCCACTCTCCACCCACATTCATGTCATCATGGAACAAGCTGGCTAAAATTTCTCATTTCCAAGAAAATACAAAATTTAATTTATCCAACTATAATGAAAGATTCCAACTCCTCAACATCGGTAGGTAAATTGAAAAATATTTTACCTCTCTCTTTCTATTATTTCTATATTCTTAATTTCATACCTGTACTGCTTCACGAAATCATGGAAAAATTAAACTTTTCTCATCCAAATTCAATGTTTTTTAATAGTTTTTTTTTACATACTCCTGCGACTTATCTCTAAACGTCTGTATTATATGACATTGGTGAACATGATGTAGAAAATAAATTCATTCAGCTATGTGAGTTGAGGCGGGGGGTGGGGCTGCCGCAAGCATGCCTGGATGATTTTTATGAGGAAATTTAACGAGAGGAGTCGTCGGAGGACAGGTGTTTGAGTGGGAACCATTGATGTGTGGGCAAGGTAAGCCTGACATACCACATTCACCTGCCCCTGTTCATTACATAAAGTTCAATGAAAAAATACTCGCCAACGCTACCTGTAAATGTGAAGTTGCATCTTTATAACAAAAATGAGGAGAAAATATAAAGCATATAAGCGCGCATTTTCATATTACCTTATACATTTAAAGGACAAGTCCACCCCAACAAAAAGTTGATTCAAATAAAAGGAAAAAAATCCAACAAGCATAACACTGAAAATTTCATCAAAGTCGGATGTATAATAAGAAAGTGACGACAATTTAAAGTTTCGCCTAATTTCATAAAACAGTTATATTCACATCCTTGTCGGTATGCAAATGATGAGACTGATGACATCACTCACTCACTATTTCTTTTGTATTTTATTATATGAAATATTCCGATTTTCTCCCTGTTGTCGTGTGAAACAACGATTAATTCCTGGCGAACATGTGCAATTAGTATTGCACATGTAGTATGCTATATGATAGTATGCTATATGATTCGATCAAGTTGGTCCTTGTTGTCAAATCTGTAAAAAATGAAATATTGTATATTCAAACAATAAAAAACAAAAGAAATAGTGAGTGATGGACATCATCGATTGTCCCATTTGCATGTCACTGAGCTGTGCAAATCACTGTTTTGTGAAAAATAAGCGAACGATTAAAATGTCATAACTTTCTTATTTTACATCCGATTTTGATGAAATTTTCAGCATAATGATTGTTTTATTTTTCTCTATTTATTCAAATCAACATTCATCTCGGGTGGACTTGACCTTTAACATCTTCATAACAGAAATTGGGAGGACGTAAAAATTAAATCTGGGTTCGCATCAAATGTATACGTATTTGATTGGAAATCATGAAAAAAAATAACACTTGAAAATTTAAACAATAATTCAAAATTCAAACACATAGAAATATCAATTGTGCTTTTTCACTCGCATATTAACCATGTAATGCATATTTCCGTTTAAAACGTTCTTTTCTTATTATACATCCCATTTTTACGAAAGGTAATTAATGCTTATCTTATTTTCTATCTTCATTCATTCATTTATTCAAATCAGCCCGATGACATGATGATATTTGCTTTTAATCAATGAAGTGAGGAATATTAATATGTAAAAGATTTAATATGTGGCGGTTTACACCCCAGCAGTAAGCGGTTAAGTCTTCGCTCCTAAACTTTTGAACTATATTGACGTCATAATCGGGTTGTATCCACAATAATCCCCGGATGGTATTCTCGCGTGACTGTAGGCAAGATTTGTTTGTTTGGTACAATTCAATTGACTATTGAAGGTCAAGTTCATCCCAACAAAAAGATGGTTGGAATAAAAAGAAAAAACAATCGAACAACTATAACGAAAAATTTAGCGAAATCGGTTTTGAAATAAGAAACTTATTTTGAACGAAACAGTTATAGGCCTATTCACTACACAGTGGTAGGCCTATAACCTATTCACAACACAGTGATGTGCAAATGATAAGTCAATGATGTCACTCAATATTTCTTTTGCATTTCATTTCATATGAATTACATGAGTTTGGTACACAGTGTATCAACACGGTGATTTTTACACATACACATTTAGTAGAGTGAAAAGATGCACCACTTTATCACAGTGGAATGACGATGATCACAGTGTGAGACACATGTCTAGTGTTGTTACACTGTGCTTCACAGTGTGTTCTTTCTGATAAGGAAGTCTACATGTTCATAGAGGAATCGAATATTTGTTTCACATTGTAATGAAGAGAAAATAAAAATATTTCATTTTTTATAGTAGAATACAAAAAGAAATACTGAGTGGGTGAGGTCATCAGTTCCCTTATTTGCATACCGACCGACCAGGCTGTGTGTATTACTGTTTAGTGAAATTAAGCTCAACTTTAAAATGTCTTTTTTTTTTTAATCTAAATCTTGTTCTGATAAAATTGTCTGTGTTAAGTTTGTTTGATTTTCCCTATTTTATTGCATGTGTACATTATATTCATCACTTTACATGTCCTTTTGTGTTTTATTATATTTCAGAGTGCTCTCCTGAAGAACATCGTATCCTCGATAGCCCGTATCGAAGTGTTGAGTACTCTGCTTCTGCAATGACAATTAAATTATGCGATAAATCCATTGAAAGAGGCTGGTACCGATTCACCATTTACGGAAAATCAGCAGAACTGCCAACTGAATGTGTCCAGGTAATGTATCGTTAGTGCTTTCACGATGACCAAAGTTATGATAATGAATTACAATGCTCCCGATATCTTATGCCGGAGAGTGCAGAGTCCCTGGTATAAGGTTCGGCAAAAATATCAATGATATGTGATAGTACACGAAACGTTTGGATAATATCGCTTTGGCTTTTATTAAATCATCTATTGCAATGGGGTTAACGAGCTTTAAGACGATGTCAATATTCTTTTGAGAAATTTAGCAACCATAACTGTTTAATCTGTCAGTGAGTCTAGACTATGTTCTTGATTTCTTGCAATTTATTTTCGAAATAAAAAAAGAATGACTATTGGAAAATGCTTCTGATAGCAAGCTGATACTCGTAGAACACAAATTAAGGTAGAGTCTATAATTGTTTAATATGTCAGTGGGTCTACACTATGTTTTTGATTTATTGTGATTATTTTCGAAACTAAAAAAAGGGAATGACAATTTGAAAATGTTTCTGATAGCAAGCTGATACTCATCGAACGCAAAAGAAGGTACATTATCACTGTCATTGTGTTGTGGTACATATATAAGAGTATCGTGCTGCTGAGCAGCCTGGAGACCGATGTCTTTGATGGACCTGCATGGTGTTGCCTTTGTAAAGGTCCGTCAGTTTTGTTACGAACCCAGGTCTCCATGATACAAGGCTCCGCTGCTCTACCAATTTAGCTACCACACTTTCTTTATTTCCAGGTAAATCAGTGTGGAACAGAAGCACCAATCTGGTTAGACACCAAGGGTGACAGCCTCCCTCCTCCAGGAGAGAGTGCCCGACATGCTGCATGTGTTTCCTGGACTCCATCTTCTACCCAATCTTGCTGTTTCTTCAGCTTTCCCGTCACGGTGACCAACTGTGGTGATTTCTTCGTCTATCTTCTGCAGCCTGCCAGAGGATGTAACATGGCATACTGTGCGAAAGGTAGGCAACTTCCAGAAATCACGTCATGTCATGTCTGTATTTTCCCGACAAAAATATGTCCCACAGTGTTTGCCACAGTGTGTTCACAGTGTGAAACACTATGTGAAAGGGATGTTCCTCGTAATTGTCTATTTCATAGTTCTGTCCTATTGCTCAGAGTAAAATAACATTATCATACCCCATGCATGTTCTGGCTTTTGTCGGCCCCAAAACACACCCAAAGCTGTACCATAGGCGTGAGAGGGCCAATGGACCCTAGGACGAAGGATTGTTACTTTTTATTGACTCGGCGAATGCAGATAGCCTCATGACTGTTTAAATAAAAAAATAATTCCATTCCCCTACCATCGATCGTTCATTATTATATTTAAACGAGCAGAGAACTTGAATTTGCGGCTGTGCGCATCAGCACACCCAACAAAATATGTGCTGATGCCGATGTTTTTTCCGATGCGGAAAGATGGCCCGATCCTATGTCCGAGCCGGTTATCGGTAAGGCCTTTATTTGATCCACCAAAGAGACAAAACTCCCCATGAAAACAGATTAAACGCAAGCACACACATGCAATATCAGTGAAATCAGAAAATGGATAATAGTATATGACAAGCATAAAATATGACATCTAACATGGTCGTAGATCGCAGGAGATTGTTCTTTGGCCAAGAGCAATTCGCAATGTGATGTGGATACTAAACAAGTGCTTGTCTTGACATCCGATAGGCAGCAACGGTTCATGTGTAGGCCTACATTCTCTTACATTTTATGTTGCCTTCTTAATATTATTTAAAACCATTCAAACTTCAAAGTATTGCATTTTTTTAAGGTTTGTTCCGAGAACCACACAACAAGTTGTTCAAGACCAAAGGAGTTATATTTTACAGGATATTTATGTTTTGTCATTCTGCTTCAATCATAATCACGTTTGTTAGAATCCCCACTCACAAGAAGACTCAGATATTACCTTTCCGTCTCCAGGACATTCTGAAAAGCCTAGAATATCATTATACGCTGCTTTTGTTTTGATTCAAGTGCTCTGAATTTAAAGTATGATTCTGACGGATATTCGAGAGTAAAGAACACGGATGAATGATGTGCTTTATACGTAGATGGGTATCAAACGGGATTCGTGTGGTTCAAAGTCATGAAATTGTACGTGGAGTAGATTGCTGACTCCACATCCCTGGTGATGACAGTTTGAAAAGAGAAAATGAAACGCACGTGTGATGGTGTGACTAATTCCAAAGTCGACTGTTCTCATTGGTAGAGACAAACAGGGGGGTCATAAGAGGTAAAGTTAAAACCAATCCCTAAAGGCTCATAAAGTCACCATGACGTTTCGCTCCTTAACTAGGTGTGAAATCAAATAAAAAAGGGTCTGTTATGGATTATCGGACTCGATGGATGCTGTCTCGTCGTAACCCACATGCACTTGATCCACACTATCTGGGGGAAAGATTTTCTTTAGCATGTTATTGATAATTTGTTTACATGTACTTATGAATTCGTTCAGTGTGGCGCCACTCTGCTTCTGCCCAAGGAATGTACCGGCCAACGGGATCAGATTAACAAATTAAGCACATTTTCTCAAGAGGCCTATATATTTCTTCTTTTTATTTCTAACTTCCTTGTGTTGCATGGCCTATATTTCATTTCTTTGTATACTGTAGTATAGGCGGGTTTGTGTAGCTTTTGAAGAAATATAGCGATTGGCAACTTATCGCAACATACTCCTGAAGAAAAAAAAACACGTTTTCCTTCTCAAAATCTGATTCATTTAATATTATTAAAGACTATATTCGTGTGGAAGAGTTGAAAGGGTTCTATTTTGGATATTCAAGTATTAGGTTGTTGTTGTTGTTTTTATTGCTGTTGTTTATATGTGCTGATAGTTCTGGGCGCTGTTACACCAAGGTTTGTGATGGATTGCAAATATGAAAGAACCACTTTGATTGGTTCCTGATCAGTGTTTGAACGAAAAGCGCATGCAAGGATGATCTGGATTGGCCTTTGTCATTCAGAGAGAATAACGGCCTTCTCTATTCGTGAAGTCTCAGAGCAGCATAGATCGTTAAAATGGTGTCCTCTTTATTCCTTCCAAACATTCGGCATTACCTTGCATTAGCTAGAATGGATACTGGTTAACTACTGACCTCCCATAAAACTACATGTATAAAGCAATCATATGAATCTGATTAATAAAATATACTGTTTAGTCGAGCCTATAAACCCGACTGACCCGTAAGTCTAATCCCGAATGATCAGTATTCATGGACGCATCACCAACAGCCAATATAACCAGAGAGGAATGTTTGATGACGTCTGCGTAACAGATGTCTTTTCAATTTAATGTTTATTCCTACATTCATGCAATGTCCCAACTGTCACATGATTTAGAATGAGTAAACCGTGAAACTTTTCAAAAGGGTTCCACATCGAGGTGGATGCCTACACACCCTCATAGTTTCCTACTAGGTACGGTAAGCCACTCTATTGGCTATGGTAAGGTTTAATATAATTCAAATGAAAATATTGTTCCCACAATTATCACTAGCGTACCTAAGGGGGGGGGGGCAGGGAGCAGACTGCCCCCTGACGAGTCACAACTCATGCAGGGGACGTATCCCTGCCCCCCCCCCCCTCTGACGAGTCACAACTAATACAGGGGACGTGCCTCCCCCCCCCCTTTTGAGAAGCCAAATTAATAATTTGTAATGTAAAAATGCTATAAAAACAGACGTGTTCCCCCTCTTTTTTTTTCTTTTTTTTTTGCTTGTCAATTTTTTTGCGGTAAGAAAGCCTTTATTTGTGGTTGAAGACTTTTTTTTGCTTGTCAAATTTTTTCGCGGACGAAATAACCTCCAAAAAATTTGCCCCTCTTCTGGAAAATCCTAGGTACGCCAGTGACAATTATATATGTATAGTTACATTCTTGCATAACTGAACAATAAAATTCTAGGCAATAAAACATATTAATGTGACCTCGTCATATTATAATTCTCTACCGTACCAGGGCCACTTGAAATGATGGCAAACGAGGTTACAAGAGGGCACATGTGTTTTTTAAGCTCTGGAAGATGAAAATCATTTCGAATTAACGATGATTTTTATATTGAAAAACGAAGGTAACATACTTTCGTCTTGAGTAGTTACTGTTTTTTAAAGAGGTTACGTAATATTTTCCAACATTCCTCTTTTTAATGCAAATCGTATGTGAACCCAGAAGTAGAAACCAGTACTACTTCTTTTGCTATTAAACCGTACTTCTCAGTGAAGGGCATTCATGAATCTCCTTGAAACTGACTGTGAGAATAGGATTGTAAATAATTATTAACATCGGAATTCGACAAAGTTGAGAAAGGGGTATTCACACAAAGATATTCAACATCTATCCGTTAATAAACTCGAGGTCTATGAACTGACAACGACATTTTCTCGTTCTCGTCTAGTTTTTGATCTCTGGTTGACCCAGCACTCTGTCTCCATCACGTTCACAACGTCATTTTCATATATCCACTTTTCCCCCAATGGACAGATGACGCCCGTGTAATTTGTCCCTGCTTGCTTGGCTGGTTGATGTCTGTTTGTAACAAAACCTGGAATCATTGTGGGATGAAATTGGAGGACATTTTGACTGAAAGTGAACTTTGTAAACGCGATATTACAAGTCTTTAATTTAGTGTGGGAAGCAAACCAGATGATTTGCGTGGGTGAAACGACCTATCACTGTAGGATTACATACCACTCTCTACAAGCATGGAGTTACTATCTCAGAATAATTCCATGATACCAATAACAGTTTTCGATGAATGAATAGAAATGCTTCAAAATTCCAATGCAAAAAGACTTTTCATCGATCATGTTAAAATTATCTTATGGTCGACTTATAATTAGAATTAAATCATACAAGCATGGTATTTAGTCACTAAAGCTTCGACATAGGCCTATTTGTTCATGGAAGCATATTGTAGTAGGTCCATGATAGAAGTGATACCTTTCTAAACTTTTATTTTGGGGGCCAGTTCTGTTTGGGGCGCCTTCATGACAGCTCGGTAAACCTGAAGAAATAGTGGGGTATGCAAATGGACGTTTTATTGCCAAAACAACCCCATTCCACCGATAATTCATAGCAATCTTTCAAACACGAATATTCAAGGTCAAATAAATATCATTTGATTTCCTGCTTATGCAAGCGTATGGGAGCAATCATCTTTTCATAGATATACATTTTGACATCGTATATTGGTATTTATTTTCTCAGCGATGTTGAGAAGCTTAGGATCTCTTGAGTTATGCCCGTCAATACATCACCACCTACACTCTCAAACCACGCGTAATTTCACCAGGGAGTCGTTCAAAAGGTTGCCCCGTGCGACCTTGGCAGACTTTTCTCCTGTCACTATTTTGTTATGGTACTGTAGGCCCCTGTTACATCTGAAAGTTTCCTACCCGAGACCCGACCGAGTCCACTTGCAACCTTGACTGGATTATTGGTGGATTAGCTTCGCGAACGGACCGAGTCCGAAATGTGGTCTGTTTACATCACAGCGTTCATTCCCTCCCCTATCGGTACGGTTTCGAGCGGTATCCGATTGCTGACACCAAAGGGCACTCTCGATCTAGGCTCTGAATAATTTGCGCGCGCTAATTGAAGTTGTTTACATTTCGTTATTCTGGAAGCATGCTGATGATCCCAGCAGTCGTTGAAGATATGATCGATTTGAAAATAATACGTTTAAAGTGCTTCCTTCTTTCCACTAAAATCAAAGACTTTATCAATCACAATTCACATGTCAAAAGCCGCAAAACATTCGAAGAACGACGGGGCTGGGGAGGGGATAGCGCGCGCTATGACGTAATTTGACAGCTGGCGAACGGACCGAGATAGGTTTGAAAGCTTGTGTGCGTTTACATCTACGAATCGGTGGACCGGGGCCGGCCCGATACCTACCCGAGACTACCTCTTGATGTGGTCTCGGGTAGGTTCGCTAAAAGGTGGCCCGAGGTAGGTTTGGGATGTTTACATCTGATTTCTTTCCGACCCGAGGTAGGCCCCGGGCCGGCCCGAGGTAGGGAATCTCTCAGATGTAACAGGGGTCTAAGTAGCAGCAGGATGGTAGCTAATATAAAAAAAATTCAACATTGGGACGTTGGAAGGAGTGGCGAGGGTGTAGACAAGACGCGGCGATTCCTTGAGATTTGTTGAGATGAAAGTAGTCTGTTGTTAAAAAATAAAGAATAAAAAGGTGCAGGGGGGAATCCCAAAGGATCACCATATTTGGTCTATTAATCAGCATTTACACTATATTACAATGAAATTTTTATCTTCCAGTGATAGGAACTGGTAAATCATAATTGTTTATCAGTAAATGTATGTTAAAGAGAGAGATGAGAGACATGCATTTAAAATACGAATAGGCTAACTTATATGTTAAAGAGTAATAATAGCGTTCAAATACTCGATGTATCCCATAAACTTCAAATTTGGCTAAATCCTACAAAGTTGAGGTGCCCCTTCCCCGTATTTCTATAAAATGTCGTGCATACTTCTTTAATCCAATGTAGTCCTATATATTTGAAATCCGCATCATCCACAGTAAAAAGAAATAGCCCATTGTTTAAACCTGTCACTCTAACAAAAAGTTGTTTAAACTTTTTTTTGTAATTGTTTAAACCATTTAACGACTTAAAAAGTTTTAACAGTTGTCTAAAAAGTTAAAACAGTTGTTTAAAAAGTTCAAAATGTAGTTGTTAGAGTGACGGGCTTAAACAACGTGCACACAATTTTAAAGGTAAATTCCAGTTCTGGTAACGATCTCAAAATGACTTTTTACAGAATCTAATATAATGACCACCCAAGTGTCTGTTTTTATGAATTAAAATATGTGCCAAAGGATTCTGGAAGAAATTGTGTAATTGCTGAGAAATAAGCAAAATAAGCGCGGATTCGGTCACTTCCGTCGGGTCTTTATTCCAGCAATAATAATACACTGTCCCACGTGTGCCTATATGTGTTGGCGATCTTCAGTGTGATCGTATTTCAGCTTAGATTTTATGATTTCACAAAGTTCAGTTTATGTAACTGTACCAGATCTAGATCCACGATGATATAGTCATACTTAACCTTGGTTTTACAGACTTTCTCATGAAATTAGTGTTTTACTGCAACTACTATCATTTAGCTTTAAACAGCGTTTTTACAGTGCATGTCGTATAGCATACGGCGTAAATGTTAGTAGTAAGTAAGAAAGGGACAGCTGATGCAATATCCTCAAATCCAATTATTAAAAGATATACTTAACTCATAAAATATTGTTTATAAAAAATAAAGATCATGATGATGAATATTGAAGGTTGTTAGATCTGCTTCTACACCCCCCCCCCCTACATGCTCTATTTGATTTTCCCTATCCCTTCTTCACCTCACTGCCACGAACAAACGCACACATATTTCTTCATACCTTCTATATTTTTTCTTTTTTCCTTTCTTTATATTTCTTTCTTTCTTTTTCCTTCTTCTGTCCTTTATTTTTTTTTCTTCCTTTCTTTCTTTCTTTCTTTCTTCCACCCTTTCTTCCTTGTCTTCCGTCCTTAATTCTTCGCTTTGTTTTTTTTCCTTTATTTGCATTTTTCTTTCTTTCATTCTTCCTTTCTTTCTTACTTTCTTCCTTTCTTCCTTTCTTCCTTTCTTTCTTTTCTTCTCTTTTCTTTTCGTCTCCTTCCCCCTCTCTGTCCCATTTTCTATTCTTCAGCGAAGAACTCTCCGTAGCGATTTACTTAAAGGAGAATGAAACCTTTGGAACAAGACAACTTGTGTGAAAACAGAAAAATCAAAGAAACAGATCAATGAAAGTTTGAGAAAAATCGGACAAATAATAAGAAAGTTATGAGCATTTGAATATTGCGATCGCTAATGCTATGGAGATCCTCAAATTGGCAATGCGACAAAGATGTGTGATGTCACTTGTGAACAACTCTCCCCATTACTTTAGTATATATTTCACTTAATTTGCCTCTTTTATCACATCTATCAGTAGATCATGTGTTTTTTCTATAGGAGGGCATGTAATACAGATTTTTAAAGAATACATCGTGGATAAAGAGTTTGTATCACCACAAGAAAAAGCAGAAAGAGACATTTTGAGGGTATTTTATAGTCCATCAAAGGGAAAGTTGTTCAAATGTGACATCACAGATCCTTGTCGCATTGTTAATGGGAGGATCTCCATAGCATTAGTGAATGCAATATTCAAATGCTCATACCTTTCTAATTATTTGTCCGATTTTTCTCAGTCTTTCTTTATTCTTATTCTTTGATTTTTCTGTTTCGACACAAGCTTACTTATTCCAAAGGTTTCATTCCCATTTAACCCCTTAATATAATTTTGTAATTGCTGCTCTAGTTCAATACCGTTTATTTCGATTCTTGAACCGCTATTGCACCTGTCGTCTCGTACAACTGAAGGTAAACCATAACAAGACCTAGAAAGAGTGAAAAGTTGTCAAACTAATCACAACAAGTATCGGAAATTAGTGTCTCCAAGCATTCGTAAAAGTCATCAATTTCCTCAACAATTAGTGAGACACAACACAGCTTGGTCAGGCGACAATGAGATCACGTGACCTGGTAAAATATAGAGCAGGTTGTAATTGTTGGTGAACGACATCAGAGATTTCATTTTAAGAATTTAGTTACACGTTACTTATCATTCAAGTAGATGTTACTTCCAATACCGTGTCCCATAAAAACTATGCCTGAATGTTCCATTATCACAGAGTTAAAATAAAACATTTTGGAGGCGGGGGGGGGGGGGGTCACTATGTGATATATTGTGTCTTGTTCTTTTCAAGCTGAGTTTCATTTACTGCTTCGTGACCAACAACTCGATGCCTATCTTTCTTCTGCATTACGACTAGGACTAGTAAATTAATTTATTCGGGCAATTCGGGCAGCGTAACAGACAGACTTTTCCGTTTAAGAGCATCGAACTTTTTAAAAACCAAAGTCTCTTTTTCGTTAAATGATTTGTTAGAAAACTTTAAAAGCTGAGAAAAAGGGTATTAACATGTCAGATCTCATTTGAAAATGAGTTCCCATAGCACCCCTCCCCCGCCGCTTAATGAAAGCTTGTGTCATTTTTGTAATGGCCATAGAATATTACCTCAACTTTTAAAACATAAAGTTTGAAAAGTCATTAATCGCAAAATTGAAATTCGATATGATTTTCTGCTGCCCTGACCTCTTATTCAAAGGTTCAAAATACCACAGGGCATATTCTTGCTTTTCTTGAGAGGCATAAACAACAAACTCTTCAAAATAATTACATTTCCACGATACATGTAGAATAATTTCAAAGGTAACAACTGGTTATTGTATTAACCGCGTTGCATCTTTTGGAAAATGAAAATTTACCCATTATTCTTCAGGATTATGGGGAATATTTCAGATATTATGTGTTGTTGATAATTTGTCCTCTCTTTAGTTAACATTTTCCATCGAATTGCGAAGTAATATCAAATATTGTGGACTTGTTACACGGGTTGGGTAATATTGTTTTTTTCAACGTCTCTGCTTGAAATTTCAGAGGCTCGAGAAAAGTGCGGCCCAGGAGAACTTTCACCCGATGGATTCGAACCATGCAGAGGTATGTAGTTTCAGGTTTTCCAACATATAAGGAGAATACAAAAAGGGTATCGACATAATGTATTCTTAATTTTACACATTAATTTTCAGTGCAATATTCAATCATAGAGCTATAGCTCTATGATTCAATCATGGACATATTATGATTCAATTAACTTAGCCTACATATTACAGGCACAATGCGGTTTCGCTGTTGTTTGCCAGCAGTACGAGTGTCAAATACAGCCAATATTTTTATGGAGGGATTTTTACGTTATAAATACACAAGTTTATTCTAAATAACGACTACTTCCACTAGACTTTTTATATGTTATTTGGAAATAAGTGCCAATAATGGAGCAAATGGTTTAAAATTTAAGGGATTGATTAAGACACGGTCATTCTACGTTACTGCTTACCCTTATTATCTATTATACCTCATACTGATACAATATTTCATTGGGACGTAATCAAACATTTTTCTCAGCGATGTATTTAGTGTGTGGAATGTCCTTTAATACTTAAAGGACACAAATTAAAGAGAATTTATGGGGGGGATTTGCCATGAACGCTTTGGGTGGGATCATTTCGAGAAAAAAAAAGAGTCATTGTAAGCAATCACTTCAATTGTTATGTTCAAGATGATTGGTGCAATTGTTAAACGATAAAAGACTTTTTTTGTAAACTGAGGGGATTCTTAAATTGATATGAATCCGTAAAAGTGATGAACATAATACTCAAGGAAAGGGAAATCTTAGAATGATTGACTTTAAAAGGGATGTTTTGATTCAGGATTAGGGGTAAAGTGGTACGTGTTGTGTATTTATTGTTCCTTCGTTACAATTCGTCATCTATTTTCGATTACCTCTTTCCACACAATCATGCAGATTGTAGTATCGAGGGAAAAACTCACAAAGTTTACATAATTCTTAACTGGGAGACATCAATCTTGTGTTAATTTGATCTATTTTTGTTACTTTCTGTACATATTTTTAACATTAATATTTGATCAGATATGATACACTTGTAAATTTTAATCACGTTCCTTCGCACTATATTTGTTACTGAAAGAAGAAATGTATTCAGGATACCTTTTTTACTGGATTCAAATGGACTTATTGATTCTTTTCGAATTTAAACGAAATCATTTTTCCATTTTGTCTCATTTCATTTTAATTTGAGCAATTTTGGTGACCTCTTTACACAAAAAAATAAAGTACATGATTTGATTCCCCTCCCCCCAAAAAAATAAAAAAAATGTTATGTGTATTACTCCCCCCCCCCAAAAAAAAAAAAATGTTATGTGTATTACTCCGTGAATGTATCAGAAAGTCGTTCTCTGATAATGAATATTTTTTTTTTATCGGGTGGGTAGATACATGAATAAACATGGATCTTGTACTTCTGAGGCAAGAAATATAATCACAATTGACCTACATCAAACCAATGGTCGCTCCCATTCCGCATTTATCGCGAAAATGTCGTTTTTTTTTTAAGGCTCCCAGTCTGTTTATAGGGTTAAACTAGAACATGGTGTAACCCGGACATGAGAAGTCTGGAGCACAGCCTGAGGCTGTTGTGCCTGTAGTTTGACTTCATGTTAGGGTTAATAATGTGAATCATCAAGTACAAACTATAAGGCCAAGGACGGACATAACTGCTGTGACACGGTGAGACTCGAAACCCGAGATGGGAAGATTTAAGCCAAAGTGATGAGAGAACAACGCATTTATCCCATCAAAAACTGGTATACAATTGCCATGCTCTCACTCTTCATGTGTGTAGGGGCCTGTTGTTTTAATATCAATATATAACTGAATAAATAAATTACAACGAAATAATGATTTGTGAAAATTATAATTCAGGGGCAGCGGAACGAATTTTAAAGTGCGGGGGATGGGTCGGTAGGGTGGGCTGAACCGAATTAGGAACCTAAACATCACACGTTTTATTAATGTAAAAAGTGGGAGTGGAGGGGTGAAGCCCCCCCCCTCCCCCCCCCCCCCCCCAGTTTCCGCAGCCCCTGCACGTAGGCCTAAATAGTCATCACTCTACGGAATTATGACCTCTCGATAGCAAAACATAATGTTAGTAAATGTAATGATACAACTGGGCGAATCTTACTGATAGCTGGCCAAACGATAAATGATCAATTTCAACTTTAAAGGAGGAGAATCAGAAATATTAATGATTTGATTTACCATGATCCAGTCGTTCGTAAAATCCTGCTTTTCATTACCTACAGCTTCCTAAACGTCCCAAGTTAGTAAAATTTCAAATCACAGAGATAGAACTACATACATTGACAACTCTCCTCCTACTATTGCAATAATTGAAGAAAATCAAAACACCTTAAACAAGCAGCGTATTTTTGGCTGTTGTACTTGAACATTCTAATGATTGCATTTCCTTGCAGAGAGTTTTCCAACAATCCTCGGCCTTCCTGAGATTACACCAACCCACTTTGAAGACAAGGTCCAACTTAGATGTTCTTTTCGAGGGTTGGAGTCACGTGAGGGCTCAACAAAAAGTTACACGGTCACGTGGTTTAAGGTAGGTACTGTTTTGGAGTATGTTGTGGGACTAAAATATTAAATCATTACGTATTTATAAGATATATTTACTACATGAAGCCAACGGTGATATGGCAGTCACGCGCTGGTGAATACAAAAATTCATATCATACTTTTCTTTCTTACTAATATTTTCTTCGGCATTCCTGTTTCATTACTTCGTTTCGGGTTTCTACGTTCCTGATCAGGACAAAGCAATAAGAATAATACATCAGCATAATAATAATCTCTTCGGGATTTTAAAATACTTTTTGATTAAAAATAATCTAGTTAATGTTTAAAATTGAATTGATGCTATTTGACTCTACCAGTGTTGCAGGCAAACTATTCCAAGAATAGATCATTTATTATGAATAATTGCCAACCCGTTCTGTATATTGGTTATAGAAGTTTCCTAATTTGAAAGTGTCTTTGTCATGAAGCCTGAGACGATGTGTATAAATTTAAACTAATGTATTCCGTGTAAATGTATAACTTTAAATACATTTCAATTTCATATGACAGATCTCTGTACTGAATACTTTGCCATTTGATGTACAATTCTGAATAGTTATATCTTCCCTCTGATAAAGTATATGCTCTATCATTTTATTAAAAATCTGTCGATTTGACAGAGCTAAGAAATAGTTAATCTCCTTCTGGCTAATTTGTCACGTCTGACTTCTGTTGATATCACTCCTTTTCAGACTTTTCTTTTTCACATCATCTAATAGGGGAAGGGATTACAGGATTTGAGGACGTTTTTCTTTCATCTTTTCGTCTGTTCGATGCTTGCTTTTATTCCGACCAGATGATTTGAATTCCCCATTGGCTGGTAAAAGCACAGCCCATGTGAAAGGACACTCGATGTGGACCGATGGGAAAAAAGAAAGTTGAAAAGGCCAGAAAAGCTATATTATTTAGTCAAGCAATAAGTGCCCCACCTGTGTCACAGGGCTGTGTCACCTCTCATATTGAGATCGGTTGATTGATTTGATTTGTCATTGTCCTCGTGAAGGTTCTGTAGATTTAATCTTATTCCTAACAAGATAAGGAATGCCATGCGATGTAGGAGTGTCCAAAATATATGTAAAAGTAGTGTTGTGGAAAGTTGTTTACAACGAGTTTCATTTCCGTTCTCTTATGAAACATTTCGGCGCTGTGACGAAATCGAAATGTAGAATTCTTGCAAAACATTTGATTTTATGTGACTTCTTCATTTACTTCAGTACTTGATTACTTATTTGGAACCAGTGAATATCTTCTGGTGGTGTTTCGATTCCTATTAACAATTGGTTTTTCAGCTTGCCAAATTGGCACCAATTTTTGGATTATACTGGGCTATTTTGCAGTTCCATTATTCAATGACAAATGCTTTCTCGCAAATTATTTACATTCCATTGTAGGTTTAAACGTAAAGTGAAATCTTGTCATGTGAAATTCGCGATCCAAATCGGTAATTATTTGTAAAATTCAAATGTGAACATGGAAACATATATCAAGAGTAAGATTGTGGAATCTCGTTACCAAGGGCGGTGGACAGGGAACGACCGCCCCCTCCCATGACATGTCAAGTAGCAAGGGGAGATACAGAGAAAGACTCGTCAATACAAAAAAACTGTGAAGAAAATTAAAGAAAAGAGAGAGAGAGAGAGACGTCTTTAATCTAGTGCCCCCATTATATATAACAGTAAACGTTCTTAACCAATATTCATTATAAACGACAAGAATAGCTCAAAATTATTTGTTAACCTATCACAAAACTCAACCTTCCCTTTAAGACCGTGATAGATGTTACTCACGGCTGCTCATTCTAGAATTCATTAAACCGTTAAACTTGTTGAATATTCAGCCGTTCTCTACCTCTTTCTACTGATTTCCTCAACTTTTGATGAAGGTCAATGTTAAGGACGCTGTTTCGTTTTAAAGTGTTGTTGGTCCTAATGATATTTCCTTATTTCTCCGTTTCAATGGCTTTTGGATATTGGCCTGATTTCTCTCAGGGTTCAGTGTAATTTGAATTAGAACATTAATCGGAAATTATTAACATCGACCTTTGAAAATTTAATCAAGTCGTGAATTAATTCGAAATGTTTGGAAAAGGTTTATGGATTAAATCCTGAAATAAGTATGATATAAATCATTTTCCTAACAAGGAGCAAAACGTTTCGGTAAAAAAAATATAAAAGAAATGAGAAACCTTCTCTAGACACCATAAAATGACTATGAATGAACGTGGACCTACTGCATTTTCCAAATAACGAACATAAAGTTTCGGGAAAAGACTATAAAAGAGATGAGAAATCTTCTCTTGACACCATAAAATGACTATGGATGAGTGAAAGCTCTTGAGTACAGGACTGTTATCACTCTTATCATCACTTGTTTCTTCCCCCATTGACATTTGTTGTCTAGACAAAACTACCCACCTTCTTCCTTGTTCTTTCTTCACAATTGTTAACCAACCTGAGCTCAAAGATGCAAATCATCCAGTGTTTCCCGAAATAAGAACCAAATCTCAAAATCCAATTGTTTATAAGTATAGATTCTGATTT
Source organism: Lytechinus pictus (assembly GCF_037042905.1). Lineage (NCBI taxonomy): Eukaryota > Metazoa > Echinodermata > Echinoidea > Temnopleuroida > Toxopneustidae > Lytechinus > Lytechinus pictus. The sequence goes on along the minus strand of NC_087245.1, from coordinate 25,682,696 downwards.
ATGTTTAAACACGCTGAAGAGCCAAGCCTTGCTATCTTTCTGGCACGTGAAAGAAAATATAGTTTAGGAGAGATTATAAATAGATATATCTCGTTCTGGCTCTTGTGCTCTTCTTTGTTGTGTTTATCATGTTTAAGGTAACCGTTATGATCTGTTAAAGGTATAATAACTGTTTTGATAGTTATGTGGGGGGGGGGGAGGGGGGATTGTCATTTCGATTACCATTACGACATTTGTTTTAACTATTACTAACACGAGATAAAAATCCTATTTTATTAATCAATTTTAGTAGGCCTCGGTCTAGGACAAATGTAACTACTCAAGGATTTCAGAAGGGTTATTGTTTTTGTTATAAATGCAATGCTCGATTCTTAAAGGGGAATCCAACCCAAATAAAAACTTGATTTTATAAGGAAAAGAAAAATCAGACAAGTTGATAGGTGAAAGTTTGAACAATATTGGACAAACAACAAGAAAGTTATGAATTTTTAAAAGTTGTAAATATGGGTAATCACTATACCCATGGAGACCTCAAATTGGCCACATATGGGATGTCATAGTGATGTAAGGCAAGGACTACTCTTCCATGTACTCCAATACATATTATGGCTAGAATGTCATTTTTCCCAAAAGTTTTATTTCAAATTATATTTTTATTTCATGAGGACATAAAACAATATACTACCTGGGTTATATTTAGATTACTGCCCCAGGGGAATGGGTACTTAGGAGAAAACCACAAATCCCTGATAATAAAGTACATGGCCTATGGGAAAGTTGTCCTTGCCCCTTGTCATAATTTACTTACCCAGTTGCCAATTTGAAATCTACATAGTGTTAGTGATCTCAATTTCAAAGCAGCTATAACTTTCTTATTGCTTGTCTGATTTCTTTCAAACTTTCACCATTCTGTTTAATTTATTTTTCTCCTTCCAAACACAATATTTAATGGCCAAGGCTGGATTCCCCTTTAACGCCACAAATATCGCATTATGGCATATAAAGACTATCTTAGCGTTTGAGGCCTCATGCGGTATCCATTACGGAATAATTAAAGCTTTTTTTGGTATGTTTTGTCCTTGTCAAAACTTCTGTAATCTTGTTTGGGACGTAGAGATATTGAATAGATTGTATTTTATAATTTGATACGTTTCTGATGTAACGTAAAACTAAAAAAGTTTAAAAGTTTGCATTATCCCCTTAATTATATTTCTGAACCTCGAGTGCAATATTTAATCTTACCATTATGTTCTTACTATATTTTGTTAATTCGTAGGTATATAATTTAATGTATTTTTCCTTTTTTCTGTTAACTTTGTATGTGTCAGTCTTCGGACTGTTTTACAATGTCTTTCATAATAAACCGAATTGAATTGAATTGAATTGAACTAACGGTGTTCCTGAGTCAAAATGTGATTGATATATGTGAAACATTGATCAAGACAGCTCCTCAGAAATTGGAGGAGAAGGTCGCATAATGGACAAGATATCCGAGAGATAATTACACTATAACTGTGTTACCGGAGCACCCCTCTGTCATTTTCAATTATCGTCCCATTTAACTAGGACTGTGACTTTATTTCGAATGGCGCAACCTTCACAGAGATTGAGACAACTTGGGGAATATTCAATAAAATTATGATGCCCAGTCTTTTTATCTATGTTATTTGTGGGGAATTTTTTTTTTTTAACTTTATTTTGCTGTGCTAAATGTTGAATTTATTTGTGATTCAGGTTTGTAGCTCAGTTATTGGACAAACTCCTAATTTTGACCAAGATTTGATCGAAAACTAGAGATTTTGATTTATTGGCATTTTGACCAAAAGTTGGTCAAATTTTCGACCGAAGAAAAATTATCTTAGTGAAAACAGCCATCATTTTTGTTGTTTATCATAAAATATACATCGACACGCGTAAACTATGTCGTGATTTATACTGGAATTACAAGTATGGTACCCGAATGAAAAGATATCCGATCTAATGTATGCTCTTATCTTAATAATTTAATCATATTATTGCATTGTCCCCCTGGACTTTTAGGGTTGACTTTTTGAAGTGAAATTCGTGTTAGATCATATTATGCAAGCGATCATATCAGAAGCTGCAAGTTCCTTCGAACCTATTCTATATTTCAGTTATGGATGAGCCACTGTCACTACGAATATTATTATTTTATTCAATATATTTGTTTCAATTTTGAAGAAAAAAAATCTCTAGCTCCTTGAAGTATTATAGTATTGTTGCAATACGTGTATGTTTCTTAATGGTATGTCATGTTGTATTTGAAATATTTTTATTCATTTCCCTATTATTAAGAAACCGTCAGCAACCAAAACGGTTAATAAAGTGTATAACCCAATATTTTCTGTACTCTGATTGCTCCGCGAACTCCATACTGTATAACTCATTATGTGGTCTGCTTGCCCAAGCCCCAAGAGTCTTAGTCCATCATGATCTCAAGCCTTGGGCAGATGATATCGCCAAATTATAATCAAATCATCGGATATAGGATATGATATACCATGAATTATGAAGCCAATAATATTCCATTGATTTTATGTATTACATGATTTTTAAACTTGCAAAGTTTCCACTTAAGAATAATTTCACAAGAAATAGTATGAATAACAAACCTCCGGTCACGCATATGGCATCATATTTCATACCATTTAAAAGGGGTATTGTAAATGTTCATTCGTTTGTTTTCATTGAGTATTATTTCTCACACTTTAATAGGCTGGACCAGACGAGATGTATCATCAACTCACCACAAATGACACATTCGACAACTTTGCCTCCTTAGAACTCCGAAAACATTTCTCATTAGGGGATAAAGTAAGTATAACAGACTAGGGGAGGGGGTAATCAATTCTATGAGTGTATACACGCGAGACGCATTGAAAATATATGCCTATCTGGTTAAAACGCGAAACGAGTGTATTTGTAATGTTTTTTTATTTATTCGGTTTTCATTCATTTTGTTGTAAATGTTTCGGTTCTTTCCCCCTCCTGATTAGTTATCTTGTAATCCTTCCTACCTGTCTACCGTTCAACTCTCTTTCTTCAATGTTCTTTTTTAGGTCATTTGCACTGTGCAAGCATTTTTCAATGCAACCAGACAACTAAAGAGCCCGCCAATAGAGAGTGATCCGTTTCATATAACAATATCGGTAAGTATGTCAAGATTTCATGTATAAAAACATTGTAACAATCTCTCTCCTGGTCTGTTTATGTAGAAATTTATCACTTCCATGATGTGCAATTGGCGACTGTCATTTTCTCTGTTTTCAATTTATCATAGTACGAATTTCTCAAAATCCCCTTTATCATACCTTCTCCTCACATCCTTTTAGCACTTACCAGAAACATTTTACATCACAACATTATGACCTCCATAAAGCCTTTGACATGCCATCATTTTTGTCGATATATTTGGATGCTTATAGTGATAAATGACTGTTTATTATTACTGTTACATTCAGGTATCGCCGAGAAGATTAGAGATTGCAGAAGATGGGCAGCGTCATCTAGTGGCCTTTGAGAGTACAGTGCCTATCCATTGTGATGATCCTGAGCAAAGCTGTTCTGTTCTTATACCTCTTTCTACCATTAGTAATGGTACGTTCAATGGTTTTTATACCTCTTTCAACTACTCCAGGAATAACAAAATCCATAATAATACCCTGTTTAATGCATCACTATTCTTCCTTTGTAAAAAAAATTAATTGAAATGGAATAAAAATGAAATATCCCCCCCAAAAAAAAAAAAACCCTGTATACCTCCATGTTATTCCAAGATTGAATGAACAGCAGCAGTATTTCATGACTAATTCAATGATTTTGTGGAATAATTTCCAACTCCATTCATGATAAAGGCATAAAAATATTGGAGAAACGCTATTTTTCTGAAAGAGATGAGAAATGAATGTAACATCATATTTCATTTTAGTCAAAGTCTGCGACGAAAATCATGATAAACTTACATTGTTCCAACTAATGGAGTCTTATTCCATTTTGAAATGGTTTACCTTCTCGCACAGATGCAGAAGTTGGATACGACATAGCTCTATCGGAATGTTTCGTAGAACTTCGTCCTCGATCGTGTGGTACAACGGAAACCCGATGTCGTCAAGCATTCATGTTCGTAACTGCTGTAACAGACTTTCAACATGACGGACGGACAAGCAATGAGATCATCACCGGTGACGTGATTAGTTCGGATCCGTTCTGGAGTGGCTTCAATCCTAACGATCTTGAGGTGAAATAATTTATCAATTTATTTAACTACTTTGAAATTTACCAAACGCATACACTTTTAAAATGTTTTTTAAAACATTTGGCTGTAAACGAAATCCTTTATTAGTTAAATGACAAAGTACATTCCTATACTATAAAACAAGCTAACTTGCATTAATAGAACTAAACATAATAACTCAAGAGATCATTTTATTGATGTAAGATCTAAAAGTTGACTAATAAAATTTTCCGAATCAGTTAGACGCACAACACAGGCGGTACGAAAATGAGGGAACCAATGGTGTTACACACTAAACATTTTTTGGTATTGCATCACATGAAAATAATAAATGTTCCACATATTTTCCCTTCAGCACTGTAAAAATATTGCTTGCTTTTATCCTGCATAATTTTATTGTAAATTATGATGACTCAATATAAAACTTCATGACTGATACCACCATAATTATGATTTGTAAATTGTAACTGGTCTTGTTGATACAGATGTGTGGTAAATGGTAAGTAGAATATCAGAGTTTGTAAATGTATTTACCTCAGGCATTGTGTTCTTTTTTAAAGGTTATAGTGAATGATATCCCAACGGCACAGTGCTACTCTTTCACAGACCCACACTTCATAACTTTCGACAGAAAGTAAGTATACTCAGGATTTTTTGGTAGTATTTTCAGTGTTTTTTTAACGATTTTATTATAAAAAAAGGTATGTGCAATGAACATGTTTCATATTGCACTCAGTTTTAGCGCCAGGATATAATTCGCCTATTTACTGTCAAACAATAGCAGTTACAACCCCCACCCCTCCCTTTCACGCATTGTCCCGTTAAGTGGTTACGTTTTACATCGCCATCCCACAGTATACCATTGAGGTCATTGGGCCATTTCATAAAGCTGCTCGTAAGTTAAGAGTGACTTTAAGAACGACTGGTGATCCTTTCTTGTGTAGATGATATTCACCCTAAGATGTTCATTGGTGATTTTGTAGGGCGTAAGAAAGGTTCACCAGTCGCTCTTAAAGTCGCTCTTAACTTACGAACAGCTTTATGAAACACCCATGATAGCCCTATGCAAGGGATCAACTTTTTAGTGATCAACCCTCCACATTATTGTTGCTCTGAGACTTTAAGTTGTGCATAAAATTAAATCACCAGTATTTGGTTCAACTGGGCTGACCGATATGAGGGTCATGCAAGTTTGGGAATAGCCAATATAATGATATGATTCTATGTCCTTCTCTAGAGTAGGCCTAAATATTGACTGCCTTTAGGAGCTTCTGTTAGAGAGGCTGTCTTGTATAATTTTAGATGATTGGTTGAAGAGGCTCTGAAGTAGCTTTCACGTCCTGTGCCCCATCCCACCCCTACTCATACTAATCTCACTCCTCCACTGAAAGGCACTGTATCCCAGGAGTATCACGTGATACGGTCTCATGACTAAACATGGCGTGTACATAGATCCACTCACCGGACATGAGTAGTATACTCCCTTTTCTACATTTAGTCTTTGCATCAGGCAATCAATGCCCCAATATGCATCAGTTATTGGTAAAATATATTTATAAATGGCGATGAATACAGACATGCTCGTGATAAAACGCAAGATAGTGTATAATGTGCTTGAATTTGTTTAGTTGACAATATCAGACAATAGCATCGCTACTAATTAGAATAATTTACACAGGCGTAATGTCATGCCTTGCGTTCATATTAACAGCTGAAAGAAACTTTCTGGTTCATAAATGATAATGGCTCTCATCTAATTGGTATTAAAGGTGAAGCATATGGATGCCCGGCAGGAATTTATTCCTTAATATGCTCAATATGAAGTAATATGAAGCGATACTTCAGTACTGGTAGAACAATTATTTTTTATTTCATTTTAGTTTTCTCTTGATCACATTCTTCAAAATAAATCACCATCTCTGCAAAAACATTTAATTATGTTTAATGCTAACTGAAATAAGGTCTGATGATTATCTCCACTTATTCTTCTCAGGAAATATGACTTCTACAAAACCGGAACATTTGTCCTCTATAAGAGTCTTAGGAGAGAGTTCGAGGTGAGTATATTATACATGTTCTTTTATTTAGCTTACTCATTTGATAAGGATTACAACACTTTATGGGTCCCCAGTTAAGGGGACAAGATTTAGAGAATAGTTGCAAGTTGATTTAAAAAGATAATGGAGGGCCAGTTTTATGTAATTCCAGTTCCATTAATTAAGACAGACAAATTACAGCTGCAAAAAAAAATTACATCTGAAACTTTGGTATCAGGGGGCAGTGATGTGCATTATATTTGTATATCATCTAACATGCCGATTTCATAAACTTTGAAATGACCATTATATATTTTCTTTCAACGTCGATGTTTTTGGTGAAATTCTAATCGCTCGTTCTCTCTCGGCAATTGATTATTTTTCTTTAACAATATATAAATAACCCTTGACATATTTCGTGATAGATTGAAAAGCTTGCGCTGGATGTTTCATTATTATTTTTTTTTTTAACGCAACTTTTGATCCGTAATTTGCGACGCCCTGATACACTGTCTCGAATTTAGTAAATATTTTGTAGTGCGTGTGAGATCCAAATTGCTCACAAATGTGATTTCATGTAAAAAAAAAAAAGTATTTATTTTTCTCTCCAAAATTCATCATTATTCTCTAATTACTTTCATGAAAACCAATTAATTTCTGGTTGTTAATAGTAAAAATAGTGCCACTGACAATTAATATTAAAAAAAGAAGAAATAAATGATTTTCAAAAACATTGAATTCCATAAGATATTTTTATTGCCACTATTGTTTTGTACATTATGTAGGTTTTATGAAAATTCTAAAAAGAGTGTCTAGATAAATATTTAGTACTTTAAAAGATGAACTTCGTTATTATGCATGCATTATTAGAACAAATTTTGATAATTTGTGAGCATTTACCTATAGATTTTTTACAGTTGAACGTGGGAGAAGAGCATGCATATTTTCGTCGCGATCCCGCGCTTACAACCGAGTTCTGACAGGGGAATAAATAGGCCCCACCCATCAAATGGACTGAGCAACTTCAAAATGAAAAGTAATTTTCCTTTAAAAAGGAAAATTGAGCACGTATTTACAATTTCAGAAAGCAACCTCCACAGATCTAGTAATTAATTGAAACAGTGAGATGCAACCCCGGCATGGACTTAAAATTGGGGGATTTAAAAAAGTAAAACTTGATATATGGTTTAGCATTTCATTTTTTCTTGGATTCGGGAAATGAATTGTCAAGAGACGAGCAAACACGAAGCAGTCCTTAAGACGACATGTCATGCACCTCATGTAAACTGTGTTAGGTATTAAGTAAGTGGGCCACGCGGATTCGTATGGATCGAATCAGCACCTGTATGTTAATTGAATGATTCCCATATGCCCTGTACTATGCTAAGATTTGAAACTTGTTAAGAAGGTGTAACTTCCTTCTTGGAGGCCTTCTCTCATTAGTCAAGTCAACGTATCCTAGATCCTCAAATATGTTTAATTGTGATAACAGAATTGAATTCCCCCATCATCACTCTTGCCTATGCTAAGTACGATGACTTTTCTCAGAGGCGAGATGTCTTCATACCAAGGGAGGGGATTCCTTTATGTGTCGACGTATACGGGTGTGCGTTATGGTGTGTGTGGGGGATTGTGTGTGTGGGGTGTGTGCGTGGGGTGATGAGAACGCGCGTGTGTGTTTTGTAGGTAATGTCCTGTCTATGTGTGTGCGCGCGAAGTTGGGTGTGTGTGTTTGCTTGTGCGTTGAAAATGTTCCATTCATTTATTTCGTTCTTTATTCCTTTTTCTCTCTTTATTTTTCTTTCTTTCTGTCTTTCTTTCTTCATTCCTTCCTTCCTTCCTTCCTTTCTTTCTTTCTTTTGTTCTTTTGTTCTCTAATGGACTAAAAACAAGGATGCGAACAAGAAGTTTGGGAAGGGTTATTTTCATTCCCAAAAGCGTCCCCACTCGTTTCAATAGCGAAATTATGCTGTATAGTTGCATAAGGAGATATCTCACCCCTGCGGTATAATGAGTATGAATTGTGCAAAACCTTTGTTGTGGTTTCTTATGTAGAATTTATTTTTTGGTTTGGAATTCCGCTGGTTTAGTTGCAACCTTTCTTCTTCTGGTGGTATTGCCTCCCAAATCAACTAGTTTGCATTGCCTTCTCATCGTTCCTCTCGACAACTCAATCTTATTATTTTTTAGTTTCAATCATTCTCAATGTCTCCTCTTTTTATTCCTTTATGTGTCGACGTATACGGGTGTGCGTTATGGTGTGTGTGGGGGATTGTGTGTGTGGGGTGTGTGCGTGGGGTGATGAGAACGCGCGTGTGTGTTTTGTAGGTAATGTCCTGTCTATGTGTATTTTTATTCCTATCATGAGTTCACTTGCGCCCCGTTTTACAAAATGTTTTGATTGCTCTGAATAATCGAAATGATGGAAAGCCAGAGATTTCATATACAGTGCGTATCAAAAAAAAGTTTACACTTAGAAAAAATCCTGTAAAATTATAAATTTGTAATATCCTAAAGATCTTTCTACATTTTAACATTGGTACAGATCCACTTAAGCAAATGACGATATAACTGTCGAAAAATACTTCCGCTTGAATGAGCACCGCTTACTTTTGAAAAGTTAGTGAAAAATGATTTGCGCAGAACTTTGAAATAGTTATGCGAATAAAAGTGGACCTTAATCATGAAGAAGACATGGAATTTAGCTAGTAAATTAATTTCAAGATATCTTCTACATTTATTAACTTGTTTCCTTGCCCAAACACTTCAAAGAGTGCATTGCGCCCAACCCCACTCCCCCACACACCGAGGCCATAGTGACGATATTTACTTTACACTGAGCTGTGATTTACATGAAATGGCTTAGGCTTGATTTTCATTTTGTTAATCATTGTCAAGCTTGCTAAAAGTGTGGAGGAACAAGTATTAAATGAAAAATTAAAATGTAAATCAACTTTAAATGATAAAAACCTAGTGAAAAAATGCTGAGATGTCTGATATAAACTTTTGTTCAGATTCAGTTATGTTCTCAGATCCAGCTGGCACAAAAAGGGTAAAGGTTAAAGGTTGTGCTTACTAAGTATTGAAATTTCAATTTGGGTGGCAAAATTGTTACAAAATGCTTGAATGTACCGTTTTATTTCAATTGACTAAAAGTGCAAGCGAAATGTATGAGAAATGTTTCGCAGGGTAAGTTTGATTTCGCCCTTTCCCCTTGACACAGAGTGAAAACGAGCATTTCTGCGCAAACAGATTTCTGCGAGCTTTAGAAAGATGGACAGAGCTCACTCAAGTGTAACATTCTGTCAAAACTTTTACTTTCATTGGATAGATGAGACCCAAAACCAAGTTTACATGTGAAAAAATTACCCACATGTTGTATATTTTTTAATTCCCAGGGCTTTTTCAAAGTGTAAACTTTTTTTTGATACGCACTGTATATCGGTTATTTTTGTTAAATATAAGTATACAGTATATTATATTAGTGTTTCAACGATCAGCGTGGTCCTCTCTTTTTATAGAGGGACTATATTTTAATTTTCTGAAAGAAAAATTATGCAATTATAGGTTTTCCATAATTAGGATCAATTGGATATTAATTGGATCAATTAAAACTCCTTGTAAGATGGGGCCTAGGTGATACTCGAAATATTCAATCAACCAATCGCAACTTGACTTTGAACTAGTCGGAAGCACGTACTTGGTCTTTTTTCCAAGCCGAGTTTCAACACATCTCTTTCGGCAAGGTCCCCAGTTCTCCACGAGCCTCTTTACATGTTTATCCGCAATTGTCAGTGACCTTAATCAGTGTTGATTAATTGAAATTAATCTAAGAGTTAATCGCCAGTTCTTACCCTTCAACACTTTTAGGTGCATACCCGTATCTGGAACTGCGGCGGTATCTCAGAGCAGGTGTCCTGTAACTGTGGGTTCGTCGCCAAGGAAGACAATGACGTCATCTCGGTGGACATGTGCGATGGTAACGTGCTAGAAACCAGAGCGGAAGTAAGGGTCAGGAGCCCCCAGCCTCTGACGGACGGGGTCAAAATTAAGCAGGCCAAAAACGGAACCAAAATTACCGTGAGTTTGAATCGCTTTGCAAATTAGGCTTGCTGACAGCTATGTCTATATTTTGCCTCGGAGGGTTCGTGTGTTTGTCAATGTTTTGAAAGAGGTATAGGAATTGATTTGAAGAGAGACGGTACAGAGCCTGGTAAGGTGAGATAAGAGAAAGAAAATTGAAGGAATGAATAAATGCGATCAGAATAAAGACATGATAGAGATACAAAGTTCAGAAATAAATCCGAAGGGGAGGGAGGTACAGTGCCAGGAAAAATTTAAAAACCTGATATTTCAAAAGAGACTTAGGTTTATTGAATGGTAAATCTCCAAGAACCTGATCACAATTTCGTTTGTGTGCTAGTGATTTATTTACAAAGGGTGCGATAAATTATTGACATTTAGTACTATTCAGTTATTCTTAAGTTATATAGTCTTTGTAGCTATTATTGTCAGACGTCATTTCCACTAAATCGAGGCATCTTGTCTTGTAGTTGAATTTCTGTAGTTGAATCTCCAGTTTGAACAAAACATGACTTCCCATGCTGTCAGATAGAGTTTTAGTACATTTCTTGAAGTTTTTTTATTGTCAATTTCCTCTTCCATTTAGGTTGAATTTTCATCAGGGGCCTTCATTCGAGCTGATATCTCCGACTGGGGCATGAGTATCACTGTTCAAGCGCCCTCTCTTGACTTCAATCGTACAGTTGGTCTTTGTGGAACATTTGATGGTAATCCTGACAATGAGTTTCATGATAAACAGGGCAGGGATCTGGATTTGGCCATGAGGTTTGGACAGGCAAACGAATTTGTGGAGTTATGGAGGTCAGTAGCAATCGGTTCATTTAAAATTTTGTTAAATATGTAGCATCTTTATTTTCCCCTTCTAACCCTACGTCCCAGTAATCACTTTTGTTTGCGTCTAGCTAGTGTGTTTTTTTTTTACTATATCGCACATGTACTCAAAAATTTCGTTCTATTTGATATATTAACATCTGTAAAAAACGTATTCATCAAAACTATTTTAACGTTGCTTTAATTTCTGGTCACATGTTGACTATTGTTTAACTGCGTTGTTAAAAATATTTAGAATTTGCAAACGTTCAATAAAAAAAATATCCACGCGACTTTTAAACAGGATTATGATTAACTTTGCAGTTGAGTCAGCAAGCAATTATCATTCATCACACTGCTATTGGTATGTTCTCTTCTCAACAACTCATTCACTAAAACTGAAAGTCTTCATCGGACAGTATATGAAAAAGCAAACACCCTATTCATCAATATTCCTTTATGAAGTTGAACCAACAAACATTAATAGTGAAAGCGCAGATATAAATACAAATTGTAAAAGCATTAATGATATAATATGCTACGCTCTACGTTCTCGTATATATTCCTTCTTCGATATTTTCTAAAATGCTATGTTTACTTTGTATATAGTGGCCGCTCTTCCGACGGCAGCTGCGGTAGCGGCGGCGTCGTCAACACTGAATACTTATTTTTTGAAATAATTTAGCATCATAACTATGAAAGTGTGAGCACACATTTCATGAAACTTGGATATATGGGCAATCATTATCACTGTTCACGTGACATGAATTTCATGCCCGACGATCAGTATTAAAGGTTATGGTCAGTGAACTTTGGGATCGCTGTATCAACATCCAAACCTTAACCAACCAAGGTTAATAATAAATAGTAATTTGCGAAATACTTTTGAAAGTCACTGTTTCATAATGATTATCATATATCGGGATATGAGTGAATATAATGTCAGGTCACTAAGTTAAGGTCAAAGGTTGTCTGGGGTCAATAAATTGGTATCGCTTTTCAAAAAAAAAATTGAATCAATATTGAAATCCCATGTCTTCATTATTCTGTTAATATTCGATGTAATGGTTATCAGTTGTCCCACTTGCATGATGACGATTTTAGGTAATTTGGTCAAGGTTAAAGGTCATTGTAAATGAGATAACTCTGATAAATGAATATATGTGTTCATCGTTCAAAAGTATTTGTTCAAATCAAATAATGATACATGCCTGAGAAGATTATTAGATATCACAATAGAATATCATGTTCCTAGTCAAGGTCAAGTGTCATTTAAGGTCACTGAACTACGAGTTTATTATCAATTGTTTGGTTTGGGTTTTGTGTGTGTGTGTGTGTGTGTGTGTGTGTGGGAGGGTCTTATCTCACACAGCATATCGATACTGTAGGCGCCACATTTCCGACGGCGACGGCGTCGTCATCAACATTGAAATCTGAACCAAGGTTTATTCTTTGAAATGTCATAACTTAAAAAGTATATGTACCAATTTCATGAAAATTGGATATAAGGGTAATCAGAATACTTGCAAGAGTTTTACGTCATATGACCAAGGTCGAAGGTCATTTAGGCTCAACATCATATGAATGGTGTTTTTATGAATAATTGGTTGTTTTCAAAGTTCGCACTGCCGCAACATTGAACCACGTAATGCAGGCGATACTATCAGAAAAATTCCACTTGTTATACTTTTAAACTTGTATACTTGATGCTTGTCTGGTATCATCATGCTCATGTTTTGTCTTTGGGTCAATGTCAAAAGTCATTTCAGATCAATTTACTTTAATCAAAATTAATTCTTTGTTCATTGTCTGAAAAAAGTACAAATTAAAATAAATTTGTGTGTGAAATCACATTTTGGAAAAAAAAATTGTCTTGACATACACTGACAAAAGGTTTCTTTATTTGAGAACTGCTTTCCTTTGCTCATGCATGCCCCACTTTGTGGAATAGCCTTGCTGAAGACATGAAATGTGTATTTAAAAAATCTGTTTAGACTTTTAAAAATCTTCCCCAAACTCTTTTGCTCTTTATGCGCCTTGAGCTTTCTACAGAGTGGATTTGGCGTTTTATAAGTCACACTATTATTATTATTATTATTATTCCCTGGGGTTCGCATACGAGAAGGCGAAATGGGGTTCGTAAGCATAAAGTTCTTATGCATAAGCTTCTGAAGCATTATGTTTTAAGTTTATGGATTTAGTTAAGCATTAGAATTAAGCCTAATGATTATAGCACAAGGTTTTTAACCCTAATAAGACTTGGGGGCTAATTCGGCCCCCGACATTTTTAGCGATAAATTCGCCGCGCAGTCACTCGCTGACTTTTATATTCCAGTCTCGCGCAACTTTTGAGACTAGAATTGCGACCCCCGGGTTCACGGTTCCGAAATAACAAATGCGTACAAATTCAATGCAAATAATGTTTCTAGTCAAAATTCATGAATGTATCATTATTTTTTCTTTTACTGATAAACATCAATTAATTTCATCTTATTTATGGTCAAAAGAAATTCCCCGTTTAAAAAATCAATAAAAAAGTAGTAAAACAAAGAAATACATAAGAAATTTAGAAAATAAATGTGATGTTGATTTTTTTTAATTACATTTGGTGAGATTCTTATAAAGAGTCTGTAAACCAAAAATTACCATTATTGGGGCATTATTTAATTAGAGCAACATTTTGATTTTACGCATAAATTAGCATTATTAACTACCAATGAAAATGTCACCAGTATTTGATCTTATAGTTTAGTAGATTCTGTCATGGGTTACATGCTTGCCAATTTCGTCTCGATCACGCGATGGACGGCCTAGATCATAAGGGGGTGGGTGAATCAGCTCCCAGTCTTCTTAGGCTTCGAAATAGCCCAGTCTATTTAGAGATAAGCATCAAGTTCTTAAGCACAGGATTCCTTAAGCATAAGGTTTTTAAGCATAAGGTTTTTAGCATAAGGTTCTTAAGCATGGGGTTCTTAAGCATAGGGTTTTAAGCATAAGGTTCTCAAGCAAAGATTTTAAGCATAGGGTTCTTAAGCAAATGGTTATCAAGCATAAGGTTTATGAGCATATGGTTTTTAAGCAAAGGGTTTTTTAAGCATTAGGTTCTTAGGCATAGGGTTTTAAGCAAATGATTTTAAGCATTAGGTTCCCAAACAAAGGGGATTTGTTAAACATAAGGTTCTAAAGCATAGGTTTTAAAACATATGGTTTTAAGTTTATGGTCGTAATTGAGCATAATGCCATATCAGATCTTCAAGAACGATTTGAGTTAAGCGTACTTTTAATTTAAGCATTAACTTTTCAGGCACAAGTTTTTAAGCATATGGTTCTTAAGCATAAGGGTTCTTAGTCACAAGGTTTTTGAGCATAAGGATTTAAGGCATGTTGTTTTTTAGCACAAGATTGGTTTCAAAGCATAATGTTTTTAAGTTTAAGGTCCTAATTGAGCATAATGCCATAATTATAAAATCTTAAAGCACAGGTTCTTAACCTTTAAGCAAACTGTTTTAGTTAAGCATATTTTTAAGCGTAATGATGTATTTAGGCATACAGTTCTTAAGCATAAGGTTTTTAAGCAGAAGATTTTTAAACACGTCGATTTAGTTGGCATAGGGATTGTAAACAGTTTTCCAGCGTAAGGTTTTTAAACATATGTTGTAGAGGATATGGTTTTTAAGTTTGAGGCCCTAGATAAGCATAGGGTTTTATATTTAAGGTGTTGAAGAAGCGGTGGGTACCTAAACATTTTTTGTTAAGCATAAGGTTTTACTTAGCATAAGGCTTTATTTAAGCACAATTTTATAAACAAGTGTTTTGCCTCGCCTGCATTGCAGAGCGAGACTAGGTGCTGCTTTTGCGACGCTAGCGTCGTCAACTTTGAAATCTTTCTAAGGTCAAGTTTTCGAAATGTTATTTCAACTTAGAAAGTGTAATTACCTATTTCATGAAACTTGGACATAAGGGTAATTAAATATCACTGGTCATATTTCAAGAGTATCAGGTTATATGACCAAGGTCAAAGGTCATTTATGGTCAAAGAACTTTGACCATGTTTTGGGTAACAAGATTGAAGTTTTTTAGAAGTCATAATAAGTTTGATTGAGCCCAAATGAACTTTGACCTTATGTGACCTGAAACACCTGTAAAATGATTAAAGGTCATTTAGGCTCAAAGAACCCAGTATATATTAATGGTGTTTTTTTTTTGTTAAGAACTATTCGTCTTGGTTGTTTGAAAGTCAGCACTACAGCTATATTGAGTCTGGTAATGCAGGCGATATTGCCAGAGGCGTTCCACTCATTTGTTTCTAATGATGAAAAGCAAAATTGTTTCGATACTCCAAGATTGTATATAAGGACTATGAGCGAGTATGAGCGATTATGTGGGTAAAAGGTCAAAATCTTGGATTATAATATATATTTTGTCATAGTTTTATTCTAATTCTTATCCATTAATTTCCTTACTTTTTAAAGTGGAATTGTGAATTCATGGAATAAATAAAAGCATGATGTATTTTGATATCATTAAAGTACAAAAAAAATCCTGCTCTAAAGTGTGATGCAAACGATACCACCAGAGGCATTCTACATTTTGCATTTATTTCAGGTTTTTTTGGTGTAGTATTTTTTGTATATTACAGGCTTTATGACATCCTAAAAAGCATATTTGTGAATCACTTTTATTTTCTTTTTAACTGAATATACCACCCCTTTATATTGAATAGACTGGAATGTCATAATTAAAAACAAACAAAGAATCACCCCAAATTCTTCTCTTTTTTTGCTTTCTATTTAATATACATGTATTTCCTTCATTTTGGATGTGATAATAATAGGCATTAATATTGTATATTAAGATATTCCAAAGCGCATAATAAGTACTAAAGAAACTAACACCAAACTCACCTGAAAGTTTGTAACAAGCCCATATAACTGACCTGGGTTGAGTACTGTACCATGCAGTTACATTGTTGCTTAATATCAATACTTAATTATCATGAATACGAGACCTTTGACATTGAATTTTATGATTAATTTCAGACTGCGTGATGGAGGTATGTTCAATACAATACCCCTACCAGTGCCTTATGAGCTTCGTCTTCCAGCCTGTTCGTGTCTATCTCCTATAGTTCCTCCAAGGGGTGATTTATATCCAATCCAGAGTCTTGGCTGCCTGGGTGAGACGTCCTGTAGACCTCGATGTACCCGATTTGAAGACGTATACAGGAGAGAATTGGTTCAATCAAATGACGTCACATACGTGTATTCGAACCTCATATCAAATAATCCTTTTGGGAGGAGGCGGAAGAGGAGTGCATCTGATGATAGGACTAAGCGGCAACTTAACCCGCCACCAAGCGATACATCATTGGACCAAATAGCCCTGCGGGATTTCTTTAATCTCTTTGATCTAGACATTCCTGTGGGTTTATTTGATGACACAGGGCCAGTTGGACCAAGTGTTCAGAGCTCTTACTTCTTCCTACCAGATCACAGACCGAGTGACCTGAGACCATTAAGAGCCACTTGGCCGACACCAAGTGGTATATCCTACGAACAAGCAAGGGAGTTCTGCTTCCAGACTGTCGCCAACACCACACTCGCTAATGCTTGTGGCGAGAGTGGCTTGAGGACTAACATGTACATCGATGACGCCGTTGAGATGTGCCTCAGTGATGTGCAGTTAACTGAGGATTTGACCTGGGCGTCGCAGACATTGCCTTTGGTTGAGAACCAATGCGAGGCGGCCTATGTGTCCAATAGAACGCTGTGGAGACCTGATGTTAGCTCTGGGAATGAGCTAGGAGAAATTGTACCGCCCGAAGGAGTGTTGAGGGCGCTTAACTGTCCCAATGATTGTAATGGTCATGGTGTATGTACCAAACAGGGATGTATATGTGAAGACAAGTATGAACCACCTGACTGCAGTTGGAAAGATGGTAAAAAGAAATCCTTCCATATCAGTAATCTTAATTTACAGAAAGCACTAAAAAAAACACTCACCTATGCAACCTGTATACACAAGTAATTCGCTTTCTCAAACTGAATTAGAGCGGGAAGAATGGAGTTAGCCACTTCATACAATCAAATTCATGGAAAAACAACATTGATATAGATCTACACAAAATGATATAATGCTATTGATAAAAACATAACGGGTGAGATTATTTAGAATACTATCAAAAGAGTAAAGCCAAAATGGAGATAGAAAAAGGACTAAAAAATAAATATTGGGATCTTCTAAATACCACATCCCAGAGGAGATATACAAAACTTATACCGGGCTAACATGTTTACTAGCCTTTATAGATACCACTACTTTTCACTGGCCTGCATATCTTTCTAAATATTACATTATAATATTGCGTAAATTCTAAACTAATGATAATGAAGTAGATATCTGTATTTACCCATTTTACCAGTGTTAATATTCCTACAGAAATACTTGCTAAAATCAAATATTGAGGAAGAAATATTTCTGTGGACTTTAAATGATTTGCGTTTTGCTTGTTAAATGAATTGATTTAGTTTTCTGATGTTATCAATTGCAGATGCTATACCCTACATTGTGAGGTTAGAGAACAATGGGTTATGTGACAGAGAAACCCAAAGATGTGATACAGTTAGGATTACAGCAAGAGAATATAGAGAAGGCAAGGCCATTACATGCCTCTTCTCTTTATTAAAGGTAAATGCATTCCCTTTTTCATTTTAGTGTAACGTTTTTTATATGTCCTTTAAGACTGTTAAAGTCATGGCCCCGAGAAATAACGGGTACTATTCGAAATTGGAAAAAAATAATTGTGTATGACCACGGAGAGGGTCGGGGAAATATCGCGAGAACCTTATGGCAATGTATGGTAAGGAAACTAAGATAAGACGTTGAAGAAATATGGGCCTGATAAAATGTTGCAGAGAATTGATTAATTCACTTTGTTGCACACTATGTGTTATGCTTTCGTTTAGTTTACGTCTTTCGTTTAGTTGATAGCACCATGAAATACAAATATCATGATCAATGTACTAATTCACGCCAGAATTTGTGAAATATGTCGATCTTCTGTTGGCCCACATACACCACATAACACTAAACAAATACGGTGCAGACATGCTACCTGTGTATAGCTTTGTATAAATGTTGCTTGATAGACTATCATATACCAATATCTTGTGATCTTTATTACACATATATTTAGAGTATAGTTTTCTTCATAATTTTAGGACGGAATAAACGATGTGTCGTCAGTTATCTACGCTCAGTCCATCGCAATCAGAATCAACAGAAAGACTGTATTGTGCAATGTACCGATAATAGAAGGAGCTGCTAACGAAGATGCTACAATGAGATGGGAGGTTCAGGTAAGAACTTGACGAATTTAAGACGATTTATTTCTGCAAAAAAGAAAAACAAAATCATTTCATAGAAGTATCGTTAACTTAAGCCGATAGAAGCCTCTTTCCGTGACTGCGATGTCAACATTTATATGAATATCTTATTTAATGAATGTAATGGCAGCATAGAAATTATTAGATATTTTATTTGTATTTGCATTGTATTTGATGATAAGGTCACAATGGTATTTCTTAACTGTACAGTACAGTAAATAAACTAATGTTTCATGAAATGATATCAATTTGATTAAAAATAATCCACCATGTCACCGGAAATAAATGAAGATACTTTGGTAATCTAGTATTACTATAGCATCCACCAGTTTAATCTCCTATTGTAGATCCATCGCAATTAAAAGTATAATTTAAAGGAAAGTGAATTACTGGTTGGTTTAATCTTTCCTTTTGTCATCAGGTGATGTATTCTGATTCGTCTCCCAGTAACACAATGACATTGATTCACTATGATTCAAAATGTCATATATGTACTTGGATTGGAGCTTGCACAACAAAGGTTAGTCGATCACTCCTCCCTTGATGTGGATATCAAAATTGCTTAGAAGAAGACTCGCTATATAGGTTGACGAATTGTTGTATGCCACCTCAAAGAAAATGATTTATTAAATCAGTGCATGGAAGTTAACTATCAGTTATTCGATATTTTACATTTCTATATTCCTATTTTGTTCTTGTTATTGGTATACTTTGTCTCCAAAGTTTTTATAAATAACTCGTGGAAATGTCCATTAGTGTTCTTTTTATAATAGTCCTGACTATTTTCCCCTCTTACTTTAAATAAACCCAATAGTTTTATGCGGGTATTAGGAACCTAATGTTGTATACTGAGGAAAACAACCATTTTCTTTTCTGTTTCTCTCATTTGCATGGTCGTTCATCGATATAAATTATATCTTTTTAAACTATTTACTAACAAGGCCCAGGAGTAATTCCAAAATTAATTCATTTAAAAATCTTGCCCTTTAGGAGAATGCCTGCGTGATTGAAAGACGATGTTACTCCGCCGGTCAGCATAATGAGAGAGATTCCTGTCAGCAATGTCGACCATTGGTCAGCAGACACGAGTGGTCAATATCAGAAGGTATGAGATTTGTCACGAAATCTTTGGAAGGGAACAAAACAAAAGTGAATGTTATCCCTGACCACATCTCCAGATATTGGCCGATCAACACAAAATTTACCATAGACATTTAGTTCGTACTAACGTGGTTGCATGTATTTGTATTTTATCACTATTTACTTCATATTAGGTGCATTAATATTTTTTAGAAAAACTTGATTACGAAATTCTGCAGTTTAAAATGAATATTGATGACATCTGATAAGCAAATAAAGTTAAACAATGTCACATGATAATTGTTTCTTTTAGGTATTGCATAAAATAACATATTTTTGTAGATTTGATAATGAAGAATGTAGACCCATAGAATAAGTCGTATAAATATGAAATCATAGTATCACGTTTTTGATGGTAAAGGCAAATCACGTTTAGGTTAATTTATCTGAGGAAATGATTGCAGTATTTTTGTTTCATTTATAAAAAAAAAAGAAAGGGCGATTCTGTGAAGACAATAGTATTTGCATACTGACAATATTTTATGAATTCAAGTGAGACCTGAAGTATCTTTTTTTTAATACTGTATTTTTTAAAATAAAAATTTCAACATTAAACCTCTTCAGAAAAAATTGTATTTCATTATCTTTTTAATTGTTTTAAACAGACAATGTACCTCCAGTTCTTGGTGTAGATACCCAGTTCGTCACGTTCACTGGCCGTGCTTTCACTCATCAGCTGGACGCTATAGACCCTGATAGTACAACGGGGGTAGGGGTTGAATTCTCAGTACAAACCCAGGTCTCCGACGATCTATACCACGTCAATATCTCACGATTCGGCCATCTGTATTGGTTGTCAAACGTAGAGGGCGACTACACGGTTCCGGTGAGGTTGACTGACGAGTGCGGATCGAGTGTTGCATTTGAGATGGAGGTAATTGCTGAAAGTTTCTTTAATAGCGATCGATATGTTTTATTGTAGGAAATCAGCAGTAGTTGATACATTTCTCTTTGTGATGTAAAATATAATTTGCCTTCATCTCACTCATGTGGAATAATCATAATTGTGATTTACTTTGATTCAATGAAGACTTTCTCATCAAGTTTATTCAACAAAAAAGTTATATTAATTGTTTATGAAATGTTGACGTTTTGGGTACTGCATTCATATTGCAAAAAATATCATATATCTTAATTTATGATGATATCATATGCAAAGTCATTGTAATACATTTTTTTCTATTGGGAATGAAATAAATACATATTTGAATTTCATTATGTTATTTCACTAGGTAACAGTATTAGCTTGTCGTTGTCGAAACGGGGGAGAATGTATACTAGACTCGAGATCAGGCTTTCCGGTGAACAGTCGTCAATACTCGTGTTCATGCCCATCCCCCTATACTGGAGAGTACTGTGATATTAATATGGCGCCTGGTACAGGAAGCTGTGCGTCAAATCCCTGCATGCACGGTCAATGTCAGGACAGCATTCATGGTTTTACATGTGATTGTGAGACAGGCTATACAGGTATTTTAGAGTTTTGAAACCCTATTTTAAATTTGCCTTTTAAGACTAAGTTTTACGGGGTGATGGGGGTTCCGCCTCTTCCATTAGATGTTAGCCGCTAAAGCTCAGGGGAGCGTTTCATGAAAGGACTTGTCGAACGTTTCATTGACGAGTCCTTTTTCATCTGACAGTTGCCATAGTAACAGTGCTTCTCAGCCAATAAAAAAATTTAAAAAAGTTCAGACCTGACAACTTGTCAGACGAGTATGTTGATGAAACTCTACACGTAACGCAATTATGCACAAACGTGATTGCGAGCTAAGGGCATCGATTTGTATTTTTTTTGTCGCCAACGAAATCGTCTATATTGACTTAATATGGAATTTCCCCGCCATAAGTATCAGGGGCCGCGGAACCGGGGGGCAGGGGGGGCTTCAGTCCCACCACTTTTTTCCAAAACCGTGTACAAAAACGTAAAATGACCATATGATTGTGATTTTTAGCATGGTCAGCCCCCCCCCCCCCCCCCCCCCACTTTGAAAACCGTTCCGCGGCCCCTGAGTATGTCATTAAATATAATCCATCTTGTATTGAAATTCGCGAAGGGTTATCTTTGACGTAATAAACCCTATACTGATGCCAGAAAATGTAGGAAAAAATTATTTAGCGGCCGGGATAGGGTATGTCCATATGAGGGAGATCGAGCGTACCTTTCAATAGGGTGCTGAACCCGTTTTCGTTTCTCATGCTAATTTAGGCGAAAAGAGGTACCTATATTGAGACTTTCTTTTCTTTTTTATAATTTGTTTGTGCCTATATTGCGACTTTCATGTGAGAGAGTAGTATTTTATTGTAATTTTGTGTTTCATGTTATCTCCTTTGGTACAGGTTCAACATGTTCTATCATGAAGAATGTTTGTGATAACAGACCCTGTTTTGAAGGCGTGGAATGCACTGTTCGTGGATTGGGGTCGTTTTCATGCGGGTGTTGCCCAGAAAATTACTATGGGGATGGTATTACTTGCAAAGGTACTATTTTTCTTGACATTGTTTTCTCGGCTTCTGCATAATCTTTTAATTTCCAGCTGATATTAAAGACTGTTGGGTGAAACGTACTTTGCATCGCAAAAAAAGGGAAACTCGTTTCGAGAGATAGAAATCACGTTCGTCAAAATCATTTTCTAATTTCAAAAGTTGCGAAACTAGCATGTATCACAGGACCAAATTACTTTAAAATCAACCAATGAAACACCATTAAAACCATTCACACATTGCAAATTATGGACAGTGAAAACAAAACCTGACGGAATTGTTTTTGTGATTTATCATATGCTCACTCTTAGTTAATTTAGTGAAATAATTTAGTGAAAGAAGAATGCAAAAATCATCAAAGACGTAATGAACCGTCGGAACCGTCCCTTTCTCATGCATATTCCTTATTTTCTGACTTGATATTGGCCAATTATTTGAAGCAATTTCATTTTGATATTGAAAATTCAAACTATGCTTGCTCTTCAGGCTTGACCGAGTCATATGATAATCACATTGATTGATTGATAACGAATTTATTTCATTCCAAAATTTCAACAGAGTTACAAAGTAAAGCCAAATATAATATGACGTTATGAAATGAAATTGAAACCTTCTGAAAAGCAAAGCTTGTTATTGAAGGTTTCCTTCAATAAATGAGACATATTAATGCAAAATACAAAGTTCACACTGTACAATATTCTTGATTTATGTTTATTTTTCTTCTAGTTCTATTTTGGGTTTTTTTAACGATTTTTTTCATAAAAAATATAAATCATTTATTTTCCCCCTCTACAGCATCAAAGTGCAAAGTCCCGTGTCCTAAGAATATGATATGCGACCCCAACGTTGGATGTGTGTGTAAGGATGGCTATCATGGTCATGCGTGTTTCAGACGTAAGTTCTTTAATCAAACATTTCGTGAGGAGTCTTGTTTTTGGCCAAAATTTGTCAGAGCATAATCTTATCAGAATGTTGAAATTCATTCTTGTCACCTTTTCTATTATTGTTGGTTTTCTGACTCGTTGTTCCGTAACTTATTTGCATTAAAATCAGCAGTGTAATAAGCCAAATAATTTGAGAGGGAGGGACGCAGTATGTGTAGGCCTATATTCAAAATTTTCTGTCAAAAAAGTCGCCTGGGAGCGAACATTTTGGCCTTTATATAGTGATTTTTTTTTCAATTTTGAGATACATTAGACATATTCAAACAAAATATGTATCACATTTCACCCTTTTCTTGTTTTTCTCTTTTTGCTCTTTCTTTTCCCGAGCCCCTCTATACGCCAGTGATGATAATGGCACTACTGCTTACGAATATATCTATGAAAAAAGGAAAGCACAGAAGATTGCTTTATTTATTCTGATTTCAATTCACGAAGATGGTCGCTTGACTGGAAATATGAAAGAAAAAAGATTTTTTCATCTTTATGTCCTCTTATGTTTTGTATGTATTTTTATTATTTTCCATGATCTCTCCTTTTCTCCCTTTCTCACACCCTCTTTTCCCCTTTTTTCTTTACAGCCTTGTGTAACCCTCCTTGTCTTAATAATGGTCGATGTGTTCAGCCTAATACATGTGCTTGTCCAGTAGGATATACGGGCCAATATTGTCAGCGAGGTAAGAAAGTAGTTCTAACGTGTTAAATTAGGAATTATAGCGTTATTTGTTTTTAATATTGGCGAAATGTTAAATGAAGAAGAGTTCTCTGAGGAAGAAGGTCTACTAACAAATGTGTGTAGTGCTATTTTATTGTGAGCGTATTATATAATGTCAAACGTTCCTGTTCCTTATAATTAAAACCTGGTTTGGTCACATTTGAATCAAATCACAACACGTCAAATTCCATCTTTTTATACAAGAAAAGTAAAGGTAAACTAATGAATGGGTACAGAGACGTCGTAGGTGGTAACTGTCCCCATGATTTTTAAAGTCATGAAAGGGGGAGGAGAAAGGAAGAAAATGAAACAATAATATAAAAAGGAGATGCCTGGGCCTTGTTCTCTGCGAACACCCCTATTTTTTCACCTAAGGGAAAAAATGGCGCCACCTTTGTCTTGATCCCATATTAAACTATACCCTTGCACCGCCCCTGAATTGGTTTTGTGTGTATTAACTACACAATGTTTCTTACTGTGGCAGTGTTGTTTTGCATGCATGGTGGTGGTTACTCTCTGTTTCCTTTAGTTTCTCTTTGTTGCGTTCCTAATGATGTTAAGTCCAGTATCCCTTGAAAAGCACTATGAAATAATTGGCGTAATTGGTGAAGAAGCAGCATCTGCTAGTCTGCCTATTTTGTTTCCCACCATGCTATAATTGTGCGTCTTTCGTGAAAGTTTCTTTTTTACATTTAGGGCACGTCTGATTCCCACCTTCTCCTTTCCCATCAATGTCCATGACATTTCAAAGAATATGTTTCTATGGTAACTGTATATCCTCTCTGTTTCTTAACCAACACATTTGGCGGGCAATAATTTGTTTACCGTTGACAGGGCAATGTTCTCCTGTCTGTCAGAACAATGGTCGATGTATGTCTCACAATCGATGTCATTGCTGGCCGGGATTTACAGGAAGCAGATGTGAAATTAGTAAGTCAGTTCATGAAAAATCAATTCCGGAATGTTTCAATATTATTTTACTGATAAAAAAAAATTATCTTACATTATTATACTTGCTGCATGAGATAGTTATTAGAATATAACCCTTTTCATTATTCTGTGCTCATGAAATATTCAAACTCTCTGAATAATAGATCCATATGGGGGAGGGCATCTAATGATGAGATGCTTTCTTCTGCAATGTTGGCTGCGTCACGTGGGATCAGGGGTGACTGTTGCCCCCATGATTTTTTTCAAGTACTGGAAAACAGAGGGAAGAAAATTAAGGAAAGAAGGGGGGGGGGGGAAAGCTTGGGAAAAAAAGAGTATCGAAAGTAGAGATCTGAGATGAGTTACCCTGATACGAATTACTATGATGCCTCTATCATCCATTTGAGATAAAGAATAAAAAAGGATATTCGAGTCAGCTACCCCTTTTTAAATACCTTGGCGTCGTCCATGTTCTCTGCATTGAAATTCATTCATTTCCCCCTGTCTTGGTTAAACTAATCTTGCTGAGCGTGTTTGTCGTATTATGTAGCTTCTGGCTGAATGTTGAATACTAATGAAACCTCGCTGTTAATGCAGAGTGCTGCTATCATTGCATTTGCTTTTAATACTTTCCTGTTCATGTTGTCAGAATATTTAATTTTCAAATGAATTTTCATTTAATTCGCTTTGTCATGTTTGTAGATGTGATTAAATTTGAAGTCAATATTGAAGTCAAAAGGGCGTTTTCATGTTTCAATATAAACATTTTTTTGCGTTCAATAGTTTTGGCATTGTTTAATTTGAATTTCGTTGAAATCCCATAGGGTGTAATATACTTATTGATAATCATTTTTTAATAGCATACGTATAACAAATCTTACACTAAATTTATATATCTATCATCATGCTAATCTATACTGTCACTGTCTGGCAGTGGCGTAGCTAGGATTTTTTCCTTGGGCACGGGGGGCAGCATTTTTTTTCTGTGTGTGTGTGTGTGTGTCTGGTAATTTGAATTTATTTATCTCTTAGCTCGCCAGGTAGACATATACACATATCGAATTTTATAATCATTAATCATATTAATCCTGTTCTATTACTATAGAAAACAAACAATGATAGTTCCATCACCTTTTTCTTCTTTCACGTTCTCCCCCTTATAAATATCAATCTTTTTTACATCTTGTTTATGTCGTTCTGTGTAAGTATCTTACTCGCTGGCTTTTGATGGCACAAATTAGATTTACCGATATCAAAATGGCAGCTGCCTAGTTTTTGTCCATCGTTGCTTGTTAATACTTCCTGCTGTCAAATATTCCAATGCATACTATCAGACAATGGAAAGGAATGAGTTATATTATGCAGAAATAATTTGTTAAAAATGTTTACTTTATAATGAATAAAAAGAATGTATGTTTATTTTATCAGTGTCCTGTAATGTGAACTGTATGAATGGTGGATATTGCGTCACCCCTGATCGATGTATATGTCGAGGAGGATACACTGGACCAGCTTGCCAAACCCGTAAGTTTTTAACAAGTCTATGACCAGGGGCGGATCCAGCCTTCGCCAATAGAGGGGTAGTGGATTTTTTTCAGTCACATTTTCCCTGATCGGCCGCTCGAAGTTGATTTTTGTTTGTTTCTTTGAAGGCGTAGTCCTAATAGTCACTTCTAAGCTCTTTACTCCTATAATCTCATAAGCCTTATTTGGATGGTGCGAGTGCGAAGCGTGAGTTTTTTTTTTTCATGTATTTTGTCCAAAAATTTTAGCATTTTGTACAATATTTGTGATCCTAAACGAGATGTGTATCGCGAAGCCCAAGCAGAAATTTTTAACATACGTTTTGATCTGATAAAAAAAATCTGTTAACGGCTGCTTGCAGTAAGCCATGAAGACGTTACATATTTCAACAATCAAATTATGCGAAGCGCGAGCCGAAAATTTTCACCTGAAGAATGGAAATTCTAAACAATTTTTGTAATCGTGAAAGGATATGTATATAACTAAACAATTGATGTGAGCGCGAATCGCGAGTGGAAAAATTCGAGATTTACACCTAAAAATGGGACACTCTTGTCATGTTTTTTAAATCATGAAAAGGGTGAGTAATTGAAAATCTTCCTACATCAATAATGCGAGCGCAAAGCGCGAGCAAATTTTTTTTGATATCTTGATCTGAAAATGGATATAGAGAACAAGCTGAGTCTCTGAATATACATGCGCACGCATGTTTAAGATTTCGACCTAGAATTTAAAGCACTTTTGGAATTATGAATAAGATACATGACTTAATATATTTTTAACAATCAATGCGAGCGCAAATCGCGAGCCATAATATTTGATATAAACTGTAATGAAATGGGGATTTTAAGTAGTTTGTAATATAATTAATATTGAGATATACATATCTCACCAATCGAAATCGTCTCAACCTGATGCAAAAAAAGTGATCACAAAGAATAATTCCAGTGAATCATGGGAGATCAATTATATATTATACTGTATATGATAAAGACTTATTTCAGAAAATAAAGAACGAAATAACAACGTGCTTTAAGCATAACACTGATATAAGGTATATACAAGGGCAGAAACAAAGGTCCAAATTGAATGTACAATTTATCATTATTAAAAAATGTTTCATATTTTGAAATATTGTACCAATGTCTCTATCTTTCTAGCTGTATGTTCACCAATGTGTCGTAACGGAGGAAGATGTGTAAGCCCGGGTCTATGTGTGTGTCCACGAGGTTTTCAGGGGCAATATTGCCAAAGAGGTAATATGATGTTTCATTTTTATGATTTTTTTTAAATCTCCCCACACATTAGCTCACCAGTTGTTGTTAAATAAGTCTCTAATGAAATTTTAATCATAATGTTATTAAAAGTCTTTAATTAGTTGTAAAACACTGTCTTCTTCAAATGTCACATTCTCAGAATTATGATATCTTTTTTCAAATTCTATTTGTTTGTACACCAAAATCTTATTCAAGCTATAGAACATTTCGTTTGTATACATGTAGTTTAACTATGGGAAATGATTAGTCATAAGAATAATACAAGGAATAATAAGCCTAAAATAACGGGAGAATCTACGGAAATGAAAACATTAACGATCATTCCAATATTCTGACTTTCCAAAATATGTGCAACTCTTTTGATTTTGATGTTCTTTTTTATTTTATGACACTTTTCATATACAGCAATGTGTTCTCTACCTTGTCGTAACGGTGGTGTATGTGTGAGGAAAGATATGTGCTCCTGTCCAAGAGGATATACAGGGAGAATGTGCGAAAGAGGTGGGTACTGCATTAGTTCTTGTTTTGTCAAAATGAAGTGACTT
Organism: Lytechinus pictus; assembly: GCF_037042905.1. Lineage (NCBI taxonomy): Eukaryota > Metazoa > Echinodermata > Echinoidea > Temnopleuroida > Toxopneustidae > Lytechinus > Lytechinus pictus. Next base: position 25,654,574 of record NC_087245.1, on the reverse strand, counting down.
TAACAAACTTTTTGAGAATTTAGATATTTGAGGCGCGATTCCAATGCTTACCCCGTGCTGTCAGGATGAAGAAGGGGTGCAATTTTAACACTTGCCACGGACAGCCAGATTCATATTTACTGCATGATGGCAAAATAACCAAAGTATAGTTGGTTTTGTGCGATGGCAAAATCTGCTATTATGCAGGATCAAGATTTGATCTGATTATTGGCCTTCTATCCACGTACTCGCTCGTAGGTTAAAAATATAATTAATGACAATCACTTATTTCTTTTGAATTTAAATGATTTTGATTCAATTTTATTGTACTTAGCTATTTGTGAGCCACGATGTCAAAATGGCGGCCGATGTGTATCGCCTGGTTGGTGTTCATGTCCTTCTGGATACAGAGGAAGAAAATGTCATAAAGGTAATTTCTCAAATACTCAGATAAAAACAGTGGATCTTGAACGAACAAAATAACAAAATCATTCTTGTTAGAATGTGACGATATATTCTATGTCAGATTGTCAGTAACTTTCACCTTGATTGCTGGCAGTAGTGACCATATCAACAATTTCTAAAATATTGTTTGGATAGGAGATAAAACTTTTAAAAGTGACACTTTTCATAGCATTTTTCCAGAACATTAAGAAGATGAAAAGACCAACATTTACGTCATGACTTCATGTGGTCAGTAATTAACTTGAGAATTCGATACATTGTGCTGTATGTAGACATTCATATAAAAATAAAACTTTTTTCTGTGTCTTGTATCTTAAATGACTCCAAGTAAGTCATTTTTTGGTGATTATGATGTCATGTTGCCGCGCGACAAGCGGAAACTAAAACGTTCTATTAAATCTTAGGAGACTGAAGACGTTCAGCTGAGCTTTTCCCCTTCAGATGTAAAACATAATGTAAAACAAGTTTAGATTCATCCCTGATATATAATTGCCATTTTTAAACCTATTCCGCTTTAATGAAGAACAGTTGTGAAATCTGCAAAAATCGAAGCATTCAATAATAAAACAATGCTCTATAGTAAAACACAAAATAGATAGCCTTTGTAGCACCCGTGTTTTGTATAGGGTTTTTAGTGAAAATAAGAGATGTATGAAATGCAATAAGTTGCTTATTTTGTATCAGATTGTTTTTATTAAATTTTCATAATTATGCTTTGCTTGGTCTTTGTTCATTTATTCAAAGAATATATTAATTCATATCAATATCTAATGGGATGGACTTGACCCTTAAAATCGTTTTATAACTTAACAAATAGCTATATGAAACACTCCTTGTATGATAAACAATTTCATAATACAAGTATGTAGATCTAATACATTTGTGTATTAATATTATTATTGCATTAATTTTTATATGCCAATTTCGCTATGTTTTCAGCTATTTGTCCGTCTGGGTGTCGGAATGGAGGAGAGTGTGTGGAACCTAATGTATGTATGTGTAAAGCTGGCTATGGGGGATCTAGTTGTGAAACCCGTAAGTATGAAAATATCTTCCTCTTCTTTTCCTATTGATAATTATGTGCAAGTAGTCCTATTCAGTAAAGCTAGACGTATTTCACTGTAGTTTAATATTGTAGCAATAGTTTATGTTAAAATGGTCAGATTCTTTTAATGTCACAACTTTATTTTCATCCGATTTTGTATAATATTTTCAGTACATTATTATGCTTGTTTGATTTTTATAACTTTGAAATTTCATATCTTCCAAATCTAAATATGACAATATGGCTGAAGCATACATTTTAATGGGCGCAGTCAGGAATCCGTTTATTTCTATCGGCGTTATCTCTTAATCTTTTTTTTTGGTTTCATTATAGCTTTCTGCAATAAGCCGTGTATGTATGGAGGCAAATGCATCAAACCAGATACGTGTTTATGTAGGAGGGGATACAGAGGAAAACAGTGTGAAAACAACAGGTTAGCGCATAGAAGGTGAGTATTCTCTCTTCTCAACAAGACTAGAATAGAGTATTGCATCCATTCTCATTACCAGGTCCCTCGGAGAGGATCTTAAACCTTGGGTCTTCTGCTTGCCTTCTTAGCAATCAGGTAAAACAATCACCACCCTCGCCAGCATCTCAAAAGAATTTGCCAAATTCAATTCATCAACTTTCTTAGTCAGTAGCCTCTAAATGCAAAGGAGCTAATCTGGTCCCTAATCTCACTCCTCTCAGAGTGAGATCAGGGACAAGTCCTGATGGAATGAGATTTTAATCTATCAGGAGTGAATTTTTACCTTTTTGGAGTGAAAGTATGCATTTCTTTTACACTTCCACTCCAAAAAAGGGTGAAAATTCACTCTTGAAATATCGAATCTCATACACTTTTACTCAAAAAAGGTACAAATCTCTCTTGAAAGATTGAACTCTCATTCCATAAGGACTGGTCCCTCATATCTCATCTTCGAGGAGTGTGACTAGGGGCAGATTAGCTCCTTTGCATGTAGAGTATCTGTGATGGGGTGGGCAAGGGGAAGTGCCCCTGGTGGCGCTCTGTGGAAGCACACACATGGGAAGTTCTAAAATTGACCGCTTTATATGCATGTAAAATGATCGGGGTCCTGAGTTTGCAGTACCTGTTAAAAGTAAACATTAATTTGCAAGAAATGTAACATTTGAGGGGTGCAATTTGAAGAGGTGGAGAAAACGCATAAGAGAAATGGGAAATAAAGCAAAATCAGGATCTTTTGTAATACACACGGGAAAGTTATCAGTAATGAAGCTTTTGATGTAGTCTTTTTTTTTTATGGGAAGAATGCTTAGGAAATTGAGCGGTTATTAGTTAGAATCAAATTTCCACACGGTCTTGTTTACTTCGCTCCCGAAGAGGTGGGGTCACACCTATAATATTTGCCACGGCAGTCATAATGCGTATAGATACGCCACTGCTCATAATCAAATGACATTCTTTTGAGTGCATGAACAGTGCCGCTGTTTGTAAGAGCCAAAAAAAAACATTACTGTTCCCCTCAGTTTCGTTTAGTAATCATGTTTTATTTCAAGTCTATGAAAATTCGTTTATGGCATTATTTTTTCAATATTAAATTTTAATTATACATCGTTAATCAGCCTGCAATGTATTTATTCAGTTACTTTTTATGTGGTTGATAGCTGCACATCAAGTTAAACAAACTAAATAGGAGATTGCGTTTTGTAATTTCATGATAAATGTTCAATTCATAAAACTGAATACTTCACACACATACTCTCTTGACCATAATTTCATATAGCTCGTAATTTACAAAGCGTTTACCCTTATTTCATTTATTTTCAGATATAGGAGAGACGAAGAAGACGTGTTATAATTATCATGGAATATATCAAGATATTATGCAGCCAAAGTCATTCATATTCTGCAATGTTTTAACTTGAATGGTTAACTAATTCACATACATAATATATTTATATTTCATGGTTCTTTTCTAATCCAGCTAATATTTGTATATGAGGGAGCAACGGGTGTATTTATATGCACATGAAGGTAATGACGTTCGCATTGATTACACATGTACATGTCCAGTATTTTGTTGCGTGAATGCACACACGGCTCACAACATTTGCTGTTGAAAAAATAGCGCAAAATTTGAAAATTTTCTTACATTGATTTTCCCGAGCTGTATCTTAGCTCGAAAAAAAGGGGGAAAAAATCCTTTTCCAAGGATAAGTTTAGCGACTTTCTGTTGCAATATTAAAGGTTTAATTAATTATAAATTCCAGAACTTGAATGATGAACAGTGTATTATTAGGGTTGAGATTGCACTGTCGCTGGACAATTTTTTAAATCTTCACCCATGACACTGGCTGTATTACACAAAATCTGAAAAACACTCAAAATAAATACTGTAGTATGTTTTATCTTTATGATTATGATTATTATCATTGTTATTGTTATTATTAATAATATTATTACTATTATCATTATTATCATTATTTGTAACCTGTTTTTCAATACAGTCTTCCATTAAATGGTCAGTGGGTATAGTAATTTCCCTTTTTGCAATTGATTTAGTCTATAGGAGACTACATCTCCGTGAGTTGGTGCTTTATCGTTATGTTTACGTTTGTAAATAAAATCAGTATTGCCGATATCCGATTTCCAGTACTAAATGTCTTCTACTTTTTTTGTTTTACTTTTTATTCGAACATTTTTAAAGCAATGTCGGTTTCGTTATTTTGTTTTCAAATTGACAGTACATTGTCAGTTGAGAAGAATGTCGATCAATTATAAAAGTGCTTATAGTTCATAGGAGATCATAGTCGTATGGTAGTTGTTTCTTTCAAGCTCAAACAAAATATGCTGCGATTACAGGATGGTTTTAAAACAAAATATATTTGTCGATTATTTTTATTTCATTTTTATCTTGTGACAGAGCTGTATTCAATATTTTATTATGACGTATTAGCATATTTCCATGTATTATAATAAGTAAATCTATTTTGTAGGGTTTTTGTGGATTTGACCCTTAATGAGAGAAATAAGAGACTAAAACTTGAGATGATCGACTGTAATTGAAATTCAAATTCCAGAATAGTTTAGAGTTATTACAAAGTTCAAATTTCCATGGATATGAGTTGCCATGTTTATGAGAGAGTTCAGGTCAAAAGTACCACTAAACATTGATTGTCTTCCATTTTTACATCCACATCTTATTTTCACCTTGTGCCCAATTGTTGCGATCGATATTTTAAAATTCAAGTGTGTGTCGTATTTATATTGCAAACATGTTTTTAAAAGACCATTGGCATTGTACACATTTTATATTTATCATCGTCAATTATACTTTTTTTTTCCTCATTCCTCTATTTTACGGTAAATATAGCATGCTCATGTAACGTTGATAAGATTATTCTAGCTCGAAACGACTTTTGGTGTCTTTCGTACATTGTACGTTGTCTATTTATATTGTTCATATTCTAAGTTGTCTTAGAATTTATCATGCCAAAATGAGTATTAAATGTAAACATATAATAAGTGAATTTTATTGGTATTTATTACAGCCTCTATTTTTAAACTCCTCAAAAAAGTTATGCGAGTCTGTTTTGAAGGATGATATTTTTGTTACCATGGTTACTGAACTGTGAAAAACTGGTGTCATTAAAAAAAAATGTTTTACTATAACGTGTCACATGTTGTATATGATTATCATTGTGTAATGTACAGTTTCCCTGGCTGTAATAGGACAAAGTCAGAAGTGACGTGACGCAAAGTGCATCATTTTCTAACAAATTCAGAGTGTGCATTGCGTATGAATATGCAATGTGTTTATAATTTTGCCAGGTGACAGGAATGGTTTGCAATGGTGTAATGGTGCTTTCTTTAAAAAAAAATCATATGAATGAAATGTGTTTTAATAGTGTTCAGGGTCGTTCGTAAAGATTAAAGGCATGGATCATGCTTGTGTAATCTCTACACTTGGTCCTTTTTCAAAGATGAATAATTTATCGGTCACTAATATTAATGTTTGTGTTTGTAAGTAGTCATTTATAGCAATGAATTCAACACATTCAGTCTTTTATGCAAATGAGAATGCACCATCCTAGAAACAATTAGGAATTCACTGTTGTAATGAAAGCAACACATGTGGCAATTTCTCATTTTTTACACTGCTACATATTCATAATCACTGTGTATTCCATGATTGTATTCGCATAACATGTGGCACGTCATTGTAAAGAAGAATAATCATGCTTTCAAATGATACCATACGGATACAAGATGATGGAGCAATTTGACATTGATTACCCCTCAAACTTGAGTTGCAGAACTTTTTTGAGGGGTTTAGATAGAGTTAATAGTAAAAAGCATCTAATGTCTTTCATTCTTTTACGTCTTGGCAATTCCATGACATAGTAGACTTTTCTAAGTTTGAGTCCCATTTGGTATTGATCCATAATTCAAAATTTGGAGCAGTAGGGCGGTACTTAATTAATCCTCTCGGTTAATATTTCATTTACAGCATCATTTATTTGAACATGGATCTAATGCATGTATTGCCATTTTCCGATCATATTTTTGTGTCATGATATTTTAAATGTATTTTTGCATTGTGAATTTGACAAGTGTAATTTGCTACATCAATAAATATATTTGATATTATCAATGAAATCCGTTCGAGTCCTCTTTGTTCTCTTTGATTAGTATACTATTTTGGTGCCAAAGGCAAATTATTCCAAAAGATTACATTTCTATGCCGAGCTAAACTTCCTCCAATTTTAATATTACATATATCGATTTACCACGGGTTTGTCCCTTTCTAACGAGAGTGAATGTTTTACGATTGACTGACTGCGGTAAGTTAAAGTAAAACACTGGAATGTTTTCTCTACCGGGGCCCTGGGGACAAATTATCACGGGTTTTCAAGCCAGTTTAACCTTTTTTTTATTTTCCCACAAGACGGTTGCTACGGTAACATAATGAAGTTGAAATAATATTGCTGTTACAAGACTGTGTGGAAAAACAGGTACTTGTGCCGAATGGTTAAAGAGATTGGTGTACTTGAGATAATAATGAAGATAGAGAAGGGAAGGGTTCTGCTCCATCGTATGATACAGACCCTGAAAGTCAGACAAAAGAAGATGATAAATGTTATGAAAGGATAAGGTGATCATTCAATGTTGATTGGACCTCGAAGAAGTCAAGGAGTGCCCAGGCGGCCCAACAGGGTTCATGACAAGGGTGACCCCCCCAAAAAAAAAAAAAAATCAAATTTTTCAAGTAGTGAAAAAAAAAAAACCTTGGTGAAAAAAAGAACAAAACAAAGATATTGAAAGCAGAGAGGTCTTGGTCGTGTAAATGTATTATCCATGTTATCCAATTGAAAAAAAAATTCACCTTTAGGTTGTATCCCTACCCCCCCCCCCCCCCCCCGCCGCCTCCAGCCCTTATGTAACCAATGTACCCTTGCGTCGCCCTATTGCAGATATAATAATTGCAACGTTGATTTTATTTGAATTTAGATTGCTACATCATTGCTTTGGTTTTTGGAAAAACACCTGTGGATGGATGTCACATCCCACACAAAATATTGAAATATTAACAGTAAGAGAAATATACAAAACAGAAAATCATATTTAAAGTAGTCTAAGTAGTGCACATCAAATTCACACAAAAGCTTTTTTTTATTCAAATGAATTTACTCTGTTTTCTGAGTCCTAATGGTTCGCCCTATAGAGACATTTATAATAAAATCTCTCGTATTACTCGATCATTGTCATATTTTTCATTACTCAGTACAGTTTAAAATCCTGTCACACAGCGTAGCATGTGCCGTCTCTCTCATATCAAACATAGCATGTCACTGTGATTAAATACTATGCCTCAAGAAGATGTATGATGTGATGAATATCTCATTTACCATACCTTCAAGGCAATGAGACGTCATGCCATGTAATTTGAGAAAACTCGAAGCTGCGAGATTAAAGGGACTGAAAAGGAACTTCACGTTGAACTGGAAAGTTTCTGGGAATGTCCAACTCTAATTCAGGCGAGCATTCGCCTACAGGTAATGTAGGAATATAAAATGCATTTTATTTTTCCGGTCCGCACGCAAGGCATGTTTACAAGGTTTGTGTCGCCCAGCTCGTTCTCTTCGCTATTCTCGCTAAAAAAAGGCCATGAAAATGGCGTTGCAGCGTGCACGAGTCGGTTAATAATTGTCAGACTCAATTTAAATTGTTCTCAAATGATCAGTAATAAAAGTTCATTTATGCAAATTCTTATTGGTAATCTATGCATATATCAAAAACAAAGTCGGTCCCAAAGCAAAGCCCTGTGGTTCTTTATTGCTGGCCGGGGGCAAAGAGACTAGTTAGTAGTTCCATTCTGAGCATGAGCAGAAGAAGGTAATTTGAACTCAGATGGCATGGTGGCTTAGTGTTCATTGGGATTAGCAGTAACTTTAATGTCTTGATACATTCTTTTGAATTGTGCTTTTCTGGAAATCAACAATACTTCCATTAAGCAATATGTATTTAACAGATGGTCAAGTATATTGTCATTGCAATAAGCCATTGCATTCAAGGTAGAAACGCAACAAATACATTCATAAGTGTTCGTTGATGTGTTATTCTGGTTACTTTGTTCTGCATCCTGCTATGTCAGGCATGCTTACGTTATATATCTTGCATTGAAATTCACCGATCCTAGTAAAAGAAAGGAAAGGTCAACACACTTGCCCATGAGGGAACTCCGAACTGGTCTATTGCACTCAGTGTCCGTAGTTGCACAGATAATTCCTGAACCAGGCAAGTGGCAAACCAACTATACCATAAGTCTGCATAATAAAAGAAGTTTAAAATCTTCCCATTCGATAAAATAAAAGTTTAATCAAACTGGCCATTCCTATCCAACTGAATATTTCATCTTACAAACGCCAAATTATCAATTACCTCGAAATCCACACGAATTCATTGTACAGGCATTTAGAATAATATGTCTCATTAACCATATAGGCCTAGCCTTATTCCATTAAATCTTATTCATCCGATACTCCAAATTAGCACGTTTCTCACGTCAAATATTTATTCAGATATTAATTGCAATTCATTACTCTTCTTTTACTCAGCTGCTATATATTGCATCGATCCATACCTGCATTGCACCTCCTTGATCAGTATTGAATAAAACATGTCACGAATTACTTTAATGAGGCCGCCATCGAATTCAAGCTTATAAGGCGGTCACCTATACTAACTTACATCCATGTTTTGTGCTCTAAAAGAAAACTGACTCACACGTACGCGCGTGAGTGTGTGTGTGTATGTGTGGGGTGAGGGCGGGTGCGTGTATGAAGGTGCAGTGGCCGAGTTGTTTAAGGCTCCTGACGAAACCACTGATCTCCAGTGGGGTTCGATACCCGGCCACCGCTCCGAAGACCTTTTACTGATCAGTACAGCTCTTTTATCCAACATTCAAATAAATTGAAATGTTATATTAGCATTCTTTGTTATATGTATGCGTTTGTGAAAAAAAAGTATTTATCTGTCAGGGTGTTTTTTTTTTTAAACAGAATCGTGAAAATATATATGTAATTTAGCGAATTCCATCCAATTTTTTCTTGAATGCCTCGGGTTTCTTCATCGGTATAGTACACGCTGCATCGTCATGACCGTCGAACTGCAGTTCGATGGAATAACGAACTTTCACACAAATACGTGGTCCGATTACTCGGTCGGTTAAGATTTCATGTTTACCGAAACATGTCATTATGCAGCAAGGAACGGTGTTGAGTAGAAATGGGAGACTGGGTGAACGCCTGGGAAAGAACAAACAGGAATGAAAGATTTGTCTTTCGTATAGGATGTGTATGTAGTATCAAGTGTCTCTGTATAATGAACCGTGCTCCCAGCCGCTATAAAAGGTTGGAATACCTTTCCAGCATAGAATTCACAAAATATATTCATTGTTTTTCCTATTTACTGGGTAAGATAATATGAAAATTAATATTCTTTTGTGAAAAATTCAAGATGTCTAGGAAGATTGTCAATTTACGATCTGAGAATGGTCAATGGGAACACTGAAATTCATTAACTAGACGCTTTTGGTAATAGAATAAAACTCTATAGTGTACTCCAGTGGTGCACAGTACAGGGACCCAGTATTTCCCATTAAACTATTTTGGCTTATAAACACGTACACTGAAATCTCAATGCACGTTCATAGATTCCATTGAAACTATGAATTACTACAATGATTGCAGAATGCACAGAATCTGAAAGAATAGTCCAGGATAGAAGAGGCATAACCTTGTTTTTTTTATATATACAATATTTTTTGATGGTTTCTTGTCAATTCGAGGGTGCTGATTACGAATCTGAATGATGCCACTCGTGTAACCTTGAGCATTTTCCGCAAATTGGCAAAATCCAATATGGCCGCCAAAATATGCAAATTACCCATGAAAATCATAAAATTGTCCGCACATTGGCTGTGAAATGCATGAAATTGTAAGGCAGGAGTGAAATACTCTCTGAAAAAAATAACTTTTAACAAAATATTTATTTTCCTGATATTCAAAATGGCCGCCATAGGCCATTATATACCCTATTATGTATACAATATGAATAGGAAAAACTAATTTTCATAAAAATGAGCACTAAACTGCAAAAAAATCAATGTATGAACGAAGTAATATATGCAAATCATCATTACTAACGAGATATATCATTTATAATGTCATATATGGGTACATTGCTGTATTTTGATATCTCAAATAGCCGCCATTGGCCCAAACACTATTGCGTACAATGGCAATGGGTGCCAAAAAATTCACAATAGTGATCACTAAAATGCTTATTATGAAGATTAAACAGGTGGAATACTGACTATAAACATAATTATTAACGAAATGTATTATTAATATGCCATGTATGTGATGAATGTTGTATTTTGATATTCAAAATGGCTGCCAAAGGCCCTAAAAGTATTATGCACAATGAGAAATGGGAGAAAAGAAATCACAAGAGTGAGTGCTAATATATATATATATGTAAATATAAATTAATTGGATACTGTCTAAAAACGTATTTTCCTAACGAAATATATCACTCAGGTTTCATGTTTGTGTTAAATACTGTATTTCGACTTTCAAAATGGCCGACATCGACATTAACTGTATTATGTACAATGCAAAGTGGGAAACCAATATTCACAGGGGTGAGCACCATAAATGCACGTAATAGTGATCTATTAGTAAAATATTGTCTGAAAGCATAATTTCCATTAAGATATAATTTATCCTGCCATTTAGGTGATAAATACGGTTATTTTCAAGTCAAAATGGCCGCTACAGTCCCTTACGGTATTATGCACAATATGAATGGGAACAAATCATTTCAACAGAATTTGGCTTTGCTTGGTCAAATGGTGATGTATAAGTGGAATGTTGTCTGAAAACATGATCATATCACATGTAATTTAGGTGATAAATACTGTATTTCAACATTCAAAATGGCTGCCATATGCCCTTTTTGTGAACATTATTTGTCTCCACCCAAATTGTATATTATACGATAAGTGCCTATGGTGGCCATTTTCAATTTAAAAATGCAGCATTTATCACCTTAATTACACAACATTATGATATATCTCGTTAGAAACCATAGTTATAGACAATAATTCACCCTTACATCACAATGATATGCAATATTTAGAGTCAAGCAAAGCCAAATTCTGTCAAATTTATATGTCCCATGTTACAATGTACACAATACTTTTAGGCCTATGGCAGCCATTTTTTATTTCAAAGTAAAGCATTTATTACCTCCACCATGTCCACGACCAGTATGTGATGTGTCTAGTTAGAAATAATGTTTAAGACACTATCTTTACTCGTACATCACAGTTATATGCATTTTATGACACTCACTCTTGTGAAAATTAGTTTTCCTGTTCGCATGTTACACACTTTAGTTAGGGCTTGTAGAGGTTATTTTGAATGTCAAAATACAGTATTTATCACCTATATGGAAGAAGAAATGCGATGATTAAAAAAAAATGTTTTCAAATAACGTTTTACTCTTACAACAGGATTATATGGATGTCATAGTCAAGCAAATCCAAATTCTTACAAAATTATATGTCCCAATTTACATTGTAGATAATACTGTTAGGGCCTATAGGGGCCATTTTGAATTTCATAATACAGTATTTATCTCATGCATGACAAAATAAATGATATGTCTTGCAATAAAACATGTTATCGGACAATATTTTACTCGTAGATCACAATTACATGCATTTTATCTTTCTTACTCGTGTGAAAATTAGTTTCTCCATTCGCATTGTACATGATGAATATAGGGACTATGGCGGCCATTTTGAATTTCAAAATACAGCATTTATCACATAAATGGCATATTTACAATTATGTTTTAGTCAGTATTCCACTCATTTATCTTAATAATATGCATTTTAATGCTCAATCTTGTCATTGTTTTTTTGCCCCGGCCATTGCCATTGTACGCAATACTATTTGGGCCAGTGGCGGCTATTTTAGATATCAAAATACAGCAATGTTCCCATATATGACATTATAAATGATATATCTCGTTAGTAATGATGATTTGCATATATTACTCCGTTCATACATCGCGATTTTTTGCAGTTTAGTGCTCATTTTTGTGAAAATTAGTTTTCCCTATTCATATTGTACATAATACGGTATACAATGGCCTATGGCGGCCATTTTGAATATCAGGAAAATAAATATTTTGCTAAAAGTTATTTTTTCAGAGAGTATTTCACTCCTGCCACACAATTTCATGCATTTCACAGCCAATGTGCGGACAATTTTATGATTTTCCATGGGCAATTTGCCTATTTTGGCGGCCATATTGGATTTTGCCAATTTGCGGAAAATGCTCAAGTTTACACGAGTGGCATTATCCAGATTCGTAATCAGCACCCTCGAATTGACAAGAAACCATCAAAAAATATTGTATATATAAAAAAACAAGGTTTGGTCAATTTTCTATGGGGCCTATCCTGGACTAATACGGTGAATAACCCTGGATCACTGCTGCATTTATCTGTGTATTTGTTATTATTGTGTAAGAACACCCCTGCTTAATAACAAAAGTGAATATTAATTCAGATCGGGAGCAAGATCCTTGGGTACCAACCGTAGGTAATAAAGTTCGATCGAACTATCAATATTGATCCTGTTGTTGTGTTGTTCTTGTTCTTTACCACATGTGCTCCCTCCAATTTGATTTAATTATATTTTTAATGGAATAGACTTTTCATCTTGTCACCAGGCAAAAGAGCCCATTTTAACAAAGACACCCCCCCCCCTCCGCTACTTTATAATACATATTAGACGGAAGTATTTAAATACTATCTGAACATGTTATATTTTTCATTTGCTTTCATGTTTAAGGTTTAAAATCAGGTTTATAAAAGTTCAGGTTAATTTGTTTCCCTTAACCCCATTTTTGCCATCGCTCCTGAGTTATCTTCATTTTAGATTATTTTTGTTATGTTATTTTTTTCTCCCCAGCGAAGGGGTAAACAGCGAACCCATGAATCCCCCGAGTCACAATCCTGGAAGTAGACTATCTGTAATCGTCAAGAGAAGTCATTTGACGATAATTGCGATTTGCAATTGATATCATTGCCAGTAGCATCCAGATACTTCTTTATATTAGGGTTCACTGCCATTAAGGAATATATTTGCTTCTATTTCTCTATCTCTCTCTCCCTCTCTCTCTCTTTCCCTTCCCCCCCTCTCTCTCTCCCCCCCCCCCCCCCCCCCCCCTCTGTCTGTCTCTTTCTTTTTCCCTCTCTCGTTCCATTTCTTGATTAAATGGGACAATCATTGGTTTGTAATCGATATTCTATCCTTTCCAATATCCAGGGAAATAAACATTTTGATCCAGCACAGTTCTTCACCCTCCTAAGCATGCTACTTCAAATATTGCACGTTTAACTGTATTTCTTTTCGAAGGAGTAAAAGTATATGGGAAAATGACAGTCATTTGTTAGATCAAAACGAAGAAGTAAAGGGAGAAAATGAAAAGAGAGAGAGACAAATCCTAAATTAAAAAAATACAAAACATAAGGGGGTGCTCCCCCCCCCCCTTAATAAAAAGAAATAACGTCCAAGAAACAAAAGAGAGAAGGGTGAAATATGATATTTCTTTATGTTATGTTCAAATTTGGATTTTTGTCATAAAAAATGTTGAAATTTTTACTCACTCGATTTGCCTTCTCGCAACGTTTATAGATTCTGCCCGATGCGCCATATTTGTCCCCCTCAATTTTTTTTTTGCTTCTACTTTTAAATAGTTTCTTATATTTTGTATTATGATTATGTACACTGTAAAAATATTGGGTAAAATTATAACCAGCACGATGGTAATTATGTGTCCAACCAATTTTTGACAGTATTTTACCCAATGCGGGAAGCATATTAACCAGTAAGGTTAAAAAATAAGCAGCAATTACTTAAGAATGGGCAACATTTTCATCACACTGAATGAATAAAAATTACCCTCATGGATCATTTTTACCCAATAATCTTTTAGAGTGTACTTTTTAAATTTGAGAATGAAAATATAAATGAAAATTGAATTTGAGTGAATTGCTTTAAGCGAGAATGGTTGCTTGGACAATTTTTTTTTCAACAAAGAACGATCTGAAGCCCGTTTCATAAAACTTGTTATAATGACAAATTGCAATATTAGGTCAAAGCTACGAAAATCATTAAATTTGATTAGCTGATTGTAAACTTGTGTACGAAATCTTTTATTTTTCTAATAATATAAAGAAAAATATTCTTTAAGAAAAGGACCCACGTTGTCCTACCAAAATGACATAGGTAGATAAATCTATATCACTGCTCATATATGACGAACAAACCGGCGAAATTAAGTTGCAAAATTAATGAACAATAGTGACAGAAACAAAGCAATAGACTTTTCAATCGTTCGAATCACTGGTTTGAGTTATGTCTGTAGATTATTATTTGTGTTGCAATGAATTTCACATGAAAATCATGTGCATATGTGCAAAATCATTTTTTTTTGGAACACGATGTAGTAGTACCGGTGAAAGAAGTAACATTGACACCAGTATGTAAAGATTAGCTCTAACTATAATCCCAATTATGATGCTCATTATTAGTATTATAATTGTTATTATGATTATTGTAATCTTTATCATCATGATTCCCATCACACACTATACATATATATATATCTATTTTGTTATGATTAATACTGAGAAAAAAAAATCATAATTTAGATATGAATATCAGATGCTTTAATCTTGAAATATAATACAACAAAAACCACCTTCGGGAAGGTAAAGTATGCTTTTATTATTCCATTTGTTATATAAACTTCCGTTATCTTCATCTACGAAGTTGGACATCTCGTGGACACGCAACATCTTCTCTCAATCTCAATGATGATCTACCTTGTGATAATGGAAATGTCATTCGAAATCAGATGATTTGCAATCTCACTCATGGAAAAAAAAAATCGTTGGAGGTCAGTTCAGCAAACATAATTACTTTTAGTGTAAAAACATATTTCTGCAAATTTCATCAACTCTTTTGAGAAGTCAGCGCGATTTGCAGCGATAAAAAAAAACAACCTGATATGAGTAGTCGCCGTATTTGGGGAGGGACCCTATTATCAATTTACTTTGACAAACATCCAGGGGCAGATCCAGGATTTTCCAAAAGGGGGGGCACATTTTTCCGAGGAAAATTTTGACAAACCAAAAAAAAATGTTTTCAACCAAAAATTAAAAGGAAAATGTCTTTACTTTCAAAGGGGGTGGGCACACTTTTGTTTCAACGGCATTTTTACATTACAAATTTTAATTTTGCTTCTCTTTTTTTGTGTGCATGAGTGACAAGAGTGACAAGGTTTTTTTTTGTCTCGCCTGCACAGCAGAGCGAGACTATAGGCGCCGCTTTTCGGACGGCAGCGGCGGCGGTTGTGCCGTCAACATTAAATCTTAACCTAAGGTTAAGTTTTTGAAATGACGTCATAACTTAGAAAGAATATAGTTCATGAAACTTGGACATAGGGGTAATCAAATATTACTCAACATCCTGCCTTGGTTTCAGGTCACATGACAATGTCAAAAGTCATTTAGGGTCAACGAACTATGGGAATGTTTGGGGGTAATTGTTGATTTTCCATCGTAACTTTGAATTTTTATGGAGCTAGTTCATAAAACTTGGACATAAGAGTATTCAAGTATCACTAAACATCCTGTGCGAGGTTCAGGTCACATGACTAAGTTAAAAGGTAATTTAAGGTCGATGAACTTTGGCCACATTGTGGGTAATAGTTGAATTGCCATCATAACTTTGAAAGTTTTTGGATAGAGTTAATGAAATGTGGACATAGGGGTAATCCAGTATCATTGCTCATCTTTCCATAAGTCGTAGGTCACTTGATCAAGGTCAATTGTCATTTAGGGCCAATGAACGTATATATTATGAACGGTGTATTTCGTGGATATTTAATTAATAGTAATATTTCAAAGTCAGCACTGCTGCTACATTGAATCACGAAATGCAGGCGAGACTGCCAGAGGCACTCCACTTGTTTCTTCTTATTTTTCTCATAATTAGATAATGACTGAATGCTATAAAGGAAAAGAGTCTTGTTGTGTAATTGTTCATTTGCCTATTCTCTCGTTTTCAGAGAGTTTTGCAGAGATAGAGAGTTGTGGTTGTTGTGGGCGCGAGGGGGCTGGAGGGGAAAGATACAGTTTGTGCTGAGATGTGTGGATGCGTTTTTTTTTTCTTATTCTTATTTTCCTCTATTTCATTTAATTTTTTTAAATCTTTTTTTAAGTGAAAGAGAACAAGGAAAGACCAATTATGATCATCTTTATGTATATATAAATCTATCGTTCTTTGAATTCACGGGTATACGTCGACCGTCTCACTATGGTGTGCGAGGGAAGGCCTTGGAGTGGTTCAGGAGTTACTTATTCAACAGACAACAATACGTGTTTGTTAAAGATCATAACTCCAATTTAAAATATGTTAACTGTGGAGTCCCTCAGGGTAGCTTATTAGGCCCACTTCTTTTCACAATTTATATAAATGATTTCTGTAGATCATCCAAAATATTGTCCCTTATCTTGTTTGCAGATGATTCGACCTTATTTTTTTCTCATCAGAATCCACAAACTTTAGTTGATGTTATCAATTCTGAACTTATTAATGTTACTGAATGGATAAGAGCCAATCGATTATCTTTGAACCTTAACAAAACAAAATACATGTTATTTAGTAATTCCATAGACAAGTTACCGATGAACATTATGTTTGATAATACCTTATTACAAATGGTACCTTACACCAAATTTCTTGGTATAACAGTTGACAGTAAACTTTCTTGGAAAAATCATATTGAAAATATATCCAAAATAATTTCACGAAATATAGGTATTATTAATAGGCTAAAATTTTGCATTCCCTCCACATCACTAATCATGCTCTACTCATCCTTAATCTTGCCTTATTTAAACTACGGGATTCTTATTTGGGGTGATACCCATCAATACTTATTAGACAAATTGTTGCTTTTGCAAAAGAAAGCACTTCGTGTTATTTATAGTACATGTTTCCGTTCTCATACGGACCCACTTTTTCTAGAAAGTAAACTGTTGAAAGTCAAAGACCTGTATTTACTACAGTTAGGGCACTTCATGTATAGTTATAATAATAATGCACTTCCCCATATTTTTGATGCCATGTTCCCTAAAAATCAATTTTATCATAACTACCCCACGAGACACTCTGACGAACTTCACATTCCACTTTACAGAACTTTACTGGCCAAAAATACATTCCTTTTCAACGGTCCTAAATTCTGGAACTCACTAGCTAATAATATTAAAGACAGTGTCTCCTTAAATTCATTCAAACATAAACTCAAACTTATCCTGCTTAATTCCTATAATTCTTCGCAACGGAACTAACACTTCATTATCTTGATTTTAATCATTACATTTTTCACTTTTATTGTTTTATCTTTTTTCATCTGATATTGTCCAGTTATATCATCTTTTGTCATTTCACCAGATCAAGCTGGTTCGTGGTCAGCCCTTTCCCATTCTTAGTATTCCTCCTTTTATAAAGTAGTTATCTTGTCTTGTACTGTCCTGTCTTTTGTTTTGTCTTGTCTTCTATGTCTTGTCATCCCCTCTCTCTCTTTCTGTTTTTTTTTTCTTTCTTTCCTTTCTTCTGTCTTGCGCAACACATCCTTTACTACGAAGACCTCTTTGTGTGAAAAGCTTTGCATTAGTTCAGTAATTATATTTGCATCCGTATGATTTCTTTTGTTCTCTTTTTCTTTCCTGTAATACATATAATTATGTACGCATATCAGAATAAGTCTACTATACTTTTTTCATTTCCAAGGGGGATCCACACTTTACAAGCTTTGCTTTTTAGTGGATCCCCCTCATTTCCATTTATGCTCTATATTATACTGTTTTTTTCTGTTTTGTTTTTTTTACGAAGTAAGAATGCCCTTCTGTAAAATTGTACTTGATTTGTATTACTTTATATTACTTTGTATTATGTTTTTTGAATGGAAATGAAATAAAAAGAATTGAATTGAATTGATATGTCAAAACTTAAACTTTCTCAGAAATTTTGTTACAGTGCTCATCTCTTCTTCCATGTTCATGGTATCCCATGATATATCAAGAAGATTCGAAAATACATAAACACATGCAAATTCATGGTTGATTAAAGATTGCGTTATCATAACCGCCATCATATAGATAGAAGGGTTACAAAGTGTTATATCTTATCGTAGGTCCATGGTTAAATGAACTTGTAAGAATAGAGGCATATTTACCAACTATCTCTTCGATTATAGTTTAGGTCTTATGCGATATTTGTTTCTCGGACGATCTTTTGTGATCTTTTCTGACATAAAATTACAAATAGGCCTAGTTCAAGCATGAGACATTGCAGTTATAGTTAGTTTGAAGACGCAGTAATATCAATGCGCGAACGAATATCTTACTCATGGCGTGGTATATGTGACGTCCAATAACGTCTTTTCAGCATGTTTGATAGGGTGTGAGGATGGCAGATCGGAAATATCCTGATGTAATTAGTGATTGCTAGTGATTTACACAAATATGTTCTCAGTCGTTTCAAGGACGAAGATTGGCACCTCTCAAGAACGAAAGTGACAGTTATGATTAATAATAATAATAATAATAATAAACAGTTCTTGTATAGCGCATATCAAAGGACTTGGATATTATTACCCCAGCTGTAGCTTGGCAGCCGTAATTACTAAGATTACAGCGCACACGCATTTCAAGGAATAAATTCCTGCCAGGTACCCATTCACCTCACCTGGGTTGAGTGCAGCACAATGTGGATAAATTTCTTGCCGAAGGAAATTACGCCATGGCTGGGATTCGAACCCACAACCCTCTGTTTCAAAGTCCGGAGACTAATCCACTGGGCCACAACGCTCCACTCCATTAAGAAAGTAAAAGGAACAAAATCAAAGTGTTATATCATAAGGAGCAAAATGAGGATGACATATTCACTGGTAAGCATGGTGAGAGATGACATGAGAATAGAAAAAGTGAAGAGCGTATGAAAAAAGAGCAAGTCGAAAAGGCCAAATGACCACAGGTGCAGGAAGCGCCGGAGGAGGGTGATGGGCAGGGGAAAAACTTGTATTTGTGCATACGGGGCCAAATATGCAATACTGTTTTCATAAAAATGTGGAAGCATATGGCATTAAGACCTTATATTATTCAAATGATTCGGAAATGTGGAGGGACCTTCATGTTAATACACAGTGTTGATAGCGGAGAGGGCAGTTTTCCTTCTTAAAATATAATGTTAATTGTTAATGAAATTGAAATCTTATTTTCTGGAAAAGTGTGTGCTGCGAAGTTCAAATTCTTTGTAAAAAAGGGACTCCTAAGTGCAAAACCCATAGAGAGCACTCGCTCTTTACACGACTTCATGCTAGCTCTATCGCATTATAAGAAGGGTGTAAATCATTGATTTTGTTTTCGATTACTTCACAATGAAGATAATCAGCGCTTCCAAGATTTCAGTCCTCAGGCTGCTTCAACCAAGTAAACACACTTTTTTTCCTCACTTTACTCTGGTTGGTTCAATCACCAGGAACTACGCCATTATGGACCGGATGGTGGAGAGATAAAGACTACCTGCTGTTTCCATGGCAACCGTGCAAGGATGAAGAAAGGGAGAGAGAGAGACGAGAGCGGCATCCTCCAGCAAGATCTCATTCATTATATGAATTCAATCGGCAAGAGAGGAGGCCCATACCGTGGACGGAGGGTGGCGGTTATACGGCTTGTTTTGCAAGACGAAAGTTGAGGCAGAGCGCTGATAACAATCGTAAGTTCTTTTCATTCCATTCAGAGATCTTCCAAACATTGCCACCTTTTATTGTTATGTCATGGGAATTAATTTCATCTGAATGGTTGTCAGATCAGAGGATGGGGACGTGCGACATGGTTACCCAGTGTTGGATGTTGTCACATCGACCTTAAACCGATCAAAGCCATTATACGTTATTACCCGGTGAAAGACTAATTAATGTTTTTACTCTTGAGATGGGCGATCAAATCTTACATTATTTTAACAGAAAAATATACAAGTACACTCATTGTAATTCAATTGTTTTAGCATATCACAGTATGTTGAGACACTCCGGCCCAATCGCATCCATCTATTTATTTCTATAATAGCACACTTCCATCAATATCTATTATCGTATTTGGGCATTGTGGCATTACAAGAAATTTTGATCGATCGATGACCAATTTGCAGGGCCCGCTTGATAATCAGCAAACAGTCATAGAGGTTACCCTGGGTATGAATAAGAGTGATTATTATTGTTAGTTTTATTACTAGAAACATTTCAATGAATACACTCTGTCAGTGGGTCAAAGGGAATATGTGACCGAATGATAAAATGGACAATATTGTTTTGTCATCACTCACTGGTCTGACTGGCTTCCTATGGGGGCTCGTGCCCTTATATGCTAGAGCTCCTGTGAGTTCTGAGCTGACCGGGCTTCATGGGCGGAAATCCCAGGGGGACGTGTCCCTCCTACTCAAAATAGTAGGGGGAACACGTATGTATTTTGGACGAGATGAACCTTACTTATTGGGTGTTAACCTTTTTTTTTTCAATTTCAATTGGTCGAAATGACCTTACATTTGGGGTGATAACCCTTTTTTTTTTTTGCTTGTCAAATTTTCCAGCCCCTGGTCCCCCTACCTTTGGAGACAGATTTCCGCCCTTGCCGAGCTTAAATTGTCGTTGTACAGAGCAGCAAGTAAAAGGGCACCAGCCCCTACCAGGATGTAGCTAGGAATTCCGGTGGGTGATGCAAAACTGTTCTTTTTAAAATTATATACTCGGTTGTATTAATTGTTGTTAAATTTTTTTACTTCGTTTACATTTATATTTGTAGTTGTTTCTTTATATCCAAAGGATTTGTTGCTGGGCTAGCGCCAAGATAGTCTCTAGACGGTGTGTGCGCTCAATAAGATATCAAAATTATTATTATTAATTTCAAGAATGCTGGTAGATTCTAACGAGTAAATTGGTTCATTTTGAAACATTTGTGTCGGTTGGACATACTTTTCCTTTATCACAAGGCACTTTATTTACTTTGATCATGTTGACAATATTGATCAAGATTATAGGGCATGAAATTAAACGGGAAGAAAAATAAATTATATTTGATTAAAAATATCAAACAAAGTAACTTCAAATTATTATTATTATTTTTTTAATCGGGTGAAAGAAATCACACAGAACAATTTGAATTGTGATACCCTTTCTTTCCGTGCTTATTGTCAGGAGAAGCGCTACAGAGTTTAAAAGAGAGACACGGGTCGTAACTCTATATTTACCATGCTATTTGATTTAAATTTAAAGAAATGACGTTGGATTTATAGGTCCCCTACCCCCTTCAAAAGACCTTGATATCTCCCTTTGTGTTAGCATTATGATGAACACCGTCATTTCGATCAATGTGTCACAAAACGGAGTTCCAAAGTAACACCCACCCCATCCATATATTATAACAGATGACTCCATATCCTATAAAGCATGTGTGTATGTGGATGATGGTGAGTGTGTGAGAGAGAGAGTGGATAGGGGTGTGTTGGTGTGGGGGGGGGGTAGATGAAAAGAAATAAGCTGATTAGCTCCATTGCTTTATACCATCTTCGTTATTGCAAGATCCACCGTAGCAGGTTCATTACTGTGCACCACATCTGATTCTGTAAAGCAAAAAAAGACTTAGTTTGTATATTGTATGTTTCTTATAGCGGTTTAAATTTAAATCATTATGGGTCTAATGCTTTCATTTCATCTCAATGCAAATAGATGCTTTTTTTGAAAAACGAAAAATTTTCTAATCAATACAATTTCAGAGTGAAAAACCGCGGACTATTATTACACTATATCTTAGCCATCAGAAATAAAAATGGTTTTCTAGATAACGTGGTTTTGCGTCATCAGATCGCTTGATTTATTTCATTTTAAAACACCCAATAATCCCCATGACAATAGATGATTAAAGCGTGTGTAATGCTCTCATGCTTTTTATCATGTTTACTGAAACATTTTTTAATGCTAGCGGAGTGGAATAACAGTGCTATTGCCGAATCTTCTGGTAGTATGTCCTTGAAATAAGGGCAAGGTTTCAGTACATTTATATCATTATTGTTTGAATGAATAATGATGAAACGATCTTCTTATTACTTAAAACTTTGGCACGCAAAGTTGCAAGCTTTTTTATGAGCATTACAGTCATTTCATAATTCTTGCCATGGTGGGTGTTTCAAAAAGTTGTTTGTGCCTTGTACGTTACGAGCGACTTTATGAACGGCTTATGATCCTTTCTTATGGTAAATGATATAAATCTTGATTGATTTAGCTCCTAAAAAAGGAATTACCAGTCGTTCGTAAAGTCTCTCATAACTTACGAACAACTTGATAAATACCAAGGTTAATGTTCCTCACCAGTAAGAAAAGTATTTACCGATGCAACTCAATATTGTAAAACAGATATCAACCCATACTCCTGTGGTCCGTGTCCAAAGATTTAAGAGAATTTAATTTTAAACATGAAACGCAATCATTCTGAATCTAATGTATTTAATGAACACAGTTATGATGATTTTATTAACTAAATATTGTTTAGTGGTTTAATATCTACCGTAGACGGAATGTTAGATCGATTTGTAAAGTTGGACAATCGAAAATAATTTAGCTCAACGAAGGGTGTGAAGATATTAATGGTGTAGAGATTGTTTGCGGGCGGGTGTCTCTGGAAGAGGGATTTTATCCTTCATCATTTTCTCATTAACGAAATACACTCAGCATTTCATCCGGAAATCATTTTATGTGGTTTCTGAATTTTTTTATTTGTATTTTTATCGGTTTAAAAAGACATCTTTATTTCATAATTCTTTTTTTTTCTCTCTCTTTCTCTCTCTCTCTATCACGCACACTCTCACACACGCCCATACGCTTACCTCACACACGCACACACGTACAATCTCTCCCTCTCACCATGGCAACGCTTTGTACTTCTCTTTCCCCCGCATTTCTAACAACTATAAGACTCTGAATTGTAAGGCGCTATGAAATAGGTCGATGTGAGCAATTTTATCTCCATCGAAGGACATGCATGCTTTTCAAGCTTTTAGAATACTGAACTTCATTGATTGTGTTGATATTTCTTTTTGGCAAAAATAAAACTATTACCGCTTGCTAGCATGCTTTTATGAAACGCTGATCGGGTAAACTAACATTAAATATGAGATGTAGCTGCTGTGATCTTCTGTCCTCGTCTCTTCTTTTCTGGCATCATTTCTTAGATAATCCTGTTTTTTCAACTTCCTACTTCCATACAATTGTATACAGTGCGTCCAAGAAAAAGGGTAAATTGGGATTCACCGGGAAGGGGGGGGGGGGAGGGTGCCTAGCATAGACCAGCGATATTATGGTATTTCATTTACATCAGCATAAACTTCATACTTTCTTCTTGTATCTATTATATATATATATATATATATATATATAATATCAAATATAAAAATAAAATTTTACATGAAGATTAGCAAAAAGGGTTTACAAAAATCAATATCCCAAGCAAGTTAAGATGAAATCTTGTCATAATTCGTAAAGATTATATACATATATAATGACCATTCATATGAAAGAATGGCTCATTAACATTTCCTCAGTGTGATCTTTCATTCAATCTATATATACAGATTCATACGTGCGCTTCTGCGCAAATTGTTTCTCCGGGGGGGGGGTCAGAAAGATTTAAGTACGACTACGCACGCAACTAGACATTTAAGTGCGATTCTAAGTCAAACTTGAACATTATTTTGTGAAACACCCCTAGATCTTCTCTTTGCTGTTTGCAACCTTAAAATGCGAATGATTGATTACTTTGAGATTTATAACACATTTCATTATCTCTTGAAACGGGGGAGGGGGCTGTTTCTTAAAGCTTTTTCGTAAGTTGCACATAACTTTACGCATGACTGGTGATCCTTTCTTGTGGTTCATGATATATCCCTATGAATCTGACTTACCACGTAAGAACAGGTTCCAGTCGAGCGAAAAAGGAAGCGGAAAAACAGGCCTGGTATTTTGTTTTATTATTATTTCTGGGACACACTGTATCATCATTCTTCTTAGTATATACTCAGAGCCACAAACTATACCTGAGGGATGAGTTGATATCAACCAGTATAGGTCTATGAGTTAGGTAAACACTTAACGATTACTCTATCAATCTCATCACGATATACATCCCAAGGGCATTCCTTTTTTACCCATAAGATGGAAGAGTAGAGATGAGGCGCCTAATGGCTAATAACGCACTTCAAATCCGAAATGAAAACTCAACATGCCGCAATAGAATGGGGAGACTTCAGACAGGAGGTGGAGCCCTACTGCTTGGAAAGAACACAGTATCACAGAGTATGTGCAACAGTGTGGTCACAGTGTGGCACACAAAGTGAAATCACCTTCACGCGGGTAAATTTTGTCATTTCAACAGTGTGAATCACATTTTCACATATAGTCCACCATGTGAACACGTTGTGAACAGTCACACCCTCGAGGTGTCCACAGTGTGAAAATATCTTCACACTGTTGAATTTGAACAGTGTAAATGATATTTTCCCATTATTTAGTGCACTATGTGAACACACTGTGTGGCATTGTGTTATTTCCAGCAAGGAGGTTTACGATGTTCCTTTCTCAGCATGGTAACATATTTGATATTTCCATGTATTTTCAATGTTCTGCCATACACTTACAGTTATGTGCTTCATTGTACATTATCAGTGATTGTATATTTCATGTCACAGGACCCAGATGAGAAATTCCATGTTTGTTAATATGGACAATATTAATACCTTACATTATTTGTTTTATACATTTTCATCGATTTTCTAAAGGCTAGGATGAATATACTAGATATTTTGGCAACGTGTGACTTTAGTTCACTTTGTATTACCTTGCATGTTTTTACTTACTTTATTTAAGTTTTTAACTTACATTATATTTTTTTCACTTTTATTCTAAAGTAATTATTTTCCTTTAGTAGTGAGTCAAGTTCTTAGACTTGATTAGTAGATTGATAAAGGTGTTTGTCTGCAAGAATATCATTCTCTTCCAAACAGGCAAAGTGAGAGTAAATTGTTTTCTTGAAAACCTGGCAATTCTTCTTCTTGCTGCGTGCATAAATGCATCCATGCGATGATCAATTTCTTGCAAATCTTGCTCGAGGCATTGAATCTATTTCTCTAAAGGAAATGCTCTCTTCTTGCTTTTCTTTTCTCTTCAGGAAAAAAATGTTCTATTCAAATTTCCAGTTTATCATCGATCAACGAGCTCACTTCAATAGCTCACTTCAAGATTACTTCGTTTCCAACACGTTCTCGTTTTTTTACAGCTTCACGCGTTTAAAGTAGAAAATGAGGAAAACTGTTTTGAATAAACATTGGCAATGTGAATGCATTTAGAAAATCAAATTATTGCTTTAGGTGTTCCTACGAACGCGTAAATATTCATACAATCATGTTTTATAAAGAATAACTTATAAACAAGAATGCTGAACCCCTTTCCCTGACAGGGTTGAAGGAATTATAGTCTGTACTTTCTTTGTGTATTGACCCTTCCAGACATGAATAAGAAGATAAGGGCGATGATGATGATGATGATGATGATGATAATTATGATTATCATTATTTTCATTATCATTATCATTATCATTATTATTATTAGTTTTGTTATTATCATTACTATTATTACGATGATGATGATTGTTATTATTATTATCATTATTATTAATATTATGACTATTACGACGATTAGTATGCTTTTATGGTAGTTGCCATTATGGAAAAGTTTCAATAGTTGTAACCCTTTATGAAATAGGCCACTGAACTTGTAATGACACTTGTTACTTATACAATCTAGCAGTCAGCAAATGTAGCATCTCAGCGGGCACAATTATAAAGAGCAAGATTGTATGCGATCCATTATTTAAATCAGAGATAGCGGGATCCATTATTGTTCTTTTGTATCGTGTTTCTCCTTTATTATAGCCCTATACCACATGTCCTTTACAGCTCTGATCGATCAATGAATGAATAGCAAAGTGAAAGGTCCACTCCCTGAAGGCATGAAATCGATTTTACACTTGGTCCTGTTGTGATCGATGTTTTGGGAAACTGTGTCTGTCATCTAGCTTAGATCACATGATTTGATGTGCCACATCAGAACACCCATCATCGATATATGTAGACTTCAGCTTATGGGAAATAGATGATAAGGATACTGGTTGATACTGATGGATTTATTTATTTCAGTGAAAAAGAGGTCATTCATTCTTTAGGCCTATGTCGTATTTCTAAAATTGATTTTTCAGCGGACCTGAAGTGAGTCTAAATCACCTTTCCTTTATTTTGTGTTCATCTAAGAGAAATTTGATTTCGATTTCCTAATCTTTATTTAGATGATTAATTTGCACAATATATTGCAAATGTGAATGGTTTATTTTCTCTGTACAAAATATTATTAAGAAAAAGGAAAGCAACTCAAGGCATATACTGTAAGAAATATTGTGGATTTTTTACCTTGTACTTTAATATTGTATGTTTTTACATTTTGATCTGAATAAAAGCCAAAAATATTTTTCTTTTTAATTGGGCACTCCTATTTCATAGTTCACAATATGATAATCATAATTATTATTGATACTCATGTTGTAGCGAATGTCCTTATTAGTCATTACGTTGCCCATGTTTTTTTTTTTCAAGATACTTTTTTGTTGCTTCATATGTCCGATATGTTGTCCCGAATGTATTTTCATGTAGGTTGCCGACGTCTATTGTCCCGAATTTCTTTTTACTTCGCTAGCAGAGAGCAACGTTATTGCCGAGTTTTGTTTTCAATATGATTTGTTGTTGTTGTTGTTGTTTTTGCTTTTATATTTCCGATAAAATGTCCGGAATTACCTTTTTTCTATTTCATTACCAATGGTTGTTTCACGAAGTTCTTTGTTGCTGTAACGTTTTTGATACGTTTTGTCCCAAAGGAACTTTTATGTACGTTGCCGACGTCTATTGTCTCGGAGTGCTTTTTCCTTCGCTGGCAAATTGCAACGCTTTTAAGAATTGTTATTCTGAAGAGTTTTCTATCTGGAATTCTGTTTGCTTCCTTCGGTTCTTCTCTCTTTTCAAATAACATCCGAAAGCAATAAATATCCAATCTGCAAGTGACATGAGTGAAGTAAAACCCGGTTTCTATCTGAAATGTACATTTTCAGCACTTTTAGCAATTCTCACCAAAGGTTAAGTGTATGTCAAGTAGAGCCAAGGGTATAACTTAACCGCTATTGACCGAAACAGCTGGCATGGTTGAATAGGTTGGCTCTCCTCACTTCAAGAAGGCATCAAACGGAAAACCGTCATCATCCAACATTGTAAAGACTCATTCTCTGCCTATTTTTTTGTCGAAGCATTCCCATCGGCCCCTTTTCTGCTTTAATGCTCATCATCACATCCTAAACACTAACTTGAAGCACCAACCAAGTCACCCAGAATTTTAAAAAGAAACCTACATAATATTCCTTCATAATTATCTGGGCCAACATTTGCTGACATTGTTTAAGAGCTCAAAATGAAATCTAATGGTCCAACTAAAATAGGGTTTAAACCATTTATAACAGAAAGAAATGTAATAGTGGCACGAAGAAGTTTTAAGTGTCATGTCACGCGACATCGTTGACGTGTTCAATTCCGATGACGTCACAATCGATAATTGGGGGAGTTGAAAGAAGAATATCAGGTTTCTCGCAGGATATTTTTCTCTTTACATCGCCACGTTCGCATGTTGATTAAATGGCTGTCTGGAGAGGCATATATTATATAATTTCTAGTCTATGCAACATTTATTGCTCCTTAGATTAGATTTTCAGAAATGAGTCTATGAAAAGTTTAAAATGCTATTTTTTGGAATTTGATATCTGAAAGATCAACAGGAGATGAGGCGCCACAAGTGTGGGGGAGGGGGCGATCGCCCCATTATGTTTTTAATAAGTTGAATAGAGGAGAAAAGGAAAAAGGGTGGAAACGGATGAGAACAGAAAGAATAGCATAGAAAAGAGAAGTGTAGGTTGTATCACCTTCCCCGTCAAAATACAATGACACTGTCCCTGATCGGCAGAAAAATTTGACCAACGCTTTTTCGAAAACGCAAGGCAAGACAAAAAGGTTTGCAGATTCTAAGAAAAATTGATCTGCTTACTTCACTTTATATATATAAACACCGTTCTCCCTAATGTCCCAAGAAAAAACTTAAATGTACATTACCATCAGTCAGGAAAAATAATTCTTCCGATCCTTGGCCTGTTGGCACATTTCGCTAAAAATAAGTGGGATCGTACGAATATTCAAACCTGAAAGGGTGACCGAGGAAAGTATGGCTCAATCCGGTCGAGGAGCATAGCCGAGAAAGTTGTAATCAATTACATGACTCCTGATCGAGTGCGTGATCAGACGCCCCACACCCACACACACACACACGCGCGCGCACACACACAAAGGGGACACACGGTTGATGCTGATGATGAGAAGCAGGAGAAGGAGGATGAAACTTGAAATAATCTAACAATACAATAAACGAGGATTTTCAATGTTTTAACATTGCTCTCTCTCTCTTCCTTAGGTGTACACTATAACCCACACGTATACACACCTGTCACCCAGCCACCTTCGGACCCCTCCTAATAATATGGGTCTCATTTACATGGTCCCATTCCCCCCACTGACTACATACGGCAGCTCATATAAGATATGATAATTTCAAGAGTAAACTAATACTTCAAACACGTTCCTTTCACAACGACATGATCAAATTCCACATTTCCTGGCGTCTTCTATGAAGTGCCTTTGCAGCATCATTCTCTCTGTTACAAAGCGCGCTAGCTTCGATAGCTGTAGGCCCTAAACACATCAATCTATTCCAAGTCCCTTGTCACCGTTTTGAGATTATAAGGTACAAAAATGTATTTAAAACCCCCGAATGTGCAACTTCTTGAAGTATATCTCATATAAGATAGATCAGATAGGGCAATGTTAAGATGAATATCCGGATCAGATGGCAAATGATAGCACTGCAATCATTTTCAACGAGCACTAGACTACTCGACCCTACACTCCATTTAATGCAATTCAATCTTCAATACTAATTAGATATTAAAAAAAAAAAGAATTCACATCGGGGTTGCATGAAAATATAAACGAATATGAATCACGCCTTCCTTTATGAATCCACATCAAAGTATGTGCTATTCCAGGTTGTTGATTGGTCTTTGTTTAAAGATATGAACATGACGTTATTTATTTAAACAAAAAAACACATGCAATGCTCGCACAATCAATCAATTCCTTTAAGATTATTCAAGTACACTTCGGCAATTCATCGAATTTCCAGATTCATATGGGGGTATTGTTGTTTTTCCATTATCCTCATTACTCGATAACCCGACAAATACCTAAAAAGTATTACTAAAATAAATGGGAGACTGGTCGAACCTCGAAGGAAATTGATCCTTAGAGAGCGATTTTCTTGTCAGCTCATGAGAGCGTTGTTTGTAGCAAACAATGTCGTCGCGATACTGTTTGCTCCCAGTCCGATGTCTAAGACTTAAGTGAGTCCTAGATGTCACTCTTACCCTCTGGCAAACTTTACCTTTCAAATTGATCCAGTGTTTGTTTGTCGAGCTGTAACAGCTCAAAGTATTATGCTCATAACCACTTTGTTATGTTCTATTCAATGATTTGACTACTTGACTACGAATATACTAAGCCTGCCATGAGTAACGAAGTGTTCCTGTAGAGCTTCCCATTCCAAGCAAGTATTTTTGTGGAGATTTTCTGAGTTTCTTGATACGAATTTATTGTAAAAACATTTCCTGATTGATTGGATTGGATATAGTGTATTTCCGCATTTCATAAAAATATTAATTATTTTCCAATAATTGATATGTACATGGTTTAGATTTCAATAAACAAATTATAATATAAGTGAACAATAATTGGAAATCAAATTACATATTACCACTTCTTTTTAATGAGGGTAACCGAGGTTAAACATTAAGTCATAACGGAAATACAAAAGCTTAAAATTGATTAAAGCCTCGAAAGAAACGATGAAAGACGAAATGCGATAGAGGAGAAAGAATTAATTCATTTATTGACAATATTCCTGGACTAGCGAGATCGACCTGTATAGGAATTTACTACATGTTGCTATAGCCTCTCTCTCTTCCAGCACGTCCACAGACCATGCATGTTGAGGGAGCACATCACTAATTATTTCTCCAAAGGTTTAAGTATAAAAAGTCAGAATTAATAGAATAAAGACACATTTCATACCCTTAATTTGTAAATCATCAAATATCCTTACTTTCTTATGAAGATAATTGTGTTTTTAGCGGTTTTTTTTAATGGGTAGTGGATATGCATCCCAGATTACTCAGAAACCTGACTGCAGAAACAGTGATGATAAGCATTTTTGGGACTTCTGGTACAAATGGTACTCCTTTCATCATGTTCACAGTACTTTGTAATTTTCTCAAATCATTTTCATGAGATGAAGAATTCTACATATGACGTCGTTCAGGGTACGCTTCATGGGAGAGGCGGTGATTCCTAATAAGACTGAAATTAGTGGTGTGCAACCTGAACTATCTCCTTGGACTCATCCACTCGATCGTCTCGTCTATCATTTGGTTTCCCTCAAGAGCTGTTCAAGGCCAACCACACCAACGTAGTTGAATAAAGGACACGTGCTTTCTTGTCATTATCATTGCCTTGTCAGCATTGACAAGTTGACTTTCTCCGACGGTTACCATAGTAACACTCAGTGGTCAGTGCCTCTCAGCCAATTAAAACCAAGGATTTCACTGAAATTGTCAACACTGACAATTCACTCAGTGCTGACAACTTTCATGAAACACCCCAGGTTTCTGAGAAAGAATAGTAGAATCTTATAATCCGTCCGTGTATCTGACATGTTCACACACCATGTCATATTAGATATCGATTTGATAAACTTTGAGAGACAGCTGGGTGACTGATGAATATAATTCAAGATGCATGTATCCAGTTATCCTTATCATTGTGAAATACATATCTGTAAACCATCATGGATCGTCTCTCCCCTTTCTTCCCCCTTCCCTTCCCTCTTTTTCCGTTTCTTTCATTATTGGTAATGGTAGAAAAAATATTAGAATCATTCGACTTTAAGTGAAAGGCAAAACCACACGCTTCCTCAGTGCCCATGGTGCGACAAATAATTTACAAAAATCCCTGAATATATAGTCAGAGATGACCTGTCCTAGTCAAATGCGACTAAAAGAGTCGGACATTACTAAATTACCTGTTGCGCCCGAGCTGACTCTTTATCATCTTAAATAACCCAATTATGATTTACCAAGTCGATGACCATTATGCATTTCACTTCGAATAAATCAAGAAAAACGAAACAATTTAGGGGGGTTTATATGTCCAATCAGGACTTGTTTTTGTTCGGTTTTGATAAATTTTGGGCACTAATTCAGGGATATTCATTAACACATAAGCAACAAACAAGCATAACTCAATTTGACAGTCCGTGTGTCTTATGATAACTTGTTGATCTTAAAAGGGCTCCAAGCAAAAGTTTTGAAAATTAAGGATCGCGGTACGGTGGTTCTGACTTTCTTCTTTCAAAGAGAGCGTCGTAGGTTATTCAAATATTTTCCACATGAAATTAATTCAGACGTATTACAATTTATTTGGAACGGAATAGTCTGTGGTATAGGCAGGTATTGTGCACTCTATGTAATTCTGCGATTGGTTACTATATCATGAACTTAACCAGTGCCTTTATCTTCAGCCTTTTGAAGCAACACTCACTCGAAGAAGAAAAACTGTCAGTTTAGACTATTGATTAACTGTTGGTTAAACCTCCATTCATTAACATGCATTTTTCTTTTAATTAAAACTTTCGGTAGGTTTGTATGTTAACCAATCTGTTTTTCTGAGAGTGTCTTCTCGAAGTAACATTGATTAACAATTTAGTTCGCGCGCGCTGGTGAATATTACAAGAGCGAGTGTCTATTTGCTCGCCCATCTTTACGCAAACAAAATACGGACATCCACTCCATCGTCGAAACCCATTACGGTTGCTATACACAGCACCATCAGTCGCGGCGTCTATATTTTATTAAGAAACAGTATGCGATGGTTGGATCATTAGTTATAAGGGCTATCTATAATTAGCATGTTGATTTAGGTCAGTCACCATTTGACTTTTGTTTTTGTTTTTGCTGTTGTTTTGGTAATTTTAATCAGGGACAACTGATGTGGACGACCGAGAGTTTTGCCTTGCTGATGTACTCAACGCAATATCCAGCTGATTCAGCATGTAGTTTTGGTAAGCATAATTATGATTCTTATGATATTTTTTCTGCAGTGGTTTGATAAAAGTTTTAATTCTAGTTCCTTTCATGCATACAATATACTTTATTAATCGATAATCGTACAAAATGTACTAATTGTTTTTAAGTGTCTCACTGCTCGTTATATTTTTTATGTCGGAATTGTGCGTCTGAAGTATTGAATGACACTACAGATGCACAACCCTGTTTCCATTTTGAAGAGTCTTTTTCAAGTACAAATTATGACGTCACAAAAAATATATTTACTGCTCCACTTTTCTTTTATACATGGCGTCTTATGAACTCAAAAGCTCCTCATCCAAATTTGTCGTAAATGTGCATATATTTACATAAATCAATAAGTTTTGGGCTCAGTGGTGTATTATCTTTAACAAATTAAAAATAGTAGGCCCTATGTGGAAGCTACTGATATACATGTATATAAACAAACAAAAAAACATATTGAT
The DNA here is from genome assembly GCF_037042905.1 of Lytechinus pictus. Taxonomy (NCBI): domain Eukaryota; kingdom Metazoa; phylum Echinodermata; class Echinoidea; order Temnopleuroida; family Toxopneustidae; genus Lytechinus; species Lytechinus pictus. The sequence goes on along the minus strand of NC_087245.1, from coordinate 25,621,578 downwards.
AACCCCGTTGACATGAGCTAAGATCTGCCTTGATACCTATTTAAACAAAATAAGCAAACAAGACGACGTGCTGGAAGACTATTCAATTAGTGATGAAGTCACACGTAAAGAATCTTATCTTTATTCAATCCGTACGATCATGACAAATACCAACATTGCTTATCAAATTTTATTGGTTAAAAAACCACTCAATGTTGACCTACAAGTTACAGTTGAAAGAGACAGACCTGGGTTTTTTTCTGTAAGATAGATAGGGGAAAGGCAACTTAGCGTCATGTTTAATGTAAACAGTTTCCTTTATCTTTTCGTTTCATTTTGTTTTACATCTGTATCCATACCCTATATAATATACGTTTATTGCTAAAGGAAATGTGTACCCTTATTTATTTGGGGTATGGGACAAAATTATGCTTTTGTGCAGTGTAATGCTTTTATTCACTACCATACAGTCTGGTTATTGTGAGTGTGTATTGACATCGTTTAACGCTTTGAGGGGGGCAAATTGCGGTTCTATCATTTATACGTCGGGCATCAATGCCAACAGACATGATTTTTTAATATGGCAGCCTTTTATTAAGATATTGGTACAATGATAAATGACTGGCTCATGGGGGAACGTGTAGACCAATGCCACTTCCGAATTGCATATTTTGCCTTCTATCGGCAACGCCAAAACTGCGGAGCAAGCACCCCATCCCCTAAACTAACACCAATTGGCTCAACGAATGAAATATACCCTGACATTTTTTTTATTAGATTTATTCTCGGTCAAGAAAAAAAAATGCTACATATGGAAAGGAAAGGTGATATAAATAAGTGGCCATATCAGACCGATAAAAGTACATGATTGGTGTTGTGTGTGTGTGTGTGTTTCTTTTAATAATGATTATAAGGATAATACTCCACTTTTTCATTGCGCTTAAAATTCGAACGACGTTTCTTAATACCTCTGCAATCTTTTGTCAATTTTTCGTCACTAATGTGATTATTCAAACAGATAGTATTGTTTTTGCATTATGTCTAAATCCAGTGGCGTACCGTGGGTCACGACATTTTGGGGGCACCATCACAAATTTGAGTCACTCAGTGGGCGCGCGAAGCGCGCTCGGTGGCCAGGTATACTGACCTAATAGAGACATTTTAAGGACCGTGCCATAAACGGACGTGTATCTCACTGATCATATAATCCGAGCACGAAGCAAAGAGCAAATTGATTTTTTTTTTCAGACCTAAAAAGCGACATTATAAGCAGATTTTTGCAAATTGTGATATGTACCTGTCTCACTAAACAAACAATGCGAGCGCGAGCTGAAACTTTTGTATATATTGACCCCAAACATGCAGGGACATTTCAAGGACTGTCTCTTTTGGAATTCATGAAGAGCAGACATATCTCACCAATCAACTAATACGAACGTATGCACGGACTGGAAATGTTTCAAAAGGGGGCAATCACTTTAAATAGTCATGAAAAGAAGCATATGCCAATACTTAGTATAATATATATACTGTATTATAACATAACATAATATAATATGATATAATGTCTTCTTCCCCCACTACGTTTCTTTTTCTTCTTTCCCCCCATTTTTTGCCAGCCGATGGGGGGATACGTGCCTCCCGTACCCCCCCCCCCCGTTGTTACGCCACTGTCCAAATCAGAACAAGAAGTTTGACATTTGCATTAGACTACATTTCTACGTTTGTCAGGAGTCATCTTACTGATAAAATGAGAGGACAAGTGAATGTTATGTATAACAGTATTTTTTATTCGAGAATCAAACAGACATCTAACAAAATATATATTTTATTATGTTGTTTCCGCCCGGGTTTGAACCGGGGACCTTGCGCGTGTGAGGCGCACATGATAACCACTACACTACGGAAACAATGTTTATATATTGACACTTTATCACTCACTATTCACTTCTTAGTGCCTTGATTACCATACTAATAGATTTGAAGAATCCAAACACTGTTAGCACCTAGGGAATTTCATCAAATAATATTCCAAAGGCTTATAATCCAAAGAACATAATGTATGATTAAAAATATTTAAAAGAAATTTAAAATTTTGTTTCCGCCCGGGTTCGAACCGGGGACCTTGCGCGTGTGAGGCGCACGTGATAACCACTTCACTACGGAAACACTGTTAGCACCTAAGCAAATTCATCAAATAATATTGCAAAGGCTTATAATCCAACAGACGTACTGTATGAGCAAAAAAATAAAATAAAAGTTTGTTTCCGCCCGGGTTCGAACCGGGGACCTTCCGCGTGTGAGGCGCACGTGATAACCACTACACTACGGAAACAATTTAGATATATTTGCACTTTATCACTCACTATTCACTTTTTAGTGCCTTGATTACCATACTAATAATAGATTTGAAGGCTCTGTGTGAGTACAGGTTGGTCATTAAAACGCACTCGGATCTTAGAAAAGTGTTTTTAAATCAATATGACTGGCGAGTGGTAACAAAAAGAAGATTGATATTATTTTCATTTTGACACTTATATATAATTCTCATTATTATTGTTATTATTTATTATCGTTATTATTGTTAGAATTAATATTTTCCCTATTATTATTATCATCTTGAGTGGTATTATTGCTATTATTATTGTAATTACTGTTATCAATTTTTATAATAATGCAATTATTCTTTTTTCTTCTTTTTATTATTATCATTCTTATTATTACTATCCTTTATATTATCATCATCACAATCATTACTATTATCGTTATCATTACTTCTATCATTATTATTTGATTACTATTAATATCATAAACATCATAATCATTCCAAAACGTTCACAAAGTGGTGTTTGGTACCTTAAGCACACACAAACCACAAGCATCCGATCACTAAGAAAAATAACAACGATTTTCAAAAGAGATTTCAGTGTATTTTCACTTTGTGATTAAACAACTTACTTATATGTAAATAATCGATAAGTAATCTAAAACTCGGGAATTATTAGTTTTGATTATGTAGAACTAGATTGGATTGATATTTTCATCTGAAACATTGGAGGGATGTCTATTTAATAATGTATTCCACCCACGACTTGAATGTTGTAATACGTGTCGAGTTGCAAGAAGGAATAAGATTTCATGATTGCAGAAAAAAAATGTTCCTCTGGGTATATCCTAGATAATGAAGGTTTCAGGCTTTAATATCATTGATGAGATTGAAATATGATAACGACCGCTATCTTGCCTGGCCTCGCTGATAATAAACCATTAATTTGATGGAAAAAGCATGCCCTTTTCACTCTTACATATGAATCCTGTCTTTCCATCCATTAAAACCCAAAGATAATGGCAATATTCTACATCAAAAATCATTAATCAGAACTTGAAGCGAATTATAAAATTAATCTGATAACTAGCCAATTTGAATGTTACATGTAAAAAAAATAATAATAATCTCCGATACTGGCGGATCCACGAGAGCACAGCCGGCTTGTCCCCCCCCCCCCCCCCTCCCTCCCTTGAGAGGCACAATTAAAATTTGTAATGCAAAAATGCCGCTAAAAGATAAGTGTGCCCCTCTTTTGAAAGTGAGGACCTTTCTCTCTATTTTTGGCTTGTCAATTTTTTTTGTGAACGAAATGTAATTTTTGGTTGAAAACCTTTTTTTTTTTTTGAGGGGGGGGGGGGGCTTGTCAAATTTTTCCTCGGGAAAATGTGCCCCACTTTGCAATTCCTGGATCCGCCCTTGGTCTCCGACATTAAGCTCGAAGTCTGCACATTCATGCTGTTAGAATTATTTCTTTAAAACAGATGTGATTGAGATGTTCTTTTATTTTTGTTTTAGGTGGTTTTTATGTATTTAGGCGGCAGATGGGACATACATGGTTCCTATGTAATTCACGTATTAACTCCTTTGTAGTGTGCCCATTACTACTCACGCCCCCACCCCCTCTCCCTCGTGCACTCTCTTATCTCTCGCCATCTCATTATTCAGTCAGATGATACAACGTGTATCCAGTATGGCTTCTTGTTGACGACAGTAGTGTTCTTGTTTTCTTATACCTTTATATCTTGACGTAACCATGCACACTTATACATCATGGATTTTTTAAAAGAAATATGCTTCATTATTTCGTAATCCATAGGTTATATTCAGTAGAAGGTTTTTACTAATCGCTCAGATCTTCGATCGAGGTTATGTTCTTGCTCTTAAAGATGTTCAAACTTCAAGGCATAAACTAATGAGACAACCACGTAGAAACACATAGGCGGCGCCAGCAATGGGTTGGGCTGAGGGCGAACGTCCTTTATGTTTTTTTTCGAGTAGTGAAAAAAGGGGATAAGGAAGAAAAAGAAGGAGAAAGGGAGGAAAGAAGAATAGGTCTATAAAAAAAGACCGCGTTACTCTGGGCCGCGTTACTTTGCAATAATAATAACCCAGTTCAATTGTAAAAAAATGACGTCATTATAGGTCATCTTGCCTCCGGAGGCCTCCATATCAAAATGCCATGGCGTCGCCCTCTTCTATTCAATATGTATGATCGTCTAATTTGCTTTGTAATCATAAAGCTATCGTTGCTGTTCTTGAGCAAAAAGTGATAATTTCAATTTTATGTAAGACACTAAGTATAATTGTCCACATTTTCAACCCAATGCGACACGATTTGACGAAAATGAGAAACATCAACATTAATTAACTAGACACTACACGCAATAAAAAAACAAGTTGGTAAAATCGTACGCCGATGGTACCCGATTGCACGAAGACCCCTATTTCCGACTGAGATGGTGCTGTCATCATTAACCTTTACCTTCATCAGAATGCATTCAGTCTCATTAGACTACCATTATCATGATTATCTTACCAATTTACCACTCGAAGTAGGAGCTCATATTGAAGCGATACTTCCTGCGTATATTTCTCATTTTCGATAAATTTCATGAAATACGAGGCTTGTCATGTTGTACACTGAGTGCTCGTCCAACTCTTATCGTGCGGGTGTCGGGTCAAAACAGGAGGGGACCATTTATTATGGGTCTTCTTTATCACTTCAATAGGCGCCGCGGCAGCATTAAAACGCCACCAATGTAACATGTATAAGCGCAATAATACTTTTAAAAACCTGAAACATCGATGTGAATAATTGTTTGGAGAAAATGGAGAATTATAGCCGGACACCATGGGTTATCTATCACCATAAATGCCATCATGGTTTAGACGTGATTTAATTTACCATGTTTTTGTCGCCTGCTTAGCAGAATAAAACTATTATAGGCGCCGCGTTTACGACGGCGCGCCGTCGTAAAAGCGCCGCGGCGGCGTCGTCAACATCAAATCTTAACCAAACATGCCAAAGGTCAAGGTTTGAAATGTCATAATAACTTGGGAAGTTTATGGACCTAGTTCATGAAACTCAGACATAATAAGTATTAAGTATTATTAAATATCCTGCCAGAGTTTGAGGTCACATAATTAAGGTCAAAGGTCATTTATGGTCATTGAACTTAGACCGTGTTTGGGAAATCAACATCAAAATCTCTACCTAAGGTCATGTTTTTGAAAGGTCACCATAGCTTCGAAAGTATATAGACCTAGTTCATAAAACTTAGCAATGAGGATAACCAAGTGTTACTAAACATCCTGCCGGAGTTTCAGGTCACATGACCAGGTTCAAAGGTCATTTCAATGAACTTAGATTATGTTGGGGGATTCAAAACGAAATCTTAACCTAGGTTAAGTTTTTTAAATGTCATACATGTAACTCTGAAAGTATATGTATATATCTAGTTCATGAAACCTTGACATAAGAGTATTCAAACATCCGTGAACATCCTGCATAAGTTTCAGGTAACATGACCAAGGTCAATGAACTTTGGTCATGTAGGGGGTATTTGTTGAATTGCCATTATAACTGAAAGTTTATGGATCTATTACATGAAATGTGGACAGAAGGGTAATCAAGTATCACTGATCGTATTGCACAAGTGATCACGCGATTATGGCCAAATGTCATTTAGGGTCAATGAACATAGTATTTATCGTCATATGAATGGTGTTTTTTGTGAATGATTATTTTATGGTCATTTTCAAAGTCAGCACTGCTGCTATATTGAATCATGTAATGCCGGCGAGACTGCCAGATGCTCTCCACTTGTACTACAAGGTCTGGAAAGTCGAATTCATACATGTTTTAAAAATGAATCGGGATAGAAAATGAATGTTAGAATAGGGAAAGTAAAGAAAACCCAAATGGATTAAGAAAAATTAACATTGTTTGCGAAGAAAATCTTTTAAAAAAAAGAAACAAGAGCTGTTTGCTGGGTTTCGCTAGGAACGGGCATGCCAAAGCGAAAGAACTAGAGAGATTTCATCGGGTCTAATATATCGTAGACGTGAAAATCGAAAAGTCCCTCAAATGCTGGGCTATATACAGTGACCAACACATCGTACCAGAATCTCATCCCATTCATCTCCTGGGTGGAGAGTGGCAAAGTGTAGAGTGTCCATTAGTCTTGTCAAAAATCTATATATATCCCGTAAAAATTTCCGATGATAAATTATAAAATCTTATGTGCCGTTATCGAAAATAGTTAATTCCTAGCCTTTCCAAGTTTTTTTATTTGGAAGTTTGTGATTTCCTAAACCCCTTGGATTACTCCATCTTATATCGCTCCAAATAGACTACAACAATTTATCTAGAATAATAAAGAAAATGAAGAAAAGAAATGACGAATAGCATAAAATCATTTTTCAAAAAACAATAATCGCGTGAATTTAAGTCTCATCCATCAAAAGGTTGTATGAATTCATATACATATTTGTATTCAAAAGGGGATTGCAAACTTGTATCGCTTGGAGATGTGAACATGTGACTACATTGTCACGTTGTATGAGCTTTAGAGACCTTTGAAAATTAACGAAGACGCCTAAATGCCGTTATCAACACAATTTTCAGAGAAAAAACGAATTCGTATAACTCTAAATAAATTCGCTGTGTCATTTATACCGATGATGACAACTTTGCCAGGTTTATTGCGTTACTCTTCTTCTAATTCGATATTTCTTGAACATATTATGAATGAACAATTACAATAAGCGATAGGACTTGAAAGAACCATCGAACAATGTAGGCCTATTAACTTGCATCACTTGGGATTTGTCATGAATTTGTCATTAAACGTGTTCAATCACATGATACCCTGATCATCGTGAACGTGCCATACTACATGGACAATTACATGACTTGTGAGGATACCAATTCAACCATGGTTTCAGTTCCTCTTATCGATATTTGCAGTAGACTTTGACGACTTTTTTCCGGAGTCTTAATGCCCAATTATACGTAATGTCAGTCACATGAACGTCATTGGAAACAACGTAATATTTTGTCTGACTAAGTCGGTTTTGCTGCGGTTCCCGGGAAAACCAAATCCAATTGAAACAACGTAATATGTTTGGTCGGTCTGGAGTTGGCTTCGCCGTTATTGCAGTGGGATACATCGACGAAATCCGAATCCAAACCGACCGATCGTATGTCGTTGGAAATAACGCAATACATTTGGTCAGACTAAGTCGGTTTCGATCCGGTTCCCAGGAAAACTAGGCGAGTCCAAACCAACCGATGGTATGTCATTGGAAACTATGTTTGGTCGGTCTGGAGTCAGTTTCGCCGTTGTAGGATAATCAGTAGGATAATCAAATCCAAACCGACAGATCGTAGGTCGTTGGAAATAACGCAATATACATGTATTTGGTCCGACTAAGTCCCCATGCATAATTATAGTCAACCAACTAGTCGTTTTATCTTGGCTGCTTGGCATACGATACCATACATATACAACCATTCTGACGCAACGACCGGTCGACTATACTCTAGTTTAAGAACATTCCGACGCGGAAAAAGTTTAAACCTAATACGATACGAGAACTCTCAAGTCCGTCTGAAAGCAGAGGCAAATCGTCATGGTGGTTTGTGCATCGTTTTGCACTGTGGTGTACACCAAGGAAACACTTAAGGTCCACAATTATGTCCAACGTAATATTTACGAGTAGCTTTATGAAAATACACTTTTTATGTTATATAATAATGGGTATTCTTTATCTCATTATGTCAATTTGTAATTCTAGATTCTATGGCCCGTATTCTGAACTCGGGTTTAAATCAAACCCTGGTTTAAAATTGTGGTTTAATTATGAAGAGCCAGTCGGGGCACAAATCTCTAACAGTACACATCAAATTTATTGACTCATATGACACCCAAATTATTCATAATTGTCTGGGGATGATAAATGAAGTATTTTTTAAGTATTTTTCTTCATCATGAGAGCAAAATAGTAAACATAAGAAATATACATTAGACATTTTAGATACAGAATTTTTTTTATTTTTGGCTCCAATAATTTTAGCACAGAGTTAGATCGTGGTCTAAGTTAAACCTGACTTCAGAATACGGGCCTATATATCTAACTAAAAATGTCTGAAGCATTAATGAATATATTCGACTGATCATCTGACTTATGAAAATGTTTGTGAAATGCGAAATGGCAGCATGTGCCTGTCAGAATGACAAGTTTATCTATAAATATTCCGTAACAAATACACGTGTGAGTTGTTAAATGTTTATGACGCATATATATGACGCATAATAGTGCTTTCTACATATCCACATATAGGTCTCATGTTGAAGAAAGACTAAATGGAAGAGTTCAAAAGGAAAAAGGTCAAAATAAGGCTTTTGCAAGGCTATGTTACTCATTAGATCTGTTTGTGTCTCAGTTTCAACAATTTTCACCGATTTTAATGATTAATTTTACTGGTTTGTTTTTGTACCTTCTGTAGTAGCGAAATCAAAGTCCATGTAGCGATGGCTCATTCTCTGGAACACCAAATGCTTCTTCGAAAGGTAAACAGATGCAACAAGATGGCAGAATGGATTGAATAAAAATGAAAGCGGAATTTGTAAGTGTCCCTGGAAGATTTTGATCTTAATTTCTACTTGGTCCGTGGTTTCTATAGGAAAATAAGCCTCTAACAATGAAATAACATAAAGACAAAATAAACAAAAGTGAAATGATAAGAATAGGAATAAAACTAGAACTGCAATCGTTTCATTACGATGTGCATGCATTGACGTGTCTGATCTAGAGGTCAAGTCCACCTCATAAAAATGTTGATTTGATTCAATAGGGAAAAAGCAGACAAGCACAATGCTGAAAATTTCATCGAAATCGGATGTAAAAAAAGAAAGTTATGACATTTCAAAGTTTCGCTTATTTCTAACAAAATAGTTATATGAACGAGCCAGTTACATGCAAATGAGAGAGATGATGATGTCACTCACTCAAAATGGTGCATGCACTGTCATGCATGAATGATTTTAGAAAATGAAATAAGAGGTACACAATAATGCATCATGGACAACATGTCTACCAAATCGGAATGAATTTGGATGAGGAGCGGAGGCAGGGAGGACTAAGAAAAATTACATGTTAATCAAAGTGGATTTTGGTATATTTTGCCCTCCATAGGAAGTTACATTCTCGAGTCAAACAGATTTCGTCCATTTTTAGACCATGGCCGCTCAACAAAGAGAGAGAAGGGAGAGAAAGACACAGAGAGAGTGATATGAATAAGTATACAAATATCCCTGACAGTTCATAAACGTACCTCAGTGTAAAGTACATAGCAGAACGATGTGCATGCATAATACGTTATGCCATAGACATTGTGTACAATTTTGTTGTTGATAATGTGTGCATTGTGAGCAGTATACCATGTGTTCAGATTGGCTTATCTTGAAATTTTCTGTTGTAACCTATGTCGTATTTGGTATCAGTGGAAAGACCATTCCAATGCGGTGACATTGATACCACTTTTATTTGTGCGCAGGCAATAGACCGGAAGTAAATGCCATGTAAAGAAAGACATTAAAAATGACAGTTTTTCACAATAATTTTACGCTGACGTGAGCTCTATGTCAGTTTCTGTCACAAAAAGGTTGACGAACGGTTAAAGTATATATCAATACTCATATCTGCCAAGTTAGAAAGGATAAGCTTCAATAATAAGGAAATAAGAGCAAGTTGAAGTTGTGCTGGCATTATAGTGCATTTTGCGTATTTTGCTGATTTTCGGGAGCATTTGTCAGATATTTCGTCAGTGGTAAGGTATATATTTTTCTAATTGGCATGAAAGGGGATATCTTGAACACCCTAAATCTAAAAAAGGGTACGGGTTTGGCCATGCATGACGCAATGAGGAGCATTCAAACGTAAGCGTTTTTGAAACTTTAGAGGGCGCTATTTCAATACCGGAAAGTCAATGATGCATGAAAACTAACTCGTAAGTAAAATATGTTGCCTGTATCAATTCCTGAAAATATTAGCTCGAATTGAATAAAAACAAGAAAGTTATGGCCATTTTACGTTTTTTTGACTTTACATTTCAATAAATATGAAGTTTTTGAAGGAAGGCTATTTCGGATTTGAATTTAGGGCATGAAGATGGCATTTTGAAGGTCAGTTTATACGTCGCAGATGATGGAGCAACTCTTTGACTATCTATAGCAATTTGTTAGAAGTTTGTAGCATGCAGGATGCGGGAGTTAGGACGAGATTAGTAATGGTATGCAAATGGACTTTAAATTTACAAAATGGCGCCTTGATGGTCATGCATGAGTGATTTTGGAAAATGGAGCCTTGATTGTCATGCATGAGTGATTTTGGAAAATGGAAGACGATGTGCACAACTAGGGATGCTGGACAACATGTCTACAAAGTTTGGATGAATTTGGACGAGGGACGGAGCCAGGGTAGAGCTAACAAAAACCATGTGTTAAACAAATGGGATTTTGTGGAAGAAGCAGAAGAAGAAGACGACGGAATAGGAATACGGAACAAGAACAATGCATTGTCGCCATTGGGCGTCAATGCAAAGAAGACTAGAACTGCAATCGTTTCCGAACGATGTGCATGCATTGACGCGTCTGATTGAAAGGTCAAGTCCACCTCAGAAAAATCTTGATTGGAATCAATAGGGAAAAAATCAGACAAGCACAATGCTGAAAATTTCATCAAAATCGGATGTAAAATAAGAAAGTTATGACATTTCAAAGTTTCGCTTATTTTTAACAAAAGAGTTATATGAACGAGCCAGTTACATCCAAATGAGAGAGATGATGATGTCACTCTCAAAATGGCGCATGCAATATCATGCATGAATGATTTTACAAAATGAAATAAGAGGTACACAATAATGCATCATGGACAACATGTCTACCAAATCGGAATGAATTTGGATGAGGAGAGGAGGCAGGGGAGGACTAACAAAAATTACATGTTAATCAAAGTGGATTTTGGTACATTGTACCCTCCAGGGGAAGTTACATTCTCGAGTCAAACAGATTTCGTCCATTTTTAGACCATATGGCCGCTCAACAAAGAGAGAAAAGGGAGACAAAGACACAGAGAGAGTGTTATGAATAAGCATACAAATTTCCCTGACAGTCATTAACGTAACTCAGTGTAAAGTACATAGCAGAACGATGTGCACGCATAATACGTTATGCCATTGACATTGTGTACAATTCTGTTGTTGATAATGTGTGCGTTGTGAGTAGTATACCATGTGTTCAGATTGGCTTATCTTGAAATTTTCTGTTGTAACCTATGTCGTATTTGGTATCACTGGAAAGAGCATTCCCATGCGGTGACATTGATACCCCTTTTAATTGTGCGCAAGCAATAGATCGGAAGTAAATGCCATATAAAGAAAGACATTAAAAATGACAGTTTTGCACAATAATTTTAAACTGACGTCAGATTTTTGTCAGTTTCTGTCACAAAAGGTTAACGAACGGTTAAAGTATATATCAATACTCATATCTGCCAAGTTAGAAAGGATAAGCTTCAATAATAAGGAAATAAGAGCTAGTTGAAGTTGTGCTGGCATTATAGTGCATTTTTGCGTATTTTGCTGATATTCGGGAGCATTTTTCAGATATTTCGTCAGTTGTAAGGTATATATTTTTCTAAATGGCATGAAAGGGCATATCTTGAACACCCTAAATCTAAAAAAGGGTACGGGTTTGGCCATGCATGACGCAATGAGGAGCATTCAAAGGTAAGTGTTTTTGAAACTTTAGAGGGCGCTATTTCAATAACAGAAAATCAATGATGCGTATAAACTATACCGTGTGTATGATATGGTACCAGTTTCAATTCCTGAGAATATAGGCTCAAAATGAATAAAAACAAGAAAGTTATGGCTATTTTACGATTTTTTGACTTTACATTTCAATAAATATGACGTTTTTGAAGGAAGGCTATTTCGGATTTGAATTTAGAGCATGAAGATGGCATTTTGAAGGTCAGGTTATACGTCGCAGATGATGAAGCAATTCTTTGACTATCTATAGCAATTTGTTAGAAGTCTGTAGCATGCAGGATGGGGGAGTTAGGACGAGATTAGTAATGGTATAAAAATGGACTTGAAATTTACAAAATGGCGCCTGGATGGTCATGCATGAGTGATTTTGGAAAAAAGAAGACGAGGTGCACAACTATAAATGCTGGACAACATGTCTACCAAGTTTGGATGAATTTGGATGAGGGACGGAGCCAGGGCAGAGCTAACAAACACCATGTGTTAAACAAATGGGATTTTGTGGAAGAAGCAGAAGAAGAAGACTAGAACTGCAATCGTTTCAGAACGATGTGCATGCATTGACGCGTCTGATTGAAAGGTCAAGTCCACCTCAGAAAAATGTTGATTTGAATCAATAGGGAAAAATGAGACAAGCACAAAGCTGAAAATTTCATCAAAATCGGATGTAAAATAAGAAAGTTATGACATTTCAAAGTTTCGCTTATTTTTAACAAAATAGTTATATGAACGAGCCAGTTGCATCCAAATGAGAGAGATGATGATGTCACTCACTCAAAATGGCGCATGCACTGTCATGTATGAATGATTTTAGAAAATGAAATAAGAGGTACACAATAATGCATCATGGACAACATGTCTGCCAAATGAATTTGGATGAGGAGCGGAGGCAGGGGAGGAATTAAAAAAAATTACATGTTAATCAAAGTGGATTTAGGACATTATGCCCTCCATAGGAAGTTGCATTCTCGAGTCAAACAGATTTCGTCCATTTTTTGACCATGGCCGCTCAACAAAGAGAGAGAAGGGAGAGAAAGACACAGAGAGAGTGATATGAATAAGCATACAAATATCCCTGACAGTTCATAAACGTAACTCAGTGTAAAGTACATAGCAGAACGATGTGCATGCATAATACGTTATGCCATAGACATTAAGTACAATTTTATTGTTGATAATATGTGCATTGTGAGCAGTATACCATGTGTTCAGATTGGCTTATCTTGAAATTTTCTGTTGTAACCTATGTCGTATTTGGTATCGGTGGAAAGAGCATTCCAATGCGGTGACATTGATACCACTTTTATTTGTGCACTGGCAATAGACCGGAAGTAAATGCCATATAAAGAAAGACATTAAAAATGACAGTTTTTCACAATAATTTTAAGCTGACGTGAGCTCTATGTCAGTTTCTGTCACAAAAGGTTGACGAACGGTTAAAGTATATATCAATACTCATATCTGCCAAGTTAGAAAGGATAAGCATCAATAATAAGGAAATAAGAGCAAGTTGAAGTTGTGCTGGCATTATAGTGCATTTTTGCGTATTTTGCTGATTTTCGGGAGCATTTTTCAGATATTTCGTCAGTGGTAAGGTATATATTTTTCTAAATGGCATGAAAGGGCATATCTTGAACACCCTAAATCTAAAAAAGGGTACGGGTTTGGCCATGCATGACGCATTGAGGAGCATTCAAACGTAAGCGTTTTTGAAACTTTAGAGGGCGCTATTTCAATACCGGAAGGTCAATGATGCGTGAAAACTTACTTGTAAGTATAATATGTTGCCTGTAATAATTCCTGAAAATATAAGCTCGAATTGAATAAAAACAAGAAAGTTATGGCCATTTTAGGATTTTTTGACTTTACATTTCAATAAATATGAAGTTTTTGAAGGAAGGCTATTTCGGATTTGAATTTAGGGCATGAAGATGGCATTTTGAAGGTTAGGTTATACGTCGCAAATGATGGAGCAACTCTTTGACTATCTATAGCCATTTGTTAGAAGTTTGTAGCATGCAGGATGCGGGAGTTAGGACGAGATTAGTAATGGTATGCAAATGGACTTGAAATTTACAAAATGGCGCCTTGATGGTCATGCATGAGTGATTTTGGAAAATGGAAGACGAGGTGCACAACTAGGGATGCTGGACAACATGTCTACAAAGTTTGGATGAATTTCGATGAGGGACGGAGCCAGGGTAGAGCTAACAAAAACCATGTGTTAAACAAATGGGATTTTGTGGAAGAAGCAGAAGAAGAAGAAGACGACGGAATAGGAATACGGAACAAGAACAATGCATTGTCGCCAGTGGGCGTCAATGCAACTAGAACTGCAATCGTTTCATTACGATGTGCATGCATTGACGTGTCTGATTTAGAGGTCAAGTCCACCTCATAGAAATTTTGATTTGAATCAATAGGGAAAAATCAGACAAGCACAATGCTGAAAATTTCATCAAAATCGGATGTAAAAAAAGAAAGTTATGACATTTCAAAGTTTCGCTTATTTTCAACAAAAGAGTTATATGAACGAGCCAGTTACATCCAAATGAGAGAGATGATGATGTCACTCACTCAAAATGGTGCATGCACTGTCATGCATGAATGATTTTAGAAAATGAAATAAGAGGTACACAATAATGCATCATGGACAACATGTCTACCAAATCGGAATGAATTTGGATGAGGAGCGGAGGCAGGGGAAGACTAACAAAAATTACATGTTAATCAAAGTGGATTTTGGTACATTTTGCCCTCCATAGGAAGTTACATTCTCAAGTCAAAAGGATTTCGTCCATTGGGCCATTTTTAGACCATATGGCCGCTCAAAAAAAGAGAGAGAAGGGAGAGAAAGACACAGAGAGTAATATGAATACGCATACACATTTCCCTGACAGTTCATTAACGTAACTCAGTGTAAAGTACATAGCAGAACGATGTGCATGCATAATACGTTATGCCATAGACATTGTGTACAATTCTGTTGTTGATAATGTGTGCACTGTGAGTAGTAAACCATGTGTTCAGATTGGCTTATCTTGAAATTTTCTGTTGTAACCTATGTCGTATTTGGTATCACTGGATAGAGCATTCCAATGCGGTGACATTGATACCACTTTTATTTTTGCGCAAGCAATAGACCGGAAGTTAATGCCATATAAAGAAAGACATTAAAAATGACAGTTTTGCACAATAATTTTAAGCTGACGTGAGCTCTATGTCAGTTTCTGTCACAAAAGGTTAACGAACGGTTGAAGTATATATCAATACTCATATCTGCCAAGTTAGAAAGGATAAGCTTCAATAATAAGGAAATAAGAGCAAGTTGAAGTTGTGCTGGCATTATAGTGCATTTTTGCGTATTTTGCTGATTTTCGGGAGCATTTTTCAGATATTTCGTCAGCTGTAAGGTATATATTTTTCTAAATGGCATGAATGGGCATATCTTGAACACCCTAAATCTAAAAAAGGGTACGGGTTTGGCCATGCATGACGCAATGAGGAGCATTCAAAGATAAGCGTTTTTGAAACTTTAGAGGGCGCTATTTCAGTAACGGAAATTTAGTGATGCGTGAAAACTAATTCCTATGTATGATATGGTACCAGTATCAATTCCTGAAAATATGAGCTCGAAACGAATAAAAACAAGAAACTTATGGCCATTTTACGATTTTTTTACTTTACATTTCAATAAATATGACGTTTTTGAAGGAAGGCTATTTCGGATTTGAATTTAGGGCATGAAGATGGCATTTTGAAGGTCAGGTTATACGTCGCAAATGATGGGGCAACTCTTTGACTATCTATAGCAATTTGTTAGAAGTCTGTAGAATGCAGGATGCGGGAGTTAGGACGAGATTAGTAATGGTATGCAAATGGACTTGAAATTTACAAAATGGCGCCTAGATGGTCATGCATGAGTGATTTTGAAAAAAGGAAGACGAGGGGCACAACTAGGGATGCTGGATAACATGTCTACCAAGTTTGGATGAATTTGGATGAGGGACGGAGCCAGGGCAGAGCTAACAAACACCATGTGTTAAACAAATGGGATTTTGTGGAAGAAGAAGAAGAAGAAGAAGAAGAAGAAGAAGAAGACTAGAACTGCAATCGTTTCATTACGATGTGCATGCATTGACGTGTCTGATTTAAAGGTCAAGTCCACCTCAGAAAAATGTTGATTTGAATCAATAGGGAAAAATCAGACAAGCACAATGCTGAAAACTACATCAAAATCGGATGTAAAATAAGAAATTTATGACATTTCAAAGTTTCACTTATTTTTAACAAAATAGTTATATGAACGAGCCAGTTACATCCAAATGAGAGAGTTGATGATGTCACTCACTCACTATTTTGTAAAGGGAATGGTCAATGATGCGTACAACACATGTGGATTATGTGGAATGATACAATAAGCATACCCTGAAAATATGAGACCGAAATGAATGAGAACAAGGAACTTATGACCATTTTAACATTTCTTTAGTTTGCAATAGAGGGCGCTATTTCTAAATGTAATTGTCACTGATGCGTAAAAAGAATATGGATTATGAAGGATGATATCATAAGCCAGCCCTGAAAATAAAAGACCAAAATGAATGATAACAAAGTTATTGTCATTTTATTATTTGTTGACTTTGAAATAGAGGGCGCTATTTGTAAATTGAACTGTCACTGATGCGTAGAAATTTGTTGAATTGTGAAGGGTGATACCATTAGTAAACCATAAATATATAAGACGGAAGTGAATAAAAACAAGAAAGTTATGGCCATTTTACGATTTTCCTAATTTGCATTTCAATAAATATGAACATTTTGAACGTAGACTATCTTGGATTTGATTTTAGGGCAAGAAGACGGCACTTTGAAGGGCCAATCGTGTTTTTTATATGAAAGAGCAACTCTTAAACAATTTACTGCAATTTGTTAGAAGTCGGTAGCACGCAGGATGCGGGAGTTAGGACGAGATTAGTAATGGTATGCAAATGGACTTGAAATTGACAAAATGGCGCCTGCACTGTCATGCATGAATGATTTTAGAAAATGAAATAGTAGGTACACAATAATGCATCATGGACAACATGTCTACCATATAATGAATTTGGATGAGGAGCGGAGGCAGGGGAGGACTAACAAAAATTACATGTTAATCAAATTGGATTTTGGTACATTTTGCCCTCCATACCATTTTAGACCATATGGCCGCTCATACCCATGAGACCCATGCCATAGACATTGTGTACAATTCTGTTGTTGATAATGTGTGCATTGTGAGCAGTATACCATGTGTTCAGATTGACTTATCTTGAAATTTTCTGTTGTAACCTATGTCGTATTTGGTATCACTGGAAAGAACATTCCAATGCGGTGACATTGATACCACTTTTATTTGTGCGCAAGCAATAGACCGGAAGTAAATGCCATATAAAGAAAGACATGACAAATGAAGGTTTTGCACAATAATTTTAAGCTGACGTCAGATTTTTGTCAGTTTCTGTTACAAAAGGTTGACGAACGGTTGAAGTATATATCAATACTCATATCTGCCAAGTTAGAAAGGATAAGCTTCAATAATAAGGAAATAAGAGCAAGTTGAAGTTGTGCTGGCATTATAGTGCATTTTTGCGTATTTTGCTGATTTTCGGGAGCATTTTTCAGATATTTCGTCAGTGGTAAGGTATATATTTTTCTAAATGGCATGAAAGGGCATATCTTAAACATCCTAAATCTAAAAAAGGGTACGGGTTTGGCCATGCATGACGAAATGAGGAGCACTCAAAGGTAAGCGTTTTTGAAACTTTAGAGGGCGCTTTTTCAATACCGGAAGAGCAATGATGCGTGAAAACTCACTCGTATGTATGATATGTTACCAGTATCAAATCCTAAAAATATAAGCTCGAATTGAATAAAAAAAATGAAAGTTATGGCCATTTTACGATTTTTTTACTTTACATTTCAATAAATATGAAGTTTTTGAAGGAAGGCTATTTCGAATTTGAATTTAGGCATGAAGATTGAATTTTGAAGGTCAGGTTCTACATTGCAGATGATGGAGCAACTCTTTGACTATCTATAGCAATTGGTTAGAAGTCGGTAGCACGCAGGATGCGGGAGTTAGGACGAGATTAGTAATGGTATGCAAATGGACTTGAAATTGACAAAATGGCGCCTGCACTGTCATGCATGAATGATTTTAGAAAATGAAATAGTAGGTACACAATAATGCATCATGGACAACATGTCTACCATATAATGAATTTGGATGAGGAGCGGAGGCAGGGGAGGACTAACAAAAATTACATGTTAATCAAATTGGATTTTGGTACATTTTGCCCTCCATACCATTTTAGACCATATGGCCGCTCATACCCATGAGACCCATGCCATAGACATTGTGTACAATTCTGTTGTTGATAATGTGTGCATTGTGAGCAGTATACCATGTGTTCAGATTGACTTATCTTGAAATTTTCTGTTGTAACCTATGTCGTATTTGGTATCACTGGAAAGAACATTCCAATGCGGTGACATTGATACCACTTTTATTTGTGCGCAAGCAATAGACCGGAAGTAAATGCCATATAAAGAAAGACATGACAAATGAAGGTTTTGCACAATAATTTTAAGCTGACGTCAGATTTTTGTCAGTTTCTGTTACAAAAGGTTGACGAACGGTTGAAGTATATATCAATACTCATATCTGCCAAGTTAGAAAGGATAAGCTTCAATAATAAGGAAATAAGAGCAAGTTGAAGTTGTGCTGGCATTATAGTGCATTTTTGCGTATTTTGCTGATTTTCGGGAGCATTTTTCAGATATTTCGTCAGTGGTAAGGTATATATTTTTCTAAATGGCATGAAAGGGCATATCTTAAACATCCTAAATCTAAAAAAGGGTACGGGTTTGGCCATGCATGACGAAATGAGGAGCACTCAAAGGTAAGCGTTTTTGAAACTTTAGAGGGCGCTTTTTCAATACCGGAAGAGCAATGATGCGTGAAAACTCACTCGTATGTATGATATGTTACCAGTATCAAATCCTAAAAATATAAGCTCGAATTGAATAAAAAAAATGAAAGTTATGGCCATTTTACGATTTTTTTACTTTACATTTCAATAAATATGAAGTTTTTGAAGGAAGGCTATTTCGAATTTGAATTTAGGCATGAAGATTGAATTTTGAAGGTCAGGTTCTACATTGCAGATGATGGAGCAACTCTTTGACTATCTATAGCAATTGGTTAGAAGTCTGTAGCATGCAGGATGCGGGAGTTAGGACGAGATTAGTAATGGTATGCAAATGGACTTGAAATTTACAAAATGGCGCCTGGATGGTCATGCATGAGTGATTTTGGAAAATGGAAGACGAGGTGCACAACTAGGGATGCTGGACAACATGTCTACAAAGTTTGGATGAATTTGGATGAGGGACGGAGCCAGGGTAGAGCTAACAAAAACCATGTGTTAAACAAATGGGATTTTGTGGAAGAAGAAGAAGAAGACGACGGAATAGGAATACGGAACAAGAACAATGCATTGTCGCCATTGGGCGTCAATGCAAAGACGACGGAATAGGAATACGGAACAAGAACAATGCATTGTCGCCAGTGGGCGTCAATGCAACTAGAACTGCAATCGTTTCATTACGATGTGCATGCATTGACGTGTCTGATTTAGAGGTCAAGTCCACCTCATAAAAATGTTGATTTGAATCAATAGGGAAAAATCAGAGAAGCACAATGCTGAAAATTTCATCAAAATCGGATGTAAAAAAAGAAAGTTATGACATTTCAAAGTTTCGCTTATTTTTAACAAAAGAGTTATATGAACGAGCCAGTTACATCCAAATGAGAGAGATGATGATGTCACTCACTCAAAATGGTGCATGCACTGTCATGCATGACGCGTCTGATTGGAAGGTCAAGTCTACCTCAGAAAAATGTTGATTTGAATCAATAGGGAAAAATCAGACAAGCGCAATGCTGAAAATTTCATCAAAATCGGATTTAAAATAAGAAAGTTATGACATTTCAAAGTTTCGCTTATTTCTAACAAAATAGTTTTAATTATGAACGAGCCAGTTACATGCAAATGAGAGAGATGATGATGTCACTCACTCAAAATGGTGCATGCACTGTCATGCATGAATGATTTTAGAAAATGAAAAAAGAGGTACACAATAATGCATCATGGACAACATGTCTACCAAATCGGAATGATATGGATAAGCATACACATTTCCCTGACAGTTCATTAACGTAACTCAGTGTAAAGTACATAGCAGAACGATGTGCATGCATAATACGTTATGCCATAGACATTGTGTACAATTCTGTTGTTGATAATGTGTGCATTCTGAGTAGTATACCATGTGTTCAGATTGGCTTATCTTGAAATTTTCTGTTGTAACCTATGTCATATTTGGTATCACTGGAAAGAGCATTCAAATGCGGTGACATTGATACCCCTTTTATTTGTGCTCAAGCAATAGACCGGAAGTAAATGCCATATAAAGAAAAACATTAAAAATGAAGGTTTTGCACAATAATTTTAAGCTGACGTCAGATTTTTGTCAGTTTCTGTTACAAAAGGTTGACGAACGGTTGAAGTATATATCAATACTCATATCTGCCAAGTTAGAAAGGATAAGCTTCAATAATAAGGAAATAAGAGCAAGTTGAAGTTGTGCTGGCATTATAGTGCATTTTTGCGTATTTTGCTGATTTTCGGGAGCATTTTTCAGATATTTTGTCAGCGGTAAGGTATATATTTTTCTAAATGGCATGAAAGAGCATATCTTGAACACCCTAAATCTAAAAAAGGGTACGGGTTTGGCCATGCATGACGAAATGAGGAGCATTCAAAGATAAGCGTTTTTGAAACTTTAGAGGGCGCTATTTCAGTAACGGAAATTCAGTGATGCGTGAAAACTAAGTCGTAAGTATGATATGGTACCAGTATCAATTCCTAAAAATATGAGCTCGAAATGAATAAAAACAATAAAGTTATGGCCATTTTACGATTTTTTTTACTTTACATTTCAATAAATGTGACGTTTTTGAAGGAAGGCTATTTCGGATTTGAATTTAGGGCATGAAGATGGCATTTTGAAGGTCAGTTTATACGTCGCAGATGATGGAGCAACTCTTTGACTATCTATAGCAATTTGTTAGAAGTTTGTAGCATGCAGGATGCGGGAGTTAGGACGAGATTAGTAATGGTATGCAAATGGACTTGAAATTTACAAAATGGCGCCTGGATGGTCATGCATGAGTGATTTTGGAAAAAGGAAGACAAGGGGCACAACTAGGGATGCTGGACAACATGTCTACAAAGTTTGGATGAATTTGGATGAGGGACAGAGCCAGGGCAGAGCTAACAAAAACCATGTGTTAAACAAATGGGATTTTGTGGAAGAAGAAGAAGAAGAAGACTAGAACTGCAATCGTTTCATTACGATGTGCATGCATTGACGTGTCTGATTTAGAGGTCAAGTCCACCTCATAAAAATGTTGATTTGAATCAATAGGGAAAAATCAGACAAGCACAATGCTGAAAATTTCATCAAAATCGGATGTAAAAAAAGAAAGTTATGACATTTCAAAGTTTCGCTTATTTTTAACAAAAGAGTTATATGAACGAGCCAGTTACATCCAAATGAGAGAGATGATGATGTCACTCACTCAAAATGGTGCATGCACTGTCATGCATGAATGATTTTAGAAAATGAAATAAGAGGTACACAATAATGCATCATGGACAACATGTCTACAAAATCGGAATGAATTTGGATGAGGAGCGGAGGCAGGGGAGGACTAACAAAAATTACATGTTAATCAAAGTGGATTTTGGTACATTTTGCCCTCCATAGGAAGTTACATTCTCAAGTCAAAAGGATTTCGTCCATTGGGCCATTTTTAGACCATATGGCCGCTCAAAAAAAGAGAGAGAAGGGAGAGAAAGACACAGAGAGTAATATGAATGAGCATACACATATCCCTGACAGTTCATTAACGAACTCAGTGTAAAGTACATAGCAGAACGATATGCATGCATAATACGTTATGCCATAGACATTGTGTACAATTCTGTTGTTGATAATGTGTGCATTGTGAGAAGTATACCAGGTGTTCAGATTGGCTTATCTTGAAATTTTCTGTTGTAACCTATGTCGTATTTGGTATCACTGGATAGGGCATTCCAATGCGGTGACATTGATACCACTTTTATATTTGCGTAAGCAATAGACCGGAAGTAAATGCCATATAAAGAAAGACATTAAAAATGACAGTTTTGCACAATAATTTTGAGCTGACGTCAGCTCTATGTCAGTTTCTGTCACAAAAGGTTAACGAACGGTTGAAGTATATATCAATACTCATATCTGCCAAGTTAGAAAGGATAAACTTCAATAATAAGGAAATAAGAGCAAGTTGAAGTTGTGCTGGCATTATAGTGCATTTTTGCGTATTTTGCTGATTTTCGGGAGCATTTTTCAGATATTTCGTCAGTGGTAAGGTATATTTTTTTCTAAATGGCATGAAAGGGCATATCTTGAACACCCTAAATCTAAAAAAGGGTACGGGTTTGGCCATGCATGACGCAATGAGGAGCATTCAAAGATAAGCGTTTTTGAAACTTTAGAGGGCGCTATTTCAGTAACGGAAATTTAGTGATGCGTGAAAACTAATTCCTATGTATGATATGGTACCAGTATCAATTCCTAAAAAAAATGAGCTCGAAATGAATAAAAACAAGAAAGTTATGGCCATTTTACGATTTTTTGACTTTACATTTCAATAAATATGACGTTTTTGAAGGAAGGCTATTTCGGATTTGAATTGAGGGCATGAAGATGGCATTTTGAAGGTCAGGTTATACGTCGCAAATGATGGGGCAACTCTTTGACTATCTATAGCAATTTGTTAGAAGTCTGTAGAATGCAGGATGCGGGAGTTAGGACGAGATTAGTAATGGTATGCAAATGGACTTGAAATTTACAAAATGGCGCCTAGATGGTCATGCATGAGTGATTTTGAAAAAAGGAAGACGAGGGGCACAACTAGGGATGCTGGACAACATGTCTACTAAGTTTGGATGAATTTGGATGAGGGACGGAGCCAGGGCAGAGCTAACAAACACCATGTGTTAAACAAATGGGATTTTGTGGAAGAAGAAGAAGAAGAAGAAGAAGAAGAAGACTAGAACTGCAATCGTTTCCGAACGATGTGCATGCATTGACGCGTCTGATTGAAAGGTCAAGTCCACCTCAGAAAAATATTGATTGGAATCAATAGGGAGAAATCAGACAAGCACAATGCTGAAAATTTCATCAAAATCGGATGTAAAATAAGAAAGTTATGACATTTCAAAGTTTCGCTTATTTTTAACAAAATAGTTATATGAACGAGCCAGTTACATCCAAATGAGAGAGATGATGATGTCACTCACTCAAAATGGTGCATGCACTGTCATGCATGAATGATTTTAGAAAATGAAATAAGAGATACACAATAATGCATCATGGACAACATGTCTACCGAATCGGAATGAATTTGGATGAGGAGCGGAGGCAGGGGAGGACTAACAAAAATAACATGTTAATCAAAGTGGATTTTGGTACATTTTGCCCTCCATAGAAAGTTACATTCTCAAGTCAAAAGGATTTCGTCCATTGGGCCATTTTTAGACCATATGGCCGCTCAAAAAAAAGAGAGAGAAGGGAGAGAAAGACACAGAGAGATTTATATGAATAAGCATACACATTTCCCTGACAGTTCATTAACGTAACTCAGTGTAAAGTACATAGCAGAACGATGTGCATGCATAATACGTTATGCCATAGACATTGTGTACAATTCTGTTGTTGATAATGTGTGCATTTTGAGTAGTATACAATGTGTTCAGATTGGCTTATCTTGAAATTTTCTGTTGTAACCTATGTCGTATTTGGTATCACTGGATAGGGCATTCCAATGCGGTGACATTGATACCACTTTTTTTTATGCGCAAGCAATAGACCGGAAGTAAATGCCATATAAAGAAAGACATTAAAAATGACAGTTTTGCACAATAATTTTGAGCTGACGTCAGCTCTATGTCAGTTTCTGTCACAAAAGGTTAACGAACGGTTGAAGTATATATCAATACTCATATCTGCCAAGTTAGAAAGGATAAACTTCAATAATAAGGAAATAAGAGCAAGTTCAAGTTGTGCTGGCATTATAGTGCATTTTTGCGTATTTTGCTGATTTTCGGGAGCATTTTTCAGATATTTCGTCAGTGGTAAGGTATATTTTTTTCTAAATGGCATGAAAGAGCATATCTTGAACACCCTAAATCTAAAAAAGGGTACGGGTTTGGCCATGCATGACGCAATGAGGAGCATTGAAAGATAAGCATTTTTGAAACTTTAGAGGGCGCTATTTCAGTAACGGAAATTCAGTGATGCGTGAAAACTAATTCCTATGTATGATATTGTACCAGTATCAATTCCTGAAAATATGAGCTCGAAATGAATAAAAACAAGAAAGTTATGGCCATTTTACGATTTTTTGACCTTACATTTCAATAAATATGACGTTTTTGAAGATAGGCTATTTCGGATTTGAATTTAGGGCATTAAGATGGCATTTTGAAGGTCAAGTTATACGTCGCAAATGATGGGGCAACTCTTTGACTATCTATAGCAATTTGTTAGAAGTCTGTAGAATGCAGGATGCGGGAGTTAGGACGAGATTAGTAATGGTATGCAAATGGACTTGAAATTTACAAAATGGCGCCTAGATGGTCATGCATGAGTGATTTTGAAAAAAGGAAGACGAGGGGCACAACTAGGGATGCTGGACAACATGTCTACCAAGTTTGGATGAATTTGGATGAGGGACGGAGCCAGGGCAGAGCTAACAAACACCATGTGTTAAACAAATGGG
The DNA here is from genome assembly GCF_037042905.1 of Lytechinus pictus. Lineage (NCBI taxonomy): Eukaryota > Metazoa > Echinodermata > Echinoidea > Temnopleuroida > Toxopneustidae > Lytechinus > Lytechinus pictus. Next base: position 25,596,498 of record NC_087245.1, on the reverse strand, counting down.
ATTTTGTGGAAGAAGAAGAAGAAGAAGAAGAAGAAGAAGAAGAAGAAGAAGACGACGGAATAGGAATACGGAACAAGAACAATGCATTGTCGCCAGTGGGCGTCAATGCAAAGACGACGGAATAGGAATACGGAACAAGAACAATGCATTGTCGCCGTTGGGCGTCAATGCAAAGAAGACTAGAACTGCAATCGTTTCAGAACGATGTGCATGCATTGACGCGTCTGATTGAAAGGTCAAGTCCACCTCAGAAAAATAGTGATTTGAATCAATAGGGAAAAATCAGACAAACACAATGCTGAAAATTTCATCAAAATCGGATGTAAAATACGAAAGTTATGACATTTCAAAGTTTCGCTTATTTTTAACAAAATAGTTATATGAACGAGCCAGTTACATCCAAATGAGAGAGATGATGATGTCACTCACTCAAAATGGCGCATGCACTGTCATGCATGAATGATTTTACAAAATGAAATAAGAGGTACACAATAATGCATCATGGACAACATGTCTACCAAATCGGAATGAATTTGGATGAGGAGCGGAGGCAGGGGAGGACTAACAAAAATTACATGTTAATCAAAGTGGATTTTGGTACATTTTGCCCTCCATACGAAGTTACATTTCTCGAGTCAAACAGATTTCGTCCATTTTTAGACCACATGGCCACTCAACAAAGAAAGAGAAGGGAGAAAAAGACACAGAGAGAGTGATATGAATAAGCATACACATTTCCCTGACAGTTCATTCACGTAACTCAGTGTAAAGTACATAGCAGAACGATGTGCATGCATAATACGTTATGCCATAGACATTGTGTACAATTCTGTTGTTGATAATGTGTGCATTGTGAGTAGTATACCATGTGTTCAGATTGGCTTATCTTGAAATTTTCTGTTGTAACCTATGTCGTATTTGGTATCACTGGATAGGGCATTCCAATGCGGTGACATTGATACCACTTTTATTTTTGCGCAAGCAATAGACCGGAAGTAAATGCCATATAAAGAAAGACATTAAAAATGACAGTTTTGCACAATAATTTTGAGCTGACGTCAGCTCTATGTCAGTTTCTGTCACAAAAGGTTGGCGAACGGTTGTAGTATATATCAATACTCATATCTGCCAAGTTAGAAAGGATAAACTTCAATATTAAGGAAATAAGAGCAAGTTGAAGTTGTGCTGGCATTATAGTGCATTTTTGCGTATTTTGCTGATTTTCGGGAGCATTTTTCAGATATTTCGTCAGTGGTAAGGTATATTTTTTTCTAAATGGCATGAAAGGGCATATCTTGAACACCCTAAATCTAAAAAAGGGTACGGGTTTGGCCATGCATGACGCAATGAGGAGCATTCAAAGATAAGCGTTTTTGAAACTTTAGAGGGCGCTATTTCAGTAACGGAAATTTAGTGATGCGTGAAAACTAATTCCTATGTATGATATGGTACCAGTATCAATTCCTAAAAAAAATGAGCTCGAAATGAATAAAAACAAGAAAGTTATGGCCATTTTACGATTTTTTGACTTTACATTTCAATAAATATGACGTTTTTGAAGGAAGGCTATTTCGGATTTGAATTGAGGGCATGAAGATGGCATTTTGAAGGTCAGGTTATACGTCGCAAATGATGGGGCAACTCTTTGACTATCTATAGCAATTTGTTAGAAGTCTGTAGAATGCAGGATGCGGGAGTTAGGACGAGATTAGTAATGGTATGCAAATGGACTTGAAATTTACAAAATGGCGCCTAGATGGTCATGCATGAGTGATTTTGAAAAAAGGAAGACGAGGGGCACAACTAGGGATGCTGGACAACATGTCTACCAAGTTTGGATGAATTTGGATGAGGGACGGAGCCAGGGCAGAGCTAACAAACACCATGTGTTAAACAAATGGGATTTTGTGGAAGAAGAAGAAGAAGAAGAAGAAGAAGACGACGGAATAGGAATACGGAAAGAACAATGCATTGTCGCCGTTGGGCGTCAATGCAAAGAAGACTAGAACTGCAATCGTTTCAGAACGATGTGCATGCATTGACGCGTCTGATTGAAAGGTCAAGTCCACCTCAGAAAAATAGTGATTTGAATCAATAGGGAAAAATCAGACAAACACAATGCTGAAAATTTCATCAAAATCGGATGTAAAATACGAAAGTTATGACATTTCAAAGTTTCGCTTATTTTTAACAAAATAGTTATATGAACGAGCCAGTTACATCCAAATGAGAGAGATGATGATGTCACTCACTCAAAATGGCGCATGCACTGTCATGCATGAATGATTTTACAAAATGAAATAAGAGGTACACAATAATGCATCATGGACAACATGTCTACCAAATCGGAATGAATTTGGATGAGGAGCGGAGGCAGGGGAGGACTAACAAAAATTACATGTTAATCAAAGTGGATTTTGGTACATTTTGCCCTCCATACGAAGTTACATTTCTCGAGTCAAACAGATTTCGTCCATTTTTAGACCACATGGCCACTCAACAAAGAAAGAGAAGGGAGAAAAAGACACAGAGAGAGTGATATGAATAAGCATACACATTTCCCTGACAGTTCATTCACGTAACTCAGTGTAAAGTACATAGCAGAACGATGTGCATGCATAATACGTTATGCCATAGACATTGTGTACAATTCTGTTGTTGATAATGTGTGCATTGTGAGTAGTATACCATGTGTTCAGATTGGCTTATCTTGAAATTTTCTGTTGTAACCTATGTCGTATTTGGTATCACTGGATAGGGCATTCCAATGCGGTGACATTGATACCACTTTTATTTTTGCGCAAGCAATAGACCGGAAGTAAATGCCATATAAAGAAAGACATTAAAAATGACAGTTTTGCACAATAATTTTGAGCTGACGTCAGCTCTATGTCAGTTTCTGTCACAAAAGGTTGGCGAACGGTTGTAGTATATATCAATACTCATATCTGCCAAGTTAGAAAGGATAAACTTCAATATTAAGGAAATAAGAGCAAGTTCAAGTTGTGCTGGCATTATAGTGCATTTTTGCGTATTTTGCTGATTTACGGGAGCATTTTTCAGATATTTCGTCAGTGGTAAGGTATATTTTTTTCTAAATGGCATGAAAGGGCATATCTTGAACACCCTAAATCTAAAAAAGGGTACGGGTTTGGCCATGCATGATGCAATGAGGAGCATTCAAAGATAAGCGTTTTTGAAACTTTAGAGGGCGCTATTTCAGTAACGGATATTCAGTGATGCGTGAAAACTCATTCCTATGTATGATATGGTACCAGTATCAATTCCTGAACATATGAGCTCGAAATAAATAAAAACAAGAAAGTTATGGCCATTTTACGATTTTTTTTACTTTACATTTCAATAAATATGACGTTTTTGAAGGAAGGCTATTTCGGATTTGAATTTAGGGCATGAAGATGGCATTTTGAAGGTCAAGTTATACGTCGCAAATGATGGGGCAACTCTTTGACTATCTATAGCAATTTGTTAGAAGTCTGTAGAATGCAGGATGCGGGAGTTAGGACGAGATTAGTAATGGTATGCAAATGGACTTGAAATTTACAAAATGGCGCCTGGATGGTCATGCATGAGCGATTTTGGAAAATAGAAGACGAGGTGCACAACTAGGGATGCTGGAAAACATGTCTACCAAGTTTGGATGAGTTTGGATGAGGGACGGAGCCAGGGCAGAGCTAACAAAAACCATGTGTTAAACAAATGGGATTTTGTGGAAGAAGAAGAAGAAGACGACGGAATAGGAATACGGAACAAGAACAATGCATTGTCGCCAGTGGGCGTCAATGCAAAGAAGAAGACGACGGAATAGGAATACGGAACAAGAACAATGCATTGTCGCCAGTGGGCGTCAATGCAAACAGAATACCTTTCGGCATCCGTACAGCTCATCTTAAAGATGAGGTCACCTTCAGGATAATACGTCTTTCATTACCAATATAACATCATTACTACCAACTCACAATCCCCACATATCAAGTAACCGTGGCAACCATGGCAGGGGAAGCCATCCGGATGATTATCTTAATTGTTTTTCCTTTTTTCCTCGAATTAAATGAATGCAGGCCATGCCTGTCCTTGGCCAATTTGACATGAAGTTATTAGTCGACAACACGGATCGCGATATAGAAGAATGGAAAACTGCCGCGCTGAATAATAAAGGTGGATAATTACACAAACCAGAAACCAAAATAATGACAGAAGTGTTTTGACAAGGACATTTCCCTACCTAGATTTCATACGTCCACGGCCACTTCTTTTGCGTACATTAAATTTCACTGTTTTTAAGAAAATTTCGTATATAAATCATGTCTGGATCCTATACTGCGCCCCAACCATTTATTTTCTTTTGTCTCCCCTTTCAGGGCCCCGTCATACGAAGAGTCACGATTGATCCGATTAATCTCAAATGTATGGAAATCCATCAGTGTCATGTTTTTTCGTTGTTGTTTCACAGGAAATTTGCGCAATGTCGAACAAAGAGAAGCGTCCTAAATTTTCAGGAAAGCAATGAAAGTATTAATATACAGCATATCTAGAAAAAAATGTGAACAAAGAAGCATATTAGATATTGGGGGTGTTGCAAGAAAATATTTGCGATCAATTGCAAATATTCTCTTGCAATTTTATTATTGATAGATCAATGTTAGCTGTAGCAAATCAGATTAAACTTCTTGTTTCAAGTAGCAGATTAGCAATCAATCACTAATTTGCAATTATTTGCAAGACGTATTATTGATTCCGGGCCCCAAAATAGACTTGCAATTGATTGCAAGTTTCTTGCAACATCCCAATTGACGTTGCTGGCTTTCCATAGTTGTGGTTGATCGGATCGGATCAATCGCAACTCTCTGTAAGACGGGGCCCAGATCATTCTCTAGCTTTTCTTCCATCCCCTTCTCCCCCCTCCCTCTCCCTCCACCATCTCTCTCCCCCCCTCCCTCCTCTCTCTCTCTCTCTCTCTCCCTCTCCCTCATCTCTTTCTCATCTCACTCTGTTTTACCTTTCCATTCCTAATCCTTCCTATCCGTTCTCTCACACTCGCATTCATAAATATTTATCCATTTCATTTACAAGTAGAGAACTGGGTGTTGTGCAGGTTGTCAGCTCGAGTTTAGAGTTTCTTCGGCAGATTGAAGATTTTTATTCATTCATTCATTTTTTGATAATACTGACAGGTTATAGCAATAACATGTCAAAATAAATCTGTGTGATATATGGATATATCACTATGATATATTATAGTTTGTAGAGAGACGTGTGGAGGCTTTAACCGATCGCCATTTAGACCGTGATAATTTAATACACGAACGTGTGAAAAATGTGGAATACGTAGAGTGCACAAGTCACAGTCTTGACGAAGATTTCGACGCTTGCCCATCTTCAAGAGTACATGCAAAGTGTAAGAAATAATGAAGCAACAAAATATTAAACAAAGCATTTTGGAAAAAAAAAAAACGACTGAAACAGAAAAATATTATTTTTAATGTAAGCCGAATGGTTTATATTAACAGGATGAATATGAATATCGGCAAGAATACGAAGAATGACAAATAAAATTCAACAAAAGTAAATACAATCAATATCAAATCAAAGTTTACGCAACATGCACAATCAACATACCAGACAAGGCATAGATTAATATTACATCAATGTTTATTGTTTGCTTTACTTAAAATAAGAATTAAATTTCGCAATAAGATTTTTCGGCCAAATGTATATCTATCTTTTCATTATGTTTTAAGAAAATAAAGAGGATGCAGCCATATCATAGCTGAGAAATAAAGTAGAATATTATTTACTGTTATGGGAAAACAATTTGCCAATGATGTGATTTTAGAAGAAAAAAAGACAATTTTGACTTTAGTGTATGCTCATCCATGCATGACCAGTATCAATAATATTTTCACCCGGAACTTCATTAAGTCAATAGGCGTTTATCATAAAATCGTTTGTAACATATGCACAAATTTGCACGCGCTTTGTGACCTGTTCTTAAGTGCCAAATCAGATGTTGGTATCCCTTTCTTTTTTATTGTAATAAGATTCTCAATGCAAAGTTAATATTCATATTTGTCATTAGGAAATATAGATACTTCGATTATGTGAAGACCGGAAAATCTTCTTAAAGCCATTAAACCGGTCGTGCGTAAAGCCGTCATCATCTTACGAACATAATTATCATAACATAACGTGTTATAATGATAGGCCTGCTTTCTTTTATAACTATTGTTTCTACTTTTGTTCTATTTTGTTTTTACAGACATGCTTTTTTACTGAGTTTCATGGCTGATAACTGAAGTCAAGGCGCCACCAACCATGAAATCGTCAAGCAACAACCCAGACAAGAAACAGAAATGGTACGATGATGTACGAACACAGGGCGATCATAACGTCAAGTATCTAAGTAAGATCAAAGATATGAAAGAACAACTTCACAAAGACGGGCAGTCTAGTACGCCCTCTGTTGGTAGGGGTGGTGATCATGGTCGTCATAGGACACATCCAGTGACTCGTCCCAGTCTTACCCGTCATCTCTCTCTTAATCTACCAGTATTCGTCACCAATGCTGACCTGTCAACCGTGCCTCGAGCTGGTAGACTATCTATGTACTCTAAGGCCAACAGACCAGTACCCGCCATACATCCAGTCCAAGGAGTAGGTCTATTGGATGATGCTAATACGAGGAAAGGGACAAAGCGTACTGAATATTACTCCAAGAGGCACAACTCACTTACGTCAATTGATAAAATTTCGCCAGATATAGACAAAGGCCCTCAACCACCCACGCTTAAACGCTTTGCTCGCTCTAAAAAGCCGACACCGTTATCTAACCGCGTTACAAAAGCCTCGTCAGATGAACATTGCATGCATCTAAGGTCGTATAATGTGTCATGCTCACACTCGCAACCTCTGGGTCGACTGCGATCAAGATCAACGTGTAGTGAGAACGAATCTTGTGCACAAACGAGAACTATCAAACAGGCTTTTGGTCGACATAGCTCCGACAAATCAGATTATCGGGGTGCTGCGACCAAAGCAAAGTCATCAGTCAAATACAAACCGACCCGTTCAAGTTCTCAAGATAGAAGTCGCAGGGTAAGTCAAGAACTAGTTCCTGTCAAACGATCAATCAACGTCGATGTACCACATGGAGACTACTACAACCCGGACGCCTCTGGGTACAAAGCTCCTGTCTGTACTCCCCACACGGTCGTGTCCGAAAAATCAGATTTGGGATGTCACTACTCCCAAAGCAGTGACAGTGGTGTGTCTATCAACAGGGGCAGCGCCTCTTCTGCATCCAGTTCTCAATACCAAGATACGGTCGACTCTAACGATTGGTCCGAGATTGGTGTGACACTGTCCCAGATACGTCTGAGTCATTCACAGTCAGAGCCGTCTATCAAGGACATGGCCAACATCATGGCGGTGGCGAGTGGCATCGATGCCGATGTCGAATATCAACAGAATCGTTCGATCTCTTCGACGACTGGGTCGTCACAAGGTAGCGATGATACGATACCCGTCGTACAGATCAACTCCAAGTCGGAAAGTGAGAACGAGAGGCAGATGGATAGTCTGGTGACGATCAACGCACCTTTCATTATGTTTCGTCCTGCCACACCCCGTATGCCAGAGAGAGAAGAGAAGACGTATGACCATGAAGTCGGTCGTGTTCTTGTCACAGCTGCTTCACAGGCCGAGTTACGACGGAAAGAGATGCGAAAACTTGTAGAAGATATTGAAGAATTCAATTCGGCCAATAAGAATCTTTATCGAAAGGTCAAGCCAATTAGCGGCTGAGTTTTGAATCAAGTTAAAACCCGTTTTCTGTATCAACGCGACCAAGAAATTCGTGATACACTTATACATTTCCGTCGAGATGTCATGCCGGTCATGATTCTGTCATTAGGTCGAAGATATCGTCTTTTGTGTACTTTTGCGTTGATATCCACCGATCCATTCGATTTTCATCATTTTCTGACTTGATATAGCACCTACCAATTACCTGTGTTTACAACTCTGTGTATTCAAAGAAGATGATGTTTCCAATATTTCACACTCGGCCCCCAGATGCAGTGTGAACCATTCCCATCCACGTGACTAGAGAATACGTGACATGAAGATAAGTTCAATTGGAAAGCATTGTCACGATATGCTCTGTGGTCTAGTAGTGACTATACTTCGAGATTGCAATGTAATACGAAGATTCAGGTTGGAATGTGTGAGGAAATAGAACATTATATTGACCGATGTCATTGTAGAAATGGTATCCCATGCATGAATAATGTGAGATTCGGAGTTAAGAACTGGAATAGAATAGTGATGTGAAAGAAGGCAGCTTCGTAGGAAACCTTTCTCCTTTTTTCAGTGTGAATATGTCTTGTTATAAAGATGGAAAATGATTTAGTACATTTAATCATTCAGCGTTTAAAGAAGATTTCTCAGTCTTTAGTTATTCGTTTTTGTGTAAAATGATTTAACATAGTGATTGTGGTTCTCATCTTAAAATCATGTCGCAACTTGGTGCATATCTATCAATATATGTATTTGGGGTTTATTTTCTTCAAAATAACGAGACAAGTGCGTTTTCTTCGTTACCCCCACCCCCGTCCACTTCTCATCTTTATCCCCCCTCTCTCTATATATATTTATCTGTATGACATGGATTGCAATCATGTCAAATAATTATTACTATGCTCATAACTGTAGATATACAATCAAGTAGGCCCATATTTCTTGCGTCAAGACCTTGCCAAACCTAAAGTCTGTGTAAAGCATTGTTTAATATTCAATTTCATTGGATCTTCCCCTTTTTTTTATTCCGATCTATCAAACGTGTATTCACCATGATGTTTCATTGATTGATTCTTACTGAAAATTTACATCTTATTCTTACCATATTTTTTGGCGCCCTGATATCATTTTTTTTTCATAACAAACAATCTAATTATAAACCAAAAGGCGACAATGACCTACGCAAAGATTGTATACAGATATGTTCCCCTCATTTCATCGGGGATGTGTTTTTATACCACACAGAAAAAAATGAAATAAGTTATCCAACTGATTCTTTTTGACATTCTTAGTTTAAATTTTACCCACAAATAATATAGCTTAGATCGTACCGCACAATATGTCTTTTATTATTATTATTATGAATTAAAGCTTTCCAAATATATAATTCTTGGATTTACCCCCAAATTAAATTCAGATTTGAAAATAACTGTGTTGTTATCGTTTTACATTTGATTTTTTTTATAATCATTGTAAAAAAATACATGTATATGTTGAAAATTTTATTTATATTACCATGAATTTCACAAGATATTTGTTTTAAAAATGCAGGTAATTTCAAGGTATTTTTATCGTTAAAACACCCCAAACAATTCATTCGTTCAGCATAGTTCATAAATTTCCACAGTGTACACGCTGTGAAGAAGATTGCCACTGAATGTCATTTGTTCGTCGCAGTGTGTTCATACATTTCCACAAAATACACGCTGTGAAGAAGATTGCCACTGTGTGTCATTTGTTCTGCACAGTGTGTTCATATATTTAAACAGTGTACACGCTGTGAAGAAGATTGTCACTGTGTGTCATTTGGTCGGAACAGTGTGCTCATGCATTTCCATAGTGTACACGCTGTAAAAAAGATTGCCACTGTGTGTCATTTGTTCGGCACAGTGTATTCATATATTTAAACAGTGTACACGCTGTGAAGAAGATTGGCAATGTGTGCCATTTGGTCGGCACAGTGTGTTCATATATCTAAACAGTGTACACGCTGTGAAGAATATTGTCGCTGTGTGTCATTTGTTCTGCACAGTGTGTTCATATATCTAAACAGTGTACACGCTGTGAAGAATATTGTCACTGTGTGTCATTTGGTCGGCACAGTGTGCTCATGCATTTCCATAGTGGACACGCTGTAAGGAAGATTGCCACTGTGTGTCATTTGTTCGGCACAATGTGTTCATATATTTAAACAGTGTACACGCTGTGAAGAAGATTGGCAATGTGTGTCATTTGGTCGGCGCATTGTGTTCATACATTTCCATAGTGTACATGCTGTAAAGAAGATTGCCACTGTGTGTCATTTGTTCAGCACAGTGTGTTCATACATTTCCACAAAATACACGCTGTGAAGAAGATCGCCACTGTGTGTCATTTGTTCGGCGCAGTGTTTTCATATATTTAAACAGTGTACACGCTGTGAAGAAGAATGGCACTATTTTGTTGAGCACAGTGTAATGTACCATTTCGGATTTTTAATGATATAATCGTAATAAAGTTACATATATTTTAGGAAAACTCCAGATGGGCAGTGTACTTTTTCGTAGATATTTAATCAAACATGTATTTTGGAACGACAAATCGGAAAGAAACTGTATTATTATATCAAGCATATTTGGTAATATTCATTAATAATTTACGAACCATTACTAAAGTAACAATCAATATAGGTACATGTAGGTATTATGTGTTAGATTTGTACACACGAAAACTTGTGTCAAGGTGCAGCCATGGACTACTAGTATTGTTTGATGTTTGATTATGTCATGTTATGATTACGTGAAAATTACAAAATCAAATTTAAATCAACCCTGTAGTCGGCTAATTAGACAGTATAATGTTAATTGCGATTGACAATAATTTGTATTATGATTGTCCTTTTTCCATAGGTTTTTTTTAATATATGATTTGTGTTTCACAATGAATTCACGGTGTTTCTGAATATACACATTTTCACACTGTGTTCACATAAACATACCACTGCGATAAAATGGGATGTTTTCTCACTCTGCACATGTGATTTGAGTCAATATGTGTGGATGAATTCACAGAGTTGACACACCGTGTTCCACAGTGTAAAACCGTATTCCGATTCGTCTCAATAGAATGGCTATGAGCTTTCTGTGAAACACAGTGATGTCACACTATGTTCCAAAGTGTGGTGGCAGGGTATTCTTTCCCTCAGGGATACAAATTATGACCCTGTCTAACAGATCATGCAATGTGCAATTTATAATATTTGTTGCTTAGAAATTTAATATTATACTGTTCAAAAATTTTTAAAATGTATTTGTTCAAACTCTTAAAAAAGAACAAATACATATAGGTTCGTATACAAATCAGGTTATATAAGGTTTATACATCTTATTTGATTTTGTTTTTATCATGTTTATGGTGAATTCAATACAGATAATCCTTTTAAAACGTTCTTATTAACTGTTTATATGGAATCCCGAAATGTTCTAAAACCCTTTTTATTTCATATAATACTGCGAGCAGTGGTGTGCAGTGGGGGGGCTTGGGGGCGCCTCAAAAAATCACGACCAAGAAAAAAATAGAAAAGGAAAGAGAGAAGGGTGAAATAGGATATTATTTTCATAAAGTTTTGTCAAAATCAATCACAAAATTGGATTTTTGAAATAAGAATGTCACAGTTTTTGCTCGCTCTCTTCGCTCGCTCGCAACTTTTTTTTTTATATACTTTTGCCTGATACGTTATATCTCACCCCTCAAATTTGTTGGTTTCTTGTGCCACTGATTGCGAGACTATTTAAATAACGTTCATGTATTTTTGCTTTAAGTTAGATTAAGAAAATCACTGGCTTTCATTCAATATTGTTCTCTATTTTGTTTACATTTCCAAGTCAGGTGATGATCGTAAAAACACAAGATGTATTCCATGTTTAGATAAAAAATAGCTATAATTAAGTAAACTTCTTATACATCTTGTCACCCCAAATCACGTTGTAAATATAATTATGTCATCGTAATGGTCAGTGTAGTATATTTTATCTATACAATATAGTATGCTTAATAACGTGAATGTTGATGAGCAGTTATATAATGAATCATGTAGTAAAAACTAATCTAGTGTCATTATCAGCGGTGGATAATGATGTATTGTTGAAATACTCCCTGGTGATTTATAAAGCGTTACTCTGAATATTGCTCAAATTGCGATGTTTTTTGTTTTAAACTGGGAATGTGCAATAACAAATTTGCTTTTAAAAAGACAATCACGTGAACTATGTTTTTTAGTTTCCATTTGCCACCGTTGTTCTGCTTCTCTTGCCTTCCGGTCTGATGCAATCTTATATCTTGGTAAATGTTTTCATTTATCAGTTATTGTTGCTTTATAATTATGTTGAAAGATAAATTGTCGGCGTATGATATTATAATCCGGCATGACGTGCATCGACCTATTATGGCATCGACTGAAGTTCGCCTCTTATCTGCAAACGTTAGCACCTTGTTTCCCACTGGCTTTGTACACCAAATTTCTGAGAGCTTTGTCGCAACATGGACCTATGTGGTCAGTGCGGGTAGTATAGGTCCATGGTCGCAATCATTCAGACAGCTGCAGAATACTGAAGTGAAGGTGAATAAAATATTAATAGTAGAAATCAATGTAATATGGCTATACAGTAATTGTACCACTTTGAAGGACCATCAGATTGAAAATCTGTCAACATAGCAAACGAGAATAAAAGAGGACAGTTATCATCATCATTAATTTTGCGGTCAAAACGACGATGTCACTGTCATGACAACACTGTCAATTGAAGACGCATTGCCTTCAGCTGTCATGCGAAGACACTAGAGAATCATTAATTCGCTGACCTCCGTTGGATTCTGAAAGCACTGGGATTACAGTTACATCAAACTGATCAGTGATGCCAGCAAATTGTTGTCTGATGCTCCCAGTAAAATTCCATTCTTCATCCATGTCATATTTATTGTCGGTTTACTGTATATAAACGATGTACGTAACTACGATTTATGGATGTTGTAACTTTTTAGTCGTTAGCTATCAAAGTAACATATTCGGTAATGTATTCACTGATAATTTATTGTGATAATAATTATGAAGAAATACAAAATCCAAAACAGTTATGCTTGTTTCCTTTTGTCATGCTTATTTCGTTTTTTGATGTCACAGATACGGTGATTCCGGGATTATTTCAATTGTGATGTTTTGCTTGACATTTATCATTACTTTGAGCAGATATGCGTCTCAATGATAATTCCTATAATATAAAAAATCATATACGAAAATGTTTGTTGTAGAATATAATGATCCAACAACAGCTGTGGAAAAAAAACCTTCTATTTGGTTGAAATGCTGTGAAAATTATGTCTTTACGTATGAAGGAGATTTGTTAACATCGATTGATTTCCGATTTTCATCTACAAGAGGACCTTTAATATCTGTTCATTCTTAAGTGAACGCTGGGGGCCAGCGTTTCATCAACATTTTTGTCCGACAATTGTCAGGTCTGACAACTTTCCTTGAATTTGATTGGCAGAGAAGCACTATTACTATGGTAATTGTCTGATGAAATGGGACTTGTCGGACGGTATAGATCTGATAACTTGTCGGATGTTGACGAAGCGGCTCCCCTGATCTTCTTTGTCCAGGATGTAAAATAAAGTTTGTTTCACATTCCACAATGAAAAAATTGCACATTTTGAAGCAGCAGTGTGAATATACCCGTGATCAATCGACTGCGCTAAATAAATTCAATTTCTATATGTTTCATTCATGATTGAAGACTAGCAATGTCTAATAAGTCAACATAATTTAACAGTGAAAGCTTGACTAGATATTTTATTCAAACAAATTACAAGAAAAAAGTAGGAAGCCCATGCGCCCTGAACAAAAGGTATCAAATTACTTATATTACATATAAGCAATATCTTTTATCAAGCTGTATTTCTGCATTCGTCTTTGCCCTCTTTCGGATTTATACTCGATGGAAAACTTGTGAAAAAACGCTTGCTTATAGCATGGATCCTACTAGAACTAGTAGGATCCATGCTTATAGGAAAAATCCAGACGAATTCCTCGCTGCTCGTATTCCTTTTCACGTATACGTCAGGCAGGATCTCATTGATAAAAATGATCCTAAGCCAAGCAAAATAAATAGAGAATTATCATGATAATAAATTGGCCCAAAATTTGACACGATAATTATCAATGCAAAGATGAAATTATTTCAAAGGAGTATTTAATTCACTGAGACTAGTTCTTTCCTTGTACCCATTTTCTTCATTTTTTACCCAAAGCAGTTTGTGCCACTTATGAAGATAAAATGCCAGTGTTCGACCAATCATTGTTATTGCTTATGGTGTCATCATCGTAGTTTTTAAATTGTTTATTAAATTTCAAACTATCCCCCATCTTGCTTTCAATTATCATACAATATTCAGATATATTAATTCTCAAACAGATTCAAAGCCACGCTTACGAAAAAATCATACTAGAATAATAATAATATGGTGCAAATTTTAACGGCACAGTATTATTTTCATTATGCAAAAATATAAATTAGTTGGCTTACACTCATTCCAATTTTCCTCATAATTATTCTCTCTCTTTGATATGGGCAAACAACGCCTTTTAATAAAATGCAACCATCGGCATGGCATGTTCTTCGACAGGTCTTTGTTTCCATGGCAACTGCATGAGAAAAAGTTGTGTGATCAGACACACAATGTGGACTCTCTTCATCTTTCTCCCCCCCCCCACTCTCTCTCTCCCCTCTATCTTCCTGTATTTCCCCTCCCCCTCCTCCTCTTCTCTTTCTCAAATACACAATTGAGAAGATCTATATCATTGTCTGTACTTCATGACATGTAATTAAGTATCATTCAGACATGTTTTAAGATATTCTTGAGGTTTTAATTGCGAGGTTATACTGGAGGTGATATCAATAACACGACCATGCAGCTTTCCATTATATACTGTTATTACTCTCTTTAAAGGACAAGTCCACCCCAACAAAAAAATTATTCGAATAAAAAGAGAAAAATCCAACAAGCATAACACTGAAAATTTCATCAAAATCGGATGTAAAATAAGAAAGTTATGACATTTTAAAGTTTCGCTTAATTTCACTAAACATTTATATTATCATCCTTGTCGGTATGCAAATGAGGAGACTGATGGCATAACTCACTCACTATTTCTTTTGTATTTTATTATGTGAAATATGAAATATTCCAATTATCTCCGTTGTCGTGTGAAACAACGATTAATTCCTCCCTGAACATGTGCAATTAGCATTGTTTAATACTTATATGGTTCAATCAATTATTTGGTCCTTATTGTCAAATCTGTAAAAAATGAAATATTGTATAATTCAAACAATAAAAAAACAAAAGAAATAGTGAGTGAGTGACATCATCGACTGTCTCATTTTGCATGTCACTGAGTTGTGCATATCACTGTTTTGTGAAAAATAAACGAAACTTTAAAATGTCATAACTTTCTTATTTTACATCCGATTTTGATGAAATTTTCAGCATAATGCTTGTTTGATTTTTCTCTATTTATTCAAATCAACATTTTTTTTATGTAGACTTGTCCTTTAAAAGTGGCTCATGTTAGTCCGTAGATCACGTAAGTCATGTTGTAAGAAATCAGATTAGTAATTACAAGGAAAAATGTTTCAGATGAAAACGTTACGTTGCCTCCCAAAAAGTGGATCGGATTGACGTTTTTTTTTTTTTTTTTGAATAATATTTTATTTTCTTCCTCTTTCAAATCAATAAGTTTACAATCACAATTCATATAAATAAAGATTCTTTGTATGTATACAATCAATAAACAATCAAACAAATAAATATATCAATATCAATGAGATTACGAATATTTTTTAAATGATTACAAATGAAATTAAACTGCCAAATTTCTCTTCTATAACAATGTGAAAGCAGAGGGGAAAAACCCGTATCAATCGACAAAATTAAAAAAAACCTACTTTGTAAAAAATGACTTTTTCCCTGAATAGAATAGAAATAATCTCTTTTGCACATATTAATTGTACAAGAAATAAAAAAAAGGATAAAATATTATTTTAAAGGTTAATTAGAGGAAGGTTATCCTAAAACGTCCCTACACAATCACCTTACCCCCATACCCCCTCCCCCCTCATCTCTCTCCCCAGGCACTCACACAAGCTCACTTCAACCATGGACCTATTACGTAATAGGTCCATGCTTCAACTCACCACTACTCACAGCTCCCCCCCCCCCCCCTCTTCCCCGTCACAAAACTCACGTATTTCGTTGGCGAGGGGACATTATAGCCCCCTCTCCTTTCAGCAAACGTGAACAAAAACGTAAAGGTGACCATTAAATCTAATTGTGATTTTTAATTTCTTTTCAAGCATTCAAGACTATTTGATTTCTCTTTTAGTGTTTTGCCAATGTATCGAATCAAGCCTTTTACAGTTGGATTACCTGGGACAGACAGGAAAGTGTCTTGATTTTGTTTTCTATAATTTTACTTGAAAGGAAACATTTTCTTATTGAAAGTCTTCATGATAGATTGATCAATGGGAAATCATTGGCGTCATTTCATAAGATATTACCTCCCAGGGACGGGTAAACTTGAATATTATTCATTCAGGCGAACCTCTCTTTTTCGAAAATCATTATCACGAACCAAAACTGAAAAAAGGGACATCATTCTAAGATGCCTCAATGTCTTCATTCCGGTTTTCATCTGCATGACTTCATTTCAATCAGGTTACCATGGAAACCAACTTGTGGGGAGTGTAGTCAAGCAGTGAGAACATCACATGATACAATGGGATTGGTGAAAAGAAAGAGAGGCGATGAGGAGGAAAGATATAGAAAGAGAGAATGAGAGACTGGGACTCTGGGAGTAAGCTGGGGGAGGGAGAGGGAGGGGATGAGATGAAGAGGGTGAGGGAGAGAGAGAAGGGGGTATAGGAATATAATGAGGTATAACTTTTTAAAGTAGTTAATAGGAAAGGCGACAAGGTATTGTGCCTCCCCCCCCCCCCCTCCCCCCAGTTCAAATTCGGAGTGATGCCCATGAAACATCCTCGCTTAAAATACATTATGAAGCAGATAAACAACGGTAAAACGATCCAAAGGAATATGCCATAGGGCATGTCGGGTCTATATACCTCCCAACTCCCTGTATTAATTTCATGTCATTTCCGAGACACTTAGGAGAATGAAACTCTTGGAGCAAGTTAGCTTTTGTGAAAGCAGAAAAATCAAAGAATAAGATCAACAAAACTTTGAGTAAAATAGGACTAGCAATAAAAGAGTTATGAGCATTTGAATGTCGAGATCACTAATGCTATGGAGATCCTCCCATTGGCAATGCGACCAAGATCTGTGATGTCACACACGTACAACTCTCCCATTTGGACACTGAAAATATACCCCAAAACATCTCTTTTTGCTCATTCTAATCATATGACAAACGATTCATCAATGATATAATGTTGTGAAACCTCTGTACTTGTCATCTCATAAAGGGAACACCTCACCTTGTGGTAGACTCTATAAAAGTGAGAATATAAGTGAAATAAGTACTAAAGTAATGAGGGAGTTGTACGTGTGTGATATCACAGATCTTGGTCGCATTGCCGATGGGAGGATCTACATGGCACTAGTGATCTCAATATTCGAATGCTCATAACTTTCTTATTATTCATTCAATCTTCCTCAAACTTTCAACAATATGTTTCTTTGATTTTTCTCTTTGATATGGATTCAGTTGGTTTCAAGGGTTTCATTCTCCTTTAATGAATTTAGATCAACAAAACTTTGAGTAAAATAGGACTAGCAATAAAAGAGTTATGAGCATTTGAATGTCGAGATCACTAATGCTATGGAGATCCTCCCATTGGCAATGCGACCAAGATCTGTGATGTCACACACGTACAACTCTCCCATTTGGACACTGAAAATATACCCCAAAACATCTCTTTTTGCTCATTCTAATCATATGACAAACGATTCATCAATGATATAATGTTGTGAAACCTCTGTACTTGTCATCTCATAAAGGGAACACCTCACCTTGTGGTAGACTCTATAAAAGTGAGAATATAAGTGAAATAAGTACTAAAGTAATGAGGGAGTTGTACGTGTGTGATATCACAGATCTTGGTCGCATTGCCGTTGGGAGGATCTACATGGCACTAGTGATCTCAATATTCGAATGCTCATAACTTTCTTATTATTCATTCAATCTTCCTCAAACTTTCAACAATATGTTTCTTTGATTTTTCTCTTTGATATGGATTCAGTTGGTTTCAAGGGTTTCATTCTCCTTTAATGAATTTTACACTTTCTGAAAAACAGTGTGAGCAAAGTAAACAATCTAATTAAGTCTCAGTGTTGCTTAGTGTTCCGACAAGGCCCTGGGAAGCGGGGGTTCGGTGTGTCGTGTATGTTATTTACCAGGCCGCATCCTCTCCTGGAAAATGAGGTTTACAAGCAACAAAAAAACACAAAAAAATGAAAAAATTTTATATTGCTCCCGAATGACACGGAGAGTTTTTTCTATTCATTTTCTCTTTTTTTTTGTGCTATACAATTATTTTTCTAACGACAATCCCCTGAACAAATTTCAACACCCTCTATTTAAAAATCTTTCCCAGGGCCCTTTGTTCTTATAGACAAAAAGAGAATCTAATAATCATGTCTATAACTAAGCGTAATAATACCGAATTAGGAAAGGACATTTTGGGCAGAATCATTGCTCCCCATTCTGTTACAAATATCATCCAGCCTTTAGGAATGT
This sequence comes from Lytechinus pictus, assembly GCF_037042905.1. Classification (NCBI taxonomy): domain Eukaryota; kingdom Metazoa; phylum Echinodermata; class Echinoidea; order Temnopleuroida; family Toxopneustidae; genus Lytechinus; species Lytechinus pictus. Next base: position 25,577,888 of record NC_087245.1, on the reverse strand, counting down.
CAGTTTTTAAACAATCACATTTCAATAATCAATTCGGATTTTTCTTTCTTTTTTATTTGTATTTTATTGATTTTCACCAATAATTACAGATCACATAATACCTGTTGAAAAAAATAAAACTAATTCAAGATTTAAGATTTGTTGAACGAACATGTTGAACATGACGTGTAATCGCAGCTTGAAAAGCTGAATTTATAGATGTTGCATTAAAACAATAACGAAATCAACAAAAATAATCAAGAAATTACATTAACAATTACAATATAAATTTAAGATATTACGGTAAAACATAATAGCAGTAATGTAAGATAACAGGGGCGGCGGAGCGAAGTTGAAATTGGGGAGGGGGGCACATAGAACAAAGGCATCTTTTCTTTCAAAAGGGCACTATCTTGAACATGGCTGTGTGCACAATTTTTTTTAATCGAAAGCGAGGGAGCTTAATAAGGCGCTTTTGCATTTTGTTAAGTGAAATTGATGGAGTTTGTGCATACTTTTGGTTTTGTGAAAATCTGCAGTAAAAAAATTGAGTTTTCTAAATTTCGGAAGGGGGGCAACTGCCCCTAACCCCCACCCCCCCCCCCGCTACGCACGGCCATTATCTTAAAACAAAGACAATTATTGATATTCTGATGTGAAACTGGATAATTCAAGTACATGTACATTTTAAATAAAGAACATGCAGGCTATCGCGCGTGTTGTAGATGTAGACCTAGAATCTGGGCATTCTGAATACATTTGTTTAATGGAACGTTATGGAATACACGTAGACAATATGAACTTTGCAAATCAAACAATGTGACCACGCAGCGTGAGCTTAAAATGCTGATATATGTAGACCATAAAACGGACATTTTACAGAGCACTTAAATTTGTAAATGAAAAAAAAATTATGAAAGCTCGATATCGAACTAAAATATGTTTTGCATATTGACTTCAAAACTTGCTCCATATCAGCCTATTGAGCAAGATATGAATCTCATTGAACAGGCAATTTTGGCGCGAAGCGCCAGCAAAATTTTTATTTAGTAACATAAAAGATTTGTTTTTTTAATTACATTATTTCATTCACTCGTCTTCCTCCTCTTATTTTCTTCTTCTTTTTTTCTTCTGTCTTTCTTCTTCTTTTCCTTTTTCTTTTTTTCGTTTCTTCTCCCTTTTTTCTTTCCTTTTTTTTTTTTGCTCTGCCAATTTTTTCTGGGGGGGCACACCAAATCTCAGGGGGGGGGGGCACGTGCCCCCCCCCCAGGCCCCCCCCCCCCGTAGCTACGCCACTGAGGCGAAAGGGGCACATGTTCATGAGGGGCACTTTTCTTTAAAAAGGGGCACTGATTCGAGAAAGGGCACTTAAAAGAAGGCACTGAGAGCACAACTGGGCGTTGTGGCGTGCGCCTGTATCCAAGCTATGTGGGGGAAGTTACAAATTGATGCAGAGGTTCGAGGTTCGAGCCCTGGTCACGTCTTTCGGATGGTGACGTTAAAGGTCGGTCCCAGACGTAAATAATCATATCTGATTGATACACGTCTGACAAAACTCAAATACACACTGCTTGCTCAGACATAAAACGGATCCTTAGGTGAAAGGGGCATACAGAGCACGTTCGTGAGGGGCACTCTACTTGGGTAAAAGGGGGCACCGATACGAGATATGGCACTTGGAAACGCATAAAACGGCTCCTCTTCTGAAAGGGGCACAGTTACGTTATGGATTTTCATTTTATTTCATTACTACACGTTCATGGGGGGGGGGGGCATTTTTCTTGCGTAAAAAAACGGCACCTTTTCAGTGCTTCGAAGAGTGGGGGCACTGAGCCCCCATGCAGGCGAATCGCCGCCCCTGTGAGATAAGACTTGAGCTATGAAACTATATTTTACCAAGAAATACCACAAAATGAGACTGTAAGTTTGCCCTTGAACAACAAAGAAAATAATAAGAATAACATTGTTATAATAAGAGAAAAAAATCAGTGTCATTTCGTTCAATGAACGAGCATTTTGGTATTAAATTTCCTGATAAGGACAATATATGAATATACATGTACATACATAACATGTAGGGGGAGGGGGCCTGACATATATCTACTGATTTTATACGCACAGGCACACTATGAAGGCCAAGTAGCAATATTCAAAGAGGAAGTTCTGATTGGTAACAGTAACTGTGTCTACTGATTGATGGTAGAGATGTGTGGTCTTGTAATTGAAAAAATACCCCCCCCCCCAAAAAAAAAAAAAAAAAAAAAAAAATGAGACTGTAATATAGTTTTCCCTAAAATATATCAATTATTCTGAGAAGTAACGTTAGCCTCAAACAGTGCCCATATAACTTGCCATATCGCATATTTGAAATAATATTTTTGTAATGCACAGAAGGTCTCTGTTTTATGATATACCCTGATATGCAGACATTTTAAAATATCATGTATCTATTACCCCGTCTACTACGCACACTCAGTTTGTTTAAGGACGTTCCACAGTTAAAGTGAAATCCATGTCATTTTCATCAAACTTTGCACATAGATACTTTAGAACCTTAATATTCGAAATATGCAAAAATTAACATAGGTCCATGTGCTTGATTTTTTGCTATAGAGCTTCAAAGTTCACCCAAATTGATGTTGTTAAGAATTGCGCATTCAAAAGAATTTGGCATTTTTAGACCTCGCAAGATTACTACAATGAGTTTAAACCTGTATTACTCAGTCAAAATACATGAAAAAGTCATCAAATTTCGCAAGAGAGTTAATAATTGTATCGTTAGAATGGAGAATCTATTTATAGTGCTATTTGTTTGCAGTTTTAAGTCTAACAGCACTGTCAGTTCTTAAAATGGCGTAAAAGATAACAAAAACCCAATCTAAAGAAATGTGAAATTTCAATAACATACTACAAAAGTACAATAAATGCTGCACTTTATTCAAAATCCATGTCATTTTCACCAATATTTGCAAAGTTGTAGAGGAAGGTATACCTAAGAGGTATAAACATTAAAAAATGGGGGTTCATGTGCTTGTTTTTAAACTATCAGCATTTTTTTTTTGGAAATGTGCTTTATTAAACACAAAAAATGTGCCGAATGCTTTGTATCTATGTGAAGAAAAAATCAAAACCACTCTACCATTTATTCAAACTCGGGGACTAATTCGTGATTCTTGGCAGCACTGCAGAGTAAAGTATTTTGAAATTGTAGAGATGATTTTTAAAATGGTCCATGGAATAATTCAATTTTTTAGCTTCATAAGATAATGCATCGGATCTGCAGTTAGAGTGCAGATGATGAGAAAAATCAGCTCATACCCAGAGCTAATTAATCACCTGTTCATCCATTGTGACGTCAGCGCGCAGAGTGTAAAGTATGCGCAGATCATAATGCACACAAACATAACTGTGGAACGTCCTTAAAGGTACTGCAATATGCAATACAAGAGGTGCATGCTATGGGTTGTTGGACCGACCAATCAGATGACTCGTTTGGGGACGCTAGATCAATCAGCTGACTATTTCGCGCGGAACTCGATTTCGCGGGAATTGGAAGCCAATGCAAGTTACACGTACTTAGCGGAAGCCGAGGGTGGAAAGCTTGTTGTTGCTGCTGTCAAGCAAAATTATTCTGGAATTGTGTTTTACGCAAACTGAGGACTCTTTTTTTTTCTTTCAAAAGTGAGTACTGGTAGTAGTATTATTGCATGCCACTTTTATCAAGTAAATTAGCTGAAATGTGAAAATCTCAAATGAGTACGGTACCCAAGTTTGCCCTGTCTAACAACTGTTGTCGACTGTTGTTATGTTAGCTACATGTAACTTGACGAAGCGATGCTTCCCTCGGATGGAGTGGGTCTGCGCCCGTCGAGACTTCACGTCGACCAGAGGCCGGCCGGTGTGTGTGTGATATCGTGATATGGCAAGAGAAAGTTCTATTCTCACAGTTATTATGTTTTTCAGGTTTTTAATCTTGTTTGATAAACCTTATTGAGTCATTTAACATTTTTTAAATTTTTTTGCTTACAAGTGGATTTCCATTTTATGAAAATATAATAGATCTAGGCTAGGCCTAGATGATTAAATAGATCCTAAGTATCGGCATCGCTAATTAGATTCGCAATGCGGATTGCGGGGTTTGCAAATGGGGCCGTAAGCTAGTTCTGCGGACTGTCCGCTAGTGCGCGTGCGCAACGGCCCCCTTTGCGATCCCATGATGCATTGCGAATCTGATTAGCGATAGAGCCTATACCTTATTCTTGCATTTCAAACTGCAATTTCACCAACTAACCATATAGGCCTAACATAACATAAAATAACTGCCTGGAAAATCTATTGTCGGAGGAGTTTTATAAACATGTTATGATTTTTCTCGGTCTTCCTCCTTAACAGAAGGAAGACTCCCATCCGACTTAGGCTTAGTCAGGAGGCTCCTGGAGATTAATGTCATATCACTGACTAGACAGGAATGACCGTCGTTTATGGGGATTTATTCAACAATTTCTGTCATTTTACTACATACATGTATAATCCCCATTCACCGAAGGTAGTTCGTTAGTGTGAGCTCACATGTGTTATCACGTCGCCCACTTCGGGGGATTAGTTAGTCTTGAGGACTCCATGATGATGTTTTTTTATATATTTTGACATATACTTCTTCATCATGGAGTCTTGACACTCTTCCCATAGACGCATAAGAGACTGACCAAAACAAAGATGGATTTCCCTAGGAAATCCATCTTTTAAGATAAAAATCACGTAAATGGTGGTGATTTTATTTATTTTTACACCTTCCTATGCCTAATGCGTATGAAGGTTTAAAAAATTGGTTAATAAAAATGTTAAAAATTGAAGGTTTCTTACCCGACCAATCTCGTGTAGATCCCTCGATCCATTTGTCAACAAAGCAAATACAATACATGTAGGTCTCACCCTTGAACCGCTTCGTTATGACGTAGCTACGATTAGCGATGTTACAAAATTCCGTTTTGAAGAACAATTTATAGGCCTAGATAAAATTTATTATTTAACAAATATTAAAATTTAATACGTGATTATAAATAATTAATAATTATTTGTTTTGGTCAGTCTCTTATGCGTCTATGGGAAGAGTGTCAAGACTCTATGATGAAGGAGTATAAGTCAAAATATTTTTAAAAAAATCATCATGGAGTCCTCAAGACTAGGATTAGTACTGTCTAGACTAAAATCTAATTTACAGTCTAAGGATTTAGAAACTACCTAAATAATGTCTTGAATATCTAAAGAATCAAGACATATGAAAAAAAAAAGATTAAAAGGTGTGGAAATAGTACGTTACCGATGTTTACTTGTCTTGGTCTCGAGAATCACCCCCAAAATGGCAGCCAAAATATGAAATATTAATTAACGAACGGAGAGGGCGTCAACAATTTACGAATGTGATATCGATATTGCTTTCGATATTATACGATCTGCTCCATATGCGAGCCAAACCGCTACAATCACAGGTAGCAGACGACATTAGATATATCAAGACATTAAAAAGTTATAAGGATAGTGACGTCATTCAAGATGGCAACTTGCAAGAAAAATCATCAGCGTAGGTGAAAATGTCTAAGATGAAAGATTTCTCAATCATCCAAAGGATTTTTTTTTCAATAACTCCGGTCCAAGGGAAACCATGAAACTGTAAATTTCGCTTAAAAACAGTTTCAAATCGCGACCTATAAAATGTTAGTTCAGTATCATGAGTATACCACTGTCTATACGTACGGGCCAACAACTCTTCAGTCTATGTATTGGTGAGTGAAGCCAACGTAGTTCAGCGGAACAACCAAAATACAGAGACTGAAGCTTTTGGTCTAATCACTGACATGCTTAATCTTCACGGAGCCAGGGACGGGATGCCATTGCACTACACCAGCGCTCAACACTGGCACTGGTCCGACGGTCCCAGACCAGTAAAAATTGCTGTCGGGCCAGTAACTTTTCAGAAATAGCCAGATTTACTGGTCTGACATGACCAGTAAAATATATATCAAACTAATATAAATGATATTTTCTCCTCTTTAGTAAATAATATAAATGGCTTTGGCATCTTTAAAGTGTCTTTCTAAAACTGTGAAATGGTTCGCATGAATTATATTCTGTGTGTGTATGTGTGCACTGTTTGTTAGTAAAAAAAAAAATTGGGGGGGGGAGGCAATAAAAGACAGCAAAATAAACAAGTCTTTATTTGAATTTATTCATGTTTTTCTTTATTTTGGGGACCAGTGAATTTTAGGTTTGGACCAGTAAAAAATGGAAAAACTGGGTATCTACTGGTCCGAAAAGAACAGGTTGGACCAGTAGAAAAAGAGGGTTAGTGTGGAGCCCTGTCTACACGCACCAAGTATTTTGCCAACAATAAAGTTGCTCAGAAACACACATTTTCTTTAGGGTTTTGAGCCCAAACTTATGTTAATGGGCTACAATATCATTTGGACCCTTTTTTATAGATAATATTATAAAACATGCAATGAATGAAAATATTAAAAGTAGAGAAGCATTACTCAGTCTGTTATAGTCGCCATCTTGCCATCTTTGTTATCGTAGCCTAGCTACAAGCCGCGTATGGAGGCCAACAATATCATGAGATAAAAAAATACTTGCATCGGCCGATAAATATCGTGAATCTTACCTCATGCTAAATCCTGCTTCAACTGGTCTAGCGTGCGGAATATTTTAGCATCGAGTTGAGATTCATATTTATCGGCCACTCCAAGTATTTTTTTATCTCATCGACTGCATAGCCCCTGACAGCATTTCACGTCTGAACACAATTTTTAATCTTTTTTTCTTTGCAGTTTGTTTCTAACCATAACATCATGCCAGTCCAAACTCGAAGGGGTAATCAGTCTACTCTGTCATTCCCAACAAGAAAAACTAACACACCGAGTAGGATTGAACACACACTCAAGGGTGGAGAGAAGAAACTTGATAGACTAAAGAGAGATCACTGCAGAAGTAAAAGTCTCTCTTCACTTTCAAAATCAACACCTGTACATGTAGATAGTGAACAAAGCTTTATATCATTAGCTGATAGACTGGATGGGGTTATATCACCTAGGAAGAGGAGTACTGGTAAGTATCAAAGTATATACATGTAGTGTGAAATATTGTGATGTATGATTTCATGAAGTTTGTATGTTGAACATATTAATCTTCATGGTTGTGGGCCTGTGGGGCTTACTCAAAATGAAGCAAGACCCACATACATGATCTCATTCATGTATTTTATAAACATGTACATTATGAACTTTACTTCTAGTACTTGCAGTGTAGATAAACCTTTCTGCTCAGAATTTTCTTTTCCTTTTACCTTAGAGAGTACATGTATATCATAAAAAATTGGAGAAATGTATTAAAATCCTCCAATCACAAGATAAGATGACTCTTCATTAAGATTCATGAAATGAAGTCACACATCCCGTCATGTGATTATTCTTTGTTATTTTGTCAATGAATTATTTGGACCAGGGGTGTGAGAGTACAGATTTTTATCTGATTTCAGATTTTTTTGTTTTGATTTTCAGCTTATTTTTGGCCTTCCTCTGTACAAAAAGTATGGGAGCTCTTTCTATTTCAGACTTTTTCAACACTTCAGCTTTTTTCAGATATTTTTATTTGTGACCACTCACACCCCTGATTTGGACTTCATATTCATGGTAATCTCAAATAATTAACTTTAATATAATTGTTCTTAACTAATGCTGGGTACGGTAATTATATGCAGTGCTTAGAAACATTTGTATTAAGTGAGCACTAAATAAATGTTGCGTATTAATATTCGATCTCAACATTTATGGTAATATCGTGTTCCTCAATGTGGACTAATTTATCTATCCTTAATTTTCAGTTGTTGCTGCTAAGGACTCTCCTTTAAAGACACCATCTAAATCTCCAAGGAAGAGATCGATTTCAGGTATGTTCACAATCTTTACTATTATTCTGCAAATCAATTTAAGTCCGCTGAATATACAATTGCTCCTTCTTAAACCTATGGGACAAATTTTTGAAGCAAAATATTCATTTTGGCGTCATGAATGTATCAACTTGTATGTATGCAGAACAAGGAGAAAATAAATCTTTGATTTTTGGTCTTGCAAATGTAGGGCTATTCTTGTTTATTTGGGAGCCATATTTTGTTGCACATCAGTTATAAAGTTAATAGCATTTAGAGCTGCATACTATAGCTATATAAACCATTAGGTATAGCAATGACTGTAGAAAACAATTATTTGCATATTTGGGGCGTTTTGAAGAAAATGGTCACTACAAATAATAATTTGAAGGTATTGAGGAGCAACTTGGGCAGTAATAGGTGCCATGGTTTATTTCTTGCGCTGGTTGCTGGACTAAACCTTTAGGATGCAGGTCCTTATAGTACCTACCCCTGGGCTTGAATAAATCTAAGGCCATCGAGGGTCATGGTTGTGGGTGCTCTTTAACTGACTTCATGCCCATCTATTGGTCTTGGAGATTTAATTCCTTTTTCATTTTTCCCATTTGTGCAGTAATATTAAAAAACATGCCCTGTGAAAAAGTGGCCTATTCTTAAAATTTCAAAATTGAAGGCTTGTTTGATACTTCATTATAATTTACATGAAAAGGGTTTCTTTTTATTTTGTTTCAGATCATTACAATGATGAAAACCAAGAGCCAGAAGCTTGCAGTCCAACTAAAGTAAAGAGAAGTATCCTGGAATCAATGTCACCTTCAAAGCGATGCGAGTCCACTCCTATCAGGAAACTCGGCGTCGCAAGGCAAGATGGTAAGATATCAGAATCCAATGTTTGTAAGATTGAGTCAATGATTTCTGCCCCGTTACTGCCCTGTTCCAGGGCACTGGGAACAATTATTTACTAGGGGCTGCTTATTTGGAAGAAAAATTTGGCAAGAGAGGGAAAAAAAAATTTCACCCTAAAATGTAGCAGATTTGGGTCAGGAACAATTTGACAAGCCAAAAACAATAAGGGTTACACTTCAAAATGAATGTGCTTTCAAATTTGTACTTTCTATGTTAAATTTCTACATTTTATCATACCTACCTGATGCAGCACCCCCTAGACAAATCTTGGGGGTGCTTCCTACTTTCCCAGGGCCATGCCCTGTTTCACATAGAAGGAAACATTGATCTGGCAAACCATGGTGCCAGTGGTTATCAGTGACATTTTGTTGGCAATAATCGTCTAACAATGAAATTAAATACCGACCAGCACTACTTTGTGATATTGTGTGGGTGTCATTTGAAAAGCTTTTGATTTATGTTTCGCCTCTATTCCTTGATTCATAGAATTCACTACCAAACAATCTTTTATACGTGGGAGAACCCCAAGATTTGTATACCCTGGATAGGTTTTTGAAATCAAATTTGTTTGTTAATGTATTTCAGGTGAGTGTTACAGCTCGGCCAAGAAAGCCCTTCACACATCTCTTCCGGAGCGTCTCCTTTGCAGAGAGAAAGAGACTCAAACCATCCAGTCTTTCCTCAAGAATCACCTAACCGCAAGGAAGCCGGGGAGTCTCTACATCTCTGGCGCACCGGGAACTGGCAAGACGGCTTGTCTTAAACAGATCTTACAGCAGCAACATAAGGTACTTTATCAAATTAAACCTACAACAAATTATTTATGTTGGGAAATATGACAAATTTTGTATAATTTGATGATGACCATATTGAAAGACTTTTTTTATACTATTTCTTTGAAATGATGGTCGACTGACCTTTAAATTGAAAACTCCAATGATATCATCCTGCAATCTCTAATTTGAAGGTAATGTTCATATCAGATAAACCACAAAAAGTTAAGTGCTCATCTACAAATACATCTATAACTTTTTAAAGGAAATTATTTTTGAAAAGTATAAAGACAAGCAAATCAACTATACATGTTGCTATTTTGATAGCTTTGTATACATGTAGGAATGTGTCAGGCAGCAATACGCTCTTGACTTGAAAAATATCATGGAACATCACCATTCTTGAGGGGGTGGAGCTTCTTTTATGAGTGTAGTAGCTTTGCAGGTAGGTGAATAAGCCCCTGCCAAGGATGTTAAGACAAATTCCATCAGACTAATTAATGAACTTCAATAACAACCATCAATAACTTTGACTTCACTTTGTTACCCACAGTCATTTTATCTGCTTATTCTACTGATTTGGGATTTATGAATACGATCCCTGGATTATATTATTTGACAATATTCTTACACTGCCACACATTTCTTTTCTTTTTTCACTGCAGGGTAGCAGAAAGAGCAGTCAGCATATATTTGTAAACTGTATGTTAGTTAGACAGAGCCAAGGTATATATCACACAGTCTTGAAAGAGGTCAATCATGATGTATCAACGGATAAAATGTCAGCCAAGATGGCTGCCAGAGCTCTACAGAAGTCATTCACATCCCCTGGACCCACTGTGTAAGTAAATCTTCTGCAGACACTATCGCCTTTATTTCTTTTGGGATTTGCTCTTGTCAGTGCCCTGTGAAGTAATGTGCTGTAGTACAGTAATGCCAATGTTTAGTCTTGCATTCTGTGAACCAAAATGCAAAGTTCTTTTCATTTTTTTTCCATTCTGTATTATCTTAGAGAAAAGAGATGAAGAGTGCTTTATTCTCTAGATTTGATATTGAAACGTGTAATAAAGGCCCCCAAAAAGAGGCATGCGGTCATTATTAGCAGTTGGTCTATATGGTCTGGTACATATTGTACACGTTCCGATCAGGAAAACTATTCAAGGGACACCAAAAATGATCCACCGCAAAGAATTGCTTTTCCCATGCCCTCGCATTTAAAGTCTAATTAATAATGGTCGAAATTGTCGGTCTGACTACTTGGGATTTGTCTAATGCTTTTTGAAATGCAGGTGACCTATGAAAGAATTGATTAGCATGTTGGAAATCCCATTGCTTTTCTGCAAACGTCAGTTCTGAGGTGCATTATAAGCATCCTTCACAATATCATGTCGATACAGTTTTCTCTATAATTCACTTCAAAGTTTGGGGGTTTTTATGCTGTGAATATCAAATTTCTCACAGAAGCCATCTCATCTGCTTCAGACGTTTTTATCAATGTGACTTTTTAAGTGTCAAACCCATTATACACACAACATGTAAGTTGGATGCCATTATTGCCACTAAAGGAGGAAATATAACTCTTTTTCTTCTATTTAATTTTAGATTGTTAGTGTTGGATGAAATTGATCACTTAGACTCCAAGGGACAGGAGGTTCTTTACACCATGTTTGAATGGCCTAGTCTACCAAAATCAAGATTGGTTCTCGTTGGTAAGATAACAGTTTTTAAATATTTTTTTCACTTGCATGTTTTTTTTACAGCTCAAGTTTTATGTTTCTTTTTTGTCTTTTTGTCTTCATTTTTACTTTGTTAGTTTTTACTTGATTTATTGTAGATTTGATTTTTGCTTTAATTTCTTGATTCATTATTTTGTATGTCTTGTCAAGGGGGGTCACAATTTTGCAAGCCATATTATTTTATACTATATGCTTTTATTGTCATTTTATTGTAACCCTATTCCCCAACCACATGTTCTTGTACCGTAAGTAACGGTGTATTAACCGCACCTTTTTCTCGGCGGGACAGAATCAAAAGTCGGGGGTGCGGTTTATACACGGTGACAGGTCTGAGCCAAGCCAATCTCAGCCCGATACCACTACCAGTTTTCAACTCGCGTCGGGTGGCCGAGCGTAGCCGCTTGGGGCAATCCCGTTTAGAGGGGTATGAGCCGCGGGTATAAAAGGGAAGCAACTATGACTACCGGTATCTGCCGTAAATGTCCCTCAAAGTTATATCACGGTAACAAACGCACCTACCTTCATGAAACTGACTTTTTTTAATGGTGTGACTCTGTCTTTGTTGTCATTTTTTAGTCATCGCGGCAAAGTTCAGACGCCAATCGATCGCACAGCGCGGTGCAGCTAGCCGAATAAGACATGCATGTGTAATGTTTATCGCAACGTCAACGTAAGCTGGCGCTTTACCTTTCCGTGGAAGTTATTTTGTTTGACAAATTATTGGTATTATTTGACAATTAATTTCTTTCATTTGCCTTTCCTTCATTTCTCTCTATCATCCATCATCTCAAAATTAATCTTCAATCCCCATCTTCACTCCTTCCGACTTTTTATTTTTAATTATTATTCACTTTATTCCCGCCCAGAGCTCCCATTGAAAATACGGTATACCGGTACTAGCATTTTTTTTCCTATTTTGCTGTCTGTAAGATACCGCCACACACGTACTGAGAACTACCGGTAGTGGTTCAAAGCAGACAAGAAAATCACCTGAACAAAATCGCAAATTTCTCGTATCTTGAACCTTCCCGTATTCCCTTGTCTAAAATTCATGTCAAGACATTGAATGCTAGACAGAATTCTGAAAGCAAAAGTGGGGCTGTGATGCAGGAAATATGATATGAACGATCTTCTCGTATGGGTGAGCCCCCATGTTGATGCTGGTATCGGTACTTGCAATGAACACCGGTACCATATGTGTGTGTGTGAGGTGACTCGGAGTGTGGAAGTGGCCAATAATATCGGCAACTTGCAGATAAGTGACGAAGCGCTGATTTCCCATCATTTTTTACCAGTAATTCTTCGATATTTTTTGGTTCTTGACTCTTTCTTAAATACGCATATTAGAGATAGAAAGTAAGGTTTGATTAAATTTTTTTTTTAATGATTTTTTTTTTTTTTTTTTTGATTTTTTTTTTTTTTTTTTTTCCATCCGAAAATGGGGGGTGCGGTTAATACACGGGTGCGGTTAATACACCGTTACTTACGGTATATTATTTTCAAAAATTCCCTAAATAAACATTGAAAGTTAAAGCTTGCAATGACAGTGGTCACTTTCGATCCCATGTAGTGTGTTCATATTGATTCTGTATAGATAGTTATATTAAGTATGTATTGACTTTGTGTCTGTCAGGTGTGGCCAATTCACTGGATCTCACAGATAGGATACTGCCTAGGCTTCAATCCAGACCCAAATGTCGACCAGAGCTTCTTCATTTTGCTCCATACACAAGGACCCAGATCTCAACCATCTTGCAGGATAGACTCAAAGAGGTAACAGTCATTATCATTACGCATTGACATTAAATTGAGCTTGTGAAATGCGTCATCTTATTGTTCTTAAGTTGTTTTGTTGATAATGGTAAAAGATGACATTTATATCTCATCACTTTTAGAGACTAGTGCTGTTGCCCACTGGACAATTAGTGTCATGTATTCCAGAAAATACTTGGGGGAGGGGGCTAATTCAGCTTCCATTAACATTTCCTATGCTGAATTTTCTACATAAGTAGTTCTCAATAAGTTTCATGATCCTTTTCTTTTGAAACTCACGCATTTTATGGTACAAAAGTTGTGACAGCCGAGTACACAATGGGTGATTTCTAGTTCAGTGTTCACCTATTGCTGTTGGAGTTTGGTAAATTTTACTGGAGTATAACACGAAACACACAATGGAGATGGTCCCGAAAAGTTAGTCACTATGTGTTGAGCCGTCAATATTGTGATCTGGATTATTTGTGTAGGAAATTGTGCTTCCAACACCAACACTGGACTTGAAATCACCCAATACATTGGTGTTTGATGACATTATTGAAGGATATTCACGGGTTTAAATAATCCTGTCCGATCAATGCATGTCTGTAAGAATCCAAAGCGTTAACACATGTACATAACTATAATCATACATTGATTCTCTTTGGTTGTGTAGAGTACTGTTGATGGTACAGCTGTAGTAGATCCTATGGCCGTCCAGCTTTGTGCAAGGAAAGTAGCAGCAGTGGCTGGAGACGTGAGGAAAGCACTAGACGTCTGTAGGTAGGTTTTAGGAAGAAGGTTTTCATTTCAAACAAATCACGTAACATTCCTGGGAGGTAAGAAGAAGATAACACAGTCAGTAGGTTTTTATTCAGACCTACTTGCCAGGCCTCAAAATACCCCATGATTATTTTCCACATTCACACCGACCCTTTCACGGTAAGTTATGAGCAGTATGGTTGCTGGGTTGAGAATGTTCCCGTAATTTGCTTTCATACTGGAAACCCACAGCCTTGAAAAAAAAAATCTCTGTGAATGCATTCATATTTGTGCAAGTACGTACTGTTTAGCGGGTATGTTCTTTCAGGAATATTTTAAAGTTTTTTTCTTTCACATTGGCAAAAATATCTGGTATTTACGGATCTGCATAGATCAAGGTGAATCTCTGAATCAGAGAAAACCTGGTATTCTTAGACTTCAAGGTGATCTGAATACAGCTATAATGTGATGTACTAAAGTACCATTATAGATTTGACATTGGTTGCCTGGTACTGTTTTCTTTGACATATAGGCAATGTATAGCATATTAAAATATAGAGCTTTTTGTATCGTAAATTGCTCTATGTTAGCTTCATATGGATAAATAACCACAATTTTGTATGTCTTCTTTTCACTTCAGGAGAGCAGTGGAGATTGTTGAAGCAGACATTAGGAGGCAGTCGATATTAAAACCATCAGGAGGTATGACATCCTTTGCACAATGTGAAATATTATATATTTGCCATCAATCTTTAGATCTTGTGAAAAATCCCACCCGTGCAATCAGCTTTTAGACAGTGCGAAATATCTCAGTTTTGCAATCAACCTATGTGAGACATCGCACAATTGCAGTGCTGGCATTGAAACCATGTGCGAGATTCTACCCGACATATATGCCTCACAGAGTAGTTAAACCCTTTAATTGGGTACCAAGTAGTAAAAAAAAATTAGATATGATTAATAATGTTCTAGGAAATGGTGATTTTAAGACCATGTGAATTTCATTTTGATTCATGAATTCTGGCAATTTTTTGTGTGTGTTCACCTTACGGTTTCAGTAAATATGATGTAAATGTAAGTTTTCCAGTCGGTGTATTACAGATTGTGATATACATGCACTGTCACATTTTGTTAAAACTGCTTTAGAAGGTAAATACAAAACAACAATGTCATAGCTTTTAAAAAAAGGTTGTAAATGGTGTAAAGAAATGCTTGGTGGCAACACCGCATAAGAAAAAAATGGCAGTTGTTTCATTGTATACCCTTTTTCCCAGAGCACTTATTGTTGCTTGAGTCTATTCAAAATGGGAATCTTGTTGCATTCAAGAGTGCTAAAATGGCAAGGTTGGTTTTCTTCCATTTCAGGCTCCCCAAGAAAAACCCTACTGTCACCCGTCAAATCATCTGCCAGGAATTCGCCCAAGAAAGGTTCTCCATCAAAGCTCCCAAAGAAAGTCTCTCTGCTCCAAGTCTCCAATGTCATCAATGAGGTGTATGGGTCAGGGGTCATGACCTCATCCGGAAGTAAAGGTCAAAGCTTCCCTCTGCAACAGAAGCTGGTTATCTGTACAGTTCTTCTCATGGTCAAGGAAGGCAAGGCTCGAGAGGTCACACTGGGAAAGGTAGGTTGAAATGCATACTTTTGAAATAAGATTATATCAATTTTCCTCTCTATCACAATATATATTCTTTGTGACTTTTAGCCCCTGAAACTTTTTAAACAATTATCTGGAGTTTTGGATGGCGACCAGTAAATAAGATCGCATGTTTGGTTTGAGAAGTGTGAAAAGGAAGTCAGAAATAAAATCTTAAACCTGCCATCCACTGGTCAGTGACTCTACCACCATTGCTTCCTGGACCCCAACAAAGATTTGCTCCTTGTCACTAATGCTTTGTGTGAATGCTCTTCAAAACTAATATTTTATGCAAAATGGTCAAATGATGGGGGTGGTAATCTAGTCCCTGATGTTGATTGTGTCTCATCTTATGAAGTGGAATTATCTATTAAAGAATGGGGACTTATTAGGTGGTGCAGGGATTAATTTGTATTCATGGTGCCATTAAGCTCCCTAATCAATGAATGTATTTAGTGTTAAGGAATCCATAATGCAAATGCATGCCCAGAACAATAGTGGTATTAAAAAGTTTCTCAAACAATGAAGGTTGAGGAACAATAGTAGTATTCAATGGTCATTCAACATCAGATCAGCAAGTATATGGCTTAATCTTATGAAAATGTGATGTACACTGGCGTACAGATGGGGGACACAGAACCCCCCCCCCCCCATTAATTTTCAAGTCCAAGAAAAGGGGAGAAAAGGAAAGGAAAAGGGGTGAGATATATAATTTTCTGAATAGTATGTTAAAATCTATCACAAAATCAGATTTTGAATTAAAAAGCTCACAGTCTTGAAATTTGTCCCTGTATGCCATAACTGCCCCCTCAACATTTTTTACTCATGCTACTGACGGTGTATTTTCTTAGAGAACGGTTTTAAATAGAAGTCTCATTAAGGGAATAATTATGAAAATGATATGTACTTTATATTTCCAAAATGAGGAGATTGCTTTCAAGTATTTTATGTTAGAGAATTGTATGTTAGTTTTGAGCATTTATTACGATCAACACTCTTTTTAAATACCATGCTTGAGTTTTGTATTGCATCTAGTTTGCAAGATATAAAATAAAAATGCAACATTTGTTAACATTTTTTATGCACACAAAAGAAGGCAATCTTACAAAATGAATATACTTTATACTCTGCAGGTCCATGATACATACTCAAAGATCTGTGCAAGTTGTCATGTGGCACCTGTTGACCAATCAGAGTTCCTGTCTCTTTGTCAGCTGATCGAGACTAGAGGTGTTCTTGCTCTCAAGAAATCAAAAGATGCTAGACAAACAAAGGTAAAAAAACGTTCCTTATTTCAAGGCACCACAACCCCAGGTGCAATTTTTTTTGTTTTAATAAGACCCATATTTTGTCCTTATTGTCACTCTTGAACAAAGTTCGGCAGAGAACTAGTAATCACTTTTCCTGTTAGTCTGTTCATCTGTTACAAAAATGTTAAAGTTTTTATAACTTGGTAATAATGATATCTGGGTAATACCACATTTATGGTGATGATAACATCAAAGGTCATCTAGGGTCAAAAGATGGAAGGCCATCATTTGACCTGTGGAAAAAAATAATGCATGGTCTCCAATAATTCTTCTACTTACAAGAGTCCTCATCTCCTTATTTTTATATAAATTTTGTTTAAACTTTGAACAAATGATCATTAGATATTGTCACATATACCTTCAAAGCATACATCAAAGGCAATCTTGATAGCGAAATCAGGGGACAATTGTGGTTCGTGAACCACCTTGTTTAGATTACCAGTATGTTGCAATATGTCCTTCCCAAAGTCTTAACTATTATTCCTACACTTTGAACTTGTGTAGATTGGGTGAGCCCTTGCATTTGTTCTTGTTCATAACAATGAACAAATGAAAATGTACGGGCCAGTGAGGATGTGACATTTATCAGTTATCACACACATTTTGCATAGAACTGCTTTGTGATATATAAAGTTTAAAATGTCTTTCCTCTTTTTTTTTTAATGGAATTTTGATGAAATTTCCATTGTCATGCTTGCTGATTGTTCTTCACTTATTCAAATAAAGTTTTTGTTGGGGTATTATAATAAAGCTAGTGTAATATCATTGAACTGAATAATTGAATAGGGTTGACACTGTCAACAGTGACTCAAAGTGGCATTTGAACATAATGATAACCACTGTTAATGGTACAATCCTGTCTTACACTATGCATGCCTAATCTTTTCTATTCTTTCCCTTCAAACTTTCAGATGTGCCTGAAGATGAATGAGAAGGAGGTAGAATTTGCTCTTCAAGATAAGGTCCTAATGTCGGTCATCTTGGAAGCTGGCTTGCCTAGCAACAAAGACAAGAAAGGCAAACAATTATGATGATTGCTTTCAACCATGTAATTAGTATTATAGATAAGACTCGGCGCTGTCTGCAATTTTATTTTTGTAATAGAAGTTCATTGCCATAAATTGGATTTTATAATTGCCTCTTAATTTTATTTTGTAATATAGTTGTACATGACTTGTAATGATAATAATAATGAATAGTTTTTATATAGTGCATTTCATATAATTTCACATTTCTGTATGCCCTTCAGAAGAAAAAGAAAGAAAAATGCCTGTTGCAAAAGTTATTTTGTTGAATTAAGGAAATTTTGAATTTTTAAGTTTTTACAGCTTTTAGAAAAAAAAAGTCTAACGTATCAATTACCTTTTAGGTGTGAATTTGGGAGCTTGTCCCGTTAAACCGGAGCAGAATAATAAATAATTTTTTACCATTTGTTTTTTAAGATTGGACAAATAATTAGTAAATTCTTATTGTGTGATTGAAGCATGTAGAAATGAAGGTTGTATTAATCTAATATTCAAATATTTAAAATGAAAGTAAAATTACACCATGTACTCTAAGTTTGGGAAGCTAAGTACAATTTATTATATTAGAATACCAGTGTGTTATTCTCATTTCATGTAACTCATTTCTCATATGATGTGATTAAACCACGGTGTGCATGTCAAGGGCTTTATGCTAGGAAATTTTCGTTGGAAGTGCCCGCATTTTTCTGACTTTGATAGGATGACATGTCACACTTCATTCGCTCTATTTTGTTAGAATTCATTCCCTCTGTTTAATATGGAGATTTATGTGAGCTTATATATTATGTTTTCTTTCAGTGGTAGAACCTTTTTAACAGTATGACATGTATCGTGAATTGTTCTAATAGCTTCATTTCTGATCACATTTTACTATAAGTTGATGTGGTATTTTAGGTAATGACAGTTTCTAGTTTATGCCATGTTATACAGGTGCAAACAAAGTTATTGAATTTTAAAGTTTATCAATATTTTGTGAAAACAGTTATATGCACATCGTCATGAATATTCATTAGGTGGGCTGATGATGTCCCATCCCCACTTTCCTTTTTCTTACGTTATTACATGAAATCATAAATGTTTCATTTTTTCATACATGTGTAAATGATGTGTCTCCATTATGATGAAATAAGATGGGGCAATAAATAACTAATGCACCTAATCAGTTGTCAATCCAATTGTTTTAGTTCTTGGTAGAAAATGTTTTAATAAACCTAATTTCATATAATGAAATACAAAAGAACAAGTGGGGATATGACATCATCAGCCCACCTAATGAATATTCATAAAGACATGCCTAGAACTGTTTCACCGGAATAATGCATATCTTTAAAATTAAATAACTTGTTATTTGTTATCCGATTTTGATCGAATTTTTAGCATTTTGCTTTGTGAATTTTACTCTATTTATTGAGATATCAATATCTCCAGCCTGGATAGATTATGAAGTGATATTGAAGTCTTCAGATTACCTCCAGTCAAATATATATGTATATGAATTCTACCATGATTACATTTTGGAAGTCTCAAACAGTTCTATGAATATTTTCAGGAATAAGATATTTTAGGAAGTTTTTAATTTCTGACCTAATTTCATATCAGCCCAATAGCAGCCATGGAGGATTAGGGTTTGGATGGGATGATGTTGGCTTAAACATCTTTCATACTGCATATAAATTTTGGAAGGTATTTTCAGCTGCCTTTAAATCTTTTCTAATTTCCAAACATTCGATGTAATTAAGTTTTTTTACGATTACATTGATTTAATTTTCCTATGAATATTTTACACGTTATGCTTTTTTCTTTACACCTTTCATTTTTGTCTCACCTGCATAGCAGAGTGAGACTATAGGCGCCGCTTTTCCGACGGCGACGGCGGCGGCGGCGGCGGCGGCGGCGGCGGCGGCGACGGCGGCGTCAACACCAAATCTTAACCTGAGGTTAAGTTTTTGAAATGACAGCATAACTTAGAAAGTATATGGACCTAGTTCATGAAACTTGGCCATAAGGTTAATCAAGTATTACTGAACATCCTGCCTGAGTTTCATGTCACATGACCAAGGTCAAAGGTCATTTAGGGTCAATGAACTTAGACCATGTTGGGGGAATCAACATCAAAATCTTAACCTAAGGTTAAGTTTTTGAAATGTCATCATAACTTAGAAAATATATAGACCTAGTTCATGAAACTTATACATAAGGTTAATCAAGTATCACTGAACATCCTGCATGAGTTTCACGTCACATGACCAAGGTCAAAGGTCATTTAGGGTCAATGAACTTTGGCCGAATTGGGGGTATCTGTTGAATTACCATCATAACTTTGAAAGTTTATGGATCTGATTCATGAAACTTGGACATAATAGTAATCAAGTATTACTGAACATCCTGTGCAAGTTTCAGGTCACATGATCAAGGTCAAAGGTCATTTAGGGTCAATGAACTTTGGCCAAATTGGGGTATTTGTTGAATTACAGCCATAAATTTGAAAGTGTGTTGGTCTAGTTCATAAAACTTGGACATAATAGTAATCAAGTATCACTGAACATCCTGTGCGAGTTTCAGGTCACATGATCAAGGTCAAAGGTCATGTAAGGTCAAAGAACTTTGGCCACGTTGGGGGTATTTGTTGAATTGCCATCATATCTCTATAAGTGTATTGGTCTAGTTCATAAAATTTGGAAATAAGAGTAACCAAGTATCACTGAACATCTTGTGCGAGTTATAGTAGTTTTCAAAATCTGCACTGCTGCTATATTGAATCGCGTGATGCAGGTGAGACGGCCAGAGGCATTCCACTTGTTAATGTTTATGCTGTTACAATATTTTTTTATAAAAGATTATATATTTACCAAGAAACATTACAATTTTAAATATGATTAATTCAGTGTGATTATTACAAATTCCTTTGAAAGATATGTTGAAGTTTTATTATGACTTTGTATGTCAACATATTTTGGTAAGTTATGCGACACATTTTTGACTGAATTGTTGCCTTTTGTGCGAAATAAAACTGTTGGGCAATTCTATGGAATAGTTTACTACTTATTTTGTCTGTATTAACTTATGGAAAGTGTGAAAGTGAAATACAAAATGAAATATGATTGAATTTTGCAATTGTAATCTGGGGGTAGCATAGATTTTTCAAGTAGAGAAAAACAAAGAGAAAAAGAAGAAATAGAAAAGAAAAGGAAGAGAGAAAAAAATATGTAAAGGTGTTACCCTATATTACACTTGTAAAAAAAAAAATAAAAAATCTTCCCCCTCCCCCCTATCAAAATATCCAGACACCACCCAAGATTGTAATGCAAATATTGTGCTCTCAAAAAGGGTATATTGACATATTTCCCATGCAAAGGAGGTATTTTTAACTTTCACTAGTTATTACTCCATTTCAAGAGGAGCCCCCCCTAAAAAAGGAAAATGCCAACAGTTCCACCAAGAAAAAAAAAATGTTTTATAAAGGATGTACTTTTGCCCCAAGAGTCAACACTACATGTTTAGAGTACGATTTGGGCAAGATGTGGGGCTGTACTAAAACCCAATGATGTGGGTGAAGGTAGGCCGACGACCGACGTCCGTGACATAACAATAAAAATATATCGCATTACTTGTTTAGGGGGTCAAAGGTCAATTCAGGGAACTTGCCAAGAGTATCGTTTTGTTACCAATACTTGTTAATGGTATGGTTTCACACGCCAATACTTGTTAAGGGGTGCATTTTCAGAAAATGGAAAATACGTGTTTAGGGTGCTTTTTGAGACCCCATGGTCGCGCATGGTATCCACTCATAAATGGAAGTGCCCCCCCCCCCCGGGAAATTTTGTTGGCTCGCGTGTTTGGCCTCTCAAATTGTTGTTTGTTTTTTCTCATTACACCACTAGCCTTATGCATCACAATAAAAAAATGAGGAAAAACAAAAACACTTTGTCAAATGGGACAGCCGGTATACTGATTCTTAAACAATCCATGTTTAGGCTAACATTTGGCGAATCAAGGTAACCGAAAAGAAATAAAATGAAAACAAAATTAATATATAAATTAAAAATTCATTCATTCATTCATCCCTTGACTTATTCTTTCATTGACTCATGCTTTCATTCATTCATGGGGCCGGGGGAGGGGGCATTCTTTTGGGAGAACAATTGCTTTTTCATTTTGTATTTGCCTTTTTGACGATACCCTAATAGAGTTCAACGCGCACACGCAGAAAGAATGAGTTTTTGACTGAACGAAGACACAAAAATTCCTGTAATGCCGGATTCAGACAGGTAAATATTATTTTATTATAAGGTTTTTGGGGTTTATTATATTTTCCTTAATCTCATGTATGAAAATAAGTCATAGATCTTGGGTCCGGATCCCGAATTTACTGTTTTCAAAATCACAGAACAAAGCGTAACTCGTAAGACTAAGAGTCGTATCTTACGACGTTTACCGTTTACGTTAACGCCAGTGCATGCAGTGGCAATGCAGTCCCCGTTAGAATCGGTAGGATCCGAGTCGGTATTCCATCATGACCATAATGTGTTTGTGACATATGGGTTTGAGATTGTGTGGTATTTTCGGTCAAAGAAAAGCTTTGGATTTGTCCTGACTGTGTTTGTTAGAAATAATTTTTTCTTGGTTTCCTTTTCGTTGGGGAAGCTGCTAGCATATGATTATGACATCACAAATAAAAAATTGAAATTCTAACTTTTTAATATTTTTATTTAAAATTTTATTTTTAATGGATTTTTGGCGCGAATGCAGTTTTGCACCAGCCGAATTCTAGCAAATTTCCCCACCAGAAATTGATTGCAAATGGCATGGCAAGTCTCTCAGTCACATTTCGAGGTCAATAAACAATATGCCCACCACTTTTCCAAATATCGCGATTTGGAACGGCTGTATTTTGGCTCTGATCTCGGCGTTACAATGATCGTTCGATTTACCATTTTTACTTAGGCTTGGTTTTGCCGTAATATTTTGATATCGATTAATAGTGGCTACCAAAAGATTTGCTTGCAGCGTGGCAGCTCATCCGTTTGCTTGCCACATGTTCGCTAACTTCACCTTATATCAAAATTACGGAGAAGCCAAGCCAAAGCGAAGCGATATCTGACTGAAAATTAACACGATGACGAAGCCGAAATACAGTCATTCCCGATCGCGATATAATTGTAAAAGCGGTGGGCATATTGACCTTGAAATGTGATTGAGGGACTTGCTATGACATTCAAGAATGATTACTGCTGAGAAATTTGCTCAAAGTTGGCTGGTGCGAAACTGCATTAACACCAGATTTGGCAAGAGTTCCATATGCACCCCCCACTAAAATTGAAAACAAAAACATGGAGAAGGTTCAGAATAATATATCTTGCCCTAATATAGAACATATATGACGGGGAAGTGGAAATACATACCAAAATATGGCTTTATTCCGTCAAATTTCGAGCAGGATCTAGTCCGTGTAATTGTTCATAGACATCGGTTTATTTAGTCAGTAAAGGGTCTGTGAGTCTAGACTAGTCGAACTATCGGCTGGCAATCGTTAAAATACCCCTTCCAGTATCAGCGCTTCATAGCGGGAAGAGGTCTTGACTGCAGATAAAACGAGGTGAGTTCGAGTCCCAACTCCCAACTAAGGTAAGCAATAGTAAAAAATGATAGAAAAATCTGAGGTGAACGAACCGGAAGTCTCAACAATCTTTTGTTATTTTTGGTGTGGTGTGCATATGGAACTCTTTCCTCTGATTTTCCGCAGACCTTCACCAATAATACATGTAGACATCTAGTCTAGAAAATATTTTGTATTATTTTTTCTGCTATCTTTACAATTTTTTGTCAGGGTGAATTCCCCTTTAAGTTGTGTAATGTGTTGGTGTTTGTGTTTGGGTAAAACTTAGTGGTGAAGCGGGTGGAGGCAATAGTTCCATATGCACCCTTACTAAAGTTAAAAATAAAAACATGGAGAAGGTTCATATAATATAGCCCTAATATGATGGTGGAGTGGAAATACATACCAAAATATGGCTTTATTATGTCAAATTTTCGAGTAGGATCGAGTACGTGTAATTGTCCATAGACATCAGTTTATTTAGTCAGTAACTGGTATCAGCGCTCCTCGCTAGCATAGCAAGGTAAGAAACACTAAAAAAATTCAATAGAGAAATATGAAGTGAACAAACTGGAAGTCTCGACATTCTTTTGTTATTTTGGGTGGGGGATGCATAACTCTTTCCCAGGTGGAGAGTAAAAAATCCTCCGCTAACCCTAACAGGAGGTTAGTCTCCAATAAATGCTTCTGGCACTTTGTATCAATCGCACAGAGAAGTATACATTGTAACTTTAAGTTAACAAGTCCTAGAAAAACCAAGATGGTAAAATCAAACTTGTGAAAATACAATAATTATCATTCCGCAAGGTTTGACAAAATGATTATTATAAAAAACTGACTTTTGCGGGAGTAGGATGCTTCACCAAAGTAGTTGAGGAACCGTGAAAAATATGCTGGTGTTTGTGCTGCCATTTTGGCTTCTGCCATGGCTTTTGTATATGATTACAACTCTTAGCAATTCATAACTTTGACATTGTTTAATAGATATTTCTGATTGTTGGATTCCCCTCTACAGCTAAATTAAATTTTGCCTGTGTAACTTGTATCTTCTCAGGTGTTCACATCCATGTTATCATTTGAGTTTATTTCTGAAATGTTTCATTTTCATTGAATATTCAAAGGAGTAGATTGATCTACCGTACATTCAACTCTATCTTAGATTCAACTTCTTCAAAAGCTTTTCATTTTTTAATCCTCAACAGCCACTTGCTTGATAAATTTGCACTTGAATTTTTTTTTCCGCATACTGGAAAGTGGAAACCTTCATCTACTTAATGTACTTATCAGTGATCTACCAGTATTCATCACACCGAGAAGGTAGATTAGCTTTGCTGAAGTTTTCTTCAATGACGGTGAAATAAGTAAGCTGTCTTTTATTAGGAGGTAATCTTGATAGACAGGTTCCCGTAATAGTGAGATTCTTTTCCTTTTTTGTTGTAGTGAGAGAGATTCCAGTGATTCGGCATCTTCAAGCGATGCATCACCAAGTCATGTAAGAGATAAGAAATATAGTAGGCGGGAGAAGGATGATGGAAGTGAACGTCGGAGGATTGGAAGAAGATCTCCATCCCCAAGACATGGATCGATGAGGAGCTCAAGGGATAAGGAGAGGAGGAGGAGTAAGGATGAGATGAGAGACAGATCTTCAGATGGAGAAGATGAGGAATATCAGGATGAGAGGAAGAAGCAACATCCAAGGAAATTTCTCAAGAGAGATGATGCTGATGATGGAAAGGTTATGGGAAGACAGAGGGAAGAAGATGATGAAACAAATCATAGAAAACACAAATCTGATGATGAGCTCTCTGTTGGTGCTGATTCAGACTTTGATAATCTGCAAGAAGGGTAAGGAAACCACAAGATTAATGTCATTTCCTGATATACAATTAGTGAAAACAAAAATCATATGTAATCCGGCTCATTCTTTGTGTATCCAAAATGATTTATCTTCCCATCATTATGTTTCTGTTAATAAACATTTGGTTTTAATATTTTAGCATCGCCGAAGCCACTCAACAGCAGCAACAACGAAGGAAACCTGCTAGGTTTGACAGTGACAGTGATGACAGTGACAATAGTCAAGACTGGAGAAAACAAAGGGTGAAAAGTGTTCTACAGAGCCATGTGCAGCAAGTAGAGGAGAGAAAAAAATGGTAAGAGATGATATTCTTGTGATATTAGGAAAAAAAATGGAACCAATTTAGGCTTCACCCCATACATGATTTCACAGCAGCGGCCTTTGTCTCAGAAATCAATATTGGACAGGATAAGAAACTGATTTATATAAGCCACATGTAAGCTATTAAAATATCTGATCAGAGACATATCAGCTAGCATTCTTTGTCTCTCTTTTACACTCTAAGGCCCTTATTTTGAACTCGGGTTTAACTTAGACCATGGTCTAATTCTGTGCTAAAAGTATGGGAAGCTAAAAGTGTCACAACTTTATTTACATGGTATACTTCTTATGTTTACTGTGATCTTTCCCAATCCTTTAGTGGTGAAGACATCTATCTCATGTATCCTTCCAGCAACGACAGTGATTTGAGAATCACATGAGCTGATGCATTCAACCTCTACTGTACAAGAATTATGTGACCATTGGCTATCCATAGTTAAACCACAATTGAGTTTAAATTAAACACAAGTTCAAAATCCAGGGAGCAAAGAAAAAAAAAATTATGGGTTTCGAAAGTGTACGAAAGATTTGAAGAATGCTAATTGGTTCTGTAGATTACAGTGATAGTTGTTTATACGATATGGTTGTTGTGGGTCATGGTCAGAGGCATTATGTTTTCAGGTTGTCATGTCTTCTTTCCCATTTCCTTCTCAGGATAAAGAAAGAATTGTTTGTTGGATCAGCTTTTAAAAGTCTCCAAGTACACATGTAGGAGTCACAATTGTCTGAT
Source organism: Lytechinus pictus (assembly GCF_037042905.1). Classification (NCBI taxonomy): domain Eukaryota; kingdom Metazoa; phylum Echinodermata; class Echinoidea; order Temnopleuroida; family Toxopneustidae; genus Lytechinus; species Lytechinus pictus. Next base: position 25,551,582 of record NC_087245.1, on the reverse strand, counting down.
TATTGTGTGGGTATCATTGTCAAAGTCACACAGGTCTTTACACATGCAATGTCTGCCTATGGGTATGACAATGATCTGATTGGACTTGAAGTTCATGAGTTCAATGGTTACAGTGTGGACATTATTTGAAAATTTAAGAAGGTATGTGTGGTATGCATTTCTGAACCGGAAATGGCAAAGGCATGACTTTGACTGTGCAATGATCCCAACTCCAGACAGAAAGCGTTCTTATGCTATTTTAAATAACAGACCATTCTGCTCAGAGTTTGCAGTTACCAAATCCATGTCAGCAGTGTTTTCCCCATTACCACAAGTAAAGTGTCATATTTATTGTATTCAGGGACATTGCTTCTGATGATGAAGACGGACAACAGAAGAAGATGCAGAGTGCTGTTGGAAGCAACATCATCCACGGGAACGTTAGAGAGGTGGAAGACGGTGAATTGAACAGACACTCGGACCAGGATACAGAGAGAGGAGATCGGAGGAAGAGGAAGAAGGAAGAAAAGGAAGAGGACAGCAGAGATAGAGAACGGAGGAGAGATAGAGACAGGGATCGTGATCGAGACCGTGATAGGAGAGAAGGAAGGGACAGAGAAGACAGAAGGGGAAGAGATGGTGATAGATCCAGTTCTAGGTTTGTAGTAGTTATCATTTGAGAGCTTTAATTGCACTCCATATGTATTGTGATAATACAAAGAAAGGAAAGGGAAAGAAAGGACTTGCTTCATATCGATCAATTAAACTTCATTTTGAGCTGAAATACGTGGTCTGTTTGAACATGTTTTCATGGTCATATTTTTCCTGCCATGTTAGCTACCATGGTTTAATATAACACATAGAGGGAGTTAAGTGGGGAAAAAATCTCAGTATGTTTTCAAGGACCTTCATTGTGTACATTACATGATTGGATTTTTTCCCCAATTCTCACGGGCTCAGCATTCCATCTTGTTACATGAGCAAAAAAAATTTTGTGTCAAAGCTTCTTGTGAAGACCCCTTAATGGTATTTCAAAAAAAAATCTAATTTCCAAATTTTTTCTTGTTCTCCATATCGATTTTGATATTTATTATTCAGATGGGGAAAAAATGAAGAAAGAATTTAATGAGTTACTTGTCTAACATCTATCCAAATGTTACATGTATAATTCTTTCCTTTTTTGTATTTCTTGAAAAAGAGCATCTCAAAGCCTGAATTTCATACTTAATTCTAACTTAGTTAAGAAAAGTAACACAGTGTTCAATATTAGTATTTTAGTCATGAAAACCAGTTTTAAAGTTGGGCAATATTGAGGGAAATAGATTTTCATTTTATTGTTGCAGATTGAACAAGTCTATTTATCATATGCTGTTATGCTGTTGTGGCCACCAGATGGCGATGCCACTCAATCCGTTAATCAAATTAAGTCTTACACCACTTTGTCTAGATGAACTGTTTATATGAATACATTTTTTATATGAAATTCAAAATAATTAGTAGATGAAGAGTAATTAGACCATCTGCTCATGAAGACCGCTTTTCTTGTCTACCACCTGTGGTCTTTTAAGACAGGTATCACTGTACCTAGCCTGCATCATCTTTCCCTCTGATTTTGATAGTTCATATGTACATGTAATGAACTGACTTGAACGTTGCACTCGGCTTAATTTGATGAATTATTATGACTTTTAGGAGAGAAGACCGTGATGGAAGGGGTCGATCTCGTTCACCAAACCACTACAGCAAGATGAAAGACAAGTATGAAGAAAGATACCAACGTTCCAGGCAGGACAGGTTGGAGGAGGGGGAGGTGGAGGAGACGGGTGGATACGAAGACGCTAGGAGAAGATTCAGGAATAGAAGATTTAGAGATGAGGAGGAAGAGAGAAGGAAGTGGGATGGAAGTAAAGACCAAGATACCAGTCGACGGTAAGTGTGTATCATATCTTTTTAATTGATTGTCTTTAATTCTTAATCTTTATTGCCAGGTTTGCTATGTTACCAGTCTTGAGAATTGCATCATGAATAACTATGTTGTTGTGTAATGAAAGGTGACTGATTTCAATGTCAGGTGTTTTATTCAGGTGAAGAGGTAGTGATTAAATGATTGTCAAAATCAATTTGTAGACCAGTAAGATATATGTAATTTATTTTTCTAAAGACAATATTGATATTAGTTGTTGTGACTTACTCCTGCTCCAAGTATGTTTAAAAAAATTATGTCTGACTAATGGAAGTTACATGTACTCTGAATTTTAAGATGTCATATCTTATTTTTGTTGCATCTGAGAGGGCTAAAAAGTCTCCAATCCTTTGGTTCCTTACGTTATAAGCATGCACACATTCTATCTAATAGTAATAGGTACCAACAATGATTGCATAACCTGTCTCCATGTGATCTATCAACTGGTAAAGGTTATTGCTTTGGTTGATTTTATCTTGTTAGGAGGAGACGAGATGGTGAAGAGGAGAACAAGGAGAATGCTGAACCTCCTCCCAAGAAGAAGAAACCAGAGGTGGATCCTATTCTAACAAAGACAGGTGGAGCTTATATCCCTCCAGCTAAACTTAGATTGATGCAAGAACAGATTACAGATAAAACAAGGTATATAATTCAGTATCAAATTAGATGTCTAGACTGTAATGCTCTTATGCTTGATGATGACTTAAACGTTCTTTCTTCTTAAAAAAAGTCCTGTTGATGGTGACCATTGATGTAGGTGATGGGCAAACTGTCACTCTCAAGTGAGTTGGATGTAGCTGTCGCCTGTCGTTCTGATTTAAAAGTGAGGATAGATAGATGGATAGATAGGAAGTGATAATTTTTCTTATCACCTCAAATCAATTAGTGATTATATGTTTTATATATTCCAGGTTTAACACAATTTAGATATATGTATGGAGCAAACAATATTTATACTTATCTACAAGAAAGAATGTTCCACAAAAATATTGTGTCTCAAGATTTAGGCTTGTTTCACTGCAAGCATGTTGGTATACTGCACACTCATCTAGATAGCGCTTGAGCAAGGTGATTTTGATCATTTCTTTCTTGAATGTATTGGCCTGTAATGTTATGGTATCATTGCTTTATGCGACTCTTGATTCTTCCACTGTTGCAGCAGAGTAACTAAACGTTGTTGCAAAAAAAAATAAAAAAATAGACACACCTGTATTAAATGCAGTCGTACAAACTTGTAATAATTCATAATTCATTGTAACCCTTGTTCATTTGTCATTACAGTGTAGCATACCAGAGGATATCATGGGAAGCTTTGAAGAAGAGCATCAATGGTCTGGTAAACAAGGCTAATATTTCCAATCTTGGCTTGATTGTGCAAGAGATGCTACAGCTCAACATCGTACGAGGACGGTATGTAAATCTATAAAATCTATAAAACCTGCAAAGCTTGTTTTATGCCAGCTTGTTGGAAATGACAAATATATAGAATATTACCATAGTGCATGTACAATGTAATGTACTTTACATTAAACTTCAGTGAAAACCTCATATTGGGACCATGATTTATTGCCTCATGAATATTATATTATGAATGATTAAGTTTTTGCTGTGTTTCAGAGAGGAAATTTGCCTTGAAAGATTATTAAACAAGAAATCACCCTCTAATTCAAATCCCACTCACCAGAGTTCGAGGGAAATAGTAGGAAAGATGCCATCCCTAACCAATGGTATTCCCTTTTATCCACATTTGATTAGTTTTAGTTGGAAAAGGGTATATTTGAACATTGAAACATTTATGGGGGGGGGGGGGGTGGGTGGTTGCTGTTATATCGCCACATAGTGGATTTATAACTGGTGGTAACTGAATTGTTTTGTGAGCTAAAGCAGTAATTGGTGTTCTCATATTAATTGTTCTTTTCATTGGTTGATTAGCTAAAGCAGTAATTGGTGTTCTCATATTAATTGTTCTTTTCATTGGTTGATTAGCTAAAGCAGTAATTGGTGTTCTCATATTAATTGTTCTTTTCATTTGTTGGTTAGCTAAAGCAGTAATTGGTGTTCTCATATTAATTGTTCTTTTCATTCGTTGGTTAGCTAAAGCAGTAATTGGTGTTCTCATATTAATTGTTCTTTTCAGTGGTTGGTTAGCTAAAGCAGTAATTGGTGTTCTCATATTAATTGTTCTTTTCAGTGGTTGGTTAGCTAAAGCAGTAATTGGTGTTCTCATATTAATTGTTCTTTTCCGTGGTTGGTTAGCTAAAGCAGTAATTGGTGTTCTCATATTAATAGTTCTTTTCAGTGGTTGGTTAGCTAAAGCAATAATTGGTGTTCTCATATTAATTGTTCTCTTCAGTGGTTGGTTAGCTAAAGCAGTAATTGGTGTTCTCATAGTAATTGTTCTTTTCAGTGGTTGGTTAGCTAAAGCAGTAATTGGTGTTCTCACATTAATTGTTCTTTTCAGTGGTTGGTTAGCTAATTGGTGTTCTCATCTTAATTGTTCTTTTCAGTGGTTGGTTAGCTAAAGCAGTAATTGGTGTTCTCATATTAATTGTTCTTTTCAGTGGTTGGTTAGCTAAAGCAGTAATTGGTGTTCTCATATTAATTGTTCTTTTCAGTGGTTGGTTAGCTTAAGCAGTAATTGGTGTTCTCATATTAATTGTTCTTTTCAGTGGTTGGTTAGCTAAAGCAGTAATTGGTGTTCTCATATTAATTGTTCTTTTCAGTGGTTGGTTAGCTAAAGCAGTAATTGGTGTTCTCATATTAATTGTTCTTTTCAGTGGTTGGTTAGCTAAAGCAGTAATTGGTGTTCTCATATTAATTGTTCTTTTCAGTGGTTGGTTAGCTAAAGCAATAATTGGTGTTCTCATATTAATTGTTCTTTTCAGTGGTTGGTTAGCTAAAGCAATAATTGGTGTTCTCATATTAATTGTTCTTTTCAGTGCTTGGTTAGCTAAAGCAGTAATTGGTGTTCTCATATTAATTGTTCTTTTCAGTGGTTGGTTAGCTAAAGCAGTAATTGATGTTCTCATATTAATTGTTCTTTTCAGTGGTTGGTTAGCTAAAGCAGTAATTGATGCCCAGGCTGCCTCTCCCACCTTCACACATGTATATGCGGCATTTATAGCCATCATCAATACAAAGGTAAGACCCACCAGTGGATCTATCTATAAAATACATGATCCTCATCAATTGTCATGGGCCCGCATTCTGAACTTAGACCACTGCTCTAAACATGCCAAAATTTGTTCACATGGTATGTTTCTTATGTTTACTGTGCTATTTCCTGATTCCTTAATGGTGAAGACAGTTATCGTATTTATGTCGTTCCCAGACAGTTAAGATTGATTTGAGAGTCAAGTGAGTCACAATTGGCTTTGGTTGGTTGAACCACAACTTTAGACCAGAGTTTAGATTAAACCTGACTTCAGAATACGGGCCATAGAGTCTAGAATCTAGTGGAACTAAACCTTATAATCACCTGCCAACCATAGTTGTTTGTAGTAGTTATCATTTATTAGTCAAGGCAAATCTACCACCTCAAATTTTCAGTCACCACATCTTCATCTATTGGTGCTTTCACTGGTTTGCTTTTCTTGTTCTATTGTTTTTATTGCAAATTATTTTGGCTTCTGAGTGGACTTCCAATTTAGGTAAATCATTTCCATTGTTAAATGATCTTTCTCATCAGCTTATTCGTGCCAATAATTTCTAGTAGATAAAAATGAACCTTAGATTTCACTAGATTAAAGTCATCCATTGTGTAATTGTCGTTTTGTGAGAATTCAATGAAATTTCATTTTTGTTGCACAATCAGTAGAAACGATTATAATTATGATTCTTAATCTTTATCCTCTCCTTTTCTAGTTTCCTCAAAATGGAGAACTGATCCTGCGCAGGCTCATCACTAATTTCAAGAAAGGGTATCGCCGTAATGACAAGAAACTTTGTCTGTCATCAACCAGGTTTATTGCTCACTTGGTCAACCAGCAAGTGGTAAGATACATTCTCTTTTTATTGTGATGGTGATCATTGCAATGATAATGATAGTGACATTGATGATGATGATGAGGGTAATAGAAGATGGTCATGGTTACATGTACATGTATGTTGACAACGGTGATGTTGATGACAATGACAATACTGGTGATGATGATGATGATGATGATGATGATGATAAGGTGGATGATGATGGTGATGGTGATAATGATAATGATGATGATGATGATGATGGTTGCAAATGCTGTTTAATATGCCAGCTCTAATCATTCTTTTCATGACCATGAATGCTATCAAAGCTGTTTTCAGAAACAATAGTCTATCAATTAATTTAAAGTGATCTAAGAGAGGAATACTTGTCAACATTCCAATATTATTTTAAAAATAAATCTTAAGAAACAGCCCACATACTTTTCTAATTTATCATTAATAGAAAATAACTACAGTGATGAAATTTGAAGACCTAATTGTGATTGGGTTATTTTTTTTTTCCTTTTTCTTTAGGCGCATGAAGTAGTTTCTCTTGAGATCTTAACACTATTGTTAGAGCAAGCTACTGATGACAGTGTTGAAGTAGCTGTAGGATTTCTCAAGGAAGTTGGTCAAAAAATCACCGAACTTTCTCCAAGAGGAATCATGGGTAAGACAAAACAAAAACTAACAATTATGTATATAGAATTATCAAGATATTAATCACTTTGTCTCTCTGTATTAATGATAATAATTTACATATTAAACCACTGCATTCCTTACTAAGAGCTGTAGGCATGGAATAGTGATATTTCTTTTGAAAAGATAGGAAATGAGAAGTTCAAAAATATTTTTTGATCACTCATAAGTTATTATGAATATTTGATGTTTAATATTCAATATTGAATTTAATATTATATTTTTTCAAGGAAAGCAATCAGCTTATCACTAATTCATTGATTTATTGGAGTTGGACATAGATTCTGATAATGAACTGAATGCCTGGCACATAGAAACATTAGTGTATGCTCTCTATTACAGCGATCTTTGAACGACTGCGTAGCATCCTTCATGAAGCTGGGATTGAGAAGAGAGTTCAGTACATGGTGGAGGTGATCTTTGCCAATCGTAAGGATGGCTTCAAGGACTTCCCTGCGGTCATTGAAGAACTGGATCTGGTGGAAGAAGATGACCAGTACACTCATCTACTCACTCTTGAAGATGACTACAATACGGAAGATATACTCAGTAAGTTGCTTAATTCCACAATTTTTTTTTATTATTCAGACAAGACTCTGTTTTGATTCTTTAGTATGGGTTTGTATTATAGCTTAATAGAGGAGGAGGACAGTTGGAGACTTGGGTTGAGGATAGAGGATGTACTTAATCATGCAAAGTGGAAGGAGGGGATAACAGTGATTGATGCAAATGTGAGGTCAATCCTGCCACCCCTCATTTCATGGGGACAAAACCAAATTTTAACTTTGGATGACTGACTGCCTAAATGACTAAGTGCATTAGATGGTCATGTTTTTATTTTTGTGTGTGTTTGAATGTAATGTTATCTTCCGTTTGCATCTTTTTGGGAGAAGAGCTTCATTATAACATGATAGTGATATTTTCCAATTGGTAATGGCATATATTGGCAATGAATCAGGAAAAAAATATACTGCCTCATTTTTGCAAAATGCTCATGATGCATGTTTGTCTTGGTATTAAGAATGCCAGGCACATTTTGACTTGTGTCAGAAACTGTTGTTGTGGCAATGGCAAGTTATGATGTTGACATGGCAATGGCATCTGTTCTACCATTGTTCCTCACCAATGGCTATTGTATAGGGTGGGAGTGATATTTCCAGTTTAGATTAACATAAACAAATTTTTCTTTTTCTATCCAGATGTTTTCAAGGCCGACCCAGAGTTTCTGGAGAATGAAGAGAAATACAAAGCAATTCGTAAAGATATCTTAGATGAAGGCAGTGAAGATTCCGAATCAGGAAGCGAGAGTGGATCAAGCGAAGAAGATTCTGATGAGCAAGATGAAGAAGGTAAACACATTGTACGCTATTAAGTTTGGTGTTGGATGCTTTGTGTTGGTTGTAGGCCAATTTAGCACCCAGTTTGAAATGAAAGTTGGCCCCTTCGATGAATCTCACTAGCTGCTGAGCTATCAGCTTCAGTTCTGAATATTGATTAGGTGATGATCTTTACTAGTAAGCCAAAAGAGAGAGAAAAAAAAGAAAAGGACCTAAAAATCAAGCCTTGACTATAGAAACTTTATTGCAGTAGTGTTATATTTTTGTTATTGTTTTGGATTATTTAATCAAATATTCATCGCTAGGACGATAAAAAAGAAGACAAAATGTGTGATATTTTAATTTCGTAAAGCCATCACAGCTTCTATATTGCATTGCGTAATGCAGGCGAAACTGCCAGGGGCATTCCACTTGTATGAAAATTCATATTACCAACCTGCTTCGTTAAACAATCATTGCACAGATCTGCAATCTTAATGTCAGGGCAACGCTCGGATCTTACATATCGAAAGTGAGGTGCACAGGCACTTGACCCTAGTGTCGTGTTAAAGATAAATTCCAGTTTTGGTAACGATCTAAAAATGACTTTTTACAGAATCTAATATAATGACCACCTAAGTGTCTGTTTGTATAAATAAAAAATATGTGCCAAAGGATTCTGGAAGAAATTGTGTAATTGCTGAGAAATAAGCAAAATAAGCGCGGATTCGGTCACTTCCGTCGGGTCTTTATTTTAGCAATAATAATACACTGTCCCACGTGTGCCTATCTGTGTTGGTGATCTTCAGTGTGAACATTTTTCAGCGTAGATTTCAAGATTTCACAAAGTTCAGTTTATGTAACTGTACCAGATCTAGATCCTCGATGATATACTGACAATTAAGCCTTGTTTTACAGACTTTCTCATGAAATCAGTGTTTACTGCAAATACTGGAATTTCTCTTTAATTCATTGCAAATATCCTTGAATGGGCCGTATTTCCTCTCAACATACACTCTCTTGTGCATTATTTGTATATTTGAAATGAGATGCCAAATGCTGACCTATTAATCCAAGAAAAACTTTACTCAAATACAAAGACAATGGTTTCTTGATCTGAATTATTTCTTTAGTTTAGAACCGTAACCAATGTCCATTGCTCTGTTTTGTTTTTTGCATAATTTGATTAACATTTTACAGATACCCCCCTCACCCTTTTTCCTCTTTTCATCCCTTATTTTTGCCCGACCTTATTTCTATAACATCTAGAGCAAGAAAAGATGGAGATCAAAGATAACACCGAGACAAACCTGACAGCCCTCAGACGTATCATCTACCTCACCATTCAGTCTAGTCTGGACTTTGAAGAGTGTGCTCATAAGATGCTTAAGATGGAGTTGAAACCCGGCCAAGAGGTACCACAAACTTTTCAATAAAACACTTCATTAAAGGCGAAGTTTACTCCGATGATAAGTGGTTTTGATAAGAGCACAAAAAATTGAGAAAATATTGGTGATTCTTTGATTAAATCCATCAAAGAATAAAAAAGTTAAGAATATGTTGAATTTGTTATTTGTGATGTCAACAGCTCCCCATATATCATGTAATATAAATTCCATAAATTCAAATTTTTTAATGGAACAAGATGAATAATGATATGTTTCTTTATGGAATGGGGAATGAAATGATGTGTCTGATAATATATTTACTGCACAAATAACATCACTTTCAATTTCTTGAGAAAATTGCATTAGGGGAAATCTATATCACACAACACATGGAGTTTGATAAAGTTTCATCAAAACTTTGCAAAATCTAATCAAAATATTGTCATTTTATGTATTGAGTAGTCTTGTTTTATTTCTCCTGTTGTTTCTTTGACAAGTGACACATTGGTTTTTATTAAAAAAAGGAATGGAAAGTGTTACATATTATGAGGCCTAAAAATATAGTTCTTTCTTATTATTACTATTCTTATTATCATTATATTGTATATTCTTGTACAAGTTCCCTAGATATGATTTCGGTTTTCTTTCTTTTGCAATGCAGAAAGAAGTATGTCTGATGATACTGGATTGCTGTGCCCAACAGAGGACATATGAGAAATTCTTTGGACTATTGGGACAGGTAATTTTTTTTTCAATCTCACTCTATCTCACTATTGTTACTTTCATTTATAGACCTGTAAATACTTTTATTGTAAGCATGCTTATTTCTGCCTTTTGGCTGTGCAGCTTGTATTAATTTTGTATGCAATAAACCATTAGGCTTGAAACAGAATATGTGTACATCTATTGTGGAGGTATCTTTTTTATTTTCCTGACTCACCTTTCAAGAGGATTATACATGTATCATAATGTCTCTAGTATCCTTAGGGAAGGCATCAATCCTTCGCTACATTATCTAAACATGGGTGATGAACAGGTACCTGGTATTATTGAATATGAAAGCCAATGTAGTTATTTTAGCTTTTTATGCTTTGAATGCTACCCAGGGAGTGGAGAAAGTGCATACATTTGTTTGCGGGACATATTAAAATCCAACTACTTGGTAGCAGATAAAAGCAGATTATTGTGATTATACAAGTACAGATGAACGAATGAGGTTAAAGTACATTGTTTTTTCTGCTGTATTTGCATAGAAAAAGATTATTGTGCGTTTTGAGGGAATAGGCAATATGATGTTTGCTCAATCAGTTGTTTTTACTGGCCAACAGTGTCCATGTTTTGATTTTATTATGCCCCTGCCACCAAAGATGATTTTCAGAAGCATTATTACATCTTTGATTATACTAAATAATGCAACAATTTATTATTGGAATAATGTAAAAAGATATATATGCAGACCAGGGGAGTGTTTCATCTAATGTTGTAAATCGGATCAAAAATCAGATCGAAAATCGGATCGGCAGTTAAGCTTCTAAAATCGAAATCGAATCGAAAATCGAATCGGCGATGTTTAAAAACAAAGGAATACATCAACATTTTGTTCGCGGTCGCGCGCATCTTCCTGACAAAGTCACAAAGACGAATGTTTAGGAATGGAAGTAGTCGACATGCGCGATCGTTTGGAACATGCTTTTAAAGGGTTTTGAGGTTTAACTGCTTAACAATAAAATGAGTGATTTTTATTAGAAAGATAAACGAATGACGCATCTTCCGAGCAGTCGCAAAGGAAAATAATTCTCGTAGATCACAGGTCAATGAACGATCGGCGGGACATCTTTTATAAGTATGTTTATGTGAAGCTGAGCTCAGCTAAGTTCGCTCATTATAATATGTGATTACAGCCACGCCCAATAACCATTCCAAAGTACACCCATTTTGTTATAATAGCTTACTTGGTACATCATTTCTCCGAATCAGTTCTGGGAAAAGTTAAGTCACGCCTCAGTATCGATCTTTTTGTATACCCACCCACTCAACAATATCAGTGAATTACGCAATGCGCGCAAGCATTCACACAATACAAGATAGTTTTGTGGCATAGCCGAGAACTGGAACCGCCCAGACTCAACGGGCTAGCGCAAAATTCTTTACACTACCTTTTGGCATGTGCACGTGGTGGGTTTGATTGACACTGCTAACAGTGCTATTCTTTGAGTTGGCTCACTGGCTGGATTAATGACAATATATCACTGCAAGTATGGCTTACATTATACATACAACACGCAACACATCCATACACACTGCTCTCAAACTCCCTTGCTATGTACCTAGGCCGTGTGTGCACTTATGGGCGGGATTTAAGCAGGGCATTGACTAGCATATACAACACATCCATGCACCCAGCATTCATATACATTTCTCACTTGCTCCCTTGCTATTCGTCCATTGTGTGAACTCATGGGCGGGATTATGACAAAAATTAGCGCAAGCACTAGCATACGTAATACACACAATACATTCCTGCACCCACGCGGTCACACATAGCTCTCAAACTCCCTTGTCATTCGTCCATTGTATTCACTCATGGGCGGGATTTATCAGCGTAAGCACTAGCATACATAATGCGTACAACACATTCATGCAGTCACACACAGCTCTCAAACTCCCTTGCTATTGGTCCATTGTATTCACTTATGGGCGGGATTTATCAGCATAAGCACTAGCATACATAATGCATACAACACATTCATGCACCCATGCAGTCACATACAGCTCTCAAACTCCATTGCTATTGGCCATTGTGTGCACTCATGGGCGGGATTATGACAAAAATTAGCGCAAGCACTAGCATACGTAATACACACAATACATTCCTACACCCACGCGGTCACACATAGCTCTCAAACTCCCTTGTCATTCGTCCATTGTATTCACTCATGGGCGGGATTTATCAGCGTAAGCACTAGCATACATAATGCGTACAACACATTCATGCAGTCACACACAGCTTTCAAACTCCCTTGCTATTGGTCCATTGTATTCACTTATGGGCGGGATTTATCAGCATAAGCACTAGCATACATAATGCATACAACACATTCATGCACCCATGCAGTCACATACAGCTCTCAAACTCCATTGCTATTGGCCATTGTGTGCACTCATGGGCGGGATTATGACAAAAATTAGCGCAAGCACTAGCATACGTAATACACACAATACATTCCTACACCCACGCGGTCACACATAGCTCTCAAACTCCCTTGTCATTCGTCCATTGTATTCACTCATGGGCGGGATTTATCAGCGTAAGCACTAGCATACATAATGCGTACAACACATTCATGCAGTCACACACAGCTTTCAAACTCCCTTGCTATTGGTCCATTGTATTCACTTATGGGCGGGATTTATCAGCATAAGCACTAGCATACATAATGCATACAACACATTCATGCACCCATGCAGTCACATACAGCTCTCAAACTCCATTGCTATTGGCCATTGTGTGCACTCATGGGCGGGATAAATGACAAACACAGTACAAGTACATGTTCATTGTTTGTATATTATACAATACATTCATTCCAAGTTACACTCCCGCCATACCAGTCAGCGCAGCTACCGGTAGGTAATCATAAGTAGGTCAACCTTTTATGAGTCATTTCTGACATTCTAGGAATCTCGATTGTTCGAACTATTCGATTGTTAAAAAGCTCTAAATAGCTAGCACATCTGCAAGAACAATCTTGAAATATGTTCTGACCGCACTGTAACTAGATCTACAGGTATGCCGATTTTTTATATCCGATTTTTTCCTTCAAGGGGCATGATCGAAGATCGGCAAGTGATCGCCGATTGTTGTGAAATCGAATGGAATCGGTTGCCGATTGCAAAATCGGTTACAAGCTTAGTTTCATCAACATTTTCATCCGACAAGTTGTCAGATCTGACATCTTTCTCTGATGTTGATTGGCTGAGAGGTACTGTTACTATGGTAACTGTCGGATAAAATGGATCTTGTCGGATAAAACGTCCGACAAGTCCTTTCATGAAACGCTCCCCTGGGGAGTGTTTCATCAACATTTTCATCCGACAAGTTGTCAGATCTGACATCTTTCTCTGATGTTGATTGGTTGAGAGGTACTGTTACTATGGTAACTGTCGGATAAAATGGGACTTGTCGGATAAAACGTCCGACAAGTCCTTTCATGAAACGCTCCCCTGATACCTTCAACTACATGTAATTTTCCGTATTGCAGAGGTTCTGTCAGCTAAAACAGGAGTATGTGAGGGAATATGAATCGGTGTTTGCTGAACAGTATGAGACTTGTCATCGCTTGGATACAAACAAACTGAGGAATGTTGCAAAGTTCTTCTCTCATCTTCTCTACACCGATGCTATCTCGTGGACGGTATGTGAACGCCTCATAAATATTTTATTATTTACTACCAATATAATGGCACTATATTCAGTTATTACTGCAAAGTCAATCATGGTAATTCATTAATTTCAAAACCTTCATATTTCTCCCTCTTTGTCTTTCCATCTTCATAGGATTATACCAGTACTTGCTAGAATTATTTTTCTCTGACATGTTCATACCCACTCGATCACAAGAATACCTGTAAATCATGAGAACTATATCAGGCCTCTAAATACCATATACAGGGGTGTCAGAAGTCAGCTTTTTAGATGATTTCAGCTAATTTTGCCTTGGTTTTTACTTTGAATTCAGCTTATTTTACCTTTCACCTGTACGAAAGTACATGAGCTCTTTCATCTTCAGCATTTTTTTAATGCTCTTCAGCGTTTTTCAGCTTTAATTTATTGGTTATCACTCAGACCCCTGATATTGCATTACCGGTATCATCTACGTCAACCAGATAAAGTTCCCATAGTTAAGAGCTAGTTGTAGATATTTTCATCTTTGCCTTGTGTCTAAAGATCGTGTATTTTTATATCACATGTGAATCCTTGTGACCTTGGAGAAATTCCTGTAGAAGTTGATATAATCTTGAAAACTACCTACATTAACTAACTTGAGGGTAATAATTATTCAGGGATATTACTAGTAAAGTAGTTTGTTTTATATTGTATTTTCTGATCTTGGTGGGATTTCCGATTGGGCGGGTGTAAAAGCATCTTTCCTGATGTTGGTTATTGCTCATTACACAGGTGATTGATTGTATTCATCTGAATGAGGAAGAAACTACATCATCTAGTCGTATCTTCATTAAGATCCTCTTCCAAGAATTATCCGAGTACATGGGACTCCCAAAACTCAACGACAGACTCAAAGATGCGTAAGTACATCGGCTGATTACAAGAAATTATCAATCTTCAAACACCAACGTCACTTTGCAAAGTGTACAGCAATTTGAAAATTAAAAAAAAAGAGCTATTTCTGGCCTTAATCGTGAACTGATTTCCCTTTGCTTTTATGAACACGCTGAAATACTATCTTTTATCTATTATTTCTGGAAAAAAGATGTTATTCTCAAATTATTGGTTGAGACACCGTTGACGTCATTGTATACTTAGTGTCAGCTTTGGTATTAAAACTGTGTAATATGCCTTTTTTGTTTGTATTTGATTATACTTATGTGGCTTCCTTAACAATTCCCAAACATTATATTACTTCCATACAGGACCCTAATGCCATTCTTTGAAGGAATGTTACCTAGAAACAACCCTGCTCATACTAGGTTCGCCATCAATTTCTTCACCACCATAGGACTTGGCGGTCTAACGTAAGTTATTCAATCTTTTTATTGAGAATTCATAGATTACATACGTAGTTTTTGTCTTGCCTGCATAGCAGAAGTGAGAAACAGACACTGTCTATTTGATGGTTACTGCTTCATCAATATGACATGTTAACAAGGTTAAGTTTTTGAAATGCCGTCAGGGTTTCATAAAACTTATTACAATAACAAATTTACATCAATAATTTATAAGTAGGGACAGTGATTTTCCGTTTCAAAAAATTGCCTTTTCCGTTTCAGAAAATCTTAAATTCCGTTTCAGCATGTCAGAAAACGGAAATTCCGTTTCCCCATAGACTTTACGTACACGGAAAATGGACACTTCCGTTTACCCATTCAGTAGCAATATAACATTACTCGCGCTGGTCAAAATTTGTATAATAATAATAACAATAATTAACATTTATATAGCGCTTAATACAACAGTTTCTAAGCGCATTGGAAAGAGAAAAAAGAGGTAGCAAAATACAGTGAAAGAGAACAGGATATGGAATTAAGAGGACTGCTTAATGAGGTAAGATTTGAGGAGTGTTTTGAAAGATTCGACAGTGGATGCATTAGGGATGGAGATGGGGAGATTGTTCCAGAGTTTAGGGGCAAGAGCAGAAAAAGCACGATCGCCATAACGGGTAAAAGTGCGGGGTCCTAGAGATAGTCGAAGGTGAGCAGTAGAAGAAGATCGGAGACGTTGAGTTGCAGAGGATGAGTGACAGAGAGAGATAAGATTTTGAAGGTAGGATGGGGCGAGACCATGGATGATTTTATAGACAAGGAGAAGGAGCTTGAAAATAATTCTATTATGAACCTGAAGCCAATGGAGGGAGTAGAGAATAGGGGTGATATGTTCAAATTTCTTAGTGAGGGTTACCAATCTAGCTGCAGTATTTTGAATTCTTTGAAGGGAGGCTATACTAGATTGAGGTAAACCAGCAAGTAAAGCATTACAATAATCTAAATGGGATGATACAAAGGCATGTACTATACGTTCAGTAGATGATTTATCAAGATACTTTCTTAACTTCCCTATCTTACAAATACCCCATGATGCACAACGACAAACATTTCTGATATGCTGGTTAAGGGTCAAGTTGTTATCAATAATAACTCCAAGATCCCTTACAGTATCTGAACCACTGATATTTCCAGCGAGAAAATCTAAACAAGGTAAATGACCTGAACTCCTAAACCTAGAGAAAACATGCAGCATCTCAGTTTTTAGTTCATTGAGCTGAACCTTGTTGTCGAATGACCAACGCTTGATATCAGCAATACAGGCAGACAGTCTTTGAACAGCAACTCCTCGATCCGCTGGCTTCATGGTGAGATATATCTGAGTATCATCAGCATAGGTAGTATACTGGATACCTGTATGAGAGTTGATAATCCTTCCTAAAGGACCAGTATATAGGATATACAAGAGAGGTCCGATAACGGAGCCTTGCGGGACACCATAGGGCAGAGAAAAGGGTTTAGAAAATGAACCATTCACGACAACCTTATGGCTTCGTCCGGCAAGGTAGGATTCCAACCAAAGAAGAACAGTTCCACTGAAGCCGTAATCATGTTCCAAACGTTGAAGAAGAACACCATGGTCCAGCGTGTCAAACGCAGCTGAGTAATCCAAAAGGATAAGAACAGCCTCTTGTCCTTTATCCACAGCAAGCAGAAGATCATTCTGAACCTTTAACAGGGCCGTTTCAGTAGAATGAAAGTGGCGATAAGCTGACTGATTTGGTGGAAACAGCCCTTTTTCATCAAGGTGAGTTCGGAGCTGAGCAGCAACAATTCTTTCAAGAACTTTACTAAGAAATGGCAAATTAGCAATAGGTCTGTAGTTCTTGAAATCATTAGTTTCCAGGCTTGGTTTTTTCAAAAGTGGCAAAACACAGGCTGTTTTAAAAGACTCAGGAACAACACCAGATGATATGGAAAGGTTCATGATGAGAGTTATAACAGGCAGGAGTTCGTCGAGGCATGCCTTCACTAGCCAAGTTGGGAGGGGATCCAAGCTACAAGATTTCGAAGGAAGTGACTTGATGACACGCTTAACCTGCATTTCAGAAACAAGGTCAAATTCTGAAAGGTTGGAGTCATGTGAAATCCCAGTCTGAGAAGGCAGTAATAGATCATCAGAAAAAGGGACGTTGAATGAAGAAATGATAGACGCGACCTTATTCTCGAAGAACTCCCCAAATCTGTTGGCAAGGTCCTCATCAGAGTCATGATCAGGAAGTGTGGTGGACTGCAGAGGTGAAGACAATTTCTTCACGATCTGGAACAGCTGCTTTGAATCTGATCCCGCGATCTCACCTTTGAAGTAGCTTGACTTAGCCTCAAAGAGTTTACTGTAGTAAGAGTCACATTCCTGCCTGTAAAGCTGTTTATGAATACAAAGTCCAGATTTCAGCATCAGTCGCTCAGCACGACGTCTGCACCTCTTCGCTTCCTTGATTTCTTCACTATACCATGGAGCTTTGGGCTTGATTGTGATGACCTTACTTTCTACAGGAGCATGCTTATTGAGGAGATCCAACAATTTCATATTATACATGTTTACAGATGCTGTAGGACAAGACGATAACAAAGACATGACTAATGAATTCAAAATGTCTTGTCTGAAGGAGCAGATATCTATACTCTGTAACTTCCTGTACGTGATCCGCTTCCTTGGATTCCCAGAACTTTCAGTCTTAATTGTTGCAATGACAGCAGAATGATCAGAAGGCAGGTTGGACAGAAGATGGATACCAGAGACTATGTCATCAACTCTCCTTGAAATGATTAAGTCTATGGTATGTCCAGCACGGTGAGTTGGCTCCTGAACATGCTGCTGAAATCCAAGTGAGTCCAGAGAACCAAGGAAGGTTCTTACATAGCTTGCACTAGTGTTATCAACATGAATGTTGAAGTCCCCAACTATTAGGGGACAATTATCATCGATAGCTGCAGACTCCAAGAGAGTGAAGAATTCAGATGTGAACATTCCGCAAGTCAGTTTGTTCGAAGAAGAAGGTGGCGGTCGATAAACTGCATACAGATGCAGAACTGACGACGGTGAGAAACGGATGCTAAGGTCCAGGAGCTCGAAAGATGAAAACTTGTGTATTTCCTTTACGGATGTGGTGGCAGATGATCGATGGATGACACATATGCCTCCTCCTCTAGAGGTCTTTCGAGGACAATGTATGATTTCATAATTGGGAAGCGTTGACTTTAAGTCAGCTATAACAGTGTCATCCCTGCAATCTCCTGTGAGCCATGACTCTGTGACAACTAGTACGTCAAGGTTGTTATCCAGGATTAGATCACATGTGCACACTGTTTTATTGCTCAAAGAACGTGCATTCCAAAGGCCAATTACAGTCTGATTTCCTTTCTTCAGACCTTTATTACATACAAGACTAAAGTCTGCCTCACCAGATGAAATGCAGGTCAATGAAGTGTCTTTAGTAGGAGATTTATCATCCGGGAAAGTGGATAAAGATGATCGCAAGATCTTATTCCTCCTTTTCATCCATGTTCTCTTACTACGTTTTGTTCTCTTCTTGTGCGAGATTCCAAGGGTAGTAAGCTTCTTCCACAGTACAGGAGATAGACGCTGGTGGCAAATATCATGATGGGCGACATCATACAACTGTTCCCTGGTATAGGTAATAGTCTTTGGCGCTGTATCACAGCTGCCGCAACCAACATCAGGCCCAGGATTAGGACTAATATCGCCATCCTTCAAAAGGGATATTTGGTAAGAAGCATCTGAATTCGGGTAATAGTTAATTCGTCTACCGTAGAATCTCCTAACACATGCAGAAGTGGACAAGAACGGTTGTGGTACAGTACATGTAGGCTTAAGTACATGTTTGATAAAATGCTGACCATTATCATGTCCAAGGCACAGTCCAAGAAGAAACACAATTGTAAAACACTTGACTGCATCCATTGTTGTGGACAGTCCTGCTTGTCCTTTACAATAGGGCATTGGTAAAGGTGATAATCAGGCTTGAGTGAGTATCAATACTACTGAGTACACTGTGCAAGATCAACAACATGGCTACATTACAGCAGTGTGAAGTTGGAAGTAAGAAAAGTACAAGTCCAGATCTTTAAAACCTGTGACTCAAATTCAACAAAACTTGTCCAGAACAATCTATAGATGAATTCAAATCCACTGTTGATAATTTGGTTCCAGATAACAACAAAAGTCACTCGAATTAAGCAAAGAAATAGAGAGCAGATAGAGGAGCTGCCAACAGGTTGAGCGCTCTTCCTGTCACTGTACCACAAATGCAGTAGAATCCGCTCTAATCGGATCTATAGGGGTACACAAAATATTTTGACAAACACATTAACATGAATAGATCCTCACCTTTCACATTATTAGCATTAGTTTACAGTTGAATGAAATTTTATCGAAAATTTTGGGGGTTTTTTTGGACATCGTTTTGAGCAGTCAACGACTTTAGCCTATCCGCCATTTTCGATTTCAAGACCGGAATATCGTGCTGTTACATCTTCAAACGTAGAGGGCAGCAACACACGACCGTGTTGTTAAATCAAACGATGTGTGCATGTGAATGTTTTCGATATGGCCGACCCCGCCGTCGGCCAAGGGCCGGGGCGCGGCGCGGGTGAGGGGTACGGAGCAGTCACGATGTGTGGATTGTCATACTTTGTAGTGAAGTGAGATCGTGTTTTGTGGCCATTTAATATTCCTATTTTGTTGAGATTTTGGAGTAATTTCTGTTGCTGTTCCGTGTATTCTGAGGAAAAATATGTTTTCCGTGATTTTCCGTTTGAAATGCCACTTTCCATGAATTCTGTCCGTTTTCCGCGATCGCGGAAAATCACTGTCCCTTCATAAGCTATTGAAATCATTCAATCTGATTGGCTGATAGTAATTTTGTTATAGAAATCTTGCATTTATTATTATAACAAGTCTTAATGAAAAGGGACCCAGGTGTCATTGGTCATATGGCATGAGTTTCAGGTCACATCTAATTCATCTAAATTCATATGTATGTAAATTTTCAGTGACTTTTGGGAAGTGGTTTTGCCCCATCCAGTCAAATGGATAAGAAATGTTCAAATCTGTTATACTTTTAACAGTAATTACATGTTTTGACTCAGTTTTGACTAATTTGGAATGAATTTCACATCACATAATCAAATTTAAAGGTAATTCTAGATCAATGAAGGTTCAAATAATAATATTAAAAATATTCCAATTCTAATTCTTGAAATTCATATTAAATTTCTATAAATTCAGTGCCAGATCATGCATCAGTTACTAGACTATGGTTAATTATGATTGATAATAATATAATAGTGGATGGCTCTTCATGTGATACCGAAAAATAACCAACAAGTTTGGCTAATAATGTACGAACTGAAGATGAGTGCAATATTCACCCTAGCATGCAGAATATACAAGCAGAATGTTTCTGGTATCTCATAAAGAAAATCAATCCGAAATAATTATTTGAGTTTTTAGTTAATCTATATTGATGAGACCCTGCAATATAACACGATATTACATAGTAAGTTTGTACATATGCCTATGGAGAATTCATCAGTTTTCAAAGCTTTGTGCAGTATGCTCTGATATTACAGAGGCAAATCATGCAGGCCAAAATACTCTTTTATATATATATATATATATATAATGATTAATTTTCCTTTATAACCTATTTGTCTTCTCAAGAACACCCAACTTCAGGGATCCATTTCATAAATACTTTTAACAATAACAAGTATGCAATTGCAGTTAAAGCTACTGAAATGATGTGATTTTGGCTGATAGTTTGTTATTATAATAACAATCAAATAAGATCAAGCAGCAATTATTGAAGCATGACTGATTATTCTTTAGAGACAACCTTAGTGATTGATTATCTTTTGCAGGGATAACCTTCGTGATCATCTCAAGAACTTTCAACGACAGATCATGCAGCAGCAACAGCCCTTAGAAGAGAGTGACAGTGATGAGAGTGATAGTGAGGAAGAGGAGGGAGAAAGTAGCAGCGAAGAAAGTCCGGAAGAAGACAGAAGGACGAAAAAGAAGAAGAAGAAGAGACATGAAAGTAGCAGTGAGGATAATGAGGAAGAGGAAAGAAAGAGAAAGAAGAAGAAAAAGAAAGATAAGAAACGGAGAAGAAGGCCTGAATCAACAGATAGTGGGAATGAAGATGAATCTTCAGATGAGGAATCAGACGATCAAAGCTCAGGTAAGAGTTTAAGAGATATTCATTTTTTATGAGAATTTAGAATAATCAGTGTTAGGTCTAAGACAATCTCAGCCGAGATGAGACAAAATAAACATATTCATTAGTTTTTAAAAGTGGAAGTAAGAATAATTACCTATTTTTGCTAGACACAGATTTTGAATTGGAGTTGTTGATAAAATCACATTTTTGAGCAGTTTGGGGTCTGGCATGCACTTACTTTGGACCATGTATTCAGGCATTGCAAGTTTGGTCTCAAAAGTTGCCTAAGCCTTGATAAAAATGAGTCTTGAAAAGTTTCTGCAAAAGCTTTTCACTGTAATAATTGTGTAACAAAATTGTTGAGGGGATGGCAATCTTTTCACCTTTAACACAGATTTATTGTAAAAGAAAATCAAGGGGGGGCTGAGTTAGTTCCCTAATGTTTTTACATTTGAGCCAACGTTTAAACAACATCTTGAATTTTGAAGTAAGACACTCCAAGTTCTTCTATTATTTTATTTCTCACAGGAAACTCTGCCAATAGAAGAAAAGGGAAGGAAATATCTTCAAGGCGAAGTAGAGAAGAAGATAAGCGTCGGACTAAAACAGACTCTCATCATAAAAGAGATTCAAGACACAAGAAATCGAATGAAAGACAGAGGAAGGTAGATAGCAGCAGTGAAGAGAGTGAAGAAGTTACTGATGACATTCCACAGAAAAGAAATAGACACCATGTAGAAGACAGAGATAGAGGGGGTAAAACAGGTCATGAATCAGATAGGGCTAGCCGAAGGGCAAAGGAGAGGGAAGGTGAGAGGGAAAAGAGAAGAAGCGACGACAAACACAGAAAAGAGGATGACAGGGAACACAGAAAAAGAGAAAAGAAAGATAATCAGGATCAGAGAAGACATACAAGGGAAGTAGATGAAAGAAACAGTGGTGAAGAACAGTCTGATAGGAGAAAAGAAAAACTAAGAAGGGAAGATGATAAAAAGGAAAGAAGTAAAGAAAAGAGGAGAGATAGGGCTGATAGTGATGAAGAACTAGCAGCGAGGTTAAGAGAACAATTGAGGAGGGAGGATGAGAGAGTTGAAAGAAAGAATAAGGAAAAGAGGAGACATCGAGAGGATAGTGATGAAGATTTAGACACAAGAATGAGAGAACGACTTAAGAAAGGAGAGAGAGAAGAAAGAAAGAGTAAGGCAAAGGATCAAAATGAAGATAGTGACAAAGAACTAGCTATGAGGATGAGAGAACGGCTGAATGGGAATAAGGAGAGAAGGAGCAAGGAAAAGAAGAGAAGTCGAGATGATAGTGACGAAGAACTAGCGAGAAGAAATAAAGAAGAGGAAAGGAAGGAAAGGAGAAAACAAGAGGAAAGTGACGATGGTGAGGAAGTCAGAAGAAAACAAGAGGAAAGTAGAGGTAGAAGGAATAAATATGCTATGGAAGAAAATGAGTCTGAAGATAGTAGAAGGAATCATAATAAAGATAGGAGAGACAGAAGAGAAGAAAAGAGAGATAAACGTGAGCGGCAAAGGGATGAGAGTGAGGAGGAAGAAAATGTGAGACAGAGACGAGGAAAGGATGATAGACAAAGACCAAGGGAAGAAAATCAAAGAAGAGAGAGGGATGTGGAGAGAAGGAGAGAACAGGAAGAGGATGTAGACTCTGATGATAAACGCAACAAGGGAAAAGAAAAGATTAAGAAGAATGAAAGGAGAAGAAGGGAAGAGGACTCATCTTCTGATGAACGTATGGGATGGTCAAGAGATAAGGAGGAGAAGAGAAGAGGTGGAAAGGAGGAAAGGGATGAAGAGAGAAGGAGAGACAGAGAGGAATCTTCTGAGAGGGAGGATATGAGAAGGTACAGAGAGGTGGAAGAGAAGAATAGGAGAAATGCTAGTGAAAGGAGAGGGAGAGGGGATGAAAGAAGAAGGGGAAAACATACTTCTGAGGAAGAAGATAGTGTTAGGTCAAAGGATAAGGGTCACAGAGAGGAGATATCAGAGAGGAATAGAAGTGTAAGAGAGAATGAGAGAAAGGGGAGAGATGAAGATAGAAGGATAGAGAGAACAAGAGAGGAGAGTTCTGATGATGAAAGGAGAAGAGGGTCAAGGGAACAAAGAAATTGGAATGAAAGAGAAGATAACCAAAGGGGAGGAGAGGGAAAAGAAAGGAGAAAAGCAACAGGAGAAAGAAGACACGAAAATAAGCAGGACTCTGATATGTCTGATGAGAATGATAGAATCAAAAGAAGAAGAGTGAGAGAAGAAGGGGTTGAAACTGGCAATAGAAATAGGAATGACAATAGTAGAAGACGTGATGAAGAACAGGAGTATGAAATTGATAATAGCTCAAAACAGAGAAGGAATGAGAGAGGAGAAACAAGACCAAGAATTGATGATAGAGGTTTTTATGAACGTGAAAACTCTGAAAGACGTAATAGGGATAGAAAAGAGGAATTGGAAAGGGAGAGATCAGATGAAAGAAGAGAAAATCAAAGTGAGGAGAGGCATAGGGATCAAAGAAAAAAGAAGGTAGAAGTTACAGAATCTAGCAGTGAAGAGGATGATAGCAGTGAGGATAATTCAACTGATGATTCCAGTAGTGAAGAAGAGAGCGAAGGAGAAGTAAAGAAAAATGATGGAAGGATAAATGAAAAGAGGGGCACGGAGAGGGAAGAAGAGGAAAGAATTCATGTTTCCAAGAATGCAAGAGATGAGAGTGAGGAGAGCGACAGTGATGAGAGTGAAAATGATAGCGATGATAGTGATAGTGAGGATAGTGATAGTGAAGAGAGTGAAAGTGAAAAAGTTTCCTCTAAAGGAAGAGAAGAACAACGGATGAAAGAGCAACGTGAGCATGTAACAGAGAGCGAGAGTGAAAGTGAGAGTGAGAGCGAAGATAGTAGTGATAGTGAGGAGAGTGATAGTGCGGAAAGAGAAAAGGAAGAGAAGAGAAAAAGTGCAGGGCAGATGAGAGATCAGCGTGGACATGCCAAAGAGCAAAGTGAGAGTGATGAAGATAGTAGTGATAGTGATGAGAGTGAAGAGGAGGAAGATAATGAAAAGGAGAGCAAAGAACGTAGAGAGGTCAATCATGTACGGGAAGATTATAGAAGACCTGAAAAGGATGATGTGAGAAGACGGCAAGAAGAGCGGAGAGAGGACATTAGAAGAAGAGAAGATGTACGCTCATATCCTGTGGATAGCAGAAGTAGAGAGAATGATGGGTACAAGAATTCTTATGAAAGAGAAGGAAGAAGGGACCGAAGCTATGAGAAGGAGGATTACATATCAGATAGGCATGATAGAAGGGATAAAGAACGAATAGATAGGAGAAGAGAAAGAGACAGGCGATGACCTTGGTAGTATTCTAGCATTAATCATATTGATTATGGACAAGTGGTGTACATTGTATCATAGATAATCATTAGATATGTGATAAATTTATTTTGAGATATGAAATGTCATTATGTTTTCTTATTGTATGATTGCCAACACACAAACTGGTTTTCTAACTGGAATATCAAGGGCTAAGACATCTAAATGCATCTTATCATTTATTGTGGGAAAGAGCATTTACTTTGATTTGAAGATGATGTAAATCCTGGATAATCACCGTTGGCATATTAATTCATAGGCTGTAAGTATAATGTAATTTGCTCCCCTTTTCAAAGATGTGTATCACTTTTTGAAAGTTAGAATGGGTATCTTGAGAAAGATCCTTAGATTTCTACTTCAAGTTATACCAGTGCATTGCAGGATGTGTCAAGGATATGTCCATAGAATATTATACAGAAAGTATTTTACAAAATATAATTGTAAAAGGTAACATCACAGCCATGGAATGATTTGTAAAATTCCCTTTCACCCCATAACATAATTTGCAGAAAACTGAAAAGCCATACTTACTACAAATTTAACCAGATTTTATTGAGCACTTATAGAAAAAATATACTTTTTGACCCGATTTCATAAAGTTGATTTCAATTGTACCATGGTACAAAGAAAAAGCGTATGCAGAGTTTTTGTACGCAATTATGCTTATATCATTGCATATGCTTAGAAAAGTCCAACCATAAGTTAATGCTTGAAATGAGGCACAATAATACAAGAAATCTTTATATTCCATGATTTTATCCATGGTACGATTGAAACCACCTTTGTGAATTTTGGCCATTGTGTCACATAATAGACATATGTGCACAAAAATGCAACAGTGTAGTAAAATTCTGTTAAAGTCATTGCTTATTTTATTAAATGTTAAATATATCTGATTAACTCAACAAGATCTGTTTAAATACTGTAAATTGAATAATGATGCTTTGAAATTGTATAAAGTGTCATGTCCATTCAATTAAGAAGAATTGCACTTTTTGAAATTTGCTTTATTCAGATCAGGTTTTTTTTCCCCGCAATTTGAACCCAATTTTTAGGTTGTTTGAACTCCAGATACTGTAAGTGTTGAACTCAATCTGTTACCCTAGACAAAACCCTATACAGTATTATTCATTTCATTGATATTTTATTAATTCCCTTTTCTGCCATTCCATATTCACCAACTATGTCACTTTAAAAGGAATGAGTTGTATATTACTAGTAACCTATGTTGTATTTCTTCAACAACAAGCCTATGAATGGTTGATGAATCGTAGAGTAGAATCATGATTGAATTACTAAATATGTACAATTCTACAGCCAGTTACAAGATATTTCCCTGTACCAGCCACACCGAAACGTTGTTAGCGCTAACAGCGCACTAACTGTATGCCCATTTACACCTTTTGAGTTATGATGTCAAACGTTGTTCCAAGATGTAAGTAACGTGTGGTTGTGACGTTAGGCATCACTGCAACATCACCGGTTGTAACAGAGCCTCCGTTAGTGCATTATAACGATTCTGTGCGGCCAGTGTAGGTTGGTATTCTGAACTGTGGTCCAGTGAGCATCCAACCTAATGACTGATTTATAAAGTATAGAAATACAACCAAAAAAACAGGAGGTTGAATGTTGAAAGAAATTTGACCAGAAATTAGACAATTGTGGCTGTTTGAAATTACCTACACTATTTAAATCTCATATTTGAAATTTGGCAAGGAGGTTATGACAAGTAAGAGGGATAATGAACATAAATGTGAACAATGGATTGAAGCTTGACAACTTTTCGTATATGAAAAAGTATACTCTTTGAAGGAAAATCCTTTTCAATTGAATATGTGAGATGTGGTAAAATTTTTCCCACATTTATGTATTGGTACATGTCTCTTTAAGCAAATGACAAAAAGTTTACGCTCAAGCAAGTACCACTGTTGTAAAATTTCAACTAGAGGGATTTTTCAAAGTGTATAATTTTTGGTAATATGCACTGTACTTCTTGATTCCTCCGTATTACTATTAGCAATCTATTTTTCATTTGTATTTTTCCTGTTTGGGAAAATAATGAACGATACAAGTTGTAAACATACCTTTTCCTTCTTGATTTTCACCTTTTTCCTGTATATTTAGGATTTTTGTTCTGTGTGTTTTGCCATGTAATCTACTTGTAGACATGCATTGTATGTTCACATTGAGACATGTATATAACGTCACTGTTTTGTACACACACTTAATGTGAAAGTGCTCTGAATTAAATATTTTGAATTCATTTCTGATATCTTTCAGGTTGAGAATTGTTATTCTTTTAGTAATCAATGAACTGTAATTGATAACTCCATAATTTATGCCAAGATTTAGACCATGGCTTTCAGTTTGGGCTTCAGAATATGGGCCTCTACATTTATGTTTACATTTTCCTTAGGGTCGCCAGGGGAGATCTTTTTTAGTTTATGACCAACTGTCCTGGGCCCCGTCTTACAAAGAGTTACGATTGATCCTATCAATCTCAAGTATCCATCAATGCCATAATTTTTCTTCAGGAAATTTGATCGATATTCTTTGGAAACAAAGAGAAGCATATGAGCTGTCAAGAAAACAGTGAATGGATGAATATTACATCATTTCTGGAAAATAGTTTTGAACAAACATGCAATTTTAGATGTTGACTTTGCTGGCTTTCCATAGTTGCGATTGATTGGATCAATCGCGACCTTTTTGTAAGATGGGGCCCTGATGTCCACAGAAAGAATCATTAGAGAATAGACTGCTCCTGTTTTGTTCCCTCTTGTGCAGACTTGATAAGATTAAAGTATGGGAGAGGAGGAACAGAGAGAGAAGAAGAAGAAAAAGAAGGAGAAGGAAGAGAACAACTAATAAAAAGAAGAAGAGGAGGAGGAGACAAGAATAAGGATGATAATGAAAATGAAAATTGATAAGAATAAAAGACTTGTGAGAATAAAAGATGGGAGAGGAAGGAAAAGAGAGAGAATGAAGAAGAAAGAGAAGAAGGAAGAGAACAACTAATAAAAAGAAGAAGAGGAGGAGGAGACGAGAAGAAGTATGATAATAATGAAAATAAAAAATAATTTATGTGTCAAAATGAAAATAACAAAGGAATTGATTTTCTTTCTTTTTTCATAATAGTCTAAATACCCTTTTCTAGGATCTGAGGTGCGTTTATAAATGACCAATCAGTACCCACACAGAGCCTTCATAATCTATCAGTATGGCAAACAGGAACCAAGAACTGAATTAAACGTGATGTAATATGACAACATCAACAGCGTTTCCGTAGTGTAGTGGTTATCACGTGCGCTTCACACGCGCAAGGTCCCCGGTTCGAGCCCGGGCGGAAACAATAATTTTCAACACTTTTTTTTTTTTTAGATATCTGTTGTAGATTCCTGTAGAAGAAGGAGGAAAATGAGGAGGGGAGAAGAAGAAAAAAAGGAGAGAGGGTGAAAGAGCTATAGAGGAAAAAAGTTGTACCTAATAATAAGTAATAAATAGATTAGAAATTGATTTTTTTTTAGTTACGCATCCTGTAATTAAGCATGTATCAAAGGAATGAACAATAAGCTGTACACCTTTGTAAGCACGCTTTTAAATAAAGAGGACATAATTTCATGTAACAAAATACAAAAAAAAACAAGTGGGAGATATGTGGCATCATCAGTTTGCTTATTGAATGTTCATGAAGATATGTATGGAGCTGTTTCACGGAAGTAATGCAAAGTAATTCAAAATGGTATAACTTCTTTCCTTGTCCGACTTTGATCAGATGATCGAGGGCTGTTTGTTTGATTATATATATATATCTGTTCAAATCGTATTATATATTTTCAGGCTGGAGTAGCCCTTTAAGGTGAATTCAAAGCGCTGAAAATAATTGATATAGGCCTACTGACATGAAAAGGGAATTTATTAATTTCCTCCTCTCCTTCCCATTTTCCTTTTTTTTTGGCTGTTGGTAAGCGGCGGGTTTCCGCAGAACCCAGGGAACCCCTTGGCTACGGCTCTGAAAGCTAATCATGATATCAGGGAATGGTTTAAAGGGATGGTCCGGGCTGAAAATATTTATATCTAAATACATGTAAATAGAATAAAATTCACAGAGCAATTCTGCTGAAAATTTCATCAAAATCGGATAACAAATAAAGTTATTGAATTTTAAAGTTTATCAACATTTTGTGAAAACAGTTATATGCACATCGTCATGAATATTCATTAGATGGGCTGATGATGTCACATTACATAAAATCATAAATTTTTCATTTTTTCATACATGTGTAAATGATGTGTCTCCATTATGATGAAATAAGTTACGGCAATAAATAACTATGCACTTAATCGGTTGTCAATCCAGTTGTTTTAGTTCTTAGTGGCACATTTTTGAATAAACCTAATTTCATATAATAAAATACAAAAAGAACAAGTGGGGATATGACATCATCAGCCCACCTAATGAATATTCATAAAGACATGCCTAGAACGTATGCATGTTTCACCGGAATAATGCAAATCTTTAAAGTTCAATAACTTCGTTATTTTTTATCCGATTTTGATCAGATTTTAAGCATTATGCTTTGTGAATTTTACTCTATTTATTGAGATATAAATATCTCCGGCCTGGATCATCCCTTTAAGGACTGTTTGAAGGAATTCATGAAAAGATGTGTTTCTATGCGAACGTAGCGCGGGGTTAAAATTTTGGAAAAACTTACAATAAATAGGAAAATTTTAAAGAATTCATGAAGATTATGTATTTCTTACTAATCAAAATGCGAGCATGGGCCATGAATTGACACAAATAAAAGAAATCAAATTTCTTGATAACTTTTCAAATCAGTGATTGATGCGGGCGCGAAGCGCGCGAAGCGCAAGCTATAATCCGACCTGAAATGGATATTCTGAGTATATTACCAGCGCAAAGCGCTATAAAATTGTTGATATGAAAAAAAACTGAAAATTTGAAATTGTAGGCCTAAGCACTTTTGTAACCATGAACAGGAGTGGTTTATTACTAAACAAGTTAAAACAGCTGATGCGAGCGCCAAGATTAAAGTTTTTGATTTTCTGACATGAAAACTGGGCACTTAATTTCAAATGAAGAAAAATTATATGCAAGTCACTGAATAGACAATAAATGCGAAGACGAAGCGCCAGCTTATTTTTGTATAGATTTAGACCTAAACAGGAACATTCTATGCACTGGTTATAATCACGGAAAGAATGGGTATCTTCTTCATGCTTAACAGGTTCCCTTGTCGGGTAAGTATATGTCTAGTTTTCATATTGGAATATAAAAGAAAAATCAACTCCTCTCCTCTCCCCTCCCCTCTCCTCCCCTCCCCTCCTCTCCTTTAATTCCTTTCCTTTCTTTTCCTTTCCTTTTCCATTACCGGGTAAGCGATTGGACGTTTCGGCGACACCATCAATTAAAGCGCCATATTCAAAACACGAATGCTGAAACTAAGAAGAGAAGGTACGACCCAAAATGTGATTTCAATGAGTTATTGTCGTTATTGATGAGTTTTTAATAGCACTTTTCTTTCTTGAAATAAAGGAGGGTAATTTAAAGGTGAGTATGTGTGAATTATTAATTGGGTTTTATCGTGTAATTTGTCTGTTTCTGACTGAGAGTGAGACTGATTGTGCGCTCCCTCAGAGTCAGATGTTCGTAGGATGAGTGGTTAACTCTAACTAAGTCTAACCCAGGGAGCTCCGGCCCGCGGGCCGGAGCCCAGGAGTCGACCGTGCAAAACGAGGGAGACACTGGGGTAGATTGGGGTCTCAATAGTAATCTTAATAAAATGTGGAAACAGAAATTATGCACTAACCACGATTATGTGGATGAAGGGTCTATCGTGACACACAAATCCTGACATCGAGGCACAGACTGGAACCTTAATACAAGCAAGGAGCTTCCAACACAGCTCCTTGATACAAGAAACGAAAAGTTCTGTCGCGATACCTCTCCCTCTCCTTTCTTTCAAAATTCAAAACAAAATGGTCGATCGAGACCGAGGCTATATTTTGTTTTTTTTGAGGTTCCAGTCTGTGCATCGATGTCAAGATTTGTGTGTCATGATAGACCTTCATCCATACAATCGTGGTAAGTGCATAATTTTTGTTTCCACATTTTATTAAGATTAATCTACGCTACCCCAGTCCCGTGTCTCCCTTTTTTTGCATGGTCGATTCTTTGCCTTTGCTTTGGCCCACGAAGCGTGCCGGAGCTCCCTTTTTTTGTCAACAAAGCGTATACAATAGGTCTGATGCTTGAACCGCTTCTTTTTGACGTACCTTCGATTAGCGATGTTACAAAATGCTGTTTTTGAAGAACAATTTATAGATAAAAATTATTTAACAAATACTAAAATTTAATATGTGATTATAAATAATTATTATTAGGCCCCTATATTAATTATTTATAATCACGTATTGAATTTTAGTATTTGTTATTTGGGTAGGCGGTCATGTTAAAGCAATAATGCATTGGACCTTTTAACTTTGTATTGTTGAACATATAATATTTTTTTATATTCTTGAAGCTTATGTTCTTATAAACTTCCATAAACTTTAGATATGACCAATCATGTTTATGATCATTGTCATTTTTAGCATTAAAGATAAATTCCAGTTTTGGTAACGATCTAAAAATGACTTTTTACAGAATCTAATATAATGACCACCTAAGTGTCTGTTTGTATGAATAAAAAATATGTGCCAAAGGATTCTGGAAGAAATTGTGTAATTGCTGAGAAATAAGCAAAATAAGCGCGGATTCGGTCACTTCCGTCGGGTCTTTATTTTAGCAATAATAATACACTGTCCCACGTGTGCCTATCTGTGTTGGTGATCTTCAGTGTGAACATTTTTCAGCGTAGATTTCAAGATTTCACAAAGTTCAGTTTATGTAACTGTACCAGATCTAGATCCTCGATGATATACTGACAATTAAGCCTTGTTTTACAGACTTTCTCATGAAATCAGTGTTTACTGCAAATACTGGAATTTCTCTTTAATTGTTTCTGAATTAATTGTTTCTGTAAATAGTTTTTTTTTCCATTGCGAATTGATTTCACACATTTTTCTGTTTTATTATTAATATTGCAAAGTACTACTTTACCCACTTGACATGTTTGCAGCAATTTTCATATTTTGCTTGTATTTCTTGCTGACAATAAAATAAATCAATTTGATTTTTCACATGCAGCCTCTCATATTTTCCTTTTAAGTCTCACACAATCAGACACATTGAGTTTTGTTAGCTCCATTCAAACCCTATTTTTACCTCAACAAATAACATTTAAAGCATAATTTGCTAAATTATCACTATATAAGTATTCTATAAAAATTCAGAATAAGAATACAATGTCGAAAGTACTTAGTTACTTCAATTTTTATGTCAGAAAGGGGTCTCTTTCATTAAAATATCAATGAAAGGTGTCTCTAAAATTGCTCCGTGTTCTAGATAAGGGAAATAATGAAAATTTTGATTTTATCCAATTATGTATGTAAATCTTTAAAGTTTTTTCTCTTTTGACCTCATAAAGTAAGCTCCATACATCAATTCTACAATCAGTAATAAATAAGAAATTATTTGATCTCCATTTATTGAAACATGATTTTATGAAACGTCGTCATTCCGAAATAAAAGGTTCAGGTGATGATGAAGACTAAATATTTTTCCAATACTATCGATATCAAACGATGTTGCGGACTTGGAAGACAAAATTGCCTTCGTGAAACGGAAAGCGCTGATTTGTCGCCAATCTTCCTATCTTGGAAGAATGGTCAAAGGACGTTCCTACATGTACGTATCGCTCATCTCGTCATGAAACAGGTCCCAGGGTTACTTATGACATGTGTCTGGCCACTCATCCTACGTATGTCTTTTACCCTAGTATTTCTATAATGAAGGCATAATTATAATGATTATTATGACTGCATTATAGAAATAAGGTAAAGGGCATATTGTGAGCATACAATTTTGTTTAAAACAAACCCAGGATAAGAATGTTTTGTAGATCTACATGTACATGTATATACATGTAGGCCTAGAATCTAGATCTATAAAAAAAAAAAAAAATCTGAAACAAAAATCTTAAACGGTCTTTCGTTATATTTTTATTTTACAGGATGTCTTCATGAAGGGGATCAGATGAAGCGTGTCAGCAATGAAAGTGTGAATATTATGGTTTCAAATGAAGGTGAGTTTCCTTTGAATTCTTTTTGAGAATGAAGTAAAATTTTATATAGAATTATGCCTGAGTCATAACATTGGGTTTTTACCACTCACACTAGCGCGAGGTTAGTAGTATACTAACCCCGCACACAGAACCGCGTTTTGCAGTGGATTTCTAACTAGTGGGTCTCGCGTGCTGCGACGCCACTTCTGGCGTCCACAACACGACTTCTGTGGCTTGATTTTTCTGTGCGTGGCAGCATGTAATGAACCCTTGTCTGAAGAGTGGGTTTTTACTGGTGTTCGTCAGTGATATTTCAAATATATGAACGAAGACCAAGACAAGACTGCCAGAAGTGGTCCACCTGTTTGATTTACTTATCCATTAATTTGTTTATTTGTTCATTTATTTTGTTGTGAAAGAAATAATTATAGAGAATATAAATTATATATTTAACCATACATGTATATTCAAATACACTGTGAACTGATTTATGTAACCTTCCCCTCCCATCCCCCTTCCCTTTATAATGCAGTGCTCAGTCCAGAAAAAAAAAAGAAGGAGAGGTACGATTTTAAAGGACACGTCGAAAAAAAATAAATAATAGTAGGCGGGTCAATCCATGTCAAATCAACCAATGCTTGTCACCCGACCCTCTTCGATTTTCTTTAAACTCGGACCAAATGTTGCCCCAAGTGTCTGACGGAAAAATTTTAAATATTTTGCCCCAAGGTCAAACGGTTGCTAAGATACGGCCTCCCATATCAACCAATGCACACTCAAAGAAATTATTTTAAATAAAATTGCCTATTTTTGATTGACAACTGCAGAAAAATTTGAGGAGTTGCAGTCCTCATTTTAAATAAATTGGAAGAACTTTTTGGTCTAAACATGCAGAGTATACTATTGCGCGGACGTGTCGACCGGGTTTCGCACACAAGGTCACGGAAATGGTGTTACATGTAAGCATCCATGTCAATGTTTTCAGAAGCATGTTTGGAGGCTCATAAATAAAAAATTCAATTAGCTTAGAACCAAATATTACAATGTATGCACATTTATGGACTTTCATATACTCAACAGAATTAGAAAATATTGACCCAAGAGTGTGCGTCGGTTTCTTGTAGGGCGCCCTCCAAGTTGGATTTTTTTTCAAAAGATGCCAAGTTCAAGGTCACGGATCACCTCCCGTCCCATCAAGGAGGGGGACCAATTTCTGTGTTTTGATCATAGACATTTACCCATATTGTCAAGTGTTACTTGAGAAATTTTGCTACCGGAATGTTTAGTGGCTGATTTACGCATTCCAAAATGGTTGTAAACACCCTAAACTTAATGTTAAATGACACATACATGCTTTTCACCACTTTTCAAATTGTGATAACTCAAAAATGAAGAGCCAAGAGATGGTGATATCTTCTGTGATGATAGTCTGTAATTAGTATTAAAAGGATATATCTTCAGAAATGTGCTACTTGTGAAGCACAAATAGCTATATTTGGAATAATTTCAAGGTCAAATGATATGGTTTTGAGTTCAAATATTTTATGTAGCTTGAAGTAGAACAAAAGTGGAACATGATTTGCAATTATCAGCATGAACTCACAATCTAAGATGGAATGATGCACAATTAAAAGTGGATGAAAACACTTGATTAGTAATGAAAATTGTCTGATTTATTGATTTTTACAATTTTCAGCTGTATTTTCAAGGTCATTGTCATGAGAGAATAGTTACTTAATCTGCAGATCCTCCAAGAACTCATTACAGACTACTAACACTGCAAATATCAACCTGATCAGATATTCTCTTTATGAGAAAATCCATTTTGAAATGTGTTGCAAAGTACATGCGTGATATGAAGCTACTTATGAAGCACAAAGAGCTGTATTTGGAATATTTTCAAGGTCAAATTATATGGTTTTGAGTTCAAATATTTTATGTAGATTAAAGTAGACCAAAAGTGGAGCATGATTTGCAATTATCAGCATGAACTCACAATCTAAGGTGGAATGACACACAATTAAAAGTGGATGAAAACACTTGATTATTACCGGTAATGAAAATTGTCTGATTTATTGATTTAAATGATTTTAAGCTATATTTTCAAGGTCATTATCATTAAAGAAAATTTACTTAAACTGTAGATCCTCCAAGTACTCATTACAGACTACAAATACAGCAAATATCAACCTGATCAGGTATTCTCTTTACGAGAAAATCCACTTTGAAATGTGTTGCAAAGTACACGCATGATTTGAATTTGCTACTTATGGAGCACAAATAGCAATATTTGGAATAATTTCAAGGTCAAATGATATGGTGTTGAGTTCAAATATTTCATGTTGCTAAAAGGAGAACAAAAGTTGAACATGTCTTTCAATTTTTGGCTTAAACTCACCCTTAGTATTGAAATGACACCCATTTGAAAGTCAATGTAAACACACTTGAATGCCATATGATTTTGGAAAATTAACCAAGTTATTGTTTTTATCGAATTTTAGGTGTGTTTTCAAGGTCATTACCAACAATACAAACTATTTATGAAGATATGTCCTTTTAATACTAATTACAGACTATCATCACAGAAGATATCTATGTCTCTTGGCTCTTCATTTTTGAGTTATCACAATTTGAAAAGTGGTGAAAAGCATGCCATTTTGGAATGCGTAAATCAGCCACTAAACATTCCGGTAGCAAAATTTCTCAAGTAACACTTGACAATATGGGTAAATGTCTATCAAAACACAGAAATTGGTTCCCCTCCTTGATGGGACGGGAGGTGATCCGTGACCTTGAACTTGGCATCTTTTGAAAAAAAATCCAACTTTGAGGGCGCCCTACAAGAAAACAACGCACACTCTTGGGTCAATATTTTCTAATTCTGTTGAGTATATGAAAGTCCATAAATGTGCATAATATTTGGTTCTAAGCTAATTGAATTTTTGATTTATGAGCCTCCAAACATGCTTCTGAAAACATTGACATGGATGCTTAACACCATTTTCGGTGACCTCGTGTGCGAAATCCGGTCGACAGGTCCGCGCAATAGTATACTCTGCATGTTTAGACCAAAAAGTTCTTCCAATTTACTTAAAATGAGGACTGTAACTCATCAAATTTTTCTGCAGTTGTCAATCAAAAATAGGCAATTTTATTTAAAATAATTTCTTTGAGTGCGCATTGGTTGCTATGGGAGGCCATATCTTAGCAACCGTTTGACCTTGGGGCAAAATATTCGAGATTTTTCCGTCAGACACTTGGGGCAACATTTGGTCCGAGTTTAAAGAAAATCGAAGAGGGTCGGGTGACAAATTGTCTGAAAATTGGTTGATTTGACCCAGGCCTAATGAGTTGGCGGTAATAGTCAAATATGACTGGTCGCCATTAAAATCCAACAAACAACAACAGAATTGTCTCATCTCAAGTGTCTTTAACTCTTTATAGACTACAATGTAGAAGCTGCAAGATTGGGATGCCTGCTGCAGGCTCATTAACCATGCACCCATGTAATGAGGGACCCTCCTCTCCAGCTACATTTCGCATGGAATCTATAGGCCTATAATACGTACATGTCAGGGTTGGGCTCAATTACATTCTTTAATTACAATTACAATTGTAATTATGTAATTGAATAAATGTTCAATTACAATTACTTTTCAATTAAATAATATTTTTATCAATTACCAATTACTTTTGTCAATTACTATCTAAATAAGTCATAGATGAAACCAATTTTTATTGTGTACATACAGTAGTACCACCTATTCCAACATAATTCTAAGTTTCAGAGAAACTGACAAGATGAAGGTATATGTTTAAAGAGCAAAGATTCTGCCTGTGATGTGAATTTTGTTTTCATTGACCCATACTAATCACAAAAAAGAAAATAAATCTACTCATCAAGACGTACATACATGTATGTACTTTTATTGTCCGATGCATAATATAGCATTTGTTGCTACATTTTTTTTCCTATTTTGAATTTCAAACTTTAATACAAGTTTCAAAATGACACATAAAAACTTTGCAGTGTTGTGCAAATATGAAATTTTGTCTTCTCGATGACTTATTTTGGACTTGTTCTTCCTCCTGCCACATGGAATGTGAGAAATACTTATATGCATGAATTTATTAAAGAGAAAAATATATTCATAAAAATGTATTTTTATCACCCTGAAGGCAATCAGCTTGCACTCCAGTGAATGAGTATTTTACTTAGATAACATAATTTTGTTTATAAAATAGGATTTGGGATTTATTGAGGGCCTACATACATGTATGTAAGGTGTATGTAACACCAAATTTTCCCTTGTACATAATAAACAAAAACAAAAAAACAATTAAAAACGCCAAACGGCCAAAAAAGCAACTCGGTACCCTATTCTATTCTGAATATTATTTGTCTTGCTCTATGCTGTATATACTTCTCAATTTGAAGTCAAGATTTCTGTATTTCAAAAAAATTCTTCTTATAGACGTTCATACATAACAAACGAGGGATGACTTTGAAAGGACGCAAAGGCAGTTCAAGGCACAGCGGGGACAAGATTGTACGACATATTTATGTCACATGAGATGAACATATCCCCTGGTAAGTACAATCTCAAAACAATGCATGTAATAAGTTATTAATTAGCCAGCTCATAAATGTAGATGTAAATTAAATTAGAGTCGAGATCAAACATACAGTGTATCAAGCTTACTGCCTGTATGTGGCAGGCAAATTTCTCTATATTTTTTAATTAAAAATATAGTCCATAATTTTATTTTTGGCAGTGTTTAAAGGCATGTCTAGTTGTCTACACAAATGTGCATATATGCACCCTATACTCTCACTGAGTCACTGGCAATAAGTTTTTGTAACAAAGGCTATAGATAACGTATATCAAATTGCATCATAATTTCTTTGCATACTGCCAGCTTGATGATTTTCAATATGTTTCTAGTTCTTATGCAGAACTGAAAAAAACAGTAGTAATAACAGATAAGTAATGAAAGTTATGAAATCTGTATCACAAGTTAAAATGCAAACGTACAATCATCCCATGGATCAACTTTTTAAAATGCCTCTACTACTTTAGAATAGTTTACTCTGCAGTGCTGCGAGGTATGACAAATATGACGTCGAGTTTGATTAGATGGGATAGTGGTGTAGCATTTTTCTTTTTGAGAATACAAGCCTTTTGATGTGTTATTTGTCTTTTTAAAAGCAAATTCGTTCACACAAAAGTGCTGATATTTTGAAAACAAGCACATGAACCCCCAATTTTCAATATCCACACCTATTTAGTATACCTGTCTCTACAACCATACAAAATTTTGTGAAAATGACATGGGTTTTGTACAGAGTGCAGCATTTGTTGTATTTCTTAAATTTGTTATATAAATTTTTAATTTTGTAGATATATGTTTTTGTCATCTTTTACACCTTAAAGGTAAAACAAGAATAGCAGTATGGGTTGATTCTTTATATTAAGTATAAAATTCTGAACTACAATGTAAAATTTGGTTATATTATTATTAAGATGGATTTTGACTGAGTAATAGAGGTTTAAACTCAACGTTGTGATCTCGTGAGGTTTAAAAAATGCAAAATTATTTTTATTGTGTATTGTGTAAAGCTCAATAGCAAAAAATCAAGCAAATGAACCCATAATAAATTTTGCATACATGTATTTGGAATAATCAGGTGCTAATTTATTTTAACTGTAAAATTTGGTTGAAATGACATGGATTTCATTTGAACTGTGGAACGTCCTTGAAATTAATTTTCCCCATGCATAATCGACATAATAGAGAATACAGGGTTCTATGGCGGCCAATTTGAATATCAAGAACATCAATGTTTTGTAAAAAATCATTTTTTTTTTCAGCGAGTATTTCCCTCCTACAACACAATTAAATGCATTTTATAGCCAATGTGCAGGGAATTTGATTATTTTTGTGGGTAATTTGCATATTTTTGGTGGTCATATTATATTTTGCCAATTTGCAGAAAATGCTCAAGGTTACACAAGTGGAATAATTTATATTTGGAATCAGCACCCTCGAATTGACAATAAACCATAAAAGAATATTCTAGGCCTACATATGAAAAAACATGGTTTAGTCCATTTTTAGGGGGCCTAGCCTGGACTGAAAAGGAAATGAAATGAAATAATCATTAATGCATAATTAGTTTCTTATGTAATCTATCTTTGAACTTTTTCCTTGTTTTTTATTCTCTAGTGTGAACGGACCTCTGATCATCTCTTTGGTGCTGCCTACTTCAGACAAAAGGAAGCAATCTGTGGTAAGAAATATAGAAGTTAATCAATTCAGAGCTCTCCTTGTTTCTATGTTTTTGTCTCATATGTTTTGTCATGGGTGCATAGCAGAGCGAGACAATAGGTACGGTATTGGGCTTTATTATCAAATGAATATTTTTTTTTATCTCTCTCTCCTTTAAAAAAATTTATCTGTTTTACAGTTTTGAATGTTGGCACTGCTACTCGATCTAATTGTGTAATGCAGATGAGACTGCCAGATGCATTCCACTTGTATTGTACCTTCAGTATATCAAGAGACAAATATTTTCACACCTGCTCCTGAAAGAAACATTTTATTAGTCATCATGAACCATCTGAAAATTGAAATTTATCTTATCAATTCAATAAAATTAGCAGTTTATCATGCTTTATTTAGTGTATTACGGCAAAATTTATATTTTATTCATAAATTAGCATTATTGATTCATAAAAAAATCTTAATTTGGAAAAATTAACCATACGACCTTGTAGATCATATCGCATTCTACCACTGTGCAATTTTCACGGTGCTCATGCAATCTTCAGCTAAGAACCTGGCCGCAAACTGGGTCAAAATAATACGACTCTATTAGGTTTAAGAGCAAACAATTGATCTTAGATGCATCTTGAGCATAATATCGCTTATAATCTGAGAAATTCTATTTTTCAAATTCATAACCAATTAATTTAATACTTTTCTCTCTGCAGTAAGCATACAATGCTATTCATGAAAGCAAAACCCTACAAGGTTCATCTGGCAGAAATGGCAAAACAGGATGGAGCTAGATTATAAAGAAGTTGTCATGATGGAGAATTTCAGCTCAATAAACCTGGGTCAAAGATCAAGAAACTGTCCAGAAATATGCCACCATCACGAGTGGTAAGTTGAGCAGCGTTAATAATTATTTCCAAAGGGCATTTGAAAAAGTGGTGCATTTTTAACATGCTTATTTTAGTATCTATATGATTTGTCTGTGCAATATCAAAGTTGTTAGAATGAGCTCAAGGATGTAGTCACTAGCCAATGATGGGTGCATAACTGCATAATATGCAAGTCACAAGTTCATTGTATAATTCTACAAAACTTACTAGTCCCAGTAAAGCTTCTGCCAAGGGGTATATAGTGTGCAGTTCCATGCAGTTTGGGGGCATATTCTCCCTATAGCGCGTAAAGACGGAGATGCCATCTGAAATAATCAAAGTAAAGTCTATGGTAACTGTTTTGATGCTCTTATTATTAGGCTTGCAATTTGCATACTAGATTCACATTCAAATTTGCTTATTTTCATTTCCAACAGAACAAAATGAAATGGCTGTAATTACCATGACATTGGCATATAATAATATACTTCTACAAACAGTGTAAATCAAGATAGGTTTAATATTTTTTCCATGGGTTAACAAAATAATATTTAAAAGCAAATTATCAATTGCTGTGAAAATGTAGGGATCCACTAAAAAGCAAATGCTTGTATAAATGTTTTTACTTTGTGAACCCCTCAAAATGAGATATGACTAGGATGTTAAAATAGAAAGCAGATGTGACTTCTTTGTCTTTGCGACCCTAGAAAATTTTGAACGATTTGAACAAACGGTCCACACAGTTTAATTTATAAACAATTGATGTGCATTCAAAAAAATGTTTGATGTTAGTGACGATCTAGGCATCTCAGGTATTCACACCTTATAATGCAAAATCAATTGGTGCAAGCACCTCATGCTTGTTACATATTGTCAATACCCTTGAGTGTGCTGCATCACCACAGCACACTTTAATATCCAACATACAAAGTCCAGGAAAATTTACAAAACAAAGTTGAATCCAAACCTGCAACACATATATGCAACGAGTTCTTCCTCAGTTATTATTTGGTGTGAATGTACCATTCAGTTGCTTCTGACATTACTTGAGGTACGCGAGGTATTACTTTGCGATGAGAGAGACTGATTACTGTTTTCAGTAACCTTTTGAGTTTTTGGACCGCACCAGGCCCGCACTAAAATAGTCCGCACCTCAAGCGTTCATGATGAAAAAGAGAAAAAGAATTTTCTGACACACATCAAGGCTGCATGTGTAAAAGACTTGAAATACAACAAACTGCGACAAAGGAACAGAAAAGTAGTGCATTTATACCAAAGCAACCTCTGATTTATTTCCTATGTACATACGTCAAAGTATGATGAATAGTTTTGAAAGGGAATGTGTTAGAATGATATTTTGTTCTTTCACTTTACAATTGCAGTCATGTCACTGAGTGGAGACACCCCCTTTCTGGTTCTAACCATTTTCCAATCAGAGGTGAGAGAGATAGTCTACCAGAGATAAGGACATGACACCAATCTTCAAGACTTCATCTACACGGATGTCTGGCGTGAAGGTCTTTGCTGAAGTATGGTCAACATAAAAATGGATTTGACACCAAACACTTCATATACTCCCATCATCTTGTGTTAATGAGGTTCCTAGTAGTCACGATAGAGATAGTTTACAGGGATTTTCTCTTGACACCAGTCATTATCTACACTCTGTCTGATATTAGCCCTATTTTAACTGGGCTTTTTAAGATAAAGTTTTTACTGATATAGAGTAAGGATGATGTTTGGTGTTACATGTAAGTGTAAAGTTATATGGATTAATATTCCCAAGAATGTCAAGAATATGGTTAAAACTCAGTTGGTGGGGGGAGGGGGTCATCAGACTGCATGAACCAAATGTTAGTTCAAATTTGATGTAAATTATTGAAAATATTTTTAGTATGAAATATGTGACTTGCAAATGCATTCACTACTCATGAACCCATTTTAATTTGATGAATTTTGTGTAGCTCTTAGAAACAGGTCCAAGCTATTATAGTTTGAAAATAGTTGTAGGAGATATTTGTGGAGTTAATGGTTTACAACTTCTATCTTTATGAAGTTTGTATTTGTGTTTATATTGTACTAACTATACTGCAAATGTGGACCCAAAGGTTTTCCAGAGTTTTTCCCTATTTATTGTTATCCTTGTTTTTTGCCCTGGATTGATTTGTCGTACTGCCGGTACTAGTAGGCGGAGGGGGGATTGGCTGGGGGTTGGGCTGACTATTCTGCAAAAGTGGACCCAAAGGTTTTCCAGAGTTTTTCCTTGTCGAGTTTTATCTCTGGTTTTTTACCCTGGATCTACTTGTCGTAGAACTAGTCGGGGGCTGGGGGGATGGGGTGTCGTAGCACAATTAATCTAAATCACAAGGTTTTGTAGGGACGTAGATTATGCATAACTTTACAGCATAATCAATGGAATCATTCAATTTCATTAATCATCATTGGGGAAAAGTTTATGTTCAATTTCAGTATTACCTATTTTGATTGCTAATTAGAGAAAAAAAATGTATTTCAAATGCTCAGAATATCCTGTGCTTGACATTGTTAATCTTGTTAATGCCTATCAGCCACAAGCAAAGCCCATTATTGATAAATTAGACTGTTCAATTTTAGGTGACAAAATATTTTAGTATCATTTGCATACATAATTTAAATTTGTATTTCAGAGGAATCATTAAAATTGGGAATGGTCCGAGTTTGTACTTCCTTGCGGAGCACTGCACATTATGGGCATAAAATAAGATTTAACATTAATTAAACAAAAGGTAGACTGTTCGCAAACAAAGATCAAAGTTTCAAACCATAATGATTAAAGCAGCACACCTGATGCTATAGTTCTGAAGCCTGTAAATAGTATTCCATTGGTAGATGAATCAAGCTTTGTTTAGGGCAGCAAATCTGTATTGGTTATTGAGTGACATATGGGTTTAATTAATTTATATTAGATGGTTGTGTATAGCGCCTGACAAATAATTTTTAGGGAAATTAATTTTTGAATATAACATGACAATTAGGGGAATTAATGCTTGAATATACATGACAGTATTTTTAAATGCTTGTTAGGGAATGATTTTTATACCTCAAGCCTCTGTAGGTGGTTTCTGGAGTCGTCATGATTTTGGGCTGTCTGTCCATCCGTCCTGTTTTTATACTTGCTGAAGATTAGTGTGACAGATCACTTTCAAACTTGTTCCAAGTATTGTAGGATTGAAAATGATCTGTGTATTTTTTGTAGGGTATCAACATCAAAGGTCATTATATACATTCAAATACCTTGTTCTCGCGATGATTTAAAAACTGTATGATAGATCAATTGCAGACTCGGTCAAGCTTGTAAGTATATTGAAAGGGCAATGATCTGACAAGATTTTTGGGTCAGGAGGTCAAAGTTCACAGAGGTCACGATATACCTGAAAATGTATTTTTCTAGCAACAACTAAAGAACCGTTTAAGGGTTCAACTTCAGATTATACATGTGTACATACACAAGTAATGATCTGAATAGATGTTAGGGTCATGAGGTTTAAGTTTAAATGTCACATAGGTCTTTATAAACAGGAATATCTCGTTATTGCGATAGATGATTTCATACATTAAGATATTTTGTTTTCACTTTAATTGAAGAATTGCTTGAGAGAATGTCTCCAATTTTCACTCATGAATGCAATGTGAGATGATGATCTTAATCAGAAATCAGATTTTAGGCTCACAAGGTCAGGGTTTAAAGGTCACCGAGGCCATTATTTCAAACTATTAGAAGTTGGTTGTATAATGTATCCTAAATCTGGCAATAGTGGAGGCATAAACTTTGACTGTGTGCACTCGAGAATCCCATCAGTTTCTATCAAATTTTGCATAGTCCCACTAATGTACATTTATTGTTCCAGTCATTTGGGGTATTTTTCATTAAGAAAACACATACCGGTACCTACTGTATATGATATTCGAAAAGTGCCTGTATAAATATCAGATAATTTTGAATTCATGTAAAAGTTTATGAAACTGCCAAGACAATTTTGGGAAGTGTTTCACAAATAGTTAAAACTGACTCAAAGTCATGCTGAAGTATTAATACACACATGATAATTTAAATCTGAATCCATGTATATGATTGAATGCAGAAGTGCGTATCTTCTGATTCTGATCCAACCGATATGGTGATCTGTTATTTTCCACACAAGTGGAAATTTATGAGAAATTTTCAGTCACACTTAAATCTTTGCGATCTTTGTGAAACACCTCTTTGATCTGTCTCTTATGCCACATGTTCTAGGGACAGTGATATTCCATTTATTGGTAAATATGTGTTGGTTCTTTAATTTTCATGCAAAAATTCATTGAATTTACCTTTGACAAGCATAATTTTTGTTTCATGACAAAATGAATATTCCAGTTCAGTTCAAGTTTGAAACAGATTTTCAGAAACAGGAAGGATCCTTTTTTTTTTAAACTGAGAATCACTGTCCCTAATGTCATGTCAGATAGCTTGGACCTGCCCTACACATGTAGTGTATGATTGTCTGTACTGTATACATGTACTTTAACTTTGTATTCATACAATATGTACATTTCTTTTTGAAAAAACAATGTAAGACCAGCAGCCGAGAAGATTCATTCAAGTCGG
The DNA here is from genome assembly GCF_037042905.1 of Lytechinus pictus. Lineage (NCBI taxonomy): Eukaryota > Metazoa > Echinodermata > Echinoidea > Temnopleuroida > Toxopneustidae > Lytechinus > Lytechinus pictus. Next base: position 25,506,955 of record NC_087245.1, on the reverse strand, counting down.
AGGACCAGAGCATTTGACCTCATTGATTGCTGGGGTAGGCCTCAGACCTCACAAACATGGCTTCCTGTCTGGTGTGAGCTGAGATCTTCCTGCCTAAATCACACAATATGTGACATCACTACCAAGAGTTCTCTTTTTCAGTGTGCAGAGGAGGGCACTTGACACTGCTGTGCGTGGTATACAACATCTAAAGTGTAAGTGCTTTATTAATGATTTTAATGATATTTTGTTTAGCCTAGAGTATGCGAGACAATGCAATCGGTATTCCAGCATTTATTATTGAGGGCATTAAGTAGTTTGGAGATATTGGGCACCAGGTTTACCAAATGTGGGCATTTTATCCACGTTTGCAATTTTTGAATTTATGACATTCTTTGTAATCCCTGGAATATTTTTTTTTTTCATTTTAAAAATCTCTCAAAATATACAATTCCTGATAGAAAATTTGATAATTTTGTCGGGACTTCGGATCCATTGATTGTCGTCTGTCCTTTACTTCCCTGTACTGTATGTATCTATCTGCACTACCTCTAAATTCATCTTTGTTTCACACCGTTGCAACATGATATTCGCCATGACTGATATTATAATGTGCTAAGAAGACAATTCATAAATCTCTGCATACTTTGATCTTATTATTTTCACAATAATTGCAGAGCAAGTATTTGAGAAAGTATTAATTATTTTACAATGTAGTATATTCCCTTTTCTGTACATGTGCATGTTACATTTTTTGACAAATTTGAATTAATATTTTAAACTTTATCTTGGTACTTTCCCTATTCACCATAAAATTCATGTTTGTGACGTTTGCTGAGTGTGTATCCATCATGAAATCAAAGCAATGTGTAGAGATTTATTGGCCTGCATTGAAATGACAAGTGATGAATGTGGCTTCTCAGTATCGGTTCGTCCGCCCCCAAAAATCAAATGAATGAAAAAAATGTATTTACTAAATTTTGGATATTAAGTTTTAATCCATTTTTATGAGGATTGTGTGCTACATTGGTTTTTCCATAATGTGTAAAAAAAATTGCTCCTTCAATTAATGCAATACATATCTGAAACCCAGTTTTAGAAGTGCAATGTCAAATTTTGATTTCTATCCTGCCATCAGTTGTCAAGTACTTCTCAATCCATTTCACAAGAGCCTTGCCATTGTCGTGTTTCTATTTGCATGTTTGTCAAATTTCATCAGTGGAGCTGTTTAGCTAAGACTGCTTTGGGGCTTTGTGGCATTGATTAAGATCGTTCAAGGACCAGTTTGTACTCAGAATTGACCCAGGTAACCATTTGGTCTGCACAAAGAAGAGAAGAGAGGAACTGTTGACCTATCTTTGAACACAGCACTGCTGGCTTCCAGAAATTTGGTTCAGTTGCATGCATACATCTTTGTATTTGGTGTTTGGAAATCTTGTAATGTTGGGATACATCAGGTTTTGTCTGACCAAGATGAAAGTTGTCCTTTTCAGTTTACTTGTGGTATCCAGAGCTCTTCAAAACTTGCACATTATCTTTTGTGGAAATCAAAAGCTGATATCTTATGTAGAGCTGCCAACCAGTATTTTTTTTGCAGAATATAGTATATTTTATCCAAACATAATATGGCATTATGTTTTTCTTTATAAAATGAAATTCCCCCCAAAAAAAAATCCAAAAAAAATCATGTCATTGAGAAAATTATTTCTGCGTATATCTCTATTTCATAAAACTTATACAAGTATAGTCAATGGGATAAACTTAATTTCAGGTAACTTTCATACGGGGGGGGGGGGGGGAGAAAATACAGTTTAGGGATCAAAGAATATAATTATTAATTCCCAGAGGTTGGCAGGTCTGTTCATTAGGTGTCTGCCTTTTGTATGATGCCTGCCATGCTGATGGACAGTATCCTATGAGAGTGTTGGCTTCTTTGTGGTTGCATTTGGATAGAGACCCCAGTTTTCCATCTTCTAAAATGCCAATTCTGTGACCTTTGTTGTTCTAAGCATCAGTGACATATCCCTGGATCTTGCACCATCTGCATTGTAAAATCTTTTGTGGGAACTTGCAAGTCTTTCAGTGTCTTTATAATGATGTATAGGTTGTATTTGCAGACCTCATAGAGTTGGTTCCTGCTTCTTTATTGTCCATTTCATCAGCCTCGGTGAGTTTGAAGTTTCTCAGCCACGTTCTTTGGCGACATGAGGTGCTGTTGGGCTATTCATCCGCCTTCTGGTCATAGAGTAGGTCAGTGATCCACCTGATCGTCCCAATTCATGTTTTTCCAGTCATCAAATCGTCTGGTAGTTTTTCCTTAGGGAAGTCATATCCTGTGTTAACGAGAAGTGCATTTATTCACTTGGTTAGAGCGGCGTTGCTATGTTCAGGAAGGCATTGGATGGAACTTGGTACATCTGATTTATTTGATCCCATTGTCTTTCAAATTGGCATTTGCTCTTTACTGGGCTTAATAAAATTTATTCAGTCCAAACCAGAGCTGCTTCTTCACCCAAGAGGCGACCTGAAAATCTTGATTATGGTGATTGATGAAAGAGGCTTCAAAGAAGATTCTTTTTCAGTTCAATTTCTTCCGACTGTCATTGCATCTTTGGCTGACTAAAAGGTTTCCTCAGTCTGATATGAGTTTTTGAGATTTTATTGAGTGTCATCTGTGAAATTTGACATTGCTTCCATAGACCCGTTGGCTAAAGAAATGCTTTCTGCGTCCAGTCTAGAATGAGTTTTGGATGTTTTATTGGATGCTGTCTGTGAAATTTGACTTTGCTTCTCTTGACCCTTTGGCTATTTTTTTTTCATCCAGCCTGGAATGAATTTCAAAAATCTTGTTGGGTGCGTTCTATGAAATTTGACATTGCGCTTCATTACTAGGGTTCATGCATTGTACTGTAATGATTGTTGGAGTATAATAAACCATTGTGGAATATAAAGTGCACTTCCTCAGGATTAGCCGATGTTGAGGGCTCGATAAATAGATCTAGATTCACTTGTCGTTTCATTGCCTTGCCTTGTCTCTCAGAGTTCATGGTGGAGTGATGGAGAAGTAGCAATCACAAACATTTTGATTCCTGTATGGTGGTGAATGAATTCATAGGGGAAAACAAAAGCATATAAAAAAAGCAAAACACCTTCCCCCCCCAAAAAAAAAAGAAGAAAATTTGCTGTTGGTTTCTTTCTAAATATTTGACCAACATGCAATATACATTTGAGTTCATAAAAGAATTGCATCATGTACAGAAAGGGTGTATTTATTTGCACATTTGATAAGAAAGCCCCCCCAAAAAAAAAAAAAAAAAAAAAAAATTATAATTATAATAATAAATAAATAAATAAAATAATGATAATAACAATGATAAATAAATGATAAATGAATAATATTAAATAATAAATTCCAAATTAATCAATAAAAGAAATGAATTTCAAAAATTAAAAAGAAAAAGTAATTTGAAAATTAAAGATGAAAATAAAGAAAAAAGAATTGAAAGACTACTAAAATATCAGTCATGGCTAGTAAATGTTGAAGGATGTGAAATGAAGGCAGATACGGGGGAGTGTTTCATGGAGAGGTTTGTCAATGATTTTCACTGATTAGCTCTCAGCCAATCAGATGCAAGGATTTTCAGTCGGTGAAAATCACAGACAGAAATCTTCATGAAACGCTCCCTAAGATGGGTAGTACAGGGAGGTATGGAGAAAGGTTACACTCAGTGGATTAACTGGTATATCTGTAGAAAGAAGAGGGGAGGGGGTGGTAATGAAGAAGGGGGTTTTGTTCTAGGGTGAATAAAGAGAATACAAAGGAGATTAACAGACCAATTCAGGGGGGGGGGGTAGAAAATCAGTGCATTGTCTTGCATACATTTGGCTACACAAAGTAGCATTGAACTTGGAAATAAAGCACCTACATTAAAAATGTTGTATGCCATGCATGGCAGTGTCCAGTGCCTTGCTCTGCACACTGAGGACTATTGGAGGCGCTGTTACACATTGTGTGATTTCTGTCAAGAAGACCTCGGCTCACATTGGGCTGTTGGCCATTTTGTGAGGTTAAGGGGCTTACCCCATTGTCTCAAGAGGTCATTTGCTCTGGTAACCTCTTTACTTGAATGAATCTTCTTGGCTGCTGGTCATTTTTTTTTTGTAATTATTTTTCTTTGACAAAATTGATAATAAACCCTATAAAAATGAAAAATTATTACTTCTCACTTATGCTTATTTGTGTACACTGACTCGCCCTTCCTCTTTGTTTATCCATCATGATGGCCCCCCATCTGAAACTTGTTTATCCATTGTGACCCCTTCCCTGCCCCCTTTTATCCATTGTGGCCCCCATGACCTTCCCCTTTTTATCCATTGGGACCCCCTGCCCCCTTTATCTATATGACCCCGACCCTGCCCCTTTTATCCACTGTGACCCCCTCCCTGCCTCTCTTTAATCAACTGTGACCCCCCCCCCCCCCGTTGCCCTGCCCCTTTTTATCCATTTTGCAAGCCAAAGTTGACATTTTTCCTGAAACCTCCAGGAATAGTATTCTAATAATTTTGGTAGGTAATCTAAAACATGTTGAAGGATTAAAATAAATTAAAATTTATAGATCCATTTTCCGGTTCAAATTTTTAAAAAGAAAGGCCAAGTTATCAATAGAAAGTCAATGATATTTTATTTTTCATCCAATTTGGATTTTTGAATTTTCTTTTGCACTTAAACATGCAGATTTTTTAATTTTGTGGGTAATCAACTTGAAAAAATCAGTTAAATGCAAAATCATGATTTTTACTTATACAGTACTTTCAAGGAAAATGTCATATTTTGGCTTGCAGTAGATCAGGTTTAATCACCCTTAAATTGAGCATTGCACATCCACAAAAATCACTTCGCTATCTGGGGAAAAAGAATTTGATAAAATAAAAAATTCCACTGAAATGGTGGTTTTTAGAAGTTTCGAAAAATTGTAACCCTTGTAGATGTGCAACCCTCCACTAGTGTTCCTCCACCCCCCCCCTCCCCCTCCTGATCATGGACTTGATAAAATGTTGCAAAATTGATTGAAATTGATGGTAAACTCTTACTATTTTCAAATATTGATGTCTTCTCATACCATAGCAGGAATTGCTACATTGTCCCGTTATTTAGGGATTGAACACAGGTATTTTCACTATACATCCAAATGGATGCTTGATCAACCACAAAATTTTCCATAATCCAAAATAAAAATCATTAAAATTCATAGAGTGTAACTAGATACCAATCCACTTTGCAACATTTCGAGTACATGGATATACCCAGAGTGAACTTCATAAAATGAAAGTAATTAAATAGATTTTTGATAAAATTTGTTTGAAGGGTGTACCAAAATGTGCTATATATTTTTATTACACATTGAAAGATTCCATTTAATGAAGAAAAGTGTCATTTCAAAGTTAGAATGAACTTTGGATAAAGTTAACGTTCGTGCACATTTTAAGTGTAAATCATAAGGGTTTTGGATCCAAGGATAATTGAAAATTTGTTCAGTTTTTATATTTACCATTACATTTTTGTTTGCTGAAGTAATAATTTATTTCATGAAGTTCACTCTCTGTCCAAGGGCTGTGTGAAAATTGGATTGACATGGTGAGCATATCATGAAACAGACCGTCCGTGATTTTCATTCACTTTTGTAATAAGCTACTGTGAATCCTTTCATCTGATTGGCTGAGAACAAATTGATGAATGAAATTCACTGGCAAAGCATCTCATGAAATTCTCCCCATTGAGTGTGGGGGAAAGAGATCGAAAGAGAAGTGATGAAATGAAAAGTTTTTAATAGAGAAAGTAACCAATGACAGTCATGGCTTAAGTTTGATGTGACGGAGCAAGAGATATAGACCAACATTAATTGATAAAATAGTACTGACGTGAAAGAGATTACTGAAAATTGAAATAAACAAAGAATGCAAAAAAAACATGAGTGAGAATAGGGAGTGAAATGCATTTTTTTTTTGGGGGGGGGATAGAATAATAAAGTATGAATTCAAAATTTGAAGTATAGCGAATGATATTTAAGAATGGGTTACAGGAAAGTACATATTTACATGGAAGAGATAGAGAAGGGGAGAGGATTGTTTTATTGGGTTGAGAAAGAAAGTTTGAAAGATTTACAAAGAAATGATGGTTGAAATAATGAATGCAAATTGTCAATATAAAAACAAAGAGATGACAGTTGAGAGATAGTGGGAATGGTTTATGATGAAATAGACTTCAAGAAGAGACAGAGGAGGTAGCGAGGGGGGCAGGTTTTACACGAAATCAATACGAGAATGAATACAAATAACCAAACGGAGATTAAGGCAACCGCACACCTTACGACTGATCTGCGACCCGATTTTACGATAAAACGTTGTTACGTTTGATCCGAATATTCTAGACTTGGCACGTCTTACTGTGCAAAGTAGTGAATCATCGTAAATCCGTGACTATGATTATTATCCTTAGAATAAAAACGAATTTAATATCTAATCGTAATGACGTCGTAGCAAGCTTAACATCGGCTACGATTTGTAACCAATTTAGCCTTTCCGCCAAAAGAAGACTTTTCATTTATCCACAATTTTTATATTAGTATTCATACAGTTAATTGGAACTTCAGGTAAAAAGAACTATTCATTTGGCTTTCCCCTAAATCGGAGCGTAGACTAGTCTTAAGGTGTGCGGTGACCATAACAAAATTGCCATTTAATAATCAACTGTCCACTCCAGACACTAGGGCAAAACTCTCGCATTTAGCCCGAATGTCGATTCCAGAGGAACTTACATTTCTGATTACTATAAACGGTAGTTCAGAAAAAAAGGCCTACCATATTTCATTCTTTACCAAGAATTTGGGAGATACACTGTATCAACAATTGAAAGCCGAAAATTGTACATTTTAACTTTTCATATTCTATGCATAATCGCTTGATAAAATAAAATGCTGTGGATCTAAAATAAATCAGATGAGAGCAATCATTCTATGTTTAGCATAGTCCTATCTCTCCTCCCCTCTCTCTATCTACCTATCTATCTACTTATCTATCTATGTATCTATCGATCTAATCTATTCAGAATTCGGGCTTAGTTATCTATTCCTTCAAATGTTTTAATTCTGCAAATTTCAATGAATTACATAGTATAATCATGAACCACGCAATAGTAATAAAAAAAAAAACGAAAAGGAAACCACTAATTGAGTATATGAATTTAACAATAACCACGAAAGTCCACGATAGTTCATTTCAAGTTAATCAAGAAAATTGAAGAAATGTGAAACTGTTTTTATTTTAGTCCTCTTTTTCGTTCATTTTGGGGTGATTCTTTGTGGTTTTGCAGAATTATTAATTACACACAAGATCATGTACGTGGATCGTTTTTATAATTATTCAAATACTCAATGCAATATAAGGTTTACATTCAAAATAAGATAATTATATATTTTCATAAAAACTTTGGAGTACTACAGTGGTACTCAAGTTAGTGAATCCTACCAGATAATGAACATATTTTAAGTGCTCAAGTTCTGTCTTGTGAAGTCAGGCGATAAAATAATACATTAGATAAAGTTTGTTTCTCTAGCCTAAGTAGGCTCGCAGAACATTGCAGTGCTGTTGTCTGCATTCTACACTCAGCATGAAAAGGTGCGTTTTGTTGTGGGGTTCACTAATTTTTAGCACAACTGTAAAATCAACAAGTAATTATTCAATGATGATTTGATCCAAAATCCTAATGGAGATCAGTAGACCTACAAAGTGGCGTAAAACGTTGCATTTTTCCTGCATGCCATCCGGGGCAAGCATTACTTTTGCGCCCTTCCAACAATTTTTCCCCGAGGCGGGGAGGTGGTGCTGGATGTCCTTTTTATTTGTACATTCTTAAAGTGGCGCCAATCAGGTCTCATGTCCAAAATAAGGTTTTTAAACAAACTTTATAATGCATGTTTGATAAGAGAAAAAAATAAATACCACCTCTTCTTTTGGACTTTGAGAGACATCATTACAGCACGGGAATGTCCCATAGAACGCTTTATACTAAAACAGAATTCAATCGAGCATCCACATACAGGTAATGTCTAAAATGCATTTTATTTTCCCCGCGCGCAAAGTAGATAAGGGTGGTTGACTTTTTTGTTGCATTGAATCCTGCTGTATAAGCGTCCTCTTGAACATTCCCGTTGCCCAACTGAATCCTTGTTCACCCCTCACCATAATGAGACTGTATGGAGTGAACTTGGGCCAATTATCATGACAATCGTATTAATACATTGTCGACTGAAATACATCGTCCACACCCTATATTCCTTCTCCTTATGGTAACATTATCGGTCCTCTAGCGAAGGACATCGCAATGGCCAGTGAACTATGACGTCACACCTCATCTCGCGGTATTAGACAGTCGCATAAGGATGCCTTCCAAGCAGCATTCTGAATTCTATCCACCTGTCCCGCCATCACCTCCTGATAAAAACCTGCTCCATTCCTCGCTGATGGTGATGTATACTCTAGCATAGGCCTATTCAATTTCCAATAGTGGCTCAGCATGCATGAGGCTAACATTGATCGTATTCAGAGGGATAGAAGTCTTGGTCGATGTCAGGTTCATTCTTGTGCTGATTGCGGGGGGGGGGAGAAAACAAGAGAAAACAAAACTGAAATAGTCTTTTGCAAACAGGCCAACAAACAGATCTGGGGGCCGTTTCATAAAGCTGTTCGTAAGTTAAGAGCGACTTTAAGAACGACTGGTGATCCTTTCTTACGTGCTTAACCATCGCCAATGAATATATCATTTACCACAAGAAAGGATCACCATGTGTTCTTAAAGTCGCTCTTAACTTACGAACAACTTTATGAACACCCACCTGGAGGAAGGTCAAGAAGAAATACAAATAAGGTAACTTTTTCAATATGGCAAGTTGGCAAATACCATGACATTATGTCTCGAAAGCCAATCACAATCAAGTTTTAATGGCAAAGTTGTCAACATCATTGTCACTTGTAGGTCCATGCTCGCATAAACAATTCAAGGACCACCGCTATGGAAAAAAAGTGAAGGGAAAGAAAAGAAAGGAGAAAGGACAGAGAAAGAAACGAAAGCAAAGGAAGAGATGAAGAGAGAGAGATAAGGAAAAGAAGAGAATGAGAAAGATAAAATGAATGGAGGAGAGAGGGGAAAAAATGAAAAGACAAGAGGGAGAGACGAAAGAAAGGAAAGAAGGGGAAAAGATCGATGGAGAAGTAAAAGTGAAAGGGATGGGGAATGAGAAAACGAATAAAGATGGAAGGACAGCCTCTGTCCTTGAGAATAGGTTGATATGAAGGGCGGGGGCTCATTGAACTTTTTAAAACAGTTTTTCTTTATCATTTTCTCCTTTTTTCTACAAAGGAATGGAAGATAAAAAGGTGAAGACTAAAGACAAGGAAAAAAGGAAGTTCAGGAGCAAAATCTTGTCTTCGCCAGGCGCGTATCCTAAGGCGGGGGGGGGGGGGGGGGAGGCAGAAAGTTGGATCGACGAAAAGTGATCGAAATGTCCCTTTTCCATGTCACTATATAAAACAAGTCAGCTCAGCTTCGCGCTTCTATCATTTTTTTAATTGATATAGTTATCCTGTGCATGAAATCAAACGGTGCTTAAAATTTCTCTCTTTCAAGTCATCATTCTAAACAAATTAGCTCGCACTTCGTGCTCGCATTATTCATTCCAAGATATTCTATTCTCTCACTAATTCCAACGATGCTTTAAATGTTTCTTAATAAAGTTAGCAGATAGCGCTTCGCACTTGTATGTTCATCTGCTTATAAATTCAAATTGTGCTATTTTCAATGTCCCATTTTCAGGCCAGTGCATGTATGTAAAAAAAAGAAGAAAAGATGAGCTCGCGCTTCGCCCTGGCATCGTTTCCTATATAGGCCGGCCTACTTATCCTGATCATGAATTTTAACGTTGGTTCCATTTTCCATCGTATAAAATAGATTTATTATTTCTTTGCGCTTTATTCATTCGTAGACAATGACAAGTAACTCTCTGCTTTTATAGAATATCTTTAACTTTTTTTTTCTCTCTCTCTTCCTGATGATGATTCACCATGTCTGCTCTGCACCTTATTTGTTGAAACTGCGAAGAGATGTTAACCTATAGCAACGGTACATACCAGTCTGTTTATCAGCTCATCGAAAATAGAGTGATGTCACGGCAGAAAAGCCATCTAGGGCTCTTGTTGGAAGGAGACGTCAACCCATGCATCAAATAGATAGATCTGTATAAGAATAGAAAAATCAAACAAGCAAGATGCTGAAAATTTATTAGGATGTTAGATAAGAAAGTTTTGACATTTCGATTATTTCTCATACGAAAATCATATGCACAACACAGTTGACGTCACACACTATATTTCTTTTATATTTTATGTATTTCTGAAATATTACAATATCTGCATATTTGATGAACAAGATTCTCAATGAATCAACATATCCAGGGAGGAATAAAACTTTACACATTATAAAGGGAACAGAAATCAAAATTAATATTTCTTACCAGAGAACATAAGCCTAAAAGAAACAGTGAGTAGGTGACGTCATCGGTTCGCCCACTTTGACAACTACTGTGATATTCATATGGGTTGTTTTACAATCATGGTATATCTTCCAAAAAGGCCCTCTGTGTGTGTGTAATGTAATCTCAAAACCACGATGACAAGCTTTTGGCACTCTTACATCAACCTGCAAGAAAAGAAAAACATTGAAATTCATATTTTCGAAATTGACCGTAATTATATATCTGGCATTTAAAAAGAATGTGGAAAGAATATCTATCAAAGTATACGCGATGTTTATTTTTATTTTTTTATTCCCGACATCATTATGCAGCTTCTCCATGTAATGAAAAAATCAATAAATTCCACTTTTTTAATAGAATATGATGAATGAAAGTATTTTGACATTCAGACCATGAAACAAGACATTTTACACAGCAAAAAAAATCAATTTGTAAATAAAAAAAAGCTGAAATTTGTTTTGTATATCGACTTCAAAACTGGATATTTTAAACACCATTTCAACTGAGTAAGCAAGATATGTATCTCATCAAACAAGCGATACGAGCGCGAGCGATTTTTTTTTGTTATAGTGATATGAATTATTCTTCAAGTCTTCCCTCACTTTATTTTATTCACACGTCTTCCTCCTCCTATGTTTCTTCTCTCCTTTTCCTAATTTTTCCCCTTTCTGTCCCCGCTTTTTTTCTTTTTTTTTGTGCGCCACCAGTAGGGGGACCCGGCCCCCCTGGATCCGCCTATATGAACTAAGAATGTTTACTTTGCCCACATCAACTTATTTTTGCAGACAGTAAATATTTCCTTTCAGCTGAGATTTCTATTTATCATTAACTAGGGGATCTTTTTTTTTCACCAGCGCGTTAAAAAAACTTGAAGTGTGAGTATTTTTGTGTGTGTCTGTCGGCCATCTATCGGTATAAAATAAAGTTGATCTAGTTTAGTGGAACCAATCAGTCTCTTTTTTATTTAGCAAAACAAAAAATCTTTAAAAGAATTCAATTTACTTTAAAGCGAATTTGTATGATGAATAGCTGTATTGGAAACTGACAGTGTCAACAAATCAAGCATTTATCCCCATAGAGCAAGAGAAAATAAGCCAAACATTGCCAACCTTATTTCACTACACAGGGAGTCCTATAAGAGAGGACAACTCTTCCTTTTATTTATGTAGGCCTACTACATTTTCACTGCCAAAATAATCATCATCTATATACTTTATCATTTTCATATAAAAAAAAATCTCTTCTGACTTGAGCCGTCTTTTGCCTTTGTCGCTTCACAACGAGGCTGTGTCATAACCCAATTCAGTCCAAAGTTATTTTCAATCTTGTGAGATTTTCCTTAGGTTTGTAAAATAACTGACAGATACACTGTTAAAGAAATTGGTTGTCATAACAAAGGTCTTCTTGATTTTTTGTTTAATCCTTTTAATAAGTGTTAATTTTGTATTTAGAATATGCTCATAATGGATAAAAAGATAAACCCAAGGGAGGAAAACACATTTGTGCAGACATTTAAAAGTGTCACTGGCTGAGAAATATCCATTCAATTAACAATTTCCAGGGGAGATTTATACAACAAAAGTAATTTTAATTAGATCTAAGGACAAAATTGAGATGGTGTTTCCGGTTATTTTATATTTCACTTTGCGAAGCATTGATAATAATTTTTGGTGCTTATTTTATCAGGCAGTAATTATTTTGACATCTCACTGACAAAACTAGGTGATAAAAAAAAATTGTAGCTCATATTTTTAAAGGAAAATCAGGGTTGATCAATCTAGGCAAACACATTACGCCTATAATGCTCTTGACGTCATTACTGCTCGGCGCTAGCAAACACCTATTTTTCTGAGCCATTAAAAGTTGTACAAGTCTTAACATTTTATGAACATTTAGATAATTATTTCACTTACCTGGTAATAACAAATGTTTGAGATCACATCCAAATGAGTTCCTGAAGTTTCCATTATTAAATTGTCCTCACATCCGCAGAAATATCAGGAAAAGAAAGTCTCTCGGATGTCTTGTCATAGGAGAACATTTTATACGCTGTTTAAAATGTCATTCCTTCTCTCAGCATTGTGTAGGCTAGCTTACATTCCTATCTCGCGCCTGTCTCGTCAGCCTTTTCAAATTTCCCGCTATTGTGCCCTCGTTTCATCACCCCAGTGCGTTTCAATAGGGTTGACATCGGGCGTTTTATTCATGGATTCATCGTAATTGCCTTCGTCAACGTCGTTTCAATTAAAAAATAGATCAATAAGTTAATGTTAAAGTTGAATTAAGAAGACGATTCCAAATATTGAGATATTTACATTAATAGCAACCTTACAACCCCCCAAACACTAATAGGTGATTCGACCCCCCATTTTCTTTTTTCAAAATAGTGAATTTGAACGATTTATCCCTACCCATTTTCCCTGAGTTCGCTCCTGCAATGCCTACCGAGACGGGTGTTCTTTGAGTGTGACGTCACCGGGGGGTATTCGGTCCCGGTGTAGTAATCAAGGCAGTGCCGTTTTGTGTACTATGCACGTACTCCTTCATATGGAATAACTGCAGTTGAAGTTGTATCTGCGAGCCATAGAACTTGCAAAGAGGAAATGATTAAAATATTTGTGGCCGTACTATTATTCCAAATATGTGAATTCCCTCAGAATGATACCATAGACCCTAAAGGAATAATTTCAAGGTGAATAATATGAAATTTGATCGAGATCTTCTCACCAGTCGATAACGTAGCAGACGTGTTATTATGACATATTTATCCGCGTGTGACGCGGCTCTTGCAAAAAAACACAGTTGGTTGCGGAATTGCTTTGTGCCGACCGGCCGCCCGCTCCGGCGCAGCTAGCTGTCGAGCTACCGTACCGTTCTTGTTGTCTTCAACCATAGAGATGTATACTAATTACTATATATCTTTCTGTCTTCAACTCACTTCCGAATTGCGTTTGTATGTGTGACGGTGACCCCTAGCGTAATTAAATATAGAAAACAACTCAGAAGGCCGAGAAAGAATACTATACGTTTGGTTCAAGATTGTTCTGTGGAATGAGCTATGAGTGGAAATGATCCAGAGGATATAAAAGTGGAGTCAAAGACAAAAGAAAAGAAGAAAAAACGCCAGGGGATCGCTGCACGGCCATGAACTAAGTCGACATACCAGACCATAACAGTACACTCAATGCCTGGGTGTTGTGTGTACTAGTATTAGCGCGTTTTCGCCCAGCGTCGTACGACGTAGAACGTAAGGGTCGTGTGCAAAAATCGCCAACTTCCATGGAAACAGAGGCCCGAGCGTTCTTGAGCTCAAATCACGGACGGTTCTTCCGCAAATTAGCGGGCGTCCGCATTAGAACGTAGGATTTGTCAACAGCCGTCAACAGCCAATCAGATCGCTTGTAGAGCGAGCAAGCTGAGCCGATGTAAACACATTCGCCCATCGCGTGCATGCACATGTTGTACTCTACTCTGACTACACTGATAGCTGAAAGCTTCAAAACATGGACTCGAATGCGAGTTTTTCGGTGAGTACCATTTCAATTATACTAAAATCAAGCTAAGTATAATTTCAAAATGTTACAGTAGAAGTTTAAACGAGTATGATTATTGAAATATGATTGAAAAGCCGTTGCATGGCTCGGTCGACGACGCGACTGCAAGACACATGGCACTGCCAGTTGTGTGCACATAGTAGGAACATATACAATGCATGTGTTGGCGGTCGATCCGGCCGCGTTCAGCGATTTGCGAAACTGCTTACAAGCGAGAGTTGAGCGCGACGGACGCACGAACCAAGAGATCGTTCTACGTCGTAGATAGCGTCGTACGACGCTGGGCGAAAACGCGCTAATATGCGTTCAGCGCGCGCTGAGCTAGCCGCCGGAATTACTTTCCAGCTACTCACTTGATTGAACATCGTGATAAAATAAATGAGAAATAGTGAAAATATCATTCAATAACTCACTGTTTGCTATCTTACATCATGATTGAAGAGTTCATGGTGGTTATTCATACTGTTTTTTATACAGGGAAAGTAAAGATTTGTACATATCAGTCCTATTTATTTGATTTGAGTTGCTTTGAAAAAAAATTGTAAAATATCTTTCTCTCTCTGCATAGCATTTCTGTATGACATTCAGGCACCTCTTATACTAAATTCCCCCCGGTGACGTCACACTCCGAGTGACTTTTCTGTACACTCGTCTCTCGGGCTCTGACAGGTGGCTAATTTCATAGACTTTCAAAGCAAAATATCGAGAAGGCAGAGGATTATTGTGACATGCTATGTGTTTGAACAACTTATATATACTATATATTGTATGTAGAACCTATATTTATGGAAACTCACCCCCTTCTTAATTCAACTTTAATGTTCTAGGAAATCATTGTGAAGGCGTGGTTTGTATAATTATTAGAATTGTTGTCCCATGAATTTAATCTTAAAAAAGGAAATATTACATTGATTTTACGCGTAATTATAATTTACTTCGACTGGGATAAAAAAAAAAAAAACAATTGTAGTAATAATAGGAGAGGGTCTTCGGTATAATTATATAATAGGGTGTTTTTGCTCAGTGACGTACGGATTTTTCAAGAACAAAGTAAATGTACTTAAAAAAGCCCTTTAAATGCTAAACAACCGCCGGGAGGGCCTTGTCGAAAATTGGTTATCCAGTCACAGCAGTTTCGTCCTAAGTTTCAGAGCCTGACGAAAAAAATGCAAATATATTGCTTTTCCAGAATCAATTACCGCCGTTTTGATTCACCAATATATTCAACACATTTGTTGTTTTTCTTCATTTTTCTCTCATGACGGGCATAATTATGACAATACATTTTTTGTGTGTTCTTGAATCCTCCGTATGTGTCCGAGCAGAAACTCCCTAAACTTCTAACCAATGCTGTAAGCAAAAACATAAATAAGGGAGCACAACACGGAAGGTGTGACAAAATTTCATAAAAAATCACAAACGAGCGAAGCGAGAGAGAAAATGATCGTTTTAAAAGGAAAATAATTTTGTAATGGGTTTTGAAATAATATTAAGAAAAAACATGGTATCTATATCCTTCCCCCTCCTTTTCTGTCATTTTCTCCTTTTTCTACATTTATTTCGGTGCTAGACTTTTTTTGGGGGGAGAATGACCCCGAGACCCCATCCTCCCATCCGTAATCCAGTGCTAATAACATATTAACTTACTTCGATCCATTGACACGATGTGTGGGTAAATTATTACGGCCGAGGGGGCTTGGGGTCAAACCCAACCGAAGTACCCCATCCCAGCTGACATTCATTTTCTTCCTCGCATTGGGGCGTTGCAAGAACACTGCCTTTAATTCCAATTAGAGCGTGAATCAAGTGGAAGTCTTCCGATTAAGCGCAAATCTGATGAACGATTTCTGAAATAATTTTTATGAAGTTCATTAAATATCTGTGGAAAATGGCCCATCCACTGAAAAGCATAGTTTGTATGATATCCCCCCCCCCCTAAACAACGAATGTGATATCGCATAGATTGTCAGTAATGAAATTAACCGATCTTATGTTATTGAAGGTGAAGAGATGGCGCTATCCATCAAACGAGCTAGCAAGCAATGATAAGCAATTATGATAGAAATGAGCTCCCTGCCAGGCGCGTAGCCAGGGGGGGGGGCGGTTGCCCCCCCCCAAAAAAAAAAAAACGTCCCCAAAAAGAAAAAAAGAAGGGAAAAAAGAGAAGAGAAAAGGAAAAGGAAAGGGAGGAAAGGGAAAAAAGATAGATTTGTGTTTTTTTTTCTTTTTTTTCTTTTTTTTACTTCCGCGCTGCGCGCGGTTAAATGACAATACTGAAGTTCTCCATTGTTTCCCAACACTGTTTTTCTACCTCAGCTATATGTGTTTCTTGCCAGTTAAAGTTCAAATGTATACATTAGGGCATGGAATTAGAGTAAGGTTAGGCCGAAGTATATGAAGTTATCTTTTTTTTTTATTGATCGCGCAAATTTTGGTCGGGTCGGCTCCGGGCGTGTAAAATCTTTATATCAATTTCTACCGTCACCTCAATTAAGTCAACTTCTCCCGCTTTTCAGCTCATTACTAAACAACCATAATTTTGGGGCAAACAGGTTTCTAATTTTAAAAGAGGAAGGTATAGAATTCATGTCGTATTAAATAAAAAAGTACAATATTTTTTATCAAATTCTATTAAACTTCATGTCATTTCCCTGCACATTCATCTCCTGTCCTGTTTTGCGCCCTCAGTTTGAAATTTTGAATGACACTTAAGTTTCTTTATAATTCAAAATGAAGCGCTTCAGGATAAGTCAAAGAAATTAGGCATCCTTTTTTATATAATTTCAATAAATCGCAGAAGTTTCAACTTTTTGCGCACTATTTTCCTTGTAATGAAGTTCAATAATCTTAGAAAATCAATTGAATTAGAGCCGATATGGGGTATTAGAGATATCTGCATTTGATGAAACGTCCGCTCTTTGAAATTCCAGAGTTTCATTGCTCTGCGCGGGGAGGAATATCTTCCTCCCGGCATATACACTTCTTCTCCTCTGTTTTGCGAGTTAAATATGTGCACTGTCGCTAAATTGTTTGTAATCAAATCTGATCTTTCCAAGGGAAGTATTCAATATATCATTGAGAATACCCTTTTCTCTGGACCCTTTTCATGGCAAAAAAAAATGATAAAACGCTTCAGCTTCCGCGCTTCGCGCAGGGTTACTATTATATCAATTTCCTCCATTGTATTCCTTTTTTGTGCTCTCACAATCACTTTTGAAAACAAGGTTCGAAATCACAATATAGTCAACTGAATTGGAGCTGATATAGGTACTAGAGACAAGAGAGACGGCTCCTTTTCATTTTAATTTATGAAACACCAAAAGCTTCGCGTTTCGCAAGGGAGGGGGAAACTCCCCCTCCCTGCACCCATCCCCTAGGGAGCGCGCTTCGCGCGCTCTGTAAGTGTTGGCACGCTTAGCGTGCATTTTTACCGCCCCCTCCAAAATTAAATCCTGGCTATGCGGTTGCTCCCTGCCACCCTCATTCTACCCCTCTGTTTCACACACACACACACACTCTCTTTCTCTCTCTTTCTCTGCATTAATTAATATTTCATTTGAAAATATGTGGCTTAAAAAAATTAAACTTCGCCCATCTGAAAATTTTAGGCTACAATTCCAATCGTTTTACTTGTATAAATTGATAATTGCTCGGTTTGTATTTTTGACAATATTTTTGTACCCTTCAGAATTGAGCTTGAAATACCGAATTTCAATCACACATAATTATATTCTGTAGCATATCGGAAATGAGAAAGGGTATAATGTGATATCATTTTCTGAATATAATGAAAAATATATCGTAATTTTTTTTTTCTTTTTTTTATTAGTAAAGTCATAAATAGAACTTTTGCCGGATACGCCATGTCTGGTCCTCTTAAAATTAAGCAACACAGTTAGCATGGTCAACTAGCTGAAAGTATAATGACCTAAACAAATCTTCCCAAACTTTGTACTTTCTTCATTTCTCTTGCAGCCAAATTGCCCTCATCTGGAAAGTACATTAAAGATTGTCCTGTTCTTATTCCATTTCCTGAATGTCGCGACGTAAAGGGCGTATTGTCTGCCTATACCGTCATGGTCAATGTTTAGTCTGTTCATTCGTTAATGAATCGAACTTTCACTTAAGGGATCGAACAATCGGATAACAATCCCTTTGTATCGGCTATTGTTCGAAAGGGATGTGCCACGGGGGGTGGGGCGACCGTAGCCCTATAATTTTTTCACTTAATAAAGCGACCAACAGAGAGAGAGAGGGGGGGAGAATAGAAGACGGAAGAGCATCATGAAAAGGAGTATAGGTCATTTAACTCTATTCTACCCTGTCAATCAATTTATTCTAAAGAACTCGCCTTGCCCCCTCCCCAATCAAATCGCACTGGCACGCCCCTGCTTTTAGTAATCTTTACAAGTTACATATACGAAATGAATAAAGTAACATAAAGCTGACTGCAAAAATAACATACATGTAAATGGATAAGAAGTAGTCAGGCGAAATCAGCTTCCTCTGTCACCCCCCCCCCCCAAACAAAAAAATCACACTTTCTTTTTCGGGTTTTCAAACCATCTTTGTTTTTGTTTTCTTTCTTTCCTTGTCATAAGTTAACTTTTCAAACGAGTTTAGAGTACAGGTATTCTTTCTATTTTGGGGTATTATTCTTCTTAACGTGTGGTCACTATAATTATGCTTAAATGTGTCCAAAAAGATGTGGATGGTGTGGACGTGTTTGGGTTATATAGTATTGTATTTTGCGATTTGACTTGGCGATTTATTTCGGCTGGGCTCTAAAAAATGAAAGCGATTTCTTTTATGAAAATATTTCCTTTTGGTACAAAAACACATTCGAGCTTAGAATAGATTGAAAAACTCAACCGATATCATATTCATTAAAAAACAAACATTTTTAATATATCGTAGTCATTGCAAATTTATTACACACAACAACATACATATTCTCTAAATGGTTATCGAACGACTATCTATTACTTTCCTACAATTTTCAATGAAAAGAAGCCATGTGAAGTAAGTGACCCCCAGTCTTTTCTAGAATATTATTTTGGCGCTTTAAGTTCTGCTCGTTGACCAAATCCATGATGCACATCCATACATCGATACAACTTTTTTTAACATTTAATTTCTTTGTTCGTGTTATTTGTTGAATTAATGTCTTAAATAGTTCATTCATCTATGGGTCCAATTTCATACTTTCAGTTCTGCTCGTTGACCAAATCCATGATGCACTTTCTTTTACATTTAATTTCTCTATTCGTGTTATTGTTCAAGTAAGGTCTTAAAAAGTTTATTCATCTGTTGGTCCAATTTCATACTTTAATTTTAACCCATTTATTCATTGATTATTTATTTACTTATTTGTCCTTATATCAATTTTTGTATTCCTATCATTATCCATTTATGTATTCATTTACTGTTCCATCATCCCAACCGCGTAGCCAGGATTTCATTTTGGAGGGGGCGGTAAATGCACGCAAAGCGTGCCAACACTTACAGAGCGCGCGAAGCGCGCTCCCTAGGGGGTGGGTGCAGGGAGGGGGAGTTTCCCCCTCCCTTGCGAAGCGCGAAGCTTTTGGTGTTTCATAAAATAAAATGAAAAGGAGCCGTCTCTCTTGTCTCTAGTACCTATATCAGCTCCAATTCAGTTGACTATATTGTGATTTTGAACCTTGTTTTCAAAAGTGATTGTGAACGCACAAAAAAGGAATACAATGGAGGAAGTTAAAATAATAATAAACCCGCGCGAAGCGCGTAAGCTAAAGCGTGTTATCAATTTTTTTGCCATGAAAAGGGTCCCGAGAAAAGGGTATTCTCAAAGATACATTGAATACTTCCCTTGGAAAGATCAGATTTGATTACAAACAATTTAGCGACAGTGCATATCTTTAACTCGCAAAACAGAGGAGAAGAAGTGTATATGCCGGGAGGAAGATATTCCTCCCCGCGCAGAGCAATGAAACTCGGAAATTTCAAAGGGCGGACATTTCATCAAATGCAGATATCTCTAATACCCCATCGGCTCTAATTCAATTGATTTTATAAGATTATTGAACTTCATTACAAGGAAAATAGTGCGCAAAAAGTTGAAACTTCTGTGATTTATTGAAATTATATAAAAAAGGATGCCTAATTTCTTTGACTTATCCTGAAGCGCTTCATATTGAACTATAAAGAAACTCAAGTGTCATTCAAAATTTCAAACTGAGGGCGCAAAACAGGACAGGAGATGAATGTGCAGGGAAATGACATGACGTTTAATAGAATTCGATAAAAATATTGTACTTTTTATTTAATACGACACGCATTTTTTATACCTTCCTCTTTTTAAATTAGGAACCTGTTTGCCCCAAAATTATGGTTGTTTAGTAATGAGCTGAAAAGCGGGAAAAGTTGACTTTATGGAGGTGACGGCAGAAATTGATATAAAGATTTTACCCGCCCGGAGCCGACCTGACCAGAAGTTGCGCGATCAATAAAAAAAAGATAACTTCATATAGTTCGGCCTAATCTTACTCAAATTCCATGCCCTAATGTGTACATTTGAACTTTAACTGGCAAGAAACACATATAGCTGAGGTGGAAAAACAGGGTTAGAGAAAGGGTGGGGGAAACAATGTAGACTTCAATATTGTCATTTAACCGAGCGCAGCGCGGAAGCGAAATTCACATAAAAATTTAAAGCAAGAGTGAAGAGTGAAAAAAAAAAGCTATATTTCTTCCCTTTCCTCCCTTCCCTTTTCCTTTTCTCCTCTCCTTTTCCCTTCTTTTTTTTCTTTTTGGGGACGTTTTTTGGGGGGGCGACCGCCCCCCCCCTGGCTACGCGCCTGCATGATCATCCATCTGTATTTGTACCTAGTTTGTTTGTGTATACTAAATTTTATTTATTTGATTTATGTTTAGGAAGTAGATAATTAATTTACCATTTGGTCTTGCACCGCTAGTAGAGTTGCACGGGCGTGTTCTGTCACCACCAATGTCAAGTTCCCCCTTTGTCTCTCCGTGCTAACCATTTTCAATCACATCATTTAGTTCATGACATTACTCGTTTGAGAGTGGATTGAACTATTCCCGGAGCAATTGGGGTTGACAGTGTCACTGCCCTTGTTCGGGTCGGGTGATCTTCCCGTAGAGAGGCAACTTTTCTATACCAGGATTTATCCGGAGATAAGGACAGCTGATTTGGGACAACATGGCAGATAATGAAAATGTGGAAAGGTAAGAAAAACTAATTTTTTAGCTTGTGTATTGTGACATTGCTAACGCCTCCATTGGCGTGCTTATTTATCACATTGCTTTTTCGTGACGTATGATGCATTGTTATTTATATTTTCAATAATGGAATAACTTTATCAACTAAATGCTAAAGACATTCCAGTATCTCTTTCATCTTGTATGGGATACAGTATTTTCCGCGAGAGATATGATATTGTTGACTAGAATTTCGGATGCTTTGACCAACCTGCATTTTGTTTCGGCATTTCTTGGATGTAATTATTATTAACAAAAATAGCAACATTTTTATTTTCAATTTTAATGATCCAATTCTAAGTTTGATTTTGACCCTGCACCCCTTCCGCCCGCCTCTCACGTACACATTATCTTTCTCTATCCTTCTCCCGAAACTCTGTCCATCCCATCGTCTCCCCACCCCTCCCTCTCTTTATATATATATATATATATACACACACACACACACACACACCCATAAATTTATATATATATATATATATATATTATTTCTTCCTCCTTCATTACATTTTTCCTTTTCCATCCCATTTCTTTCTCTTCCAAATCTTCAGTTCTGGGGAGATGATGCAGTTCGTGGAAGAGAAGGGAAATGGTGGGGACAATGGCCACCGATGTCAATCCAGGGAATGTAAGATCGGATTATCAGTCTTCTTCATCACCATGGTAACCATTGCAATAATCGTGGGGGTTATAATCGGTAAGATATTCATCTACCATGTATATAACAATAGTAATTGCCACTTGGTTTACTATACTTTTAATTTGGTCTTATCTAACTTGGTCTAATCCAGACAACTATGGCATCTATGACAACGTTGTAACTACCATGCATGGGAACCTTGATTGCGATTGTCTGCTTAGCCCTGCATTGTTACCATGGTTACCATGGAAATTATCCATAATGGCAGATTTACCATACCTTTGGCTCATTCTGAAACGACCCCTTGTCCCTAAAGTAGGACCTCTTCACTCTCTGGCAAAGGGAACATACTATACAGTCTGAACCAAACGATTGCACTATTTTTAATATATGTTGGATCGATCAACACCAGTTTTGAAATCGGTTTTGTTATAGTGCGAAATCAGTTTGAGAAACCGAATAATTATGGAAAAGTCATTTGCAACACCAGCTGTTGATCAACAAATTATAAAATAATTGACACCCGATTAAATCGAGCAAATGTTAATACATCCCTAAGCTTTCTTGTGTTATATACTTCAACACTGAGGACTAAATACATTTCTAAATAGAAATGTACTTCCTTATCTATTACACTGTTTCGACACAGTGGCATAATGAGGCAGACATTTTAAGGGGGCAAACATGGTTAATATAGGGGGAATTTGCAGGATATTACTTTTAAATATTAGATTCTAAATCTTTAATTAAGTCATGCAGTGGCGGATCCAGGGGGGTGGCGCAGGGGGCGCGCGCCCCCCTATTATTTGTTTATAAATCGGCGCTGCCTGAGTCTTAACCGGCGCCGATCAAGAATAATCAGCTCCACCTAAATCTAAATCGGCGCCGGGCAAGAATAAACGGCGCCATCTGGTTATAAATCGGCGCCGGAAAAGAAAAATTGGCGCTGCCTGAGTTCGTTACCGGCGCCGATCAAGGATAATCAGCGCCACCTATATCTAAATCGGGGCTGGTCAAGAATAATCAGCGCCATACATATGTTTATAAATCGGCGCTGCCTGAGTCTTAACCGGCGCCGATCAAAAATAATCAGCTCCACCTAAATCTAAATCGGCGCCGGACAAGAATAATCAGCACCACCTGGTTAAAACTTTGCTAAAACCCGTTGCTAGTATCGGGAGTGTATAATTACGCAACCAGTTCGCGCTCGCATCATTTCTGTAGAAACCCCATACTTTTCATGATTAAATAGGTGAATAGAATGTCCCTTTTTCAGGACTAAACGTCAAAAGAACTCCCGCTTCGATTTGCAATAATCTTTTGCTGGATATAATCTTGTTCTTTATTACAAACGTCCATTAAATTGTCTTTTTTTTCAGATCAAAATTTTAAGCTCGCGCTTCGCGCTCGCATCTATTGTTTTTTTTAGATACTCATCTTAATCATTGGTACCAAAAATGCATAGAATATCAAGCTTTCTGGTCAGAATATAAAGAAATTTCAGCTCACCCTCGGCACTCGCATTATCTGTGTAGTGAGATATGTATCCTCCTCATGAGTTACTACAAACAGTCCTAAACAGGCACCTTTTCCTGTTTTCAGGTCAGTATACTAAAAAATTTCAGCTCGCGCTTCGCGCTCGCATTAATTTGTTGGTGAGATATGTGTTTCTATCTCATGAGTCAGATAAATAAATATATATATATATATATGCATAAGTGTGTGTGTTTGTGTGAGTTTGTTTGTTTTGTGTGATATCGAGCTCCTTTGGAAAGTTGATTCATGATTTTGCCCCCCAAATCTTAAAAAAAGGAACGACGCCCCTGTGTATATATATATATATACATATAGTAAAAAAAAACTTGTATCTCTATTAATATACAAAAGTATTGGCCTCATCGCAATAAAAGGGTTAATACACGAGATTTTGAAATCGCACATAACATGCATAATTTGTGTTACTTTTGTTTGTTTCTTTCTTTAATAAGTTTTTCAATCTCTCTCTATATATGTTTTAGAAAGAATATATGTTTAAATTGATGTATATTTCTGTTATAATGAGATATGTTTAAGTGGACTTCAGGGAATGGTCGTACGCAGCAAGGAGGAAGGGCATATTCGCGATCTGCTGTTGTGAAAAACAATTTTTTTCCTTAACATTTCATGAAAACTATGAAAAATGTGCAAATGTGAGATGTGCACCAAATTTTCGAGTCTTGCCCCCCCCCCCCGAAAATATTATCTGCGTGTGGTCATGCAAAATGGCATGACTGGAAATCCTACATTTTTAAAAGAGCATTTGACAGGGTCAGACTTTACCCCTTTTTCAACATTTTCTTTTATGGCGCCGGTGAAGTGCAAAAATATGTGCGCCGCTCGGCAGTGCGCCCCCTCCCCCCTTTCGCCAAAAGCTGGATCCGCCTATGTCATGGCACTTTATTGAAATCCGGGAATTTGTAACATGTAGACGCTTCTTGTAGAAAGCGTTGCGTTAAACACAAATAAGCCAAAGTCATATATTCGCAATCTCAAATAAATGAAAACCAAGATATGTTTTAATTTTCTGTTCAGTTGTGTTCGATTACAAATCTTTCCACAACTGGCCTCAAGTTTGAATTTGTTTTTTTGAATTATTTTTTTAATTCGACTGATGTTTAATACACTACTCAAAAAAAGTTAAGGACCACTTTTTAAAACGTACATAAAGATTTTATACAAGGTGTTTTATTTCTGGAAATACCTCAGTACAACTGTCCTAAATGTCCTTAAACACGCTGTAATCAATTTCACGCATGGGTGGTTTCAGTTGTTGCACAATGTCTCTCGCATCACTGCACATCCTGAAAAGTGGGCCCCGAGGGGTATCAGCTACCGACATGAAGTGGTAAAAACGAATGTCTGAGTGTCTTTCAGGCAGTTCAGTAACGAGTGTGACCACCTCCTGCAGCAATAACGGCTTCACAGCGCTGTCTCATGGAGCTGATGAGGCGATTGATGTCTCTGACGTCCAGTGCATCCCATGCAGCCTCCAGAGCCACACCCAGCTGCTGCAGTCCAAGTGGATGGGCTTCGAGCTGCTCGAGACTCCTCCCCATCATGTCCCAGACGTGCTCTATCGGGTTTAAGTCCGGGGACCTCGCTGGCCACTCCATACGCTCAATCCCCTGGCCCTCGAGGAACTCGGTCACCACCCTAGCTCGGTGGGCACGGGCATTGTCATCCATGAAAATGATGTTTTGTCCCACATTTTCTGCAAATGGCACCACTATAGGTTCAAGGACCTCATCCCTGTACCTCACTCCTGTCATTGCTCCCCCTGGGACCACGTAGAGACGAGTACGGTTGGCGTAGGTGATGCCTCCCCACACCATGACGCTGCCTCCCCCATAACGGTCATGTTCTGCAATACAGGGGTCTGCAAATCTCTCTCCTGGTCGCCTCCAGACTCTCGAACGTCCATCATTGTGGTCAAGGGAAAATCTGCTCTCATCTGTGAACAGAACTCTACGCCATTGCTGTCTGGTCCATCTGACATGCTCCCGGGCCCAGTTGAGACGAATTCTTCTGTGAGCAGGGGTGAGTGGGACACACTGAGCTGGCCGTCTGGCATGCATATTGGCTCTGTGAAGTCGGTTACGGATTGTTTGAGTGGAAACAATCACTCCAGTTGCTGCAGCGAAGTCATTGTTGAGGCGGCGTGCACTGTGAAAGCGGTTGCGGAGGCTGAGATTCGTCAAGTAGCGATCATCTCTAGGGGTTGTCGAAACTGGTCGGCCACTGCGGGGTCTCTCGGAGTATAGCCCTGTCTCTCGGTGTCTTTGATTTGCTCTGCTAATGACACTGTGTGACACGCCCATCATTCTGGCTACTCTTCGCTGACTGAGGCCAGCTTCCAACTTGCCTACAACAGCAATGCCAAGACACCACCTAAGTGAAACAGATGTAGCCAGAGCCCTAGGGATGCTGGAAGCTGGCCTCAGTCAGCGAAGAGTAGCCAGAATGATGGGCGTGTCACACAGTGTCATTAGCAGAGCAAATCAAAGACACCGAGAGACAGGGCTATACTCCGAGAGACCCCGCAGTGGCCGACCAGTTTCGACAACCCCTAGAGATGATCGCTACTTGACGAATCTCAGCCTCCGCAACCGCTTTCACAGTGCACGCCGCCTCAACAATGACTTCGCTGCAGCAACTGGAGTGATTGTTTCCACTCAAACAATCCGTAACCGACTTCACAGAGCCAATATGCATGCCAGACGGCCAGCTCAGTGTGTCCCACTCACCCCTGCTCACAGAAGAATTCGTCTCAACTGGGCCCGGGAGCATGTCAGATGGACCAGACAGCAATGGCGTAGAGTTCTGTTCACAGATGAGAGCAGATTTTCCCTTGACCACAATGATGGACGTTCGAGAGTCTGGAGGCGACCAGGAGAGAGATTTGCAGACCCCTGTATTGCAGAACATGACCGTTATGGGGGAGGCAGCGTCATGGTGTGGGGAGGCATCACCTACGCCAACCGTACTCGTCTCTACGTGGTCCCAGGGGGAGCAATGACATGAGTGAGGTACAGGGATGAGGTCCTTGAACCTATAGTGGTGCCATTTGCAGAAAATGTGGGACAAAACATCATTTTCATGGATGACAATGCCCGTGCCCACCGAGCTAGGGTGGTGACCGAGTTCCTTGAGGGCCAGGGGATTGAGCGTATGGAGTGGCCAGCGAGGTCCCCGGACTTAAACCCGATAGAGCACGTCTGGGACATGATGGGGAGGAGTCTCGAGCAGCTCGAAGCCCATCCACTTGGACTGCAGCAGCTGGGTGTGGCTCTGGAGGCTGCATGGGATGCACTGGACGTCAGAGACATCAATCGCCTCATCAGCTCCATGAGACAGCGCTGTGAAGCCGTTATTGCTGCAGGAGGTGGTCACACTCGTTACTGAACTGCCTGAAAGACACTCAGACATTCGTTTTTACCACTTCATGTCGGTAGCTGATACCCCTCGGGGCCCACTTTTCAGGATGTGCAGTGATGCGAGAGACATTGTGCAACAACTGAAACCACCCATGCGTGAAATTGATTACAGCGTGTTTAAGGACATTTAGGACAGTTGTACTGAGGTATTTCCAGAAATAAAACACCTTGTATAAAATCTTTATGTACGTTTTAAAAAGTGGTCCTTAACTTTTTTTGAGTAGTGTATGTCATTAACTTGTATTCATTCAGGAACCAGGGTAAACTCAAATACAGGAGAGGAAAATGACGAACCAGATCTAATTAAAGAAGCAAGTAAGAACATTTGCATGTAAGGTTTTATATAAAACAAATGATGCATTTCAAAATTGGGAATGGCATTTCGGATATGCCTATATCACGATATAGGCGGTATTAAAAAGGAGAGAACACGAAAAAAAAGCGTATTGGTTTATGTTAATTCATGATTTGCATTCTTATTTTTATTCGCTTTTCCATGTATGATACTCCCTTCTTTAATGCACAACAGACATCTCATTTCTTTTTCGCTCAAAAAAAAGCATAGTCTTTATTCACCGTGCTTCCGACCCAGGGACCCGTTTCTTATTGTTTTAGATATGATAATAAACATATTACAAAATGTGTCGTCATCAATTGAATTATTTTATCAAACACAACGGAATGATTTTAATATATTGGATGACTAAGCAAACCATTGAAAAAACAGCAATAAATGCTATGCTTCACTCTTTAAAATATACCATTAAAACTTCGACAACGTTGAGAACTGTGGATATTGTACTATTTACTTTTTTATGGGTGTTCCTTGTTTTGGGGAGTATCCTTTTTTATAAAGAAATAACGACAAATCTCTTATTCCGGTAAGGAAACACGCTACATTGAAATCGGCTAACATGTTAATATTTTGGTTCGGAAATATGAGACAGCTTGAATAAAGGTAAGTTCAGGGTCAACATGTGTGCACAAAACAAGAGTAAAAAAAACAGTCAACACATATCTAGTATATAATAGTACTTTTTCATGCACATAGATAAAATGAACAGTTCGAATTTCACTTTCATCTTCCTTTCATTAAAAATCTACTTAAAAAATCTCGAAGGGTCATGAATTCATACATTAACGCAACTTTCAGTGCACAATGACAGTTTATTTTGGTGTTATAAAATCAGCCCGTGAATTAGCCACATATAAGCCATGGTAATAGTAATGGCGGATCAAATAGAAATAGTATATTGTATTAGTAGCAGTATTTTAAAGTTGACGTTTATAATGAAACGTTTATAATGGCCTAACATTTGGAATTCACAACCTTTAAATACGAATTTGTAACAATATTTTATCATTCAAGAATAATAATTTATGAAGGAATTGTTGCTCTTTGAATACTGTGAATAATATTTCTTTAAAGTAATCATCATAATTTAGGTGCACGATGATGTTCTTGATTTTATTTGCAAATGGTGTGTATATCTTCATATGCTATAGGGGCATTGTTATTTTTTTTATTCAGTTTTTATTCTGGTATTTATGAATGCTTATTTCGAGCCATGTTTTAGTCCAACGAATTACTTACCTACGATTTTTTTTAAGGGATTCTGCATTTGAAACCTATTTTGTTTATGCTTAATAGTTCCTATCATGTATTATTATTATCATCAATGTAACATCATATTATATCAATTCATATTTTGTTATGCATGCTGTAAAAGTATAGCCAAAAAATATATACATCGTTCCTGAACCAATTAAACGAATTTCGATCAAGTTTAAGCATGACCCACATACGTGTGGCGTTGGGTACGACCATGATATAATGATATTTTAATTAGATCAACCGAGTTTTCAAATTCCGGTAAGAGGTCAAGAAAAAAAAACAAGTATACTATGTTTGTCTTTGTTATTTCAACAGTTTATCTCAAGACAGAACAAATAACCGAGCTAACATCGCCCGGTTATCCGGATAATTATGAGGATATGAGCAGACAGTATTGGGTTGCCATCGCTCCTGATGAATATCGGGTCCGGATAGAATTCGTAGATTTACGAACAGAATATAGTAAGTATAGTTCGGACTGGGTTTACTTACGGTTATAATGTAAATGGAACGCTTACATAGCTCGGGTGTACAGAGAATGATGCCCCCCGCCCCCTCGTTGATAGGCGAGCAAAAAAAAAGTTAGAGGTGGCAAAACTGAAAAAAAAGAGAAAGAACAAGAAAAAATACGGATTCTGCTTTACATCCCAGCCCCTACTCGCAGAAATTGATATAAAAATGATATGTTTGAAATTCTCAAAAGTTATACCAGTAGCAAGGCAACAAATGTCTCTTCACTAGAATCCTATTGAGAGACGCTTTCCGAGCTCGGTGGCGACGCACAATCGCCCACATGACCACTTTCACTGTTATAATTTATTGTATATCGTATTTGGGTCCAAATCGCTACGTTTCACTTGATAAGACGTACAATTTGTTTGCAAGTGTGTCCGTTTTTATACCGAGTGTGGGTTTTAAATGCTAATATGCTATTTACATTTTTTATGAATAGAATTCTCTCCTTGCTCAGTTGGTTCGCCGCTCGCACTCATGTCAAGCGGCAATCCAATGCAAATTTTATTGTATACCAACTGGTAACTTCAAAATACTGGTGAGAACTACAAATCTTCTCGCTGGATCGCTACGTTCTCTCGTATGTTTTAATGAATGTTAATACCGCCATCTTTGTTCCTTCACAGGTTTTAAAAAGGGGTTTTAATAAGCCCTACAAAACAACACCTCGTCACTGAAAGACAAAGCTACAATTTATCAGGTGATTCATGTTGACCAATTAACATACAGCATCATCCTTAGCAGGTGAAATATAATCTTATATAATTTCATCATTCTATTTACAAAGACTATGACCTGGTGAGGATAGGCAGTTCGAACCAAACGGAAATTGATTACATTGCTTCATTCAGCGGATATGACCTACCACCTGTCATAACATCATCGGGCAATGCATTGTGGGTACAGTTATTCAGTGACAGCGTCACGGCTGAATCTGGTTTCCATGCGAAAATCTGGGCTGTACCAGAAAGTGGTAAGCTGTTTTATATCTTATATATAAATATATAACAAATAACTCTGTTATGTTAATATGACATTTTCAAACTGGTTTCATATCATTCTCTGCCGAGTGACCTAACATTATTGTCGCACAGATAAAAAATATATATCTATCATTTAAAAAGTGGTCGCATTTTTCACCAAAAATTCTGACAAGCCAAAACATAACAATGATATAAAGGTCATCATTGTTTCTATTGAATGACAAGAGGCAAAGATTCGCACATAATTCCTGTAAAATGCGGTCGATATTATGTCGATATGTCATGTGAAGCAAAGTGATTGAAGATGATCTGTTTCAGTGAAATATTTTATTATAAGGCGGGGTTGACGAATATCAGAAGCTGTAACAACAGTGATATCCGAGAACAGCCGAGATAATATGCGTTTTTACCTCGACCTTGAAGACTACATCCAGTGGTATACTCTAAACAAAAAGTAAGATGGAGAGAGGGGGCACCCCCTTACAAGGGCCGAAGAGTAACATTGAAATATTAGATGATACTCAAGTTTAATTCACATCATAATTATGGACCCTTCGCCTAAACTTTAAATGGGCTTTGATGGTATCAATGATAATATGGTTCATTGTAGTTGGAGAGTGGTTCTATTTTTCTCTCTTTAAAAGATGCCGTCATTGAATGCGATGCCGGAGAGAAACCATGCAAGTACGTTCAAGAGTGCTACGGCGAAGCCCATGCTTGTGATGGCAGCTCTAAATGTATCTCTGGAAACGACGAGATAGGCTGTGGTGAGTCGAGGATAGTCGTATCGCATAATTTTCATCAGTGGTTGCGCCACAAACAGAAGAGGGCGCATTGATATGTGGTGGAAACCATTTTGAGCGACTTCGGAGTGAGCCTAGAACTACCAACAGAAAAAGAAACATCCGGAAATTTTATGCGCGGACGCCAAACCATACATGTAGATATTTTCATTTCATTTCATTTCATTTATTTCATTTTCAACAAAATATAAATCAAATAAATACAATCATAACAAGTCGACATCATAAAAAATATACCAAGGTCATAAAATCAACTTGAAAAAGACATGTTATAAGAAAGTTACATACAAAATAATCTTGTGTAAAGGATTTGTGATTTACAATTTGTGAAAATGGAGAATCCCACTAAAAAGCAAAGCTTGTATATTGTGGGCTCCTCAAAATATGACAAGCGAGAAATAAATTTTATATAAATAGATAAATAAATAAATAGAAATCGATATAAACAAATGACTACTATATTCCTTTTGAATTCAAAGTATTGCGTTGTCTTTAAGTTTCCGTGGAAGACATTGCTTCATATTTTTACTGTGACAGTAGACATCGATTTAAATATTTCGCAAACGCCCTCAGTTCTGATTCGATAGGTTGATTTACTTGCCAGACTGCAGCACATTCGTTCCAAACCACTCATAGCAGCTGCTTGAGAGAGAGATTTTAATGGAGTTCACGGATGTCCATGGCATTAATAGAATGAATTTCCTAATTTCAACAGTCACACTTACGAAGTTAGCTCCATGTTGATCAAAGCTGTTACTATATTTCATATGGAATATTTTCGATCGATTTGGGTTCGGTTTCGTTGGTGTGCCTGTATACTGTTCCGTAGTGTATCACTAGGCATGAAAGACCCGTGAAAGTCCAACCGTCTAATTAGTGATTAATAACCTTGATTTACTTCCTGAATCTTTCTAAAAGCAAAACTTATTTCCCTTTTATTGTTAAAGTGAAATCAAATTTAATTATTTCACCAACAGACCAATGGTTGGTAGATTCATCAATGAACCAAGCTAACTGGTTGGTTAAAAATGTGAGAGCGTAGATCTTGATCATCATACATGTAATTATTCACTAATTTTTTTTTCTTTAAAGCATGTTCGAGTCCCTTTCTGTTCAAATGTTCCGATGGTAGATGTCTTAAACGTTTACGTGTATGTGACAATGTAGTAGACTGCTCGGATGACGAACATAATTGTGGTAAGCTATGACATGATTGATTACTTTTTTTCACTATTTAGAGAGTATTTTAATCAAAACACTGAATTCGAGGACAGAAATTGAAATATGACAATGCATTGATAAAAAACGACCAAAGTTTAACTATATAATTGAGAGAGAACTATATTTTATCTGTGGTCGTATGCAGAAAAGGAGCATCTGGACATCGTTTATGGGGTAACGGTAACGGATTTGCAACTGCAGAGCAAATGAGCTTGTCTTCCTCGCCTTATCGATCACTTTCTCTCTTTTTAATATTACCCCCCCCCCTTCTCTACCCCTCCCTATTCCCTCATTTCTTTCTTTATCCTTGATATCACAAAGAACATGCCCAAGTACATTATTATAAAATGAATAAATCAAATGACGTGGGTATAAGTAATACATTTTGTCTTTTTATACAGATTTTGAATGTGACAATGGAATCTTCACAATTAACAATGTATTCCTTTGTGATGGAGTAAATGACTGCACAGATTACACAGACGAACGAAACTGTGGTAAATCATTTTTGCATTACAATATATTTCAGTGCCATTCTTAATCATTCGTATATTTGAATGACTTCATTCCCATTTGTTTGTTTTTCTTTGTTTGTTATTTGGTTTTTTTTTCTAATCCAGGTGATTTAAATCATACATATCAAATTACATCTCGGATAGTGTTTTGAATTGAGGTAATCCGAATTGCATTACTCCAATTATTCATATCATTGAGATGTCATGTCCCTACTTAATAACAGCTTAAACTTTATCTGCATCATTTTTTTTCCTTTCAAAGTCTACCCCAAAATAAAGAAAACATCTGTAAATCTAATTGTAAAGCTGTAGCAGTGCATAAAAATAAAATTTCTAAAAATATGAACTTTCTTGCACCTTGTTTTGAAAACAAAATCTTTATCACCCGAATCTATCTGTGACAAAAAACATAAATTTCGAAGGACAGTTCTTAATGTAATATAATGGACATTTTCGGTGTTCAGCTATTGATTATATGTGCGTAGTATCAATTCCAAAATCCAAATGCATGTTTCGGCGCTCATTCTTACACGATTATGATCCCAACATACAACACCGTAGATGCTAACACCAATTCATTTCGTTACAGAATGTACGGGAGAGAAGTGGCAGTGTCCTGGCGATGGGCCCTGCATTTACCGGAATAACGTCTGTGATGATTACCCTCATTGCCCCGGTGGAGAAGACGAAACTAATTGCTGTAAGTGGCTCAAAGTAACTCATTTGATTCACAGGTAAAAGAATTGGTAGATATTCTGGGAAAAATGCAGCTCATTTATTAATTGTAAAAGTAATAATGCACACATTACGCCCCTCGAAATAGAACACCTTGTAATTAAGTGATGTCCTAAAAAGAAGATGAACATGTAAAAGGGAATTCATATTCCTGTATCCTCTACCATTGTCTACTGTCTTTTCGCCAACCCAATATTGATACATTTCTTCCATTTTTCAAAATGTCATTAGAAATCATTTATTTTTCAATTTCTTGTTAAACATATTAAGATAAGCTTATTTTATAATCATTCATTTGAAGCCTTTATACGGATTTTGATTTATTTTTTGCACATTTCTTGTAGAAAAGGATATTTTATTCATTGACAGCAATTTTTCTAATTGATTGTGTTATGGCTCTATTACATTTTTTATCAAAATAATATCCAATTTTCAGCGTGCCTGAGTTGGCAGTTTGAATGTCAGAATTCAGGAGTGTGTATCCCGTATTGGCAGAGGTGTGACGGAAACAATACATGTGGTGACGGTTCAGACGAGCAAGATTGTCCAGGTAATTTTCAATTCGTTGTTCTCAAATATTTACTATTACTATTCAATTCAATGTTATTTTCCACTTTCAATCACTCTTTAACCAATAACGAGAACAAACCATTATGAATAATGCCAAATACTTAAACATGTTAAACATGCTAACTCGAAACTTATCAGGAGTTCTCACTGGTTCTGTTAAAAAACTACATATTTCTTCACTTTTAAACACTTATTTGAATATTCCGATGACGATTATGATAATGATGATGATCACAATGACAATCACAATTACAATGATGGCGATTGATTATTTTCTTATTAACAGTGTTGAGAGTGCTCAAGGCTGGAAATCGTATTCCAATACTAGCGACGAGTTAAGGCATTTAAGATCAAGGCCTGGTGGCCCGAGGTCACGGCCAACGATATCAGACCTCCGAGCTGGCCTCCAAGGCCAAGGCGAAGGGGCGAGATCTCCGATGCGAAGGCAGGCCTCTAGGAACATATCACATGATAGTAATATTGTGACATGGTAGTAGTCGGCTCAATGACACTTGCACTTTTATCAACATTGTCATAATTGTTTGAATTGTCAGTATTATATCATCGTAGTCTCTTTAGTGTCTGTATTCATTTTGATTGCCACGCAGTGTGTGCCGATAAGTTGTATCAATGCGACTCTTTCCAATGCCTGGCTGCAGAGAAGGTTTGCAATGGACACAAAGACTGTTTCAAAGGAGATGACGAGATGAACTGTGGTAAGTGTTTTGTGAAAACTGGTCCTGCCATATAACGCCTAACCCGATAGCAATTTATTTCAACAAAGAAAAATGTTTTTTTTTAACGTTTCTCTTTTAAAACAAATTTTCTCTTAGTCTTGGTATTTGCTAATATTCGTTGCATTGCTGAATAGAAAGTTGGAGAAGGAAAGGATGAAAAGAAGAAGAAAAGGAGGAGGAGGTAGAAGAAGAAAATAATGAGAATGAGAAAAAGGAGAAAGAAAGGTGAGTAAATGGGATATAATTATTGTATTAAATTTCTTTGTAAACCACATTATTTCAGAACCAACATTCCCTGCACCCCCCCCCCCTTCATCTCTCTCCTCTTTCTTGTCCTCATCTTTCACAACCATCACCAATTACACGTCCATGTTTGAATTAATTAAGTAACGTTTACTTAACATTTTCTACAAATTTATTTTTTATTTACCCAGAGAATAAAACAATGCCTAGTTGCCCGACTGGAGAGTTGTCTTGCTCTGGTAAATGTTTACGACCGAGCCTCTTATGCGATGGTGTAAAGCAGTGCGTTCGAGGAGAAGATGAAAAGAACTGTACTCAACCGACAGGTATGTATATCTTCTTCCTGCATTGCTTCCCCTACCCTCGGCGAAGCCTCAGACAGTATGATCAACTTGGGATAGTATCACAATCAAGGTCAGCCTGACGACATTAACATACTAAAATCTAAGTTTCACTCTGAAAAATTATTATCTACTTACATGACAAAAATTTCATGGATATACATAATTAGTTATGATATACAGGGTACAATTTTATAGTCGATGAATAAGTATTGTTTGTTTTTACTTTGTTTGCTTTTATGAATCACACTTATCTAATATTTGGACCGACTGCCCGTGTTTATGAATATAACCCGAAAAAATGTCCGTATTATAATAATTAATATTGATGAGTTTGATGATGATGATAATACTAATCATCATCATCATAAATAAAAAAATGACTGTTTTGATATGAGCAAATACTTACATGTCGGTGTTATAAGGGAGCGTTTGTCTACGTCGCTTTGGCAAATACCGATCATATTCTGCATATTTTCTTTATTCTTTAATTGAAGAAATGCCCGATGCCAGTGACTGTATATCGTGCAGCAGCGGGGAGTGCATCCCAGTGGATGCTCGTTGCGATGGTAACGCGGACTGTACCAGTGGTGAGGATGAGGAGGGATGCACGACCCAATCATCGACAGGACGGCCAATGACCGATCCAATTACTACACAATGTAAGGAAACATGAGAGGTAGCTAGGGGTGACGATACAGGAAGATGGGCCGTGGCCGCCCTCCCCCTATTATTTTTTAAGTAGCAAAAGAAAAAAAATAAAGAAAAAAAAGAAGAAAATTTCGAAGAGAAGTCACGGTCGTGTAACGTCAATTTACTCTCGTTGTTCAATTGATTAAAAATCATTTTATGATGTCATATTTATGCCCCCCCCCCCCACGAGTCACGAGCGTCTGCAAATGGCAAATAGCATAAGTAAAACGCGAACATTTTTTAAAGAACGCTTAACTTCAGAATTCGGGATATTTTTTTGTCCAACGAAATTCGACATTTCGATATAATTCCATATAATTTTACTCCATTCAGCGTTTCATTTGGCTCATCTTGCATAGATGGCATCCAAATATTTCATTGGATTTGATGAAACCTTTTAGTGATATTTTTATAGCGTTATATAATAAACTATGTTGTCATCGAGTTTTAATAAGCTTTTTAAAAATCCGTTGTTGGATTCCTGTGTAACGCCAAGGTTTCTTTTTAGTTTGGTATCAATTTGTGTATTTGCCTCCCGGGATTTGCCTTCTTGATTTTTATCCTAATAAATTCAATTTCAGCTCCATGTCCAGAAGGAGAAGATCTATGTACGTCAGACCAGTCGTGCATACCAAAATCAAGATTCTGTAATGGTATACGAGACTGTCCACGAGGTGAAGATGAAGATTCTTGCACAGAAACGGCTGGTAAGAAGACAGTGATTGTCGCCATCACGGATTTCCGTGGTCGCCATGTGTCACACGACAATGGTATTTGTAGAGAAACAAATAAAATATCATTTTCACAAAGTGAAGGGGGATGTAGTGATTCAAATTTTCGGTTAAAAAATGAAGATTAATTTCTCGTCATTTTTTAGTGACATAAGCGATCACTCATTAATGTGTGATTTCTGAAAAGAAAAAAAAGTGAGATATCTTTTTGTTTGCAGTTTCTTTTTAAAGGTAAACCATAAAAGAACATTTTATTTGTAGGTCTGGGAGTATGTATGTGACAGAAGGAATTGTAAGGCTCTTCAGTTGTATTACCCCCACAGATTGAGTGCTAGACATGATGATAAATCTTATATGTATTATAATTAAAAAAGTAACCGTAATGGTTAGACTATTGATTTTAAACAACATTTTAACTTTGATTATACACTTTTGTGATCAGATAATGGATCATTCACTGTATACGCATCTTGATTATGATTATTCAGATAGCTGTTCGGAGATGGGTGATGGTTCGTATTTCGTTTGCGATGGAAAAGATGACTGCATCAACGGAACGGATGAACATTGCAGTAAGAATATCAATCATGTCTCTCACTTTAGTCAAATGTAATTTTCTTTATGTTAAATGTAAAAGATGAAATGCCCAGGAGTGGCAAGCCACCCCCTCCCTATAATTGTTCAAATAGTGAAAAAATAGGATATAGGTGTTTTAACAGAAGAAAAGAAAGAATAGAAATATGAAAATAGATATATGTGTCGCGCTATTTTCTATTACTCCTATTATTCAACTAAGAAATGGGACCTGTTTTTATGTTGTCTTGCTCCGCCCCCTCCCAATAATACCGAAATACCATCGTATTACACTGACAAAGGAGAAAGAAGACTAAAAACAAATACCAAATTCTCAAACTTTTTTTCAGTGTTTCCGGCTGTTAGGTGTAAGTACAGTAATGATTTTTATAATCTTAAGTTAATGGAAGTTATTTTTTAGCATTGTTTTAGTCAGAATCTCTTTATACGAATGACAGTCAACAACGTATCAAGAAAAATAAGTTAATTGTGCAATGTCCTCTAGTTCTATAAATTCAAGCTCCGTTCCGATTGCTACCTTCTAATTCGTAATCGCCTTTTGAAAATGCATCTAATTGAAGTCTCCTATATATGTTTCATGCGCATTCTTATGTATATGTATGAACAATAATAATATTGTTGCGTTTGTTTTCTATTGTAAGCATGTTGATTCCAACCCTGCGGTTGGCAAACATGCATATTTTTATTTCATCTGAGATTATTTGTTACTTCAATTGACGTGAATTTGATTCTAGATGTTTCCTGCGTTCCATATCTTAGTTTTATATTTTCACTTTCTTCAGCTTGTGGTACCAAACCTATGGCTAGAGCTAAGATACTAGGAGGACAAATCGTAAATCAGAAAGGGGAATGGCCCTGGCAGGTATTACTAACCAGTAAGTTTAATAGTTATGACTACTTTTCCGTTCTTTCTTAACATAAAGGTCAAAATATTTGCTCGATCGCAGCTTCATAGAAATTTTGCCCCATATACGCCATGTCTGGTCCCCTCAAGTTTTGGGGCTCATTTAGCCACTGCGAAAGAGTGTGACAACATAGAGATACATGACGAGGGGTGTGCCAGAAAGCCAGGCAGTCTACATCTTTGGTCTACATACATGATTATAGCACGAACATGAAAATGGAAAGCAGGGGAGAAGTGTGGCTGAACCTGGGAGGGATTATGAGAGAGAGAGAGAGAGAGAGAGAAGGGGTGGATTCATCCGAGGGTCTTTAGAGGGTTATGTGAACAAAAAGTGAGATGTAATAAATATTAAATATCAATGAGAGAGCAAATGATATCGAATATTAATTATAACCTCGATTTTCTTTTATACATTATAGAGTCAAACTCTACGAAAGGGGTTCACTGTGGTGGGTCAATTATCAACAGAAATTGGATTGTCACTGCGGCTCATTGTATAAGGCAAGTTATAGAAGGTGGAGATTAAGATATTTAAATCGTTCTCAAGTTTACAGCCCCTTCTTTGTGATCATAGAACGTTTCCTAACAGCAGTCTAAAACAATATATTTAAAAAAAAATTCAGTGAAGTTATGATAGGACTTGACGACGACAAACTTCAGTAAGATTTTACACTGGCAGACAGACATCCAAAATGTTCTATTACACTTTGCAACCCCCTCCCATTCGCCTCGGGGCACCGACAAAATTATAGTATAATGATATGTAAATATCAGTTTTATCGATTTTAGTTTAAAAAAAAATAATAATAATACATGAATAAATACATAGATAGAAGATTGGGCTTTTTTATAATCAGGAAATGATACTCATATCAACCGATACAGACTTGTTTCTCCTTATACCTCAGTCTCATTTCCCCTGCCGCGGTCGTACGGCGAGTCGAAACAGTCGTTCTAAAAAAAATTGTACCAGATACATTGAATAAACATGAATAAAACGGCTGTTTTCGACTCGGCGTATTGCCACCGTACGGGAATGGGGACTGGAGTATTACATACAAAAAAAAGGAAATAATTCAATATTCCTCAAAAATCGTTTTTATTTCTTTTCAGCTCACAATCTGTTGGATCAATATACGTCTTGGCTGGCGTGACTGATCGTAAAGACGTCCATGCGGATATCCAGTACCGAGAGTTAAGCCACGTGATTCGACACCCTAACGCTTCGAAGGGTGGATTCGACGTCGCTTTGGCCCGGGTTACGGAGCCTTTCACCTACAACGCCCTGGTGCAACCAGTGTGTCTCCCTGATGAAGACATCATCCTGGATCCAGGCGAATACCTGACCGTGACCGGATGGGGTGCTACGGGAGGAGGTATGGTACCATTACTCATATGGAGGTGTCTCCCCTCCCCCCACCCTTCTTCCCCATCCCCCACAAAGAGGAGGTGCACTTAGAAAATGATACTTATTTTACTTTTGTATCTATAAACTAGTCGCAAAGCAGTCCCCACTTTTACCCCAGGCGTCAAATGGTCTTTTAAAAGCGGGTTGCTATTTCATCATCATCTTACATGTATTTTTAATACATATTGAAAAGGCGTTTTTTGTTTCCTTTTTAGACCTTCTGAGCTATATATTCATTACGCTGATTATTAGTTGTTGTTTAAGGGCATTTTTGTGAAACGCAGTGCCGCCTTTTACACCATCACGAAACGGAATTGATTTTACGGTTTGATCTCAGTCATAGATTATTTTCCAATACTCCTTAATGCCATCAGGAACGTAATTTCAATCGATTGCAAAATACCAATCCTAAATTTGCATGTGATCGATCGATTTTAGCCTATGGTAAATCAATTCACACTTTCTGTTGCAGGAAGCAGAATTGAAGGTCTCATGATTGATTTTAGGATCAATTGCAAATAATGTTAACAATCGATAAGCATCCCTTCCTAAGATACTTAACTCCCATTTCTCCATCTCCCTCTCTCTCTCTCTCTTTCTCTCGCTTCATCTCTTTTCCTCTCCAGGCTTCGATGGCATTAAGTTGATGGAGGTTCGACTACCCCTAATTCCTCCTCAAGCATGTGATAGATGGTGCTATTTCAGTCGCAGAATCCTCGAAGAACGAATAATATGCGCTGGCTACGAGCGCGGAATGCAAAGTGCTTGCTACGTAAGTATTATAAAAAATACATCTATGAATACGTAGATGAACTCGTAAGTGATACATTCTAATAATGAAATTAATAAAATGGGGTAAATAACCCCTGAACATGGTCGAGTGGAGATGGCCTTATGAATATAGGAATTCGTAAGCCCTTTTTGATTTGTTTCACCCTTTCCGCCGTTAATCATAGTTATG
Source organism: Lytechinus pictus (assembly GCF_037042905.1). Lineage (NCBI taxonomy): Eukaryota > Metazoa > Echinodermata > Echinoidea > Temnopleuroida > Toxopneustidae > Lytechinus > Lytechinus pictus. The sequence goes on along the minus strand of NC_087245.1, from coordinate 25,466,396 downwards.
TTATAGCGTGTATTAAAATATAAAATCATATCCTTATTAATTATTGTCTGCAGGTATAAAGTCAAAATAAATATTATCATACATTAGGAAAGTAAGAAGGGTAGAAGGTGTACAAAGTTGGAAGCCCATCCAAGAAAACCAATGATAATTAGGCAAAATATACGCCATGTAATAAAAGTTCATTGTAAGACATTTATCAACAACCCGAATTGATACTGTATATAATTTCAATAATTATATCAGTCAGTTTCAAACTGTACATTTATTATAACAGATTTATTAATTAAAGTAAATGGCCTTATTCCTTAATATCGATGTAGTTATTATTATCTTGTTGTGATTTTTTAAATGATTTACTAGATAATCTTCAAATAGGCGGTGCTATATTTGGGTGGTTTTGTTGATGCATGCAGGTACTTGTAATTATGCTTGCTAGCAAAATTGAATCAGCCTTTGGCCAATTAGGGCATTGCAAGAAATTTTGTATAATTGCAAATGAAGAATAAGGCCTATATCAAGCACAATTGGCGTTACAAGAAAGTTGCACTTAAATTTTATCTATTTATTTATTTCTGATATGTATACGGGGTGGCGCATTACCACCATCTTGGTGTTCTACCATATAGAGCTGCTAACCAAAAAAAAAGAACATCATGGACCCGTTGCATAAAACTTTTGCCATAAAAACTCTGGCAAACCAAATTATGCCATTGAAAAGTACACATTAAAAACTCTGGCCAAAAAAATTGTCAGAGTTTTTTTATGGCAAAAGTTTTGTGCAACGGGCCCCACATCAATTTTTTTTAATAACAAAATGACTTTGGCATGATTTGGGGGCTTATGCATGATTTGGAATTGAAGAATAATTTTTATTGCAACGCCTCATAAGTCACCCTTTCCATCTTTTGCAGGGTGATTCTGGAGGCCCCGCGGTGGTACAGAGGAATGGAAAGTGGACAATAATAGGAACTGTTTCCGGTGGGTCAATGTGTGGCGCCCCCTATACTCCGAACCTCTTCACACGTCTCAGTTTCTACGTTGCCTGGATACGATCAGTTGTTCAAGAAAACTAGCTAAACCTCAACGAACTTTATAATCACAGAAATATTGTATGCCCAGGGTCGTATTTCACAAAACTGCTCATAACTTACACAGTACTTAACGAACGACCAGTGACTTGTTCTTAGGTGCCTTATCAGATTCTAAATCATTGTTATTATTATTTGGCAAATGTGAGATCCAAAATTTGTGTCATCTCCTAGTAGCTATGCTTAGAGCAAGGGGGGGGGGTCTGACTTGTCTTCCATGGGTGAGCTCCACCCTCCCCCTTCCTATAAATAAAGACTCGAGAATCATCGCACTGGGGATGCGCTTGATTTGTTGGTAGGCCTACGCGTTTCTTTCTCTTATCATTAGTATTATTTTGGAAGAGAATGTACGTTTAGACTGATATTCACAGGTTGTCGTAACCTCGCTTGGTGCAATAACGACGTAATCTGGACGACTTTATTATAGCATTGTCTCTTGCACATATAGTAAAATGACAATATGAAGCAAAAAATTAGCCTTTAAACTAAGTGCCTTTCGATCAAGACCCGTTTGTGTATTTTCTTATGCATTTTATGATATACATATCTTGTTTTATTTCTGTTTTGTTTTGTTGGGGAAGGGTATGCAAATAAAGTTTATGTGTTTTCTAAAATATCATGGCATTAAACAGCGGTCATATATATTTTAAATGAGACAAAAAAAAATTACAGAATGTACGAAACAAGGTTGTACAGCAATAAACTAAGGGCGGTAATAAAAACCTGTAGACGCCCTCTTTTGTTGATGAATATCGTAATAAAACCTCTTCCAACTTCTTTTTTTTTGCAGTTTGGTATGCACTAAAACTTCATGGAATTGCTTTCATTCAAAAGTGTAAAAATATTATGCTGAAAAGCGAAAGCGTATTTTCCCCCAGAAAACGGAAATGGAAACAATAAATCGGAAATTCGAAAGATATGTAATTTGGACAAGCAGAAAGGAAATTGAAAAACGGGGATTGATGCTAATAATGTACCAAAAATGACCATGGTGATATTATTCAATGAAAAAAATGATTAAGCCGCTAAGCTATATCTTAGGATGATATAGGTAGAGATTAAAGAATGAAATATATCCACTTTCTATTCTTCTGCCATTATTATGAATAACTGTGATAATACAACTTGAACACTTAATTTTTGTCCGATTATTTTCTTCTTTCATTGTTCTCGAAATACAACTTATATTTTTTTGGTCTATTTTATAATAAAAGAGTTTCCTGCTTTTCGACCATTGACGGGTGACCCTAATTATATAAGACAGTATTAAAAAACACTAATATGTTCTAATAACTGAAAGACCTGGACAGTATACATGATATAGAATTTTACATTTTCCTTTTATATGAGATGTGATATTTGAAAACACACTCCTGTTATAGGCCTATCAAATCGAGTAGATCTACAGAAAATTACAATTTGATCTGGAATCAAATCCAGAAACTGGTCATCTTCTACAGTGTCCAATATGATATTTTATTCTGATCACATTATTTAATTTTCCATTCATATGTAATGAAAATTCATCGACATATTTCTTATAATGTACCATTAAATTGTGGTCAATATCAGGGCATAGAGCATGATCAGGGTTACTGTATTATGTATATCATCATCATCAGAATATTATATAAATATATATATATATATATATATATATATTTATACATATATATTTCAAAGTGATAGTCTGAATTCTCAATTAAGAGTCATTCATCTTTAAGTACTTTCATGTTTAAGGACGTTCCACAGTTAAAGTGAAATCCATGTCACTTTCACCAAACTTTGCACATAGATACTTTAGAACCTGAATATTCGAAATATGCAAAAATTAACATAGGTCCATGTGCTTGATTTTTTGCTATAGAGCTTCAAAGTTCACCCAACTGGATGTTCTTAAGAATTAAGCATTCAAAAGAATTTGGCATTTTTAGACCTCGCAATATCACTACAATGAGTTTAAACCTCTATTACTCCGTCAAAAAACATGAAAAGGTCATCAAATTTCGCAGGAGAGTTAATAATTATATCGTTAGAATGGAGAATCTATTCATAGTGCTATTTATTGTTAGCAATTTTAAGTCTAACAGCACTGTCAGTTCTTGAAAATGGTGTAAAAGATAACAAAAACCCAATCTAAAAAATGTGAAATTTCAATAACAAACTACAAAAGTACAATAAATGCTGCACTTTATTCAAAATCCATGTCATTTTCACCAAAATTTGCAAAGTTGTAGAGGAAGGTATACCTAAGAGGTGCAAACATTAAAAAATAGGGGTTCATGTGCTTGTTTTCAAACTATCAGCATTTTTATTAGAGCGAATGTGCTTTTTAAAACACCAAAAATGCGCCAAATGCTTTGTATCTATGTGAAGAAAAAAATCAAAACCACTCTACCATTCATTCAATCTCGGGGTCATAATCGTGATTTTTGGCAGCACTGCAGAGTAAAGTATTTTGAAATTGTAGAGATATTTTTAAAAATGGTCCATGAAATAATTCATTTTGTTTAGCTTCATAAAATAACGCATCGGATCTGCAGTTAGAGTGCAGATGATGAGAAAAATCAGCTCATACCCACAGCTAATTAATCACCTGTTCATCCATTGTGACGTCAGCGCGCATTTATTTGTCAAAATTCTATTTATACTTGAACACGTTAAATATATGTCACACCATGGACCTATTTACAAGAATCATGCATTTTGTGTTGATGTTTTATTTCCTCAATTAAAAGCGCAACTTGGTCACACGTATCATAAAAATCATCTACGAATTCCGACGGTACTTATTGTGATTATTTAAGGTCAAGGAGGAGGCAGGAATTCACTTCCCTTATCTGACCTTCAAAGAAATGATTTCCCTGCAAAATATGAAGAAAGTATATCGTGATATAAAAGTTCTTTCTTATTGGGAGGGATGTTACGACTTCATTTGATATCCACATTAGGAAAGGGTATTTATTACTATTTTTCCCCCAATCAAACCACAAACAGTCACAATGGGCCCCAAGAAACTATCCGGAGAAACTATCTGAAAATCGAAAGAACGTGTTTCTACTGACCATTCATCCTGGCGCAAGGGGCTAAACAAGTACCCTACTTCCCCGGGCTAAATGAGGTAGCAGTTAAACGCAAAGGTATTCTCAAGACGAAATTATGAACGTCTTTATATCAAGAGAAGGCTTGGAGCGATCATTGGTCCCACTCCGTTATAGGTATCGTAACTTACTTCACAGGCATGGTGAACTTGAACTTGTCATTCGCTCTCAAACAAACATCATCCTCAGGCCGAAGACAGCAGACGATACTGCAACAAATAACAATGCAAATTTAGTTTTGAATTCGATTTCCTTTTTTTTTTATTACAGGAAATATACCAATCATACACTAAACAAAACAAAAATAATGATCTTACATCTCTCTAAGTGTCAGTTCTGATTAGTCCACAAATGTATATTCCAAATGATATATATATCCAAGTTGGCTGGCAAAGGTTCCTTAAATTAATGTCCACAATGGTGGCGATGATGAAATTGATGATGAAACACGATGAATAATAAGAGTCGCTGTAATGAGTTGAAATGTTGATGATGATGATTAATAGTTAGTTTCATCAATCCATGGGTTGAAAAGCGTTCATTAAAACAACAAAACTTAAAAATATCCAGTCCGTGTTAACAGTCTACCAAAATATTTACCAACCACTGAACACACACTCACCCACACCCACCATCACACCCTCATTATATACACATCTATATAATTCAAATCCCGAGGTGGATCTTCTAAAGGGCGATTCCATGCTAGAAAAATCAGCTATTTTCACAACATTTTTTAACCTGCTGTCCAAACGAACAAAGAACTTCAATTTGCTTTGTGGTAATATCAAAGTACTACTGGGTAGACATGCAAAAAACTGACAACCAACAAAAATATGTTGTCCATAGGTGAATTAGAGCTTAAAATGTTGCGTGTCGTACGGGACATTTCTGCGTCCCGTACGACACACAACATTTTCACTTATAATTTACCCATAATCAATTTTTTGTGTTGGTTATTAGTTTTTCACATGTCTCCCCACTATAGCTTTATCATTTTGACAAAAAGAATATCTTATTGCCCAAGCATTCGGCTAGGAAACTAGAAATTGTTGTCAAAATGTCCCGTACGACACGTATGGAATCACCCTAAATGTCTTTTCAAATTATCTGTTTGTTTATACTTTTACCCATGAAATAATGAAAGATCGACATTTCTCGGAATGAAAAAATATATATTTACTTAACAGCAAAAATATCACATGTATAAAATCATCAACCATCCAAAATAATCATACTGTAACATAAAATCATTAAAAAAAAGAATGAAAGGAGAGAAAGATGATGGTACAAAGATAATGCATGCCACCGCTCAGTTGGAAAAAATACGGAATCATTTGACTTCATCGGTCATCCAGTTCAAGTGTGCCATAACGGAAGTAAACGAGTCAGAAAATAGATCGAGGGCAGGGACTCCATCATGCGTCTTTTGAGATATCGAAGATGGAACAAGAAATCGAAAGTGCGAGGGCTTAACCCAATGACTCCCGCTATTGAATTACATTTAATGATCGTTCATCATGCAATTACGTCACAATGCATAGATGCAATAGCGGGAAGTGAAGGAGAACGATGCACAGAGTGAGAGTGGGGCGGTGGGGGAACGGATAGTGATAGCAGTATGAAATCATATCACATCCAATAGCTGTGCCTAAACATATCATCGTCTTTTCCTAAACGAAGTAGGCCTATACCGTAGCAAAGTGTCTAGCCAGCTCTCGATCACGCGGGAATATTTTAATAGTAGGAATTTGAATTCGAGTTGGTCTATCACCCTTAAAATCAACTCAATACCACATCCCCTCAAAACAAAATATTCGTTGATGCCCCAGTGGAAGAGCATTGTGGGTCGCAGCAATACTGAACAATTAGTCCCAGAACTTGACGCCAATAGGAACCTGAGTGGGGACTGGGTTCTCGCCTTACATCAGGCGTATCCTTCTTACACATAATTGAATCAAATTGAAACCAACCAAGATCTTATTTTGATTAGGAGAGTGCCTATCACCGCAGAATAAAACACGATGGAATATTGCATATATTTATTATCTTTCCTTCGGGTTCGTGGCATGGATCGTTCAGGAAGGGCAAATCAGATTTGTTTTCTTCTTCCACGAAGGTCGGCCTTCCAAGATCAATCGATTTTTTAAAAACTTTTCATACATAAGTTCATCAATTCAACTTAGCGTTTTCTTCTATATTAGAATGAAAGGTTGCCACACTTTCTACACAGTAAACAAAATTATACAACGCTGTTTACTATATGAATCTTACAGTAACTGTTTAAACAGTTTAAACAAGTGTTTAAATCTTAAGCAACAACGTTTAATTTTCAATATCTAATCTTCAATCAATTAAACATGATTGTTTAAACGGTTGAACAAATACTGTAAGGTTCATAATAATAGTAAACATCGTTGTATAAAATCTTAAACAGCGTTTTTACTGTGTATTTCATAATATCAAGTTAAGATAAAAATAAAGAAGGAGAGGGAGAGGGAGTATATCACTGGGGAAGAACTTTCTTTCCCTTCATGTGGTTCAATCGATTTTGAGTTGCAATTCCTCAGAATTGACCTCTTATGTCAATATGCAAATGAGGGAACTGGTGACATCATCTATTCATTATTTCTTTGCTGATGGTGGGACAGAGGATTATTTTGATATGAAATATGAAATACTTTAATGTACACATTATAATGTGAAAGGGAGATTGATAAAAAAAAGGAAATCGGGATTGCCATGTCTTTTTTCTTCAAAGGCAAATTAATTAGGATATTTCATTTACATCATCGTACAAGTTATTTATTCCTCTATATTTTGATACCTAATATGAGACGAACAGTTCATGCATTAATGAGCAAAACGCGTTAAAAATTTAAATGTCGAAATCAGTTTGCGCAGAAAATTGTACTAGATTGGTTCGTGATACGACGAGGGTGCTAATTCGACGATTGGCTCAAAGGCATTTCTTTGAGTGATCCCTAGATTCAGATTCAATTTCTGCGCAAATCGTTTCTGATATGCTTCAAATTTTATTATTCGTAATCTGCCATACGTGAATGATTTTCTACGCTGCATGTCTCAAATTAAAGATGAGATTCCATTCTTATTATAAGTGTCAAATTACTAGTAAAAACATATTTAATAATATTGTGAAATCTATCTCCGAAAACGGGTTTCATTTTTTGTGGGACGCACTGTATACCTCAACATTGCCATTGTTGTAACTTTAACTTTATTGAGGCGTCTCCTTTATGATATTACCAATTATGCCAAAAACTTGTTTAATTCAAACAATGAAATACAAGAGAAAAGTGAGAAAGGGACATTGTGTGCTCATTTATTTGCATATCACTATGTTTTGCTAATGACTATTTTGAAAAGCATAATCTTTATTTGCATACGATTTCGATGGAAATTTTCAGCGTTCTACTTGTACGACTTACGTCTTTCTATTTAAATCAACTTTTTTAGATGGGGTGTACCAAAATCAGATGTAAAATAAGAAAGTTTAATGACATATTAAAGTTTGGCTTAGTTATGCACAACCCATTGACATCCAAATGAGAGTCAAAGATGTCCCCCGATATTTCTTTTTTTTTTCATTGTATGAATTGTCAATATTTATTTTTTTTAAGACCAACTTGACTGAATCATATAATCTTAAAACAATGGTAATTCTACATGTTCAGAGAGGAATAAATTTTTGTTTCACATCACGATGAAGAGGAAATGATAATATCTTATATTTCATGTGATAAAATACAAAAGGATAGTGAGTAGATGGCATCATCAGTCCCCTCATTTGAATACCGACGACGATGTGCGTATAACTTTTTTGTGAAATTAATTGAAACTTTAAAACGTCATCACTTTTTATTTTACTTCTTGTTTATAGAAAATTTCAAATGTTATGCTTGTTGAACTTTTCTCTTTTTATTAAAATCAACTTTTTGTTAGAGTGTGCTTGTCCTTTCAAAATAAGAACAACTGTCAGTAATAATTCATTCAAAGACAAGAATGAAAGTTTTTTTTCACATTCTAAATTTCAGATTTTAGCATTCCACATTCATCTCAGCCGGTGAAGATCAGCATTTTCAAACTTTAAAATGTCATAACTTTTTTTTTATTTTACATCCGATTGTGATGGAATTTCTAGTGTTATGCTAGTTGGATTTTTCTCTTTTATTCAAATCAACTTTTTGTTGAGGTGGGCTTGTCCTTTAAAAATAGAACAACTTTCAGTGCTCATTTTCTCAAAGACTATAATTATTCGTTGTCCACGTTCACGCATTTTCAATTTTAGAGTTAGCATTCCATATTCATCTAATCCGGTGAAGATTAGCATTTGCCATGGCAACATTTTTCATATATATTTTGCAGTAAAAAGAGCAGCAAGGTAAGCTGGTAGGCTAGTTAACACATATTTTGACGTGATTTGTTAAATACTTTTACAATGAAAGATATTTCTTAATGGCAAGATATATCGTATATTTCTTTTAAAGTTCATGGTGAAAAATAACAGTACAATTTCATGCATTTTTTAACAACAGTGCATTGGCATTATGTGGTTGCCATGCCGATAGTAATCTTGCGAATCATAATTCTCTTGTGTCAAACATTACCTATCTGTGGGGGTAAGTAATATGTGATGAACAAACACATGATTATATTGACAGGTAACACAGCGGCTATCAAGATGAATTCGTACCGGCTTGGAATTGATTGATTATGCAGAGGTACGTCCGTAGGTGATGGCAATACACAATCAAACTGACTTTTCCGCATTCTATTTCCTACACCAAATCATATCAAACAAAATGATAAATGAATTAGTAATCGAAATGTATCAATTGAAAGAAATAAAAACGATTGATGGAGATTAGCTAGAAAAAAGGGGACATTTTGTTCTAGCATGTAAGAAAGGATAAAACGATTCGGATCTACGAAATTGGGATCGATACACATATGAAATGTGTGTTTATATACGTCATGTACGTGTGGGGGAGTGACGTGCGTGTGTGCGTGTATATGAATGTATAAGTGGGATGTTTTCTTTGTTCTATTATATGCAGTGCCTGTGTTTATTATTAGTTTCGTGTATCTGCAGAGGTGTTCTATTTCATTATTAATTTGGTGTCATTAATCACAGATATACGTAACACAACTGCTGTAGACATGGTAGATATAGACATTGTCTAGACGTGATCTGTTGGAGAGAAATACGAAGCAGTTTCAGGAAGTCTGAGGGTAAGGGCTAGGGTCTTCCTCCACAGGAGCCTCGTATTTATTAAATCAATTCCAGTTGGAAATTAAATTGATTTTCTAAAAATCAGATCTCTTCCACAAGACGTCAAAGAACTAACTAGATATTTTATTATATTTCCGTTCTTGTCAATAGTTTAACAATTAACCGAATTTCTTGGTATTTGTTTTGTGGTTTATCTATATGATAAAGTATTCCTAATTCATTTTGCTTTGAGCACCTTCGGTATCAAGATAAACAGATATATGCGCCCTTAAACCATGGATCATTTTTATTAGCATTTTTATCAGAACAAAGGCATACTATATAAATTGTATCTGTCGGCAATGTCAACAACAACAAGACTAAAAAAACTTACTTTCGGTCGTCCATTCTAAGGCACAAAAAAAGGTTGAAGTGCTAATGTTGCTATCTTTCACTTCTTATCAAGACTGACCTCGACTGATGCTACATATCAAGGGACTTGAATTAGAGAACGCCAAAGTTCCTTCACCTTCCCTAATGTCCAAGTATTCCCTGGTTTTCACAATTTAATTTCAAACACAGTTCGGCTAACTAATTGTGATTGATGCGAGAGGCATATATAGGGGCAAGTTAAGAATATTATACTAGCTGTCCCAGATTTTATTCAAATGGGAGGGATAGAAAAAGGATAAGGGATTATCAGTGTTGTTTGTTGTCATGATATTTATTTAATTTCAAAATGGGGTGATTATATAATGGTCTTCAAGTTATTGCTGTCCCAAATATGAAGTATAGCTGAAACTCAAGATTCTAGAACAATGTTGAATATTTATTTGCAAAAGACAAGATGGAATACAAAAAGTAAAATATATCAATATAACTGAAAAAGTTGTTATAGAGTCCATGGGGAATTCCCCAAAATAGATAGTGAGAGCTAGAACTCGTGTAGGTGTAGATGTAGATGCATGTATGGAAATATAAATGAACTATTCCAATGGTTATCAAAGTACAAACTTACCAAGCAGCAACAAACGCCATGAACATTAATAACGTATGATCACTACAGTGTTAAGCAAAAACTAAATAATAAATCAGAACACAGACATGACTTCAGTCATGGATAATGTAAACGGGCGATGCTATAATCGATTATGATCGTAAACAACAACAACAAAATAATCTACAAACAAAACGCAAGTGTTGGTACTTCTAAACTCTCTTCCATGCCTTATGATGAATTCTCCCCTATAAAATGCTTGCCAAAACAAGTCCAGAAAACATTAGTTAAGAGCGAAACTCCAGTGTTGTCCTCTGTCACGAAAGTGTGTCATTGTTTTAAATATTATCAACCATGTTTGACTTATCCCTACATAACTGAAATAAATTCAAGGGACTACATTTCAACAGTTTCAGAAACCAACAGGGACGACAGCCTTGTAGCCTGAACACTCAAGGTGTTAGCCCTCAAGAAATATGTGTCATAGACTTGATTAAAACGCTGAATAGAACAGACGCTAAAAGGAAGGTGAGAATAAATTTCACATAGAATTGCAGACGTGTCAGTTTATTAACCAAGACAATTCTGAATACTAATTTCTATCCATGTATACGTCGTGAATATTGAATTATTGACACGGAGCCGTTTTCAGCTTCAAGACAAATATAAGTATGTTTCACATTATATCACATGAAGTCTTTTCTGCTCTGGCCGTGTATTATGTAATACCTTTTCACCGCGCTTTGATTTTGTACTACCTTTCAGGAAAATATTCTTTCTCAATGTTCTCAGATGTAGAGTGAAAAAAGATCATTGATAGTATTTCTGTCAATAACTGAAGAATGAAAAATAGACTAATATAATGTATTTCATGAAAAGAATTCTGATCCATATTATAAACAAGACATAAGCGATTTTGTGTCTCGCCCACTTATGAAAATAACCAGAATTGTATCAAAACTTAATTGTGAAATGACTGGGATGGAATAACACTTGTCATAAGAGTCTTGCCCATAAACTTTAATGTTGACCTCAAAATGAACTTTGACCATACCATGTGACCTCCGAACACAATAACATGCAGGTCTCCTAAGTACACCTACAACCCAAGTTTGGTCGAAAAGTGACTTACGGTTGCAGAGTAATGTGTCATAAGAGAGCCTTGCATGTAAACTTTAACGTTGACCTGAAAATGACCTTTGACCTTACGGTTACCATGTGACCTCAGATTGCAGCATGACATGCAGGTCTCCTAACTACATCTTCAATCCAAGTTTGGGTGAAAAGTGACTTGCGGTTGCGAAGTTAGTTGTCATGAGATAGTCTTGGATGTAAACTTTAACGTTGACCTGAAAGTGACCTTTGACCTTACTATGTGACCTCCGACTGCAGCATAACATGCAGGTCCCCCAAGTCCATCTACCATCCAAGTTTGGTTGAAAAGTGACTTACGGTTGCGGAGTTAGGTGTCATAAGAGAGTCTTGCATGTAGACTTTAACATTGACCTGAAAATGACCTTTGACTTTACCATGTGATCTCCGACTGCAGCATAACATGCAGGTCCCCCAAGTCCATCTACCATCCAAGTTTGGTTGAAAAGTGACTTACGGTTGCGGAGTTAGGTGTCATAAGAGATTCTTGCATGTAAACTTTAACGTTGACTTGAAAATGACCTTTGACCTTACCATGTGACCTGACCTCAGACTGCAGCATAACATGCAGGTCCCCCTAGTCCATCTTCCATCCAGGTTTGGTTGAAAGTGACTTACGGTTGCGGAGTTATGTATCATAAGGTTTGTGACGGACGGACGACGGACGGACAGACGACGGACGGACGACGGACGATGGACGACATTTGGATCCCTAAGTCTCGCCTTTACCTCCGGTGGGCGAGACAAAAGTGTCATCATGGAGTGATTAAGGACGGTACCGACATGATCGATGAAAGAGCACATACGCAAACAAACAATTTTCCTCTTTAAAATGCGCGGGTGAATTTGCGTGTGTGGGTGACTTGGTGGGTGCGTATTCTCTATGTGTGATTATGTGTGTGTTACTTTCATTGATTGATGTAAGGTAATTTTACGAAGTTTGTGATGATTGAATTATTGTTTGGAATATTTGAATGAAAAAAAAATATCCGTTTATGATTTGTCATTCATATTTTCATTTTAATCATTTGGTGTAATAGTTTTCATGTTTGAAGAGACACAACTAATATCATTTAAAACAAAAATGAATCCATAAAAGTATTGGTCTCTAATACAATTCAGGTCACCTGCACGCAAAAGCACAAACATGTTTGTGTGTAGAATTCATACAGCAAAAAACAAGTGAAATCGGAGAACGAATATAGGAATACTTATACCCGGAATTAAATGTTCAATTATATCGCTTTTTTTGTCTTTATGATATGATTTCGAAACGCAGCCTTCTCGGCTAAGTAGACGGAGAGCGGACGAACACTTGTCTCCGGTGACGCAATCCTCGATTCACAAACACTTGTTGCCTACTTGTTTGCCACCCCAAAGTACACTCTCCATCGATCGATTGGGGGAACATTGTTAACCCAATCATCATACTCCATGGTGGAACATTTATTTGAAATAGATTCATCATTCGGTGACAACGGTCGTTTGGCCCCTCTCTGGTTTTGTTCTATTTTGGGGTATTTGGTGTGGAGAAGAATCCACTTAATTACACCTTAATTCGTCATAGTTTGTCGATCAACTATGCTGCTCATACAACGGTATGCATATAATAAAGTGATACGAGCCGCCTTGTGAAAAGTGATACAGAATAACGAGAGGGGTGCAAAGCGACTGGTTCTAAGTTTTCGACTTCTGTACCCTTTCTCAAAGCTATATGCAACTATTATATATATATATATATATATATATATATATACATATATATGTGTGTGTGTGTGTGTGTGTGTGAGGAAGGGTGTGTGTGTGTGAGAAGTAAAATGAAAAATTAATTTAGTATCTTTGTAACTATTACCATCGTCACCATCATTTTCGATAATCGCGAACCTCAATTTTTCTCAAGTTATCACCGTTAGTTGAATATGCATTTTCTGTCACTGTTTGATGTCGTCAAGATTCACTCACGGGACTATGAAATGTGCACTCACTTTTTCAAAGCAGTGCAATGGGTAATGAGGGATGCAAATTTAAAGTGCATAGAACTCGGCGATTATATGGAAAATCATGATTATCTAAAAGCAATCGGATGGAAAGTGAAACTTTCCCTTCGTGCCCGTGTGCATTCTTGAAATGGCGAGATCTTCAGATTCCAGTAAAATAGCAGTGACATTTTTACAGAGGTCTAATGATTTTAATCCATCCATAAAGTTTCCCCGTGCACTTAATTTCACTAAAAACTATCAACTCCTAAGAATGGCTCTCCTGGTTTTTTTTTTGGGGGGGAGGGGGTAATAATGTATATTGTATTCGGATTACGTGTATCGTCCGCATCACTGTTTGCTTCTAATTGTGATCATGGTCTAAATCCTAATAATTTATATTCGTATGTCCGTTGATGAAATGGGAAACATAAACAGTAAACCTAAAACATAGACTGTATTTTGCAATGTAAGTCATTCATATCATTAAGTTCATGCTCTGAATTTGACGTGATTTTTATGATTATAGTGCCATTATGCACATTAAGAACTCTAAATTCATTTCCAATTTAAGGAAAACTATTTTAACACTCGGAAGTAAAGAACTTAAAAAAGTATACATCCTCCTATCATGCCTATTTCCACCAAACATAAACCCAAATATAAGAATACAAGCTCATTGGTCAAATATAACATTGACGTCATAGACCAAGGGCGTGGCTTCCTGTTTGATTGGCGGGAATGGAGAATTGAAAACTGCGCTAGTCATTTTGCAGGCGAACACACCTCCCATGGGAAGCGAGTTGTATAAACGTGAACTTGGCGCGCTTTGCTCTTCCTCTTTTTGTGTATGCTGCACCATCGTAGAGTGGTAGTAGAACGGAAAAAAGTTAGGGAATTGGCCTTCTACAGGCAAAGAAAAAGACGAAAAAAGACCCACGGAATATCTGGAAACAGGAAGAAACTAAGACGACCGGCCTGTTAAAGGCAAAGAGAAAGAAAAGGCGGGAGCACAAACATCAAACTAGGGTAAGTAATATCATACTAAATTACATTTTGAGATAAAGGTGATTATATCTTAAAAGTGGTAACTATGTCACATATTCTAGTAAAATCTTACTAGCTCCTATTTTAACCTTTGAAAATGATTCACCTTTACGTGCAAAAGTTACGATATCAGTTGATAAGCATTGAAAGAAAATGTCAATAACTGAGTTGAGCATAAACACCTATTAGACAGCAAGACATTTTGTACCTCTTGTGTAAACTCCAGGCGTTAATGCGATTTTCAGTTTCGAAAGAAGATATTCTTTCGAAACTGAAATAGGGGTCATGTTCAACGTGGGTTCTAGACAGTTTACAATGAACTTGTTTTGTTTCTAGCAACCTGACCAATCGTTTATTCTACCGCAAGTCAATAGCGACTTTTTTCTTTCAGAAAAATTGCACATCCCCTTTTTGTAAGAACCTTTTCTTAACCAAGCACATTCGGTTATTTTTACCCTTCTAAAAGTTTTATCTCATTTCTCTTGAAAAAAAAAGCATTGATTGTACAATCTAATAAACAGCCCTTGTAATTCAATTGCATTTTAAGGTGACTGCAAAAATGATTAAGCACGGCATCGTAAGTAAATATAATATGAAATATACATGTATATCTAAATATACATATATAGCGCTGGGTGTAATGAGCGAGAGATTAAACTTTCATATTTCCATGCTAAAGGTCTGTGTGAGGGTTACGCCAGCCTTCCGTAAGATAGGAATGACTTCTTTACCAACAACACAGATATTATCAAACTCTTTCTAACGATAAATAATGTTGTTAAAAATAGGGAATTCGTGATATTGATACAATATGACACAAAAAAGGCCTGTCATACGTGCGTCGTTATGTGCTAATTAAAACGGCGCCTTAAACAAATGGCTTAACTGTCTTATTTGCCAATGATTTCAAGATCATAAAGATATCTAAGGAAACATTTTACTTTAGTGAACGGAACGTTTTTCCAGTCAGCACATCCCCCTTTTAGTCTGAAAGTAAGACCGGTGATTACAGGTGTTATGATGAACTTTAGATATCAAGTAATAATTTGAAAAAAAACGTAGTTAGGTTAGATATTTTAATAGGCGCTATATAAACTTAGAATTTTTGTTATAATTATTGTTTTTTTTATAATTATTATTAAACATATTAAAAAAAAAGTGGTTTCCAATGAATGCAAAAGCATAAGCTATAGTGTAAATTAAATATAATTGTTTAACATACCAGAAAGGCAATAGGTGTGAGTCTATATTGTCAATAATTCTTTGATCAGTTTGATTAAGAATAATTAGATAGATTTTTAAGATTTTGTTTTTGTTGGTGTTATCTTTGTAATGTTTTTCACATGTAATTATGCACACTCCAAATAAATCAAAATACTCATACGCGAGGAGTAATAATACTATAAACATCACAAGTGGAGCTACACAAACCAATCCATTACCAGAATAGTTTTTCTCTTTCATTCATTCATTATCTTGTTCCTGTCATCGGTCATTCCTTTTTTCTCGTACATCATTTGTCATATACCAAAAAAAGGAGATCAGATTGAACGAGTTAATGAATACAATCGTTACTTTTGTTAGAAGACAGAATCTATGCAAAGGGAAGGACTGACAACTCGATTAGTATTGTGCTGATATTCAACATTTCATTAACTCTGCGCAGGACAAAAGGGTCTGGTCGAAATTAATTTTCCCCTAGGGATGTTTCATAGAACAACGCAAATACTGTGTAAATACTATTAAATGTAGTCACAGAGTGGTCTATATTAGGCGGAGTCGGATTTTACAATATTGGAAATAGAATCACGTTTAGTTAGTAAAATACAATGGGTGAATGCAGATTGTGAAATGGATCGAGACTGATAGGCTTGCCAAGCAGGATAGGATAATAGAAAATTAGAATGACGCAAGATATTCAGATTTTGTCAGTTTTATATAATCATTTAGATATTAACTTAACTGCTTCTACAAATACGAAGAGGTAAAGAAAGCTGAATGAGAAATGCAACTTTCTGCATTTAAGAGGTGTTTTCTTTACATTTTACCTTTTTTCTTTATCTACTTATATTTCCATCTCTCACACAATATATACTGCCTTTTCATACACCATTAACTTGACTCTTATTTCAGTCCTCATATGTCCTCACACAACCTGTACCCCTTCCTCTAAATTGGTAGGTAAGGGAGACTGAATACCTTTGAGGATGGATGTGTGTTTGCGCGGGCGCGCGTGAGGGTGTGTATGTGGGTGTGTGTGTGTATGCCTGCTATTAGTTTTAATCCTATGATAAAATTATATAGACTCATGTAGAATGAAAGTAATACTTTCTTTAAAAAAATACAAGTTGAATCCGTCACCTGTTGCAATGTACATACGACTACATGTCAATGAAGTATAACGCAACTAGATTTCATGCTTAGGGAGATGTATGATTTAGGGATGTAATCAGTTCTTTATTGTTTTATTCGCAGCGACATTTGCTTGTTGTGTCGTAGTATAATTATATTCTTCTTTTACTGTCCAATATAGCTAAATTCACAATGCGAATGGGTTCTGGTTGTATAGCCTTTATTAAAAAGATGATTGAGCGCATTGGTGCAATAAATATGTTACATGAACATCGCAATTTGTAAAACTTTCAGTTTTGTATCAGTGAATGGACATTCTATCTCTCTCTTCTCATTTAATTTTGATCATATTTTAATTTAGTCATTGTATCAGCATACATGCCTTCTCCTTAAAACTACTTCCCACTAACCTAACCGACAGAGTACGACACTGCATGTATTATTAACTCTTCCCAGGAGAGGTACGTATGTATATCTAGGGAGAACATTGCCCTGCCAAAGGAAGATCATTGCTAATCAAAATTGTAAATAGAAAGAAGTTGGGGGGGGGGGGTATTAAGACATAGCATTAAAAATTAAACTCTCCTTTAAAGATTAAACTCTAAAGGCCTCGCAGCAGCATCACTGTTTTAAAAAAGAACTGATAACACTTTGATGCATCGTCTGCACGCGATCAGGATGCATACAACTAAGTCTTATTCTAAGAGTTTCACAAAGACTTCGAGACACTTAACAAGTTACATTTGAACACCATCTACTACTGATACCGAGTTCAAGGGATGACTACTGATACTTTGAAAAACTCGCAGCTTTGTGTGGTCGTTATTCCTTGTAACCTAACTCATTTTCTTCATTTAATTTTACCCTTGGGGATATATTTTGTCATCTGCCTGATCAATACAGAAATATTGCCGTAGAATGCACGCCTAGATAGCGACTTACCTTTAGATATGATCTTTATCACACAGTTAACCACTTTTTTAATATACTTTTTTGAGCTCTAAGATTTCAAATTACATTGATCTCTGAGCAATGTGTTGTTTTACGGGGCGGGGGGGGGGTAGAAGAGGGTATGCTTGCACCTTTAACTCATAACTTTAAATTTTGTTTTATGTCCCATTTTTATCACTTTACATTTTGTGTTATGTTCTGTTTTCTGCTTGTTGAAGATGTTAGTTTGTTTTATCATTTGTCAATGCGCTGGACCCCTAGACAGAACAAAGTGGTAATAATTACCACTCTGAGTGGGCAATCCGCCCATTCATTAAGTATACATTTTATTCTGTAATTATGCCTGATTTAACTTTTGCTTGTATTTTGCATTTTTGTTATGAATGGACAATAAATACAATACAATTATTCCGGTAATGATAATAGCATCAATATTTTCCCCCCAAATATATTTATTGAAGTCTTAAATGTATACAATTGATATTTACCTGACGTGAGCGTGAACCTACATGTACTTGACGGTGACCATGCTCTTAGCATCGATCTTATTTAAAGACTTCCACCGCGCCGCTTAAACTAAATATGAATGCACATTCGAAAACACCTTTGCGGTAAAAGCAACACTTCTTTCTCTCTATTGCACTAGACTGAATATTATTGAGATATAATGACACGTTGGTTTATTATCCCTCGGTTCATTTTAAGGCACCGATAAGAAAACTGTCATGGTAAGATGGATCATACAGACAAAAAGAATTAATTAAACATGAAAGAATCAACTGAATTTTTACCCACGCTGTAAAGTAATACATATTGAAGGCTGTAATGAAAGCAGCTGTTTTTCACCCAATAAAAACAAGTTGCAATTAATAATTGAGATGTGCATCAAAACCCTTAATTATAAAACATCACAAGAATGGAAATATTGGAAAGATCTGTCCAGCCGCTCTGCAAAAAGGAAAAGGCATAATTAGTGTTTCTGAAATATCATTATCCGTCTTAACTTTAAAGTCCTGATGATAAAGGTTTTTGAGATTATCGATTCAATTTTACTTGAAAGTGTGATATTTTTTTCCACTATTGCCAATATATTCTCTTTGTTATTAGTAGAGTAAATTATTCAGTATTTTCGGCTACGACTGTCTCGTATCAAAGAAAGTCAAATAACTTATACAGTGCGTCTCAGAAAAGGGAAACTGGGATTCCTATGTCTCTTTTCTTCAAAGGAAACTGAATCATGATGTTTCATTTACATCATCATACCATTCAATTATTTTTCTATATATTTTGATAACCTAATGTGAGACAAACACTTCACGCATTAATGAGCAAGGCGAGTTTGAAATTTTAACGTCGAAATCAGGTTGCGCAGAAAAGTTGAACAAGATTGGTTCGTGATACGGCGTCCGTGCTTATTCGACGATTGGCTTATTAACATTTCTTTTGTATTTTTTTATTACGTTTCTCTCACTGATCCTTAAAATGAGTGGATACATATTCCCTCAGCATTTATTGTTTTTAATCTGCCATGCACGAACGATTTGCTAGGATATTGGTCTCATATTAAAGATGAGATTTTACTCTTACCATGAATATCAAAATTATAGTCAAAACAAATTCAATAATTGTGTTATCTGTCTCTGAAAACGGGTTTCCTTTTTTGTGGGACGCACTGTACATTCTGAAATCCTTAAATGTCCTTGAAAATTTATTTATTTCATGATTTCATGACTTAAACGGATTCCCCGAGAAACTTTTACTCCGTTTGATTAATTTTCTGTTTAATAGATTGGTCTTGACTTAACGGAATACAAATCAAATTAGGTTTCATGCCAGGAATCTGATTTGCTGAAATGAGAAAATTTAGCATTTTCACTGCTAAGTAGATTTGTGAGAAGATGGATATGAATGACATTAAGGGATGATATCGATTTTCTTATCATAAGGAGATAAAATTGTGACATAAGTCCCATCATGAGATATTAAAACTGACAAGGGAATGCAGCTGATGTTGGAACAATGTCTTTCACATTTCGAAAGAAAAATTACTCCTCCAATTTTTTTGTTCCACAGTCTTTATGTGAAGACCACCGCACACCATCCGATTTTCGAACAGATCGCATTTTGCTCAGTTTCTGAAAATGTGAATGAAAAGTATCTTTATATTCATGATATTTGAGGTTCAAATTATCTGAAAGAATACTAATGCAATAATTTTGGAAGATTGCAAACCTTTATTTTGGAGTAAAGGCCATTTTTTTTCAAATCGTTGCCAATCGTACGTCTGCTATGACGTCATTATGACTAAATATCATATTCACTTTTATTGTGATAAGGATGATATAATTGTCACAGATTTGAACATATATTCGTGCGATGATTTAGAACATTACACAGTGAGATGTTCCATGTCTCAATATTAGCATCAAATTCTACTACGTTTTACTCCAAAATCGGGTAGCAGACTAATCGCAAGGTGTGCGGTGGCCTTTAAAGTTCTGATGAGTCGATGAGTTGATTAAGACCCCGGTAGACAAAGCTCATACATTTTCAATATGACTTATTTTCTACGATTAATCGCAGTGATCAGTATTTGCTCTCAGTCATACAAATTAATTGCTATGCTCTGAATTTGGGGCAGTCGAAGATTCGTAACATGAACATGTGTATATAGATGAACATCCAGTCCCGTTACTGATGCCCCATATATCCGGATAAATGAAATAATTTGCCATTACCCACCAAGGTAAAATAAATGAGTACATAGTGAGATTTTTATAAAAGTACTTTTAAATGCTCTGGTGACTAAAGCGATAACACCCACAGCAATGGCATATCTCTTTCCCTCTCTATCTCATTATATCTTATGAGATGTCGGAACTATACAATACAAAGGAAAACTTAGAATCGAGCTTATATGGCAATGTCATTTATTACAAAGTCATTATGGTCTTGATCCATTTATAATATCAATAGATTTCTCTCCCAAATATCACCATGTTTAAGAGATTATTTATGTTCTTAAAATCAGTAAACTTAAATGTTATAGAATGAGTTCTTCGAATAGATTCGTTTCGTTATGACTTTCTCACGCGATCTTCTGACGATTGCCACTTGTTTTGTCAGTTAAAAAGATGTTTTCTGTTGAAGTTCAGGGGTGCATTTCACAAAGCTGTTCGTGACGTTATGCATGACTTTACGCACAACTGTAACACACAGCTATAACATCGTGAAGTTAATCCTAACGTACGAACAGCTTAATGAAATGGCCTGGAGTTCATCGGTCACCTATCCATGTCTCCTTGAGCTCATGGACATATCGCTATGCCGACCCAGCCAAGCTGACTTAAGGCAATAATATCATTAAGGACTCCGTCACCCAGGTAAACTCGGCTTATACATTCTCTTTGATCGTGTTAATATTGAACCATGTTTGCGTCAGTGAGCAGAAGGTGATGGTGGGAGTCACGAATTAGGAATTATGGGACCTCACGACACTGCCTTGTCCTCACGATAAAGAGGCATACACTGGGTTGACCCAACTGAGGACAGCAACCTTGATCTTTAGATGTCGAGGAATGTTCCCCGAAAATGTAAGTCCCTGAAAAGAAACTGTGTTACAATAACGAGGGAAGCGGTTTTTTGGGGGGTACGAAGGTCTCATAGATAAGTAGCAACCTTGGTGTAGCTAGCTTATATCACCTTGTAACTTTTGATTTTCAGATGTTTCGTCTTGAGTTAGTTTTGTGCAGATTCCAGATTTGCAATTATTATGATAATACAGGTGGCGCATTTATGGATTGCTTTTCTGTGAAACTTTGAGCAGTTCCAGTAATTCTCGATAAAAACAGAAATCAGGAATCTTTGATCCTTACACATTCGCTAGGGGCATGCTATGGTTACAATATTCCATTTGGAATAGTCAAAGAAAATGTAAATTTTGGCGGTGAAAAACTTCATGTTGTACAATTACAGCAGACGCGAAATAAGCTTGCTATTCGATTCATATTTGCTCTCTCTGTCTCTCATTGAAACAAAATTTCATCTTTCCATCACGCTCTCTGGTTGTAAACACGTGATAACCTTTCCTTAAGACAAGATAGGAAAGAGGCCGATGAAACTGGAAATTGAAACTTGCGTTCTGTGCTCTTCATTCGTTTCAATTGCCCATAGCGCAAGAACCGTCAAAGGGAAAAGTGGAAATCAATACCATATCGATTCAGATCAAAATAAAACATGTGACCGATGGAAATAGTGGCATGTCAAGTGACATTTTAGCTCTAGTCCGGCTCCATCTGTCTCCTTCTTCTGTATGAGAGTGTAATTGACAACGGTAAAAAGTGGCGGATAACACTTCATTTCATTAAGACCAGACGGTGGAAAAATAGAGATGAAAATACGACGAAGAGATTGTAAGTTGTTGTCGAAAGTTTAGTGCGCGGAAGTATTTGTCTCAAGGTGCGAACATTATCGACCGTAACAGTCGATATTCAATTCAAAATCATATGAATTTTTTGAAGTGAGTGAAGGTATCGAGGGCCTTAAGGCCTTAACTAAATAAGGAACAGTGATTTGTGGAAATTATTTTCTACGAAACGAATCTTTTTCACTTCTCATGTGTATGTGTCGTTGAGTTCATGTTGGTCATGTTAGAAAACATTAAAGATTCGCTTGGTAGATCATTATTCAATAACAGGGTTTTTATTCAGTTAAGGCTGTTTGTTTGTCAAACCCAATGCAATGTGATTGATTCTGGTGTCTTTCGTTTGTCATGCTTGCGTGTTGATACCTTGGCACGCTCTGTAAAATGAAATGTCCAATGTGGCGTGGCTCAGTACTTCCTATTGAGAGGGTGTTGATGGGTGCGCATGTGTGAAGATGCACGGGTAAATGTGGGTGTGTTGTTATAGGAGGAGGTGCATATCCTTCTCATCCTTAACAAAATTATATCCACGTCTACTAAAATCAAACAAAATAGAGAAGAAAATACATTAAAAATGGGACACTGCAAAAGGGCAGATAAGTAAACAAAACATTGTTATACAATAATAACAATACATGAATAAAATATGATGGATGATAACGTTCACGAAATTAGAAGGGAAATAGAAGAGAGGAACGGACAAAAAGAAAAAAATGGTTTTGAAAGCCGAAAAGATGGAGGTAAAATGTGTAAAAGAGAACGACCAGTAAATTGTGGAACTAATGACTGCAAAGGAGCGAGTGCCTTTTTAAGGGAAATTATTCCGCTTTATGAAAATAGTTACCGGCAAATTTCGAACAGATATAATTCATTTCAGGATTTACACTTTATCTTATTTGAGAGAATCAAGCTTTTTTAAGAATTGTATTTTTGTACGGTGGTCTGAACTGAGAGTAACCTTTACTATATTTGTTTTTTATTTGTTATACGCATATGAAAACTGGCGTCGCATCCTTTCACATTCACTAAATGATCTCGTTCAATTTTCATATGTACGTCACGTCAAAATCAAAGTGAAAAAAGCTTTCTCTTGGCTGTTTTCCGGGCAGTTTCTTGGTATATGTGATTTAATGTATAGAATGCATGCCTACAAATTTACCGATCGGATGACGGACCTTCTCCGTCGTCTAAGAACAGGAAAATAAATAAATGAATGAATGAATAAATAGATAAAGAAATAAAAAGATGTATGAATAAATAGAAATATAATTAGGACAAAATGAAAATAGGACTCTGGTTAAATATAATAAGGATATGAATTGTTACCTGAAAGAGGGCAATACTGCAAGTGAATGCGTTTACAATTTACGAGGGATTTAAATCTAAAGTTTGGTTAGAAAATTCAATGTGATAAAGGGTGAATTATGTGAATAATATTCGAGTATCATAACAAATTCGAATCTTAAAAAAACTGTAGTGGCCGTCGATTTTTTTTTTTCAGCCGCTATTACCATGATTAATATGTGGGAATTCGATTTTTTTTGCGTGTGTTAATATTTCTGTGTTGTTTTCTTTCTTTGAAAATGGTCTTAACTCTTGAAATTTGAAACCCCTCTCTATGATGGAGAAGCAACTTCACATGAAAACGAAAAGATATTTAGATATTTCATTTTGATCGGTACCCCGATAAAAAATAAATTTCCATGTAATATCGCATTGAATGTTACCCAATTATGGAGGATGATTGCACAATTAGCCAAATTGCAATACGTCAGCAGATCAAACACTTCGGTACTTTGTATCGCTATAAAGTGACAAGACATGACCGTATTTGACTTGAGTCAATTCCTTCCTCATTTGAAGCCTTTTACTCTCATTCGAAATATTAAAAGTCAATTTTCTTAAATTGGGCTCAAATTGTAAATGGTTGTTTGATAATGCGGAAAAATAAGCAAATCAAAAGCCCAGTCATTTGACAGCTCATTTGTTAATATGATTGGTTCACGTTGGCATCACTGTGATACCTTTGATACCTTCGCTCATTAATAAAATTTGATATAAATTTCAACATTTTACTTATGTGACTATGTGGTGATACTGAAGAGTATTCTGTATAAAATCAAATGAAATATAATTAACATAAATAAATAACATTTTACGATATGAGGGGCAAAACAAGTTTTCGTATACCCTAGAGTTCAGAAAAAATATAAGGTTTGCTTTACGATGAAAGAGTAAGAGTAATTGTTTCAAACTTGGTTAAGCCCTGTAGAGCTCGTTGTTGACCGCGTGAAAACATTATTAGAATAGATGAAACTCTGTTACATTGCACTCTAGAGTGTCAGTCACATTAATGAGACTCTATAAGAATGGTTGAGTAAACCTAATATCAATCTACCAAGCGCTCCGTCTCTGGCCGCCTACCCCGAGGCGTAGGCTTGTGCTAACGAAACGGTGATTCGAATACTGTACACCAGATACAACAACAAGATTTGAATTATTATTAGCATTGCTCTGTTCTCTGACGCACGGTTTGTTTTGTTCCACCATCCTGCTAGAATGAAAAAAAAGTTGCTTAAAACATGATGTTGAAAATGTGAACTTAATGAACTTAAAGATGTTAAGTGCAATAGATGAAATAATGTTCAACAACCAACCAATCGAATTTTGCA
Source organism: Lytechinus pictus (assembly GCF_037042905.1). Lineage (NCBI taxonomy): Eukaryota > Metazoa > Echinodermata > Echinoidea > Temnopleuroida > Toxopneustidae > Lytechinus > Lytechinus pictus. Next base: position 25,441,404 of record NC_087245.1, on the reverse strand, counting down.
CGATGTTCACGTTGCAAATAATGTATCAAAGAAGTCGGATTGAAATCTTTTAAGACTCTGTATTTTAAAATAAGAAGGGAATGCATCACGGGTATAATAGGCGCCTCATAAATGCTGTATGTTATTAGAGGAATACATGTATTGCTCTAATAACATACACCATTCATGAGGCGCCGATTATCTATAGTTGCCTATTCAAGGGCGCACTTCATATTATCCCATGTATTGCTAAAGGAAATCCCGCCATGTTCTCATCCCACGGCCCTCTGTTTCAAAGGCGAGAGACATGGGCCCTGTCTTACAAAGAATTGCGATTGATCTGAACAACCACAACTATGGAAAGCCAGCAACGTCAGCATCTTAAATGAATGTTTATTCAACATATTTTCTAGATATGATGTATTCATACAATCATCGTTTTCTTATAAATTTAATGTCCCTCTTTTCTTGTTTCCAAAGTACATTGTGCAGATTTCCTGCAGAAATAAAATATGACATTGATGGATGTCCCTATAGTTAAGATTGATCGCATCAATTATAACTCTTAGTAAGACGGGGCCCAGACCTCCATATTGATGTAAATAATCATCTTACCAGAGAATCAATGGAAGTTAGTTATGACTCAAAAATAGGGAGAACACCAAACATCAAAAGAAACCCGCAATGTTGTTCAAGGTCACGGCTTTGAATGAGGGGAAATTGGATTTTCATGTGGCATAATGATCATTTTAGACCTCATCAATGATTCATTTTGACTAATTTGCGACTCCTGGACCGATGGGGGGGGGGTGAACTGAATATGAGGGACCAATATTTGTCTGGAAACAGCACACCGGAAAGCAGCGCCATGAAAGTGCGTGTTATGAAAGCACGTCATTATCGGTACAGTCATGAACCCTTTTATCTCAAAAAAACTTTGAATGTAGAAATAAATCACGAGATATTTCTATTTCTAGAGTCAAACCATGACTCACTCGATTGTGTCATTAGAATAAAACCTTTTCTTGAATTACGTTTGACTCCATGTCCTCTCCTGTACGGGATCCATGAGTTACCTTTAATGTATCATGTTCTACCATAAATAAAAAGGGAAAGCCTTCTAGTAAAACTTTTAAGGATGCCTCGTTCAAATGCGTAGTCATGGCGCCATTTGTATCCCTGCATCACACGACCTTAATGTGATAAGAGTGATCAAACTATCATATCGGATACCAGGGCAGGCAAAATTGAGTATTTCCATATCGAATTAGATCAATTTGCTCCATTTAAATAATTTAATAATTTCATGTCTCGATGACATCACGTCACTTCTCGAAGTGTCACTCTCTCTAATCCGCTAGCAACCACGCTAAGAACGACGACCCGATATGAGGATAGTCCCCACTCAAAAAAAAAGAAGAAGCTCGCGGGAATGATTAGGAAAATCCACTTCCGTCTATATCTACCAAGTAGTGCGCCTACGTCATGCGTTACACTCTTATTTTCTTAGTTTACGGCTATCCTTAATTGCCTTCCTAATCCGGTGATACCCTGGGTAGCTCGAAAACGGAACGGGGGATTCCTGAATATCAGGTAAAACGATAGTCGGTCTAAATGCCTTCCCGTTCCAGACACCTTTCCCGATGTATTTCATCGAAGCCTGTGGTGTGGAAGTCCCCTTTAAAAGACCTCTCATGGCTTGAACCAAAAACGTTGATTGTCTTAACAAATCGCCTTTGTATATTCATCGGGGATCTCGATCTAACACTTCACCGAGAAACGGTCACATAATATGACCGCATTTCCCATCGTAATCTTGCATTTGAAAGCTCTTTTTTTTTCTTCTTTTTTTTTTCTTCTTTACTTTCAACGCCAACAAAGCCTGTAGGATGGCAATTGAGAAAACTATTGATCCTCTCGTATCAGTGGCCGAAACCTCTTCAACGATTAGAGTCAAGTCGTATTGAGCATGTGGGACCTGACGTTAAATTTGCTCTGAATTATGTATGGGCATTTATTTGGAATTCAGTCATTTCTTATTGTGAAAACAGAATCAGTAGCTTTATTTCTCATAGCCATGGAAACATCGGAACGTCCTGATTATTAAGTAAGATATCCTATATCATGTATATTGGAAAACTTGCTCAGATTACAATTAAAAAATTCTACTGACAACATTCGGGGTATGGTTTTCTTTAAAGGTAAAGACCGGTACTGGTAGTAGACGAGAAAACCCGCGAATATCGATCACAGATTCTTGCAGGAGGTCTAAAATATGACATTGAATCAGAAAATATATAATATTTGACATATTTAGTAAATTTAGAATAATTCTAGATGAAAATAAACCACTATCTCGTATCGTTGCAATTCGCTTTGAAAGGAGGCCACAAATACAACAAACAACTAAGCATTACTCTTCAGATTTTACCCCTTAACAGTGTCAATTCTATCTTTAGAACCTTGCACATTAATTTACGTCAGAAAAAAATCAAACTTTAGATGTATTTGGAACATAAAAATAGAAACGGAAGTAGTGATTTATAGTTAGAACAAGATCATAGCTAGAATCGTTAATATTTCTTGGAATGCATGTTCATAACTGCAACCCTGAAAGATATCCTTTGCTCTACCCTTGGACATGATGGATACATTTATCTTGTGTTATAGCTTTTCGAATCTCCAAATTACTCACGAGGAACTCTCTTACCTCTCTTTATAGTATCAACTTTCGTATATTTCCCAAATTGTTCGTCATGTCTGTACATAAGCTAATAGAGAACGACGATAGCATCATAGCAGATCAAGTACCCAAAAGATCAGAGCCCATTGGTTTGAAGCAGTTTCGAAAGCGAGAAGGATCGATGTGATTGGTATACGTCTAAACTATTGTATGCACACACTTTGGGAGACATACGGTAGGGAATTGAATGAAATAAAAATATTACTTTTGATAAATCGAAAATCATAATGATAAACAAGATCAAGGTCAAGAATCGAACAAAAAAAAAATCGTTTCAACCTTTTTTTCAGGACATTCAAATAAGATCGAATTCAGAATTTTGAGTCTTCTTGTAATAGATACAATGCGATTACAGAAAGAATTTTTCACCTCAGAAGCAAAGTACCACGACCCTAGGACATCGGATGTCACGGTAATAATGGGGAAAGCATATTCTCCCGGAGAGACTCTTGCTCTCATCTCTTAATCACGTGTTTTCTTTGTTTTAACAATTTAAAGGACCCCTTCCCATTAGACGCGTGTAGAACTTCTATTGGGTCTCGGTTGTAATATTATGATAATCCATCAAACCAGTCTCGTAGGATCTGGGAATATTGACAATCATGATGGATGGGTGAACAGTGTGCAATAGTAATTACTCAATTACAGATACCATATTATATTAACGATAGTTTCTTCAAGCCCAACGACATATTCCGCAGACAATAAAATGTCCATGCGTATATGTGGCACACGCATGCTCCTTTGAGACTGTCATGAACTATCCGCGTCATAACGTGAAAAATACGCCTTTCAGAATATGGAGGACGTATCGGAACTCATCTGATCAAATTGAAGGTGTCGACATTATGTCGTGAGACAATTTCATATTAAAGCTAGCGTGTCCTTCCTTTGTGAACCTCAAGAATAATTTTGTGTGAATGTTAAATACGTGGTTATGGTTTGGTATGTTAAATGTGGTGAACCATCACGAAGACACGTTCAGAACTCAGAAGTACCCTTTTCATAATTTATATAATAATGACAATATTTATCGGGCAATAGATATGCATTGTGACATAATCAATATTGAGAAAATTTCATACGACGGAACAAAGAATGTTTTTCGTCCAGTGGAATAATGTGTAACAATTGAAGTAATGTAATTATATAATATCATCAACTAGACAGTGCCAGGCAAGATAATGCCTCATTAAGGATTAAAGGAGACTTATGGTTGAATTGAACTTAATTGAATTAATTACCGAATCTCACTCTCAAGTAGTTACGCCACATCGTATACTATACAAGAAATGGCAACCGGGGAAAAAATTGTATGAAGATGCTAATCGTAGATAGCAGCAAATAAATAATGTCATCATAGTTTAAACAATAATTCAAAATATATATAGGAATGCACGTCTCTCCAAGTCTCTCCCTTCTGCCATCGCCAAAGTTCATTCAAGTGGAAACGGTAGTGGACCAAGTCAGATTCATAATTTACATTAAAGATTAACATCTGTCCTTGTTCTACTCTCTTCCAATTATGATAATGAATTAGATTATTCAATAAGGCGAACTTGCATCCAAATACGATCGATTATTTTCCCAGCATCCCCCTCTCTTTCTCTCTAGTTCCCCTAACTCTCATCTTTAAATGTAGGTTATAAACTTTGGTCACAATCTGAAAATATTCATAGCACCCTACCCTATATTTGAAAATACATTCATATATCATCAATACACGTATGTTAAAAGGTTTAGTAAATGCACGATGAGAGTGACAATATTTCAAGGGTTATTACTGCCTTTCTCTGGTTAGCAAGGATTATTAGAAATAATTATTTCATCTGGTGACAACGAAAATATGAATTGCATATCAATGTGCACGTTACAGAGTTAGACTGTAAAGAAAAATATTATAAGACTTAAATTATGATACATTTTAACCAATAATATGCAAGGAAATATTTTTCTTTTGTCAGTTTAATAAATAATTTTCTATCGTTATCATGATTAATATAACATTGAAATATTTATTTTGGGATTATAATTTCAAAAAAGTGAATTGATAAAAACATTATTGAAATGTATCCAATTTCTTTATCTGTGTCTATAATATTCGAGTAACATTTCATTTTGGCACCATCCCCCTCATCATCTGATTAGTATCTTGTTAAAAGGTAATAGTATTCACCAGTAATAGAATTTGTGATCAACGGACAAATAAAGCACATGCTAAATGATTACTTTCTAACGCCCGGGAGCATTCGTTTTCCTCTACGAAAAGAACACAATGACGGCATCCTATGCACGAAGTCCGATTAATCAACGCACTCTCTATCTACCAAACCCTAATAATCCAACTAACGGATCGCATTGAGGTCGAGGGGAAAACTTCTCTTTACAAAATTAATAAGATCCTTAGATACATACATTGAAATTCATACATTCATGTACATCTCTCATGCAAGCACCCTATTACACTCCGAAAACATATACCCAAACACACAAAACTCGCCCACCCGACTAGCCTCACATTTACATTTATACTCACGCACTCATATACAAGACGCATTCAAATATCTTATTTTGTACGAAAGCATTTTTACTTTTTATGATTTTTTTTTTTTTTTTTTGGGGGGGGGCGATTAAGCATGGTCCCCTTTATTTTTTTCTCACAGTTCTAAAGTTTGTTATTAATGTAGAGTCTGATTAATTGATTGTCGAAATATCTGATATATATCACTTGATAAAGACGGTATTTACTCGTCGAAAATTTGTGGACTTCAATAAATGTTGTTGGATTAAAGCATGAAAGTATCAACCTTGTTTCTTTCTCTATATATATATATATTTATTCATTTATTTATTCATTATATTCATAATGTTTAATATAAAAAATGACATATATTATATGACATCTTTATATAAAATAGCGTATCCCCACCCCTTCAATAAAACATGGGACTCATCCCCTTATGTTCCAAGCTAAATATATCCATTATTTTGTCGAGTATGTGGAGCAAGTCGAAGCCATAACAAAGAGATGAGATGTTTCTGAAGCTTTCATTAAATCTAATATTTACCCGAAGCCAATGAACTCCTTGCTGGAGGGCACGTCCCGGCAAAGGTGGGAAAGGTAAGTCTTCTCTCCGCGGAGAATGTTCCCAGACGGTTGCTATCTAGGAAAAAATAGAAGAAGTAGAATAATGTTTGCCTTTTCTTAACGGTCCAAAGAGGAGGTTCAATTAGGTAAACTGGACTAATTCATTCTTCTAAGGGGCGGTTCATTAAAACGCATTCACAATTAGGATAAAATGCGATGCTAATATCTATTGGGCTACCCTAAATGCCATCAATCAATACAATGCACCGTTCAACACGAAAGCACGAAAACACTTTATCGAGGTTTAAATTCAGTTCAACAGTTTTACCATCTATATTAAATTGCAATAGTGATAATCGTATGATAATAAAACAGTAAAGCAACCGCACTAAATTGAAATAACAATGGTAGTGAAAATGATACTGGTGATAAAAATAATAATTTTCCCTATTCCTGATAACTTTTGCTCTTTTTTTCCGGGACACGGACCGCTGACCACCCCCCCCCCCCCGTTACGCGACTGCTCTACCCCTGTTCTATTTATTTGCGCTCTCATTTATCCAAGAATTACATATTAATGGATACATTGTGAGATTCAGTTCGTGTCACAGCAGGACTCGAACCTTGTGATCAAAGTCCAAAGACGCTTGCCATCATCGTTATTGAGTGGGTGGGGCTAATCACAATATCCAAAAAGTTTCCCCGCGAAAAACCCAGAGAGAAAGTATAATTGAAGTTATAATTTAATCAAAATTCTCAAAAGTTTGATCTGAAGGGGAAAAATATTTACATTGCTCTGAAAATGGAAGAAGCACAAGGATGACGAAAGGGGGAGAAAGCAGCCCGGGAATTCATGAATTCGGATTTTAGTTTAGTATGGACGCCTTTAACAAAATGAATTATACTTTAAGAATATGATATTGGCAGGTGATATAGGCTAAATAAGGGTGATTGAATCTCCATAATGCACGTAGCAGAGGTGAGGATTTGGATAAAGGGTAAGCTCCTTCATATTCCCAATAGATAGCGTCGGGTATGATTGGGTTACGAACATGAAAAATGCAATTTAGTTATGGTATAAAATATTATGATTCAAAGTTAGTTGTTTCCCTTACCAAAAGCGCTTAATGTCTACATCAAGAGGAGGCAACTGCAAGTATAATTATATTCATAATTATCATCAAACCTAATTTTTTTCTTCAAATTATTAACATTGAATAAATTAATGAAAAGGACATATTAATATAACTATAGAACAATAGCACCATACAATATTAGGTCATGGCATATGGCTAAGGGCGACTACAAACTCCAGTAATTATTTCTAGGATCGTCAAACATTATTTCAAATATCACATTCCTATCTCCTTTCAAACATTATTCATTTTAGTATTCGTCTGGGGCATCTCTGCTTTAATGATTTTTCTTGTCTGCTACTTTCGATCTATATCTATTCATTTATCTTTCCATCAATCAATTTCAGCAGTGTTTTTACATTTTATTTACTTTAATACACTCTTGCTATCCTCTCCTTCTCTTTCTCTATGTCCACCTTATACAAATTATAAAAAGACTAATTAATACATTGTTTTTTCTTCTGATTCGCTCATTTATGTCTAGTGTTTCTATATTAGATTAATCGTTTTTGGTATAGTAACTGTGAATTTGAAAGCAAAACCATTTAGACAGCCGTCTATAATATCAATTCACTGAACGGATATGTATTAAAGGACAAACAAACGGCCCATTATTTCACATTATTTACAAAATAATTCAGTATCATTGTTTTAAAGATAGATAAGAATTTTTAAAGACTTGATTCTCGGTGTTAATGCGAAATAAAATGGAAAATCAATTATTCTCAAACAAGTGTGAAATAGAATATATTGTTACAGACAATTCTTCTTCAAACGACTCCTAACGCTCAAAAGGAATGACAAACATGTACAAACACATTAAACCTTCCAAACGGAATAATCAAACGAATTGAAAGAGTCTATGATTTAATGCTCTTGCAACCGTTAAGACAAGTTTAGTTCTGATTTGATTCAGTAATGTCCCATTGCCGGTTACAATTTTTCACATGGTTGAGTGTGTATTACAACATGAAAGGAAGGGCATCAACCAATCGATCTTGAGGCATAAACTGTGATTTCATTTAAGAGTAAAAATACATGAATTAAGGTGCGCTCAGGCTGACAAATGTATCTGACTTCCAAACAAAAATCCAAAGCCAACTCGATTATTATCTTATAAAAAAAAGCTACAACCTAAAGATTCTGATCCGTTAAAAGGCAAAACATTGATTTGAACAAAAAAAAAGGAGAGAGAAAGGAATCTATAAAATTTGTGAGATGTAAAAATGAAGCCCTAAAAATGCATCTTGAAATAATCACCAGTGCTTAAAAAAGTGAAAATGTTGATGGTATATCTCATCTTAATATACAAATTTATCAATGAATAACAACCGAGCGGGGCGACCGAAGCCCTTTAAAGGCGCCGTCTTGCTAGACGCGTTACAACGCATGCTCAAATGTTATTGTATCATTTTCCCCGTGTAGGCTCGCTCTCCCGCCAGAGAGCTTAAACAGTGAGACTAGGCCATAGCATCTCCACCACCACTACCTGACAAGGCCTTGAATCCTGCGATGAAGAGATGAGCAGGGTACTAAGACAGTCTGCATATTTACTCAGCTGCCGTCCTCCGTAATACAACGACTTGAGCAACAAGCCGTTAAATTCAGTTACTCTTGAGACTTTAATTCACCGGCCTCCTTCAATATTTACGCTTCATTCACGCACCCATGTAACACTCTCTACCACGGATACGTTTTTTTATCACTTCCTTTCCGAACGAATAAAAATAAATTACATATGTTTAATGGATGTGAAATGGGGAAAGGGTAGTCTTCTGCATGACTATCTCTTCTTTTAACCACTTTTAAGTGAAATTTATCAAAACGCATGCGGATATGAGGCAATATACGGTGAAGATCATTTCCGTCGCAGCTTTCCTTTATCGTTCGAGACGACGCGTCGATGTTTCTTTTAAATATATCGCTAAATTTGCAAATAAACGTCGATTTGGTAAAGTGCTGATATTTTCAAAGTAATTATCAGATACAGGACCCATCATTGTTTAACTTGCATGGATTTCATTGAATGCAATTCAGAGCAATAGTAGATATATTCCTTGTCGTAAAACTTATAAGAAGGTTTATAACTGATTTATAAATAAATCTTTGAAAAATAAATGAATACATACACATATATACATGCATATATATATATATATATATATATATATATATATATATATATATATATATATATATATAAATATATATATATATTCATTTATATATATACATTACATATACATAAATATATTTAATAAATGAAACAGAATACAAAAATGAAGAAATAGAAGGATACATGATAAAATACAATAAATAAATATAAACAAAATTAATTAAAACAAAACGAATAGATCAAATGAAAAAAATGCTCCCATTTCTAAGATGACTGCTACCAGATATGATAAATACATATAGTAGGAATGCATGTATGTGAACAAAATGTTAAATTCAGCATGACTGTGTTTAATATACTGTCTTGTCAAGCAATGATACAGATGGGTAAAGCTTTATACATGTGTAAGGTCACTGCACGAATCAGGGGGGATGTATACTTAAGAGGTCAACAAATGGCTTTAAATGTCAGTCAGTATTTCCTCTATAGGATCCGCTAATAAGAGATATTTGGGTAAAAACATGAATGTCAGAATGCATTTACTCATTAGAATGGTCAAAGCATATCATTCACCGTAAGTACTGAATAGAAGGAAACTAAACTAGTCTAAAATTACACGCCTTTAAACTTTTCCGGTTCTTCAAAATATAATATTATCAAAAGTAATAATCAATACACATCTAAAGTTATTATTATACTAATAAATTGACTTCAATCGATTTGTAACTTTATTTGGTTAATCTAGTTGTATTACAATAAATTATTATTCATCTCATTTTATGAAAGACAAGTGGCTAATGCCATCCCAAGTGTAAAAACACAAATGTCATGGATAAAATGTCCAAGGTCTCTTCGAATAGTTCCAATTCTTGCCGCATTATTTAACCACCCTTCCTACTCCCTTCCGCCAAAAAGTCTATTCTGAATAATATATAAAGAAAAAGAGTAAACTGTTGGCTATTCATTATACGGGAAACGATTATTCGACATGGCAAACTCATTTCATAAAGTTCAAAACAGTTAATGAATGCATTGGGAATGAAATGAAATATCAAGTTGGCTGGGGAATAGGGATAGATAGATAGATAATAATGGTGATCTATGGTAGATGTGAAGATACTAATATCGTATATCACTTTCCAGTTCCATGCATTTTTTTTTTTCGTACACCTTTTTTCAAAATTTTACTTTTTATATTCAACTTCAAATGCATTTTTATTCATTTTTACAGAAAATGAAGGCCACGAGAGTCTCCTGGTGGCTACAGACGGGGTTTTGATAAGACCTTGAATTAAGCGATCCCGGAGAACTTCGTAGATGAATAGTTAATAGAGTAAAGGTGGATCCAGGGGGAGAAGATAGCGCGGTCCATCCCCTCTCCCCCTTCCTCCCCCTTTGGCAATTCAAAATTAAAAGTGAAGAGAAATGAAGGAACAAACGGAAGGAGAGGATGATTTAATCCGCCTACTCCCCTCTCCTTATTCATATATGCACAGCAAAATTTTAGAGTACATCAATTAGTTTAATAAGAATTGGTATGATATTTTTCACTTTTCCGTTATCCATTCAGCTTTAATTGGTAGGATATATAGATTTCTCTGCTGAAGTTTGTATGTCTTTCTGAGAATGAGTCTGTATATTATACCGAACTAACAATGATAATTACAAACTTATCTAAATGGTATTCTGCCGTTGACATATCATTCAATCTAATAACTCATTGCTTCAGAAATTGTATCTCAGTCATCCTTCTTTTTCGGAACAAAGTAAAGTCGTGTCTTCTTCACAAATTAAGAAATCTTTACTTATTCACAAAGTACTCCATCAATTCCAATTAATCCTATCACTAAAAGGACATTTTTTCTTTGCTTTCTCCTCTTGCACATTAAAAAAGGTGATGAATAATTAACCGTGTTTTTATTCGTACAGTCTAAAAGAGAAAATGATACTGAGATATATGCACTTTGATTAAGAGATTATCTTCGAAAAGAAAGGATTTTAGTTTTATTAATTGATTAATTGACAACAGCCGTTCAAAGCTTCTATTATGCTATCCAAGGTGGAAAATTACATTAAATTTTAGCCTAATGCGTGGTTGAAGAGGCAGACACATTGTTTTTCTTTCCATTTCACTTTTCAGGCATATTGATAAATTGGATGGATCTATTGATGAACGATGTAATGTGCGGTACTGATTAAAAAAACTCTCTTTTTAAAGGGCCTACCTTGATCAAGGCAATGAACAAAAAAATTAAAAAGCACATGTAGATTGATTAAATACTGAATAAATGACGTCCTAAATATAATACTTCTATGACGTCTCGGACTTTAAATAAAAAAAGGGTATTAATAACTTAACTCTCTCTACACTTAGGTGATTAATTAATTCAATCATTTTAGTGACTAACAATCAAATAAAGGAATCAATATATTTTGAAATTATTTTAATGTACTTCTTTGTCTTCCTTTCTCTTTTCTATGTAAATGTGGGAAAAAAACTAACAAGTAAATTTGCTTGTAGTTTTCTGTGGATGGTGATTAAGGTTTTTGTGGTTGGGTTGATATCTCAAAATGGCGAATGATACACAATGTGCAAACGAATAAAAAAAAAATCATTTTTGTTTTGATCAAGCTTATATTGAAGTGTTGAAGCTTGTAAGAAGTTTTGAACCTCATCGGGCACCGGTCTAGAACAGAGAACAAAAAAAGCGTAATCATAATAATCAATGAGTTATATTATCATGAATCAATCTCTATGGTTGAGTGTTATTTGATAAATTTGGAAGGATAAGACATGTTTAAATCCAAAGATGTATTATTGAACATGGTCGAAGCTACTACCAACTAATTACGTTAATCGCGCAGAACTATCTAAACTGTGGATACAGAAAGAAGCGCTAAGAAGGAAGCAGTATAAAAAGTCATGACATGGTCTTGTAACCACAAAAAAGTATTTTTTTTTTCAAAATTCAAAACATCGTGGCACTGACCGGTGCCACTACATTACAATAAATATTATAAAAAAATGTCTTTCTCTCATCCCCCCTTTCTCTCTCTTGTCTCTCTTTCTCTACCTCCCATCATGTGTGTCTGTCTTCATACTAATGTTTTTCGTTTTCAGCACGCATGATTTAGATACCAATTTTGTAACAGTTATTTATTACCATGGGGGTGGGGCTCTTCAACCCCCAAAATCTTCAATAAACGTGTACAGATATACCATCTGGGTCCCGTAATACAAAGGTTAGCGTTTAATCGTACGCTTGATTTTTACGATTGATTGTACATTGTAGTCTATGCAATCAATCGTGGAAAAATGTTCCACGATCATTGCTAACCTTTGTGTTACGGGCCCCTGGTCGTGTATTTTTCGCACGGTCGTCCTTCTCCTTCAACACAATCGTTCCGTGGCCCCCGATTCCCATTTTTGCTCTTACCTTGATGACAGTTTTGAGCTTGTGCGCGGTCGTTGGAATGATGTAAGACCATTTCAAGCACTCAATCAACCACCATAGCAGATTGGTGGCGCGGAAAGATATCGATAAAGTTTCAGAAGATGGAGAAAATAGGTCAGCGGCTGAGGAATTCTCGTCCAAATTTGATTAGCATCTGTATGGGGACGGGAAAAATAACGATCAGAGACACAACAAGTGTTTGGCATGCGACTGACGTTTAAAGGATGATTACACCTAACCGCACAAAGGTTATGACTGTTGCGCGATAATTTTGCATGAAACTTATATTTTTCTATTGATTCATGTTTTATATTTAAGTGCATCACTTTCAAAGGATCAGTGGTTTTCTGTGTGTGTGTGGGTGTGAGTGTGCTTGTATATGCCCATGTAATAAGAAGAGACTTAATTCAAGTAGATAGCAAGTTCTGTTAAGAGGGTAACGTTCACATTACCAAACCGGAAATTACTAAATCGATGATGGCAACATTCTATAATAATCAAGTTTTCTTTCTATTGAGTTAGTAGCCTGACAGTATTTCTATTTTCAAATTAACCCCTTCCCTTATTTCTTTATTGTTTTCCCTTCCTGTTTTCCCTTCCTGTTATCTTTCTTCTCCCTTTTCTCCTTTCATTCCTCTCCCTTATTTTTTCTCTTCCTCTTTTGTTTTGCGAAGTCATTGTGGGAGGGGGGGGGGGCTTACCCTCCCTCTGGATCAGCCTTTGATTGATAAACTATTCATCTACGAAGTTTTCCTGGAACTTTTATATCAAGGTGTTATCCAAACAGCTCATTGAAATTAATAGCCAAATAAGTGATTCATAAAATATGAAATGGAAATGATATACGATACCAATAGATTCATATCTACTTTAGATCGAGATGGCGATAGCTCGACGATAGAGCTTCAATCACATTCTCATACATAAAATAAATAAATGCTTAGATCAGGAATGATGTCAGTCAGTATCCCCCAAAATGCTACGATAATCAAGTTAATCTGATGAAGGTGCCAATTTCTATACAACAAATCAGAAATTGGGAATAAAAACAGAATGACGTTTGAGATATGTGTACAATAATCGGAAACTACCAGATGTTCTGATACCATGAAGCCTTTAGTCAATTTAACCTACTATGGCCCATAAAAGAATGTAAGTCGCTCGATAACTTTGTAGAAAAGTAATTAGAATTACTTGTCTCAAAATGGTAGTGTTGCGCGCAAGGCCGAACAGCTGAGGCCAGGGGCAAGGACAGTGCCTGGTTGCCCAAAGCTATAAGGACTTCAGAATTTCGGGGCCGAAAACCAATCAAAGGACTTTAGTATGGTGCCAAGGATGAGAGGTCCAAGGCAAAGGACAGGATCAAGGACTAGAGGTCCAAGGCAAAGGACAGGATCAAGGACTAGAGGTCCAAGGCAAAGGACAGGATCAAGGACTAGAGGTCCAAGGCAAAGGACAGGATCAAGGACTAGAGGTCCAAGGCAAAGGACAGGATCAAGGACTAGAGGTCCGAGGCAAAGGACAGGATCAAGGACTAGAGGTCCGAGGCAAAGGACAGGATCAAGGACTAGAGGTCCGAGGCAAAGGACAGGATCAAGGACTAGAGGTCCGAGGCAAAGGACAGGATCAAGGACTGGAGGTCCGAGGCAAAGGACAGGATCAAGGACTAGAGGTCCAAGGCAAAGGACAGGATCAAGGACTAGAGGTTCAAGGCAAAGGACAGGATAAAGGACTAGAGGTCCGAGGCAAAGGACAGGATAAAGGACTAGAGGTCCAAGGCAAAGGACAGGATCAAGGACTAGAGGTCCGAGGCAAAGGACAGGATCAAAGACTAGAGGTCCAAGGCAAAGGACAGGATAAAGGACTAGAGGTCCGAGGCAAAGGACAGGATCAAGGACTAGAGGTCCAAGGCAAAGGACAGGATCAAGGACTAGAGGTCCGAGGCAAAGGACAGGATCAAAGACTAGAGGTCCAAGGCAAAGGACAGGATAAAGGACTAGAGGTCCGAGGCAAAGGACAGGATAAAGGACTAGAGGTCCAAGGCAAAGGACAGGATCAAGGACTAGAGGTCCGAGGCAAAGGACAGGATCAAAGACTAGAGGTCCAAGGCAAAGGACAGGATAAAGGACTAGAGGTCCGAGGCAAAGGACAGGATCAAGGATTACGCGTCCAAGACAAAGGAGAGGATCAAGGAATATACGTCCGAGGCAAAAGACAGGGTCAGTGACTAGACCAAGGACTAGACGTCCGAGGCCAAGACTGTACTCGAGGATCAATAAATGTTTGTGTTTTTCTATTAGGATAGTATAAGATGGTTCGCAATCATGTTAACAAAACAAAATAAAGAGAGCAAAAATCATCTTCATTGCTTCATTTATCAATTTGGTTAGTTCATTTATTCTGTTTTAATTCGACTACTAGAAATTAATTATTTAGAGCCTGAAAATCCAGCAAATGTATATTTTCCGATATATCACTTGAATGAACGCGGATGAGTCACAATTATTATTCTCCCTCATTCCTTAACAGGAAGATAACGAGATAATACTACATATGAGATTGTGAAGAAGAGAATTGGATGTGCAATATCGATCACCTCACTAATTTTGAACTAGATACGTGTCCAAGTCCTAGGGCCTCTTTCCCATTCAAGCTGGACCTAGAATCGAAATGTGATCAGTCGTCTCCTCGGCATCACTTTAGGAAAAGTTACCATGGCAACAAACTGTTATCAAGGCTCCCAAAAGAACGTACATGTGAGACGATGGCGGTCCTTGAAGTGCGAACAAGGGCCTTCATATTTCAGAATAGAGAGAAGACCAAAATTCCTGAGTAGATGATCGTGAATGAGGAGGTTTTGCATCGAATGGTTTGTTACGTCATGAGGGTGTACGGATATTCATATTTCATTTTATGGAATTGGGAACTGGAATAAATCATGTTGTATTTTACTCACATTGCTTGATGTGGATACAAGAAAACATGTTGGAAAACAGTCTACTACAGCTTACTTAAAGTTTTGGCACCCCAAATTACATTGTCCTGAAACTGCTAGCAAATCGTTTCACATCATTCGCGTTGAAAATAAATACACATTAATTGATATTCTACTTATGATTTCCGGTGAACCTAAGTGCATTTACAAAATCAGGGCCATTTGTAAACGTCACAAATGATTAAGGCCACAGAAATTGACCCCCTTCCTTACCTGTATGCGATATCTTGAAGAGCAATATATGCAACTAACTTAATGCTTAAGGCGTTCATGAACAACCATGATGTACTTCCATGTCTGTATCGGGAGAAAGGCCAGGGCTAGGCTAGGGGTGCCCGTGCGTCCCCCCGCTGAGGCAGAGGAGTTCCGACACTGGCAAGCAAAACGAAACTTGCACCCCTTCTTCTACTTTCAACAGGTGATTTTCCAAACTTTAATTCCACCTCGCACCCCCCATACCACTTTATTTCCACCTCCCCAGGATGTGCACCTTTCCATGCTCAAATCAGCCCACGCCCTTGAAAGGTAAAACAATCTGTCACATTTGTTGCTTATTGTGCATCTTTGCAATGAAAAACATTAAACATCATCTTAGATTTCATATACCTTGCTTGTGTCTTTCTGAAAGCAGTGTACTTAAAACCCTGATAGCTCCATTCTTCTTCCTCTTCCCTTCCCTTTCTTAAGTCATTTTTTTTACTTCGCTAATATTTCAGAATCTTTGAGTAAAATCGACTTTTAATATCTTGTAAAGTAATGATATCCATCTTTCTGAGAGGCATTCTTACACATACCTGGAATTACCTGGAATAAATATACTCGATACGCTTGAAACGACATCATCAAGCCGCTGCAAAATAACACGATGTAAAATAAGAGGCTCTAACAAAAAATAAACAATGATAGAGATATTCACAATCATCTTGACTATTTTTCGCTTTTCTTTAGCTTTGAGACATCGAATCGCTTCGGGTTTAAAGACTTTCCGGGAATGGCGAACAATTTCTCAAATACGATTTCTAAAAACTTAGAAGTGTTGTGGCTAAAACGTAGAGGTGTTGAAGCTCAGTGGGTAAGTCTTCGGACTTTGAACCACAAGGTCCGGGGTTCAAATCCCACTGCAGCACTAGCGTCCTTTGGCAAGGCGTTTATCTACATTTGCCACTCTCGACCTAGGTGTAGCAAATGGGTACCCGGTAGGAAGGAATTCCTTGAATGCTCGATGTGCCCAAATAGGGTAGCCGTGCTAAAGCCGGGGTAATAGTTTGCAGCGCTTCGAAACATTTGTATTAAGCGCTATATAAATGTTTGCATATTATTATCATTAAAACATATAACTCCTTTTTTTTTAATCATATTTATTATCAAACCAGCTGGGTTAGCGGATTCAGATTAGGGCATAACTTATCGGCGGTTTCGAGCGAAGGTTTACAAATGGATGAGGGTCCAAAATGTCCCCCCCCCCCTTCTGTCCAAATAGGGGGTCCATGACCAAAAAAAGAAAATGAAAAACAGAGAAAACAAAATAAAAGATGAAAAAATTGTGAAATATGATATAGTTTGTTGAATGTTATGTCAAAATCTATGAAAAATTATATTTTCATAGATTTTTTTCGCTCTTTCAAAAATATTAAAGATTTTCCCCATAGGCGTAGATCATGTTGTGCTCCTAAAAAAATGAATTAATTACACCATGGGCTTCGATCTTGGGGACAAAGGAAAGCAGGTTGATTTCGCTTAGTGCTTACATATCCCTGGCATAAATAATACCTAAATCTACAGGCCTATATTTTAGAAAAAAAAATGTGCATACCTAGTCACCAAGGATGCGTAAAGCAGTTATTTGAATGCAGGATAAAAGAGCATTGTCGATTGAATGCCTTGCTCACGGGCATAGGTGCCGCGGCCGGGATCAAACCCCAAACTTTCAATGTACAGTCAGGCGACCTAAACTGTTAAAAAAAACCTGATTTTACAGAAAAAAGAAGATTTTGCAGGAAGCAATAACAGAATCAGAATCATTCTGTAAATTCATAAAACAGGAATTTTTCTGCAATTTAACAGAACAGGTCTGTTTAAAAAGGGGAAAAGGGTGTTTTATTTAAGGAAATTTGTAAGGTTCCATACACCAAATACCAATTTCCTGTAAGATTACGCAATCTGGTAAGATTACAGGTGTTCTCGAGACTCTGCTGAAGGAACATCTTTTATTTTAAGGATAAATTTTCTAACAGTGTAGACCAATCGGCCACGGCACCGCCACAATGTACAATGTACAATTAAAGAGCAGTAACGGATAGAGATCGCTCAAGGGCAAAAGTGTCATGCCGGGAATCAAACCCTGGGCTTTCATGTGTGAATACAAGTGCATAAGACCACTTGACAACGATGTTTTTATTAAAAACTGGAGGAATCATTGTAATTACACTCATATCTTTCAGCAAAATGGTCTATTAAAGCTACCTATATCACCATTAACCATTTCCGGAGGTTTTGAACTCGTTGCACGAGGGTATTAGTATCACCCAGAGTCGTACCTGTCGGGTTAAATATATTCAACCCAGTTTTGATATCTGAGAAACTATGCAAAATGTAAGAAAGGGAGAGGGGTATGCGTTATTATTTTAAGTGCTCAGTGACAAATTTCGCGCTTGCAGGCCACGAACGTCTTTTTCCCCGTGGCAACGTCACTCTCGGAAATGAAAATGATGCGATAGAGTTGGATACCCGAGTATGTGGATAAGCTTTCAAGTTCATTTTGCTGAGGGATAATTTGGTGCATCGTTCAGATTTGGCCCAGAGAGGGATATTTTTTCTCGGCGTCTAGAAGCCCATAGATTCACTCGATATTCCATAGGTTGTTGAACAAGAAAAACAACCAGAAAAATGTGCCTCATCTGTGAATTCGTCGATTCATCACCAACTAGATGTTAAAAAATCATGAAGGTCTTTCAAACAAATTTCTTTTTCCCCCAATGTTTCACTATTTTCGGTGAGATCTCAAACCATCATAGAATTGTACTTATTTAATTGGGAAACAAAACATATCATACAAAGGCAAATAAAGGTTTCTTTAAATTTATTGTTCAATATATCTTGAAAAAGAGGGAAATAATAGAAATAATAGTTATTTACCAAGAGTAGCCACTTCAGCTCTTATCAACTGCTCTCCCAGCGGACCCTGCATAACATCATTTTATCATTACCCCTCTCAATTTAAATATGTCGAGCGCCTGACAGGAATGCAGATTTTTGTACGTCTTTTGCATGACACGGCCTGGGATCGAAGCCACGATCTCCCGTTCATGAGGGGGACGCTCTACCACTAAACCATCATGAGAAAACCAATATTTTCATTTTCTGGAGGACACGTGACATTTTTTATCCTGCCATAAAGGGGTGAAGTGACCCCGAACAAAATACTACGAAGGAATTGCTCTCTGATTTTTTTTTCTTTACCATTGTTTATTCCATTATTCTTGTTATTGCGCGCAAAAGAAATGTTTGCAAAGCTCAACTTGTTTAGTCAATGATGTACATATATGATGATGTTTATGGAATGCATGTAATTATGTAGAGCTCATGACAAAGGCCAATGTTCCTCCATGTAAAAGGGGGGAACAGTATTTACTTGGATTTACTTGGATGTAAAGCTTGTAGCTTATTTGCCCCTCGTCACTTTAAATAGTCTCTGGTAGGGTACAAACTTTAGTGGATGGTTTTTCCAGTGCCTCTCAATAGCTGACTTGAACATATTGACACTGCTTCCGGCCTCGGATAAAGCATTCCAATTTTTTTACACTCCTAATTGAAAAGGCATTTTGCCTAATTTTCAATTTCCATCTGTGTTTTCTTAATTTCATGCTATGACCTCTGGTTCTACAATAAACATCAATCTCAAAGAAGTTGTTTAGGTCAATTGGATCAAGTCCTCTTGAAATTTGGTATATTTGGATCAGTTCAGCTCTTTGTCTCCTATATGATAGAATAGGCAGTTTTAAAGCCTTCAGCCTTTCAGGATAGTCTAGATGACGGAAATGAGGCAGAAGTCTGGTTGCTCTCTGTTGTACCTTTTCAAGTAGATTTTCATTGCCAATGTTAGAAGTAATCATTAGGAGAATAAATTCAAAATGACTCCCGACGCAACAAATTACAAACAGGTTGCATTTAAGAGTTTTCGCATTTACTACGGAGATACTCTCTACAACGCATCGATTCCTTTGATTATTGTGATCAAAATCACAACGTGTCGATTCCTTTGATTATATAATCAAAATCAGAATAGAGAGCTTAGAGGCTTTTGTCGAAAGTTGGTGGACTGGACCAGCAGACCATCCGAAGATTTGCACCGGACGAACAATTGCAAATATGTCGTTGTCCAGATTCAAGAGATTCCAATGCTATCCCGGTCCACCGACTTTCGACAAAAGCCTCTCAGCTCTCCATTGTAATTTGACTTGCATTTTCAAAGGAATTGGTGCGTTGTAGAAAGTGTCTCCGTGGTAAATGCGAAAAGTTCGGAATATTCGCGGGACCGCCGACTCCCAAAGCGTATCGACGACGTTCATAATTTTAGTCTGTTGTCTTTAATATCTCATACAAAATATATAACAGACAGAATACATTTATCAATTTATTTGGTTCTATCATGCTTCATTGCATTAACCCAGTACGTCAGTTAGATATTACGGTTATGACACGTTAAACAACCGTCGAAAAGCTTAAGGGCATCCACCGCGGATTGTGGCTTTCTTGTTGGTGTCGAGAGGTGGTAGAAAGGTCCAATCTGCCGACACCTTCTTAGCTACACCAATTATAAGTAGGTATCAATGAGGATGATGCAGGATGCCTTGGGCTATTGCCACGCCATCATCTGTAAGGCTGATACCATCTATTATTTCAGGAAACAAGAGTTCGGTTTCAAAAGTGAGGCAACCCCATCGATTCCCTGCCCATCTCACGTTACATAGATCGAGGCATCTTCATAACACTTTCTCCCATCTGCCTCAAGACTTTCGTGATGATCGTTCCCACTGGTGCACTTTGAGCCTCGTCGTGTCAAGCAAATACCTGATGACCTGACATATCACTGTATCATGTAACACGAAATTCTGTTATAGAAGCAGTCATTCATAGGCGAGCTTTGAGAACCATCTGGTTCATTTCCTCACAATCGCAGATTTCCAGATTTCCACCATTACCCAAAATATACAGAATCACGGTCATAAACTTCAAGCAATACATATACCCAAATTGATAATAAAACAAGTGCTTGAAGTGTCATTACTTTAGTTAGGGCATTATCGGAGACAAGAAAACAATGTGAGATGATGTTCAACAATGAGCCAGTCTTGCAATTTAGTCATTGATTTATGTTTTTAAGATGAGTTGGTCTTCCTTGGTAATGCGAACAGACCGTAGTTCATGATCGAATTCAATCTATACTGGCCACTATTATGTGGCCACTTTCCTTCTTTTGCTAACAATTCGCCACCATGTGATACTCTTCCCGTCACTCGGTAAATAATGATTTTTTTATTCCATTTTGTGTACTCCTTTATTTCTGCCCGGAATATAAGTTCACGCCCTTTTTTTTGGAATGGTTCTGCGACCATCTCTTTTTACTATTTTGTGTATTTTATTTCAAGAAGTGTTATTCCAATTAATAACGAGAAATGTACTTGAATCATTGAATTAACTTGTTAATGGTATTTTTTCTTCTTCCTTTCCTGAAATATCGTAATGGCCTAATTGATTTTGTTATGCTTTTAAAATTGATTGCATCAATACTAACAAGGAGTTCTGATATTTGAGCGATAACACACCAGCTTACTGATAAAAATTTGAATTGTTAAGCTTACTTTGAATCGGGTTATTTCAATTCACATTTGGTGCAGGAAAATGTAGCATGTTTGCAAAACCTTGGGTTAATTGTCTAAATTATAATGCTCACACTTAACACGATAATATAAATACAATGTAGAATGAGTTACATTTACCGTACCTTAGAATTTCGTTCATCCAAATGTGAACTGCATTGTTCCCCTTCGTTCCATGTATATAATATATCGTTATGTAAGGCCCCTATTGACTGTTCTGCATCATAGTAGAGAATGTTTCCCTCACTTCATCCCCCCCCCCTTCCTTTGGTTTCCAAGTGCGAGTCTGTAAAATGTTTTAAAAATCAGAGTTCGACAATTTTTTATTTCATTATTAACTTCCAACATTAAAAAAAAATTGGAATATATTCATTTGAGATTTTTCGACACGTGCGACCACTTGAGGAATTTTAAATAATATTTCAAGAAATATTGCAACATTTATTTGTCCTTTTCCCTATTAAACCCTATTAAAATGAGCAATGTGTCTGTTCATATTATCCCACAAGAGGCAGCGAAAAGTAATTATCACAAGATCAAAGACATATTTCCTTTATGTAAGCGGCTATTATGCCTGTATTTCGGCAGGGATCTTTTTCTACAATCTTAAAGAATGTCCATTGAAGAATTATGTCTAGCATATTTTCTCAGTATTTAACAAATGATCCGCACACTAAGAATGAGGGTAATATGGACCTGAAGGGTACGAAGGGTAGACACCAACAACATATCATTACACGGCAGCCAAGTCATTGGATTTCTGTTGCTTTATTACCTCTAGCAGGTTGGACGCACCCCTGTTCGAAGGGGACAGCGGGGTTGAAACCGGTTAGTTTTACACAAATACTTTGTGTCCAAACATTTTAAATAAGCGTAATTAACACATGAGTAGAATACGTGATTAAAAATCAGTATTAATACAGATGGAGAAAGAGATAATGAATTACAAAATTTTGAAACCAATTAAATCTACAAAGTTACTCTTTTCCGAAAGCGTTCTAGAATTAGGTTAAACCTAATGCACCGAATAGGTAGCCTAGCTTAGCCGGGTAATAATAGCAGGGCCCGCTGGGAGAACAGTTTCGGAACTGAAGTGGCTACCCTGGGTAAATATACCTTTATTATTATTATTATAACCTCTATATATACAACAAAGGTGCCATTCAGACCTGGGCGTTCAGAACTGGGCGTTGTGGCATGCGCATGTAATCCAAGCTTTTTGGTTTGGTTTGGTTTTATTTACCGTATAAAAATCACAATAAAATACATTTCACAAGATATTATATTAAATATAAACATATAAACATGCACATAAAAATGTACGGATGGATCACTCTATTCAGAGCCATTGATATAATGGCTCTGTTCTTCCTAGAGGTCCAGTAGGGGAAGCTATGTGGGGAAGTTACAAGCTATGTGGGGAAGTTACAAAATGATGCAGAGGTTCGAGCCCTGGTCACGTCTTTCGGATGGTGACGTTAAAGGTCGGTCCCAGACGTAAATAATAAATCTCGGATAAAAAATCCCCACTATACTTTCCCAAAGAATAATATATTTATATTACATACGAATAAAAACCAGTGTTACCAGGTCCGTGCTAAAGAATTTCCCCAAAAGGCACTTGAATTTCCCCAAATTGGACCCCAAATTTTCATTTTTTTCAAATCACAATAATTTCTGAATAAGTGAGGACTTTTAATTATTACGGTTATTACCCACAACTAGTTCAGTGTGCTCGTTTGTTCACACCACTATCGTAAAACTAAGTTCAGTGTACTGAATTAATCAGTTGAATTGCCTAAGACATGCGCTGATGTACATTATATGCATTAAACCATTAACTATCTACAGTAGATTGTAAACTATTAGCGTTATATAAGGCCCCCAACTGATAAATATCGAATCTCAATGATCATAACCAAAACCTTCAAAACCCCCATAATAAACGAAAATCCCTAAATTCATTTCAAACCCCAAATAACATTTTTCATCCCCAAAGGCTTCTCTGGAACTCCCCAAGTGGCAAAAATGCTGATGAAGACTCATTTTAGAACTTTGCATGATGGGAAGGTGAATGATTGTATGTGCTATTTGTTTACCGTATGACACGTCGTGTTTGTCGAAATTTCACGATTCCTAGTATATCAAGTATTTCAATTAGACGTCACTGTAACTGGATTACATCAAAATCGATGTTTAAAACACCTGCCCTCGGGGGAATTTCAATACTTAACTTCATACGGATTCGAAATAATGGATTCGATGTGTCCAATAATTCAACAAATAAATCGCTAGAAAGGTGGATCACGTAGTATGTAATCGAAGCGAGAAAGATCTGTATCTCTGGAAGAAATGGTTGCAAATGTGTCACATGTACACTTCTCGAGGCAATGTCAGCAGTTATTCAAGAAATCGTCCAGCGATTGACAGTTAAGAATAGAATTAAGATCAACATGTACATGTTCCTAATCTTTAATTACATGAAGAAAACATGTTGCTATCGTTGGCAAGTTTGTGGAGTCTGATCGTGTTGAATGATGGTCCGACATGGGTTCTAATAAACTCGCAGTGGGTTTCATATCACACAGTTTGAATTTATTAATTACCTAATATCACTGTCAGGTACAATTACAAGGAATAGTACATCACATATAAACAAAACATTTGGTAATTGGAGCTAACATAATAGCAAGATGCTAATCGAGGTTAGCCCCAAATAATGTCATTATCATAGTTTAAACAATAATTTTAACTAAATCTCAATATTGTACATCAAATTCAGAACTAATTCTATTTATTGCTGTTGCAGAAAATTTCGATCATTTTTAGTGAACATTACACTATTTACAAGCAAAAAATATCTTAATTATTCACAAAATCTTTATATAGAATTATTTGTATTCATGATTATTGCTGATCAGAGTTCTTTTTATAGAATGTTCCCGAAAATTATATGATGAGGTATCTTTTGATCACAGTGTTATATTTGATGTGCTCTCGTCACTGTGTATTTCAAGTTACTCTATCTCGATATGCATGTTGCTGAAAATTATGCAATAATTAAAACAATAGTGGCTTCGTTTTGGATGAGAAGGAGAGGGAGAAACGGGGGGGGGGGAATAGTGATAGCAGTAGTAATAGTATAGTAGAAGTAGTAGTAGCAGTAGTAGTAATATAACCACCTGCAGCAGCTTTACCATTTAAATTTCGGTAAAAAAATCTTGCACCGAGCCACCACTACACTTTTGTGATTGATTTGAGATACTTAAGATGAATGAATATTGGGAAATAAATTCATTTCATGTGAGGCTCTATCCGCTGGATTTATGCTGGAAGAATTTAGTACTGGACGAGTTTGTGATTGATTGAGCTTAATCTAATGGATGACAATATGTCGATGCCCCATACTGGCAGCACATCAGTGTCGCTTATTGTGCTAATACCATGAATACGTTGTTCTAGATATTACTAGACCAAGAGGAATAAAAGTAAACCTTAAGATCAATACCTTACTTACAACCGATATTTTAAACATATTTTTAAATGCAAATTTGCCAGGGGTGCATTTCACCAAATAAGAATTGTCGGAAATGTTGAAAGGAAGAAAAGCCAAATCTACTGTCACAGATTATGTGTCAAAATGAGATGCCCCAAAAATCATGATAGTGACACAATTTAAATCTTTGGTGGATGATTAAAGGATGAAATTTTGCCATAGTCATGCGCCATGCTGTGACCTATAGTCCATTGCGCCACTGCATATTTTAGTAATATTCATTATCTCGTGACGCAATGCTTGCACCCTTCGCAACAAAACCATATTGGGTACTTAGTAGGTCCAAATTATGCTCAAATTATTGTGACAAGATTCAGCGAGTGAATGGAGCGACCAAGTGAGATATAAAAAAAATTACGATTGCAAAATTGAGCTCATTCAAGCATTTTGACGGCATATTAACATGAGAAAGGTCGATCGACACGGCTTAAACAATTATATTATAATAATTTGATGAAAATAAATATTTCTTCCCGGAATTTGTTTAAGGGGGTATCTGTACTTGCTATGTCCCCTCCGAAAAGTGGGTGATATACCTTGCCCCCTTCACCCGGAATTCATTATGTTATTACTTATTCGAATTCATTGTGTAATATATCTGGCAAAAATATATGACAGCATGCACAACATCACAATCAAATTTAAAATATAATATTTTTATACCAAGAAATGCAATATCAAGTATACCAATAAGATGCTTGAGATACCTCCTAAGAGCATTTTTCGGTGTAGTGTGTTTATTTGTATGAATTTAACATGACAGACCGTGGTCAAATAAGTAGTATCTGGTTGCAGCATTTCATATAGCATGTCGATTTCTTGTATGATAAATAAGGAGTGGGCATTAGGTCTTTGTCTTTTTCCATCGTATTATTGATTGGCTTGTTTCATCATTGTCAGACTTCAATGTAATTCCTAACTGCAATGCTTATCTCCAAGAGGAAGACATTCTTTTTTTCTTCTTCATCTTCTTCTTCATCTTCATCTTCTACTTCTTCTACTACTACAACAACTTCTTTTTCATTGTTGCTATTAATATTATTGTTGTTGTTATCATTGCTCTTATCATTATTGTTGTTGTTGTTATTATTGTTATTATTAGTATTATCATTATTATTATTTCATTCGGTATTTCGACAAAAGAAGTATACACGAAAAATACAAAGAGAAAACAAGTATAGGGTGTTTACAACAATTCAAGCATCAAATTAGATTGTATTTATTGATGCCGTGACAGTGGGATTAAATAATGTAGTTCTTATTCGTTATTCTTATTCGTGAGCTTTCCATGTGGTACGCAGTTGGTTCTGACATTCGCATTGTAATCAGAGGTCGTGTGTTCGAATCCCACCACAGCCTATATAGTGTGCTTTGACAAGGCGCTAATCCACACTTTGCCACTCTCCACCCAGAAGCTTAATGGGTACCCGGTAGGATGTGAAATTCATTGTAGTTTGTCCAGTACTGTGTGTGCCTCAGTGGCGACTGGCTGAAATACTCCCCAGGGAGTGGAGGATGTCACACATTGTGTGTGGGAATGACTGATTGAACCCGCTGACCAGAGTAATCATACATCTTGAACGTCCTTAAGCGCATTATGAATATCAATGTTATGATAAAGATTCCGTCCCGCAAAATGTTTGATCTGTGTCTATACACGAGAGTGTTAAGAAATGATATAGACTGCTGAGCATTAAGGTGGGTGTTTTATCAAACTGTTCGAAAGTTAAGAGAAAATTTAAGAACGTCTGGTGAACCTTTCTTACGCGCTTAATAATCACCGATGAACGTTTAATGGTGAATATCATTTACCACAAGAAGGGAGCACCGGTCGTTCTTTAGGTCGCTCTTAACTTACGAACAGCTCTGTAAAACGGCCCCTTGGTACTCTATGAGATGGAAGGAAGGGGCGCCATCATTTCCTCGAAGGACAAGGCCGAAACCATTCTCTCTTTGAACCACTATCAAGCACCCACACCTTCTATACTGTAAATTCTTTACAGTAGAGTTAACAATCTGTTGTCTTAATTTCTTTGAATACGTTTTCTGATTCCAAAAGAATTAAATATTTAATTTAATTAAAATGATAATAATAATTGTACATTTATATTGCGCAATTTCTATATTTGTATATACTCAACTGCGCATTATAATAATAAAAGATAAAATAGTTAAGATAAAAACACAAAAGCACGATTAAGTGCTATTTACTTGAAAAGAGAAGCTTATTATCTCTAGAAATATCTTCATGAGAAAGAAGTGAAGTTTTACAAAGTGAGATGATGGAGTTGGAGACCCTCGTTAACATGTCATAGCAAGCAGCTGATACAACCGACTAATTACATCTCGTATAGCAAGGGTCGGGTATCCTACCGGCTACGACCGACTCATCGAAATCCACTTTACGACCAATTATCAGATAAAACCTGTCACAGCCCCACAGCATGTAGGTAGAATGTATAGGATAAACTTCATCAACCGAACAGTGAGGAGAGACAAGTTTCATCTTCTGGTGAACTCATGAAATGTTGTTTTTCAACCGAGTCGATTGCTATGTTTTCGACACGAAATTGCTTGTGTGTGTTGGCAATTACTTTAATTTTAGCAGTCAGAGCTAAATGAACTGCATGTTCCAGCAATGTTTATCAAGGAATTAATTACATCTACGAAGAAAGTGACGCTTGTTGAATACGTTTTCCTTACGCAGGGAGGTATCCCCCACGTGGAACATTGAAACATCTCTGGACAAAATGGACAACCCTTTAAAATCTCTTTAGCTACTGAATCATGCAAGATAGGTGGGTGTACGGAGTGGGAAAATGAAGCACTAAAACCATTACCTGATAAACAATTACTGAAAAAAGAATAAGGACTACAAAAAAAAATCAACATCTGATTTTGTAATCCCGTGTTAAATAAATCCATGATTGGGATTTTGTTGAGGAAGTCCGCCTAAAGTCCTCAAACCTTTCTGGGTGCAAAAAAAAGGGGAGAAGATGTCACTTGATATGCAAATCAGCTATAGAAATTTACAAACTTATTTGTCGGCCCATATAGAAATATCTTACATGTATATCTCATTCAGGCAACATGATTTTTGGTATTGACACGAACATAGGACTTTTTTCCTCCAATAGCCATTGCGTCTAATGCACACGTCGTAAGATAGAGTGGTAATCGCGGTTGAAGAACCATCTTTGCTATTGAAATTTGCTGATAACTTTCAGCCTATTAGTCCGGTCTGTTAGCGTCAAAAACACCCTACTTGTGGACACAGTGGACAAAAGCATGATTTTTTCTCCAGACCTTTGTTTATGTATAAGAATTAAAAATGGGGTATGCTCCAAAAAATCTGGCTGCAGGAACAGTGAAAAAATGGGTGAAAATGTCAGAATTTATGAGTTTAGATTGGTCTGATATATAGACTAGCGCTAGTGCAAAACTCAATAGCAGTGCATTATTTTGCATTGGTTTAGTTCTTGAATTCAGACCCTTTTTGAACAGATATTCTGTTTGTCCTCACATCTCAATGCACTAAATATCTGAATGCAGATGCTAAACAAGCCGAAGGGTGGTGGTGGAGGGGGTTGAATGTTGGTGTGTATGTACATATTTTGGTCTTGGGGTAAAGATGTGCAAGACACATTTTTTTGCATGTGTTGGAAATTGTGTTGCCATGGTAACAGTGTATTATGGCAAAAATAAGGTACAAATCTTGCAGTTAGAACTTCTTCCTCTGTTGTCACCCGATTCTCATGAAATTTGGCACACACATTGGTCTTGAGGTGAAGATGACTAAGACACATTTTGTGTGTCTTTCGGAAATTTTGTTGCCATGGTAACAACATAACATTTGGTGAAAATTGGGGAAAAAACCTTACAATTCAAACTGCTTCATCAGTTTTAAATCAATTCTCATGAAATTTGGCACACACATTGGTATTAAAGTAAAGATGTACAAGGCACTTTTTGTGATTGTTTCAGAAATTGTGTTGCCATGGTAACAACATGTTATATGGCAAAATTTAGGTAAAAACCTTGCAATTTGAACTACTTCATCAGTTTCAAACCAATTCTCATGCATGATATGGCTCACACATTGGCCTTGAGATAAAGATGTGCAAGAACCTTTTTTTTTCATTTGTCAGAGAGTGCATTGCCTTGATAACCACATATAGCCAGAAATGCAGGGAAAACTCATCAATTGTGGATCAATCTACTTCTCAGTTTTCAGCCTGTGCTCAGAAAAGTTTACACAAATATTCATTTTGGGTAAAGATTCACATTCAGTGTTAAAGGGGAATCCAGCCTTGGTCATAAAATGTTGTGTGGAAAAGGAGAAAAATAAGAATGGTGAAAGTTTGAAAGCAATCGGACAAGCAAAATAAAGTTATGGCTGCTTTAAAATTAAGATCCCTAAGGCTACTAGTATGTAGATTTCAAATTGATAATGGGTAAGTAAATTATGACAAGGGGTGAGGCCGCAAGGACAACTTTCCCATTGGCCTTGTACTTTGATTTTTGTTTTTCTCCTAAATTTCATTGGGGCCGTAATATAAACCTGTTAGTATAATGCTTTAATGTCCTCATGAAAGAAAGATACAATTTGAAGTAAAACTTTTGAAAAAGACATTTTAGTCAATTAATTATTTCTGTACATGGAAGAGTGGTCCTTCCCTTACATCATTATGACATTACATGTGCGGCCAATTTGAAGTCTTCATGGGTATATAGTGATTACCAATGTTTACAACTTTTATATATTCACAACTTACTTATGGTTTGTCCGATATTGTTCAAACCTTGACCTATTGTCTGATTTTTTCTTTTCCTCATAAAAACAAGTGTTTATTTGGTTTGGATTCCCCTTTAACATCATAAAATAGCACAGGGTATTCATGGTATTAATCACCTTCAATAATATTTATAGGTTCTTTTTTTTGGGGGGGGCGGAGGAGGTCCTTAAAAACTTACAATATAAAAATATAGAAGGTTAAAGGACATGGCCATTAGGAACTTAAACACTCTTAAAGAAAGCACCCCTTCCATTTTTTATTTATTTATTATTTATTTTTTTTTTTTTTGGGGGGGGGCCTTTAGAAAATTGCCACATAAAGAGTAAAAGGAAATAATTACAACTAGGAACTGACCCCCCCCCCCCCAAAAAAAAAAAAAAAAAAAAAAAAAAGGGGGGGAAGAAAAATCCTTTACACTTCAGCGTATTAATTTAAAGCCTAAAACATTCTGGTTTGATAAAAGATCATTTCCGGTGCCCAATTAATCAACGTTTTATTTATCTCCTTCTACTCAGTCTTTGTTCATTTCAGTGTTTACTCTGACTTTCTTACATCACTTTTTGCACTTTTTGCACTTTAGAGCTTTACCATACCTTCTTGTTTTGTTTCCTCCTCCCCCCCTCTTTTTCTCCCTCTCTAAGTACATTTTTTTGGCTATTTTAATTCATTATTATCTAGCAACAATTATTCCATTTTGAATGCTTACACCTACACTGAAATATAATACCATGACATTTATTCTTTTCTTCATAATCTTCTAAACTCTATTTTGGCTACACTCTGTCCTAAATAATACTATTAGCTATATTTAATGTCTAGTTTAAAGAATTGAAGAAATGGCTGTCATGATATTATATTTCGGTAAAGGTGCATCAAATTCATAGTTGCAGCATTCAGAATGGAATAACTGTTGCTTGAAAAAAAAATGGATTTAGTTGTTTTCCGAAAATCCTCTGTGAAAATTTTAGTTATATCACAGAGTTTTCCCATTCCTGCAGTTACCACCATCTGAAAGGGATATGACTAGAATATATGTAGAGAAATAAAAGTCATCATTTGCTCAATGAACAGTGAATACGTTCGTCCTTACTCCAATGCAAAATTATTTGCATTTTTTGTGACAGTCAGATCTTGCATCCAACAATTTTGCTACTGAAACATAATATTCATTTTTTGACAATTAAACTGAAAAAATTAAATGAAATAAAATTGAAGGCAAAAAATTATTGTGCACATATGCATATTTTTGATATGGTATGCTATTGAGTCATGGATTTGCAAGTGAATTTCTAAAACAAGTGCAGAGATTTTTGTATATATATATATATATTTCTATAATTAGTTGCATGATTAAAGGTTCACTTTATAATATGTCAGAAAAAATATACTTGGAGAGAAGAGAGGGTAAAAAAAGGAGAGAGGAAACATAAGATGGTATGGTGAAGCTCAAAATCAAGAGTGATGTGATATAGTTAAAAAGAAAGAGTAGGAATGGAATATGAATAAAAGACTGAGTATGAGAATATAAATAAACAATGATTAATTGGCTACTGTAAACAATTTTTTACCAAAGCAGAATGCATTAAACATCAAATGAATGGTCTGAACTCTGAAGTGCAAATGAATCTTCTTACCTTTTAATGGGGGGGGGGGCATTTTTCTGCTCAAAAAATATATCAGCCCCATTTGTTTGCGGGGGGGGGGGGTTAAGTTCTTAGTCATAATCCTTTAACTTTTACTTTTATGAGGTCATTTTCTAAAGACCCCCCCCAAAAAAAAAGGGAGTAATGTCTCGCTTTAAAATACAAAGACCCCTGAGGGGCAAAGGTGTAGACTGGTTGAGCATAGGGAGATAGAAGTGGTATGGGGAGGGGTGCACATCTTGGGAAGGTGGAACTAAGGTTCGGAAAATCAGCCGTTGAAAGTAGAAGGGGTACACATTTTGTTTTGCTTGCCAGTGTTGGAACTCCTTTGCCAGAGCGGAAGGTTTCACATTCACCCAGTGTACCCCCAGCCTATGCCCTTGAGGGGATGCTTATTTCAAGAGTGCTAATGGACACCGCCTTTAACCTTTATTTTGAGGTCAGATTTTAAGGACCAATCCCGCTCCTCCCCCAAAACCTAGAAATATTACTGAAGGTGATTAATACCCCCACACTCATATATTTTAATGCAGTTTAGAATTTAATATGAATCTTTACCCAAAGATGAATATTTCTTCCAACTTTTCAAATTGCAAGGTTTTTACCTAAATTTTGCCATATAACATGTTGTTACCATGGCAACACAATTTCTGAAACAATCACAAAAAGTGCCTTGTACATCTTTACTCTAATACCAATGTGTGTGTCAAATTTCATGAGAATTGATTTAAAACTGATGAAGCAGTTTGAATTGTAATTTTTTCCCCAATTTTCACCAAATAATATGTTGTTACCATGGTAACAAGATTTTTGAAAGACACACAAAATGTGCCTTAGACATCTTCACCTCAAGACCAATGTGTGTGCCAAATTTCATGAGAATCGGGTGACAACAGAGGAAGTAGTTCTAACTGCAAGATTTGTACCTTATTTTTGCCATAATACACTGTTACCATGGCAACACAATTTCCAACACATGCAAAAAAATGTGTCTTGCACATCTTTACCCCAAGACCAAAATATGTACATACACACCAACATTCAACCCCCTCCACCACCACCCTTCGGCTTGTTTAGCATCTGCATTCAGATATTTAGTGCATTGAGATGTGAGGACAAACAGAATATCTGTTCAAAAAGGGTCTGAATTCAAGAACTAAACCAATGCAAAATAATGCACTGCTATTGAGTTTTGCACTAGCGCTAGTCTATATATCAGACCAATCTAAACTCATAAATTCTGACATTTTCACCCATTTTTTCACTGTTCCTGCAGCCAGATTTTTTGGAGCATACCCCATTTTTAATTCTCATACATAAACAGAGGTCTGGAGAAAAAATCATGCTTTTGTCCACCGTGTCCACATAATTCCGCTAACAGACCAGACTATATTGGCTACTGGATCCCTTTGAATCTGATTGAGTGAAAATCGATTCGACTTGAACGATCATTGAATTTATGAAACGCTTCCCAATCATTGTCTCCTTTTTTCAATCAACCAGTCTTTCTGAAATGGGGAAGCTCTGAGAATATTAATTCAGTGTGACAAACAATCAGAAGACGATCGGTTCTTTGTTCACCGTAGGTGACAGGACCTCGGATGTCCAAACAAAGACGATCAATGTTAATCTGATACACATCAATCCGATTCCGCCTCAAGAAAGGTAAATGGAATGTACTATTTTGCATCAGTTTGTTGGATCACTTTCACTGTTACGTTACACTCTCATAACTGCAGTCGACAGATCATTTCAGAAGTACGTCATCTTCTCGGAAGTATATTTTATCGGTCATTTCCTTGGTCCCGTTGTTGCACGAGTACATACATTTAAGTTGATCAACGTATTAAACTATTCTGGATTTTCGAAGGACCTGATGGATACAAATGCCTATCTGACATAGGACGCCAGTCAGATCGCGCCTTAAGAAGGCCACATAAACTTATCCTTATTTCCCCGCCATAAAATGAAAATACTACTATGTACCTTGATGAAACCCTGGTCGGACTAAATCTTTCATGGGCGAAAGCAATCAGAACGTCACATTCAGTAAACTCGCTTATAGCATTCAGCGATATTGATTAAGGGTATCACGTAGCAGTATTGAATTGGATAAGTGTCATTGACCTTGACTAGTATTTGTACTTCATAGGAAGCTTCCATCAGACACTTGGAGACTCGGAATTGCGGACATAAGTTTACTATCGTTCTTTTTTTAATCACATGTATACTTAAGAAGCGACACTAGCTAGACTGAAGAAAACTGAGACCAAGGATACGAAATGTACCTCAGTCCAGGAATCGTTCCCCTTCCCAATACAGGACAATGATATGATATTCTTCCCCTTCATCTTCATCTTCATCTTCTTGAAACAATGGTCGAAAATACATCGGTATACAATTCTATTAAAATAGTCCAAACGGACCGCTTTGCGTAATTTATCTTTCATTTACAAATATTGCTTGCTTTACCATCGTTCCAAGGACTTGTTATGTAAATCCAACCTTATACTGGTTGCAGTAGAGACCTTAGTATGAATATAGCAAGCATTTGAATGGTTTGCGTCCAATTGTAATGTATCGAACTTGTAATATTACAGTATTATAATTGTAAAAAATCATAAAATCATATTCTACCGAGATGTTTACCCGTATTTCGCTGCGAATACGCCATTATGCTTAGTATTAAAAATATTTCAATAACATTTAGAACATGTAAAAAACATTTACCCGTTTTCAGGCACTGGGTTAGCAACACGAAACATCCGATCTTTGGGTGATAAAGATAAAAAGCTTCAAGAATGACGTAGGTCCTTCACCTTCCGTTCACGTGGGCAACGGTGCATTGTCATACTACCAATTTCACTTAATGAAACCGAACCCACCCATCCAATATGAGCCCAGAGATACACCATAAGCATGATCAGCTAAAATATTTCGTCTACCGGTCAAGCGTATTTACCATGTTTACAGTTCCGATTTTTTGAGCGGTAACACAATCACCATGTTGGTTCTGCATGGTGTCGCCAATGAGGACATGAGGGTGGCTCTGAATTACGGTCGATCACACACGACTTCAGTGACTCTCGTGAACTTTGCAAATTTATTTTGCAACGAAAGTCGCGAAATTTACAAATGTAAGTGCAAAGTTTGCCACAAAAAGCGTGAAATTCACGACTGAAATTGCAGAGTTTGCAACGAAAATTGCGATTTTTACGACTAACATCGTGTGTCACGTGTGCGATCGACTGTTTTTCAGAGCCTCCAGATGTGACCAGTCACGACCACCTTGAGTTCGTGCGACCGTCTACAACGACTGCGAGTGCTCGCAAGTCACCAAGAGATCGATCGTGCAACAGCAGGAAAAAACTGTTGCAGGCGGTCGTAAACTGGTCGGATGTCAATTGTGAAAGGGGCTGTACGGTCGCATACATGCGAATGCAACGGTATTGGAATGTTGTAAGCCGTAATTTCGATCGGTCTTGCAACAGTCTTATATTATCGCAACCAGTCGCAAGACTGGTCTCTGTAGGTATCTAGCGCATGTGCAAGTGTTGTACGACCTCCAGTCGACTATATGCGACTATACGTAGTTGTGTCACCTCTCGCACCAAGTCGTACAACGTTGAACAACACTCACACGATGATCGCCCGACCGATGGTACGACCTGATGCGAGTAAATCAATCGTATTTGATCGCGTTTGGATTTTGAACATGTTCAAATTCAGATGCGACCAGTCACGACCACCTCCGACCACCTCAAATTCGTGCGTTCGTCTACAACCACTGAGAGTGCTCGCAAGACACCAAGAGATCGATCGTGCAACAACAAGAAAAAACTGTTGCAGGCGGTCGTAAACAGGTCGCACGTCAATTGTGAAAGGGGCTTAAGTTCATGCCCCGTTATTACATTGGCCTATAATCATCATAGCATGGCCGTCAGCTTATCGTTTCCCTCTCATTGTAGGATAACTCTGAGGGGGCCTACGACGATTAAAGTCCCCATAGAAAGAGCCCGTGTGGCGGCTTTAGAGCTAAAACCTTATACACATAGTCTCTGGGCGAGAATCATACGATCTCCTTAAGATCCCCTTGCGATCCCTGTACGAACTCTTTTTTTCCTTCAATTTTCTATTTCATTTCCATTTAAACATCATACAAAGAAATATAAATCAGATATGAGGACACTTTCAAGGAAACAAAGATAAAATAAAGTGTATGGAAATTGGGGGGGGGGGTCCACATCATTTATTTCTCAAAAAGATGATCATTACACCAATGAGCAATACACATTCTATGGTAATCATGAATGTTCGCAATAATCCGAAAAAGAAGATGACCAAACTTGTTTTCATTAAGACTTGGCAACAGGTATTTTCCCTCAAGTGTAGGATAACCGTATTAAGTATCCTCTTAGAAGCCGTATACATGATAAAAGTAGCATTCTGCAAGCATGTTTGTGGGTTGAAAGCACAATTTTCAGTGAATGAAATTTTACAAAACAATTTGTGTCGAAATTTTTCATTCAAATATGATCCACAAGAAAATTGCATAATCATTTTTTTTTCAATGGCGCCGTTGCACTAATAATAGAAAATCTCTCTCTCTCTCTCTCTCTGCAATCTTTTTAGTGACATATTTTGTCTCTAATGGGATTTATAAACATTCTTAGAAGACGCACATAAGAATTGAGAATTGGGGGGAGTCTGAATAAGATCCCCCGCAAAAAAGGGATGACCGATAGAGAAAAGTGGGGTAGGGGGATTCGATGTTGGTGGGTCAATAAGGACAAACACAGGTTCCTCGCGGATAATCCTAGAACATATTTATGTTTAGTAATCGATAGGGGAGCGTGATTGTTTGTCCTGGGCGTTATTGCAGACGACAAACAACACAAAAATTGGCTCGCTGCACGAGACGGGTTTCACATGACACGTTTGAGGGCGTTTTGTCGACAGAGTCATTGATTTTTAGATCATGTATCAGGTTGTGTGAAGAAGAAAGATAAATATTGGGGACGTGGTTGTCCAGCACCAAAAGACTGATCACCGATATTCCGGCATAAGGGATATCAATCTCCGAGCATACAGGATCATCATTTACATCGGGAATTATTACGCCATAAAGGTGTTCGCTCGAACAAGATTGATATTTGTTGAAGTGGAATGACGAACCGTGAATCGTAGGGGAAGGATGTAAGGCCGATATTTTAATATCAGCCTTCCTGAACAGAAGAACAATAAATTGGATATCAACAAAGCGAATCAAAACCCATCCCATTAGAAATTGACAACAAAGTATTATTAGGGGGATGTGAACATTCCAAAATATCATTCAGGCACCAACTGGACTATAGCTTAAGTGAAATATAGCTTAAGAAATATTCACGGCACCATTTATTTATCAGCTATAGGCATGTACGCATCTGAAATATCTTTTTCTAGACTTCCGAAAGACGTGACTTAGGCTCGATCATCTGCATCTTTTCGTAGCTTCCCCTGTGTAGCTTAGAATACGAGTGCACGCCACAATGCATATGCAGTAAGCGAGTGAAGCCAGTGAGCATCCTAAAATTGACTAAATTTTTTTTGTAAAACAAAATTGTTTTGTAGATTATTTCATTTCATGCTCTCATCGACTAAGAAAAATTAGGGGACAGGAAGAATCGCAGGAGTAAAAAAAAAATAACAGAGAACAAATATGAACCAAGCGACATGATCTTCAAAGGAACTTTATGCTAATATTGGTCCCTTGTCTACTGGAACAGGGTGGTCTTTGGACAAAGTATAAAAAGATTTCAGAATTCAGAAGTCAGTTTAAAACAAAATGATCTTACGACCCCCCCCCCTCCTAAAAAAAGGGGAATCTCCATCATCAAAGTCCCCGTCAGCAATAACCAGTCATCATACAATTCTGTTTTGAGACGATGTTGTCTGTTCAAAGACAATTTAGTTCATGACTACATGTGATTCCCCCTTTTACTTTACAGGGCAATAGGTGAGTGTATAAACGAATAACCATCTTTACACATTTTCAATTCGGCTTCGATTGCAGTCTGTAGAATGTTTCCTGCCCACGTGTAATATCAATTGATTCCCACAGTTCCGTTGTTTCCAATTAATTCGAATTGCCAACGGTTGCGTCACATGGAGTTAATTGGCTAGAAAAGAGGAGAAGCACGAGCACTTTTATCCAAACCGTTTGCCAGCTCGCTCTCATCATTTTAAAGCCATGCAGAGATAGTCATGCGGAACAAGTTTTCATCCTTTCTTTCTTTGATTTCTTGAGAAAAGCATCACGAAACGTCTAACCACGTTACTTTCCACTGATGCACTTTCACCCATAACCACAACGTAACCAATATCAAGAATTCACTAAAGCACTTTAAAGCTTATGCATGCGAACATGAACTATCCTACGCTCTCTCAGGTTTCACTTGACACAGTAATGCTAAGTGGCGCCCCTGCCCTTGAAATACATTTTCTTGGGATGTTATTTTGGTAAAGTTCGAGGGAAAAAATAATTTCATTCGGTCTATATTCAGAAAGGGAAGTGAGGTGTTTTTAAAACATGAAATTGAAAACGTTATATGAATTAGAAAAAAGGACATTTCTGGTTCTATCGTTGCAGCAAAACAACGTTGGGGACGTAGAATCATTGATGCAAAACATTGATGCAAAACGGTAAAATACCATTTAGAAACAGTCGATAATCAACTTCTGGTTTTTCATTTTGTTTTATTTATGTATTCTTTTTTGGGTGATACATATTAAAAACAAAACACACAGTTTTGCATTCAAAATGCTGTAGGCATACAGTATCAGACTTGTTCTAAGATAAATAATTTTGAGAAATACAATGCAGTCAAGGGAGAAAATTATGTTTATTTGAGGTGATGCACGCTTATACTTTTCACGGTATGGAAAGTTTCATTGGGGAAAGGTTGAACCTGGTTTTATACAAGTGAATGGTTTCTAATAAACCGTTTTGTATGTGCTGAAGAAAGGTCACTGTAGTTCATTTTTTTCAAACTACGGGTTTAAATGTTCCTTAGACTGTTCGTAAAGTTTAATTATCAGCATCTCAGCTGTATATTTTAACAATTTTAGAGTTTATGTTATGTCCATTTATGATATCTTGCGTCTTTTCCACTTTTTTTCCTGGTTATCAATCTACTTATTGGATCAATATCATTTTGGGTTCGATGCTACTTTGTCCGTTACTTTCTTTATCACGTTTTTGTTGGCCCCTGTAAATGATTGTATTTATTTTCCCCCATTAAAAGCATCATTGGTAGTAGAAAGTAGACCTGTGTCTTTAGTAGCCAATATCATCGTTATCCATAGGCCTTTAATAGCATGTCAAGATTAAGATATTTCACGGCTTGACCATGTTGACAGAGAACGATGATCCCCAAATCAGAGTGTTGATTGCGACGTCATCTTACATCATATCCATCTTGATTAGTGGTATGAGCTTGGGAGAAGCCTACATAATGAATTGGGTCTTATAAGGGATTCAGCCTTACCCTTCAGCTACTGCCCTACCACGGTGGCGTTTAAGCTCACTATGGAGTCAGTTTCTCGCGATAATCGAATCAGATGGTGGCTTCATTTCGGTGGATGCCCGCGGTCAATCGTTCACATGTCACTCAGCTCCAGCCCCTCCCAATCTTCATTCGATTTTATACGATTTTTTCAGGTCTCCAGGAACCCAATGCACTTTTTAACCATCATAAGAGACACGTCCCCATTTTCTGGAAATTCGAAATCTTGAGAACAGCATCTGGGTAGCTCATTGCAAACTGTGAGTAGTTGTCGATGGGATCCAAGACCTCCTGCTTCGACATTATCCAGCATCTCCAGCATCTCTATTCCTTATTATGATATTCATTATTTAGTGTTAAATAGAAAAGGATACAATTTGGGAATATGAATACTAGAAACCCCAGCAAAAAAAAGATTTAAAAAATCCCCTTTTACTTAAGATCATACACGGTGCCAGTTCTACAAAGCTGTTCTACACATGAAGACCAACGACCGAATGGAATAGGGTAAAGTACATAGGTTTCTCAATAATGCGTAACATTATTGACAAAAGTTGAATTATGCTGAGGCTGATAAATCACAGTGGTAAGAAAATTAAATTTTTCCATTATTTAAGGCTACCATACGACAGATGCTTTGAACAGCATCAGCTCAAGACCAAACCCGTTCAAACAGTTCCTTGATTCTTACCAAGGATGAAACATTTCGATCATGTAGTCTTTCAATTTATTCCCATTAGATTGATAAATATTGTCCGCCGTTTTTCTTCCACTATACTGTTTATGACAGAAAACAAAATTTGTATTATTATCTTATTTGAAACAAAGATCGGATGACCATAATTATATTTTTAAACGAAAAGAAGTAATGTATTTCTGAATGGTTTAGACTTTGGTATCAAGGCTTCAGTTATGTATATATATTGGTATTTCGTATTCCAGTCACGCCTAATTCTACGATGCACTGTCCTAGTACAGGTATCACGTCCATCCTGCAAGCTGCAGCGATGATACAATATGAGACAGATACCTTCACAATTTGTCTTTCTCACCTAAGTTCGACAGGGATCGTTCAACGGTTGGATAAATACAGAAACCTAGATTCCACTGTTTTCTTATATGATTTCCTTTGGCGCTTGGAGTCAATGAGCCTCGTTACCAGTCATTGATTTCTCTGTAGCCTCAGGATCGTGAGGTTAACACACTCCTTGGTCGTTTCGAATCTTAGGATTTAGAAAAAGGCAAAGGTGTATTTGAAGGTGCCTTTTTTTAAGCATTGATCTCATTTCCTATGACAATTGGGTTTATTCTTGCCCCCGGTTATGGATGAGAAGATATTTAAAGTTCAAAAGTAGAATACTCGGATTTAAATATTGAAATAGGACATGCGACCAATGTAGTGGCATTTCAAATGCAAGATTAACCATAGCTGGGAGCTATTTTTAATGTCGTTTGAACAATTAAAAATTACCAACATTGCTTATCTAATAACTGCACAATCACCAACAACGACACATCTCAAAAATCAACACCCAAAACATAGTGAATCATGGTGTAATTCATAACGGAATGAGTGACTATTCGATTAGCTTCCTGACCATGCTGACCTGGAACTCTAAAATTTGTGCTCAGCCAAAAATTTATCACTTTCAGATGTTGCAGCAAGCTCAATGGTGATGACTTTAGAAGTGATATTCGTAACTAGAATTGGGAAAGTAA
The DNA here is from genome assembly GCF_037042905.1 of Lytechinus pictus. NCBI lineage: Eukaryota > Metazoa > Echinodermata > Echinoidea > Temnopleuroida > Toxopneustidae > Lytechinus > Lytechinus pictus. The sequence goes on along the minus strand of NC_087245.1, from coordinate 25,400,752 downwards.
AGATCAATGTAATTCAGTTGATGATGCTGTCGAATTGTGGCAAAATATGTTTTTACAAGTTGTTGACAAACACATGCCAAATCGTTCGAAAAGAATAAGTACAAAAGGTTTCCCTTGGATGAATGCAAATATTTACAAACTCGTGAAAAAAATGTGACAAACTTTTTTTTAAAAGCCTGCAAGCTGAAAGATGAAAAACTTATGCGCGAGTATAGAATATTACGAAATAAGTTAACAAATGAAGTAAGGAAACCAAAGAAACGGTATTATTTAAATTAATTTACAAATTTTACGGTAAACCCAAAACAGACATGGAAAACCTTAAAGACCATTATTCCAAATAAAAAAAGTGAAATACCTACAGTTTCGTCTAAATCGGATTGTGATACTGTAACTGCTAACCTATTCAACACTTACTTTACAAATGTATGGAGACAATTAGTCAGTGAAATACCTGATATAAACCCCCATACAGAAAATGATAATCATACAAATGAGACTTTTGCATTTACTCAGGTGAACAAACATGATGTCTTGAAAATCATCAGAAATCTTAGGAACACTACGTCTGTCTTTGTTTTGAAGGCATGCGCTATGGAGATACCAATGAGTATTACTAAGTTGGTCAATTTATCTTTGTTAAGTGGTATATTTCCGCAACAATGGAAAAAAGCCAAGATTATCCCAATTTACAAAGGTGGCGATAAAAATTCTCCTTCGAATTATTGGCCCATCTCGATTTTGCCCTGCGTATCTAAAAACACTCGAAAGGGCTGTCCAACGGCAAGTTTTAGATTTTTTGCGAAAGAATTACATTTTGACACCTGCCCAATCCGGTTTTCGGCCACGGCACTCAACCATTACTACTCTCCTAAAGGTTACTGATGACTGGTTTCACCCAATCGATGTGAAACATTACATTGGGGCCGTCTTCGTCGATTTAAAAAAAGGCATTCGACACCGTGAATTGTGATATTCTTATGAAAAGAATGAATAACTTAGGTATTTTGGGCTTACCATCCTTATGGTTTCGGAGTTACAAGTCAAACCGGGATCTTAGGACTCTTACTAATTCGGAACTCTCTTATGAATCAGTTATGAATTGCGGTGTGCCCCAGGGATCACTCCTGGGGCCACTGCTCTTTACATTATATGTCAATGATTTAGTGAAATGTATTAAAGACCTGCCATATCCTATTGTGTGCGGATGCGGATTTGAATTTTCACACCCCTCCATTGATAGAATCAACGAGGCCCTGAACTCAGATTTAGAAAATATGTACCAATGGATGTGCCAGAACAAGTTAAGTGTTAACTGTCCAAATAAAAACGGTCTGTATGCTCATTGGAAGCAAGAATATGATTTCTAAACAAAATATCCTTCATGTGTCCTTAAATAATACCCTTTTAGAACAAGTTCATCATGTCATATACCTAGGCATGATAAATGATGATTATTTGAATTTTAATGTTGCAAAAAATAGGTCAATTAGTCGGCTTTCTGGGAAGATTGCGGCGATCCCTAAGTGAATCGATTCTAAAATTAATGTATAGATCATTGATCCCCCTACTATGATTATGGTGGTGTTGTTTACGATGCATCCTTCAGGAAATACACAGACCGCCTTAAAAAACTACAAAACAGCAGGCCGTATCATACTTCAGATTAAACCCGAATCCCATATATCTATTTTAGAAATGCATAATACACTTAATTGGCAATCGCTGGACAAAAGAAGAAGCGATCATTCCCTTATTCTCATGTATAAAATCATGAATAATCTATCCCCAAAATAGTTAAGAAATGAATTTGAGTTTGTATCACACGCGTATCCCTCCCGTTTTGGAACCAAATTTAAATTACCCAAACCAAAAACAAATTACTTCAAAAGATCCTTCAAGTATAAAAGCGCCATGGCTTATAATTCCCTTCTTCCTCATATTAAATCATCCCATAGTGTTATTATTTTTAAATCTAGGATGGTTGATCTGTAGCACATGGACCCCGGTACCCCTTCTTCCTTCCCCGTTAGGTTTGCACCCCTTCATTTTTTTTCTTCTATTTGCTGTGTTTTATCTAAATATGTTTTCTGTTGATATTTGTATTTTTAATCATTTATGTTCGTCACTGTTTTCATTTATTTTCTATACATCTGTTATTTTAATCTGGTTTTATTGTGACTAACTGCTATGTTAATGTTGAATGTTTTTGGACCCCACGGAAGACCAGCGTGACTGGCACAGTCAAGCTGAATGTGGGCTATCCACCGTATTCTATTGTATATAATTATGCTTTTAATACGGAAATAAATACTACTACTACTACTACTACTACTACTACCCTCTAGCACACCCTCGCGCACACACACGATCATACCAACCCGATACACACACGAGCATACCCACGCGTACACCCACGAGCATAACAACGAGCACGCACACGAGCGCACTCACAGGAACACCTACAATCATATCTACTAACTTACACACACATCCGCACACGCACACACATACACCCACACCCTCACCCAGGCCTACCTTTACCAACATAAGTATCCAGCTTTTTCGTTCTCATTACTTGTTTTCATTTTCTGATGAAAAACTACTCTCTCTGTTCTCTCTCTCTCTACATTACTCTCCACATACTTTCTCTCTTTCTCTCTCTCTCTCTCTCTACTAGACTCTCACAAATTTTACTCGTTTTTTTAACATCAGATCTTAGGCAAAGGATTTAATGTTAAGTGGTTGTGGTAAAAAGTGAGAACACAATGGCTTATCTTATATCCACAAACTCTTCTCAAGTTCATCTCATATTTCGTTTTGTTCTCCGCAGCTTGATATTTCTAGTCTTTTCTGCGGTTAGATTAATTTTCGATTCCTAGTAAATTGAATTTTAAAAATAAATTATCTCAAAACTGCTCTGTATTTTTGTTATTATCAACATGAAGTAAATTTTCGAACGGCCAGTCTACTGTTAAATGCATTTCGATTTTACCCATTGCCATTTTTTTTATTCAAATGACTTATTTCGCTACTTATGTAAAAAGAAATCCCTGTAAAAGTTAAATAACAAAAAAATTGTCACGTGCAGAAACAAGTATTTCTTTAGATATCATTGGGGGAATAAAATGCACAAATCTTTAAAAACGCTAATGTTATGATATGTCTATATTTGCGTTTGTGTTTATGGTATATTTGCCCAATTTTATTATTCTTATATAAGGCCCATTTCCTTATTTTTACTAGAAATTATGTTCAAAGTTTCATTTAATTGATTTTCATTAGCTAACTCTTCATAAGCAACAGGTCATGTATGTTGATTTGATAGAATGATCACATCTGGCAAAATATCTAGATATAATGGCACAAATTGTCCTGACACATAGTCGTATAGGACCATGATATTAAAATGAAAATAATTACGGAAATGTGTTGAACCCCATGCTAGCGTTAATGTGCGTGAAAGTCATAGTAGTTTCTGAAACGGAGGATAAACGTACTAATGTGAGTTATCGTATGAAATGTTTAAACTTATGGGCCTGCTTTACGCAAACCATTTTGCAACTCAAAGCTCGGCGAATGATGCGTGAATTTTACGATTGATGATACACAATAATCAATGTAATCAAATTTTGAAATCAATTCCAAAATCAATTGCTAAAATTTATGTCATACCCCCGGCCATTACTCTCACGAAAGGGGGAGCGCAATCTGATGTCAAATGTATTCGGTTAGTTCTCACCGGACGCGTATCACTGCATCTCGGACCACTAATCCACTGATCGATGTTACCTCAAGTTGTCATTTCCAGTTCAATGCAACTTCATTGGTCAGTTTTAAATGCATGCTCTTGTGCGCATGACCTTATGCGGTATATGTTGTAATTTGGAGTAGGTTAAGTTCTAATGGTGTTCTCACTCATTTTAACTTGTATGTGTTTTTACATCAGGGACTATACCAACAACATGAAGTCACACGTGGTCGTAGCCTTCCTCTACTGCGCATGCACACTACTCTTGGTAGTCACGGCCACACCCCTTGGTCGCGAGGGTTACGATGACCTACGACAGACGCTGGAGGAGGCATTCGAGCTCAAACCAAGGCCGGAAACGCGTCAGCGACTCCTTGCGTCATTAGCGGATAAACCCAAGGACAAGACAGATTACGGATGGTCCATCTTTAGCAGGAGGTCACCGTCAGAGGGCAACCTACTTCCTGCCAGGCAGAGGTTTACCGACTTCGCTGACCTCTTCGAGAACACAGATTGATGACATTTCGTTGAATAAGAAAGTGCACAGAAAAAGGCCTTGTGAAATTAAATGATATTGTAATTACTTATCTTTCGTATTTTCATTTTCGTTTGGGGTAACTTTTACTACCCTAGGTGGCAGGATCATTGTATACTGCAGCTTAACGTCCATAAGTACTTCACCTTTATAATTTCTCAAATACTGTTAAACGAACAATCGTCCCTCATTTAGTGTACAAATGTCATCTATTACTACAAATAATGTATAAAAATTTTCTTTTCAACTACGGCATTAGAGGTTCCAAGAAATCACAGTCATTAGATCGATAGCGTTAGCCCTTTTTTTCCTTGGAATTTCTTTTTTTTTTCATTATCAATTTGTAATATTGTCATGTTTAACTATTTTGCTGATTATATCACTCATATAATACTGTATTATATTGCGTAGTAAAGCCTTTGTTCCTTTCTGCCCACACATTGTCCCTATCAATCATGTTAGTAGGAGTAGAATTAATTTAGTATAAATCGATTTCAAAGTATATTGTAAATCTATAATTATCTGTAACTAAAATGTTTGTCAGTATGATATATGTATGAATGCATCTTTCAGAAGGACTAAAAGTAAAACTAAAATGCGAAATAGTATGTATTTTCATTTCAATAATATTCATCTCATCTCGATGTTAGGCACCAAACAAAAAGGAAATCATAACATTTGGTATGATTTAATTATATCACAACAGTTCAAATAAAAAAAAAAACGATATTTCTGGTCAATTATCAGATTGGAAAAGGAATTGATGCACTGGAGCAAAGATGTATATGAAATGGAGAAAAATTATAACTCAAGATTTGGTGTGTGCTGTAGTCATGCATAAGTACTGAACATTTCGATCTTTGGATGAAGCAACAATATATGTATATACTTCTTGTTTTAATAGGCCTTTATTAGAAATATAGTAAGGTAAGAATTATTACAAAACGCCGAGGAATCAGGAAAACGATACCGAAACACCGAGAGTTAAAACAAAATTCCTTGTCTTGATGTGTTTGCCTTGCCACTGTTAAAGGTGGGCTTTGTATAATGCAGAAAGTATGTTCTCCAAAGTAATTAATATTCCTATCTTTAATAAATTGACGTGTTTATACACTAATTAACTTTTGTGTAAAAGTGAGGAATCAGTAAAACAAGTCATGCATAGGTAAGAACAATCTAAATGACTCTTCAAGATATAAATAAATAAAAAATATATATATATTCGAAAATTCGTTAAAAAGTTTGACATTCATTTTTTTTTATTTCAAATAAAACTAAGTATGTTTATAAAGAGGTGCCCCCTACAAAATACAGATCTATATTACTGAATGAATGTAGGCAATGGCGATAAAGTGTATTATGAAGATAAATACAATATCATATTTCTTTGGAGGAAAAAGTTCGAGAGTACCATTTCAAGATGCATGTCCGATTGGGGTGGGAGTAAATGCAAAATATGTAAATTACAATACTGTTCTTTTAAAGGAAAGTTCAATGTATATTTGACAAAAGAATTTTCTTTATGGATGTTGCTTGCATCAGATGACTATGTAATGTATAATTGTTGGTCAACATGTATAATCCGAGATAATTTTTAAATACTATAGTGCATGAATGTCGTAATTGTCGATAGCCAACCAAACAAGAAAATGTTTAATACCATTCAATGAACAAGCCCTACTCATTCGGCATTGGTCCCTTTTTCCCCCAGAATTAGCGCCTGTCACCCGGTAAATTTTAGAATTAATCTAAACGGGTATTCCTTTTCCAAACGTATTAATCTGTAATCATGATAAGAATGCAAATTTCATTATGTATAATGGAACGTTATTTCTAGTTCATTTGATTACATCCATTAATTTCATCAAGGTATACTCGCTTTATTCTTCAGGCCTTTCTTTAGTAAGTCTAGAATAAAAAAAAAAGAAGAAGTAAAAAAAACAACGATCTGGATTTATGTAACAATGCCTATAATTGTGTAATTATATCGCATTCATGTAGCAGAATAAACCACATGCAATCTGCTGCTAGTAAATTCCAAGAAGGATCAAATATTGTAAATGGTTGTACATTTCATAAATGCTGTATATTCATATTTCCTTAGAATTCCCCACAAATAAATTGAAAAAGACGTCGTTTATTTACAAAATTGCCTGTCATTGTGTGTTTATTGTTATTCAGATAAATAGCTTCAGATAAATAGTAATCGCTCTTCAGCACTCCATTACACCTTCCGCTGTATAAAGCAAAATAGGGACATATTTTTACGTGCATGCATACCAGTGCCCCGTCTTACACTAATGGGGTGTTGCAAGAAACTTGCGATCAATTGCAAGTCAATTTTTGGTCCCTAAATCAATTAAATGTCTTGCAGTTTATTGCAAATTAGTGATTGATTGCTAATTTGCTCCTTGAAACAAGAAGTTTAATCTGATTTGCTACAGCTAACGTTGATCTATCAGTTGTAAAATTGCAACAGAATATTTGCAATTGATCGCAAATGTTTTCTTGCAACATCCCTTAAGAGTTACGATTGATCCAATCAACCACATCTATGGAAAGCGAACAATGTCAACATCTTAAATACATGTTTATTTAGAATAATTTCTAGATATGATGTATATATTATATTCACATTTTACTTGATAATCCAGTGTGCTTCTCTTTGTTTACAAAGGATATTGTACAACGTTCCTGAAGAAAAAATTATGATATTGATGGATTTCCATACACTTGAGGTTGATCGGATCAATCGTAAAATAATCTTTGTAAGACGGGGTCCAGGGCTGATAGGACGTCCTAGAAATTGTTTTATGGAAATCTGCGCAATCGTCTTACAATTCTTTAATTGACACTATTTCCAATCGGGGTCTGTGCTCGCAGAATAAAACAGAAGCGAGTTATCGCACCGCCACGCAGAACGCGTTTACGAATATAGAAAATGTATTGTCAAATTACCTTCATGACAATGAGCAACCAATAAATCTTTGTCGAAAATTGGTAAATCAAAACAGAATTTTTTTCCTGGACTTTGGACAAACGACATATCTGTAATTTTTCGCCAGGTTCAAAACTAAGCACGAAATGTTGTGCCGACTCATAAATTATTAATGCCAAAGACCTCCAAGCTGTTAATTGTCATTTGACAGGCATTTTCAATACATTTACTGTGTTCTAAAATTTGTTCTGCATAGTTATGAGAAAACTCGCTAATAATTGCTAAGAAAAAAACCCGGAAAGATGTACGGTACCACGGATCAAACTGACTTTCAGCTTCCATTTTATTTATTTCCATTTTGTTTCCTGATCAATCGTGTGTTCTACTTTGAAAGTCAAGAGTCCAGAATTCTAAGCATGTATTCATTCAGTGTAAACAAACATATTTTGTAATATTAAACCAACACATATTTTAATTGATGAAATATTCTTAAGACAGATGTTCATCATAAAAAGTGCTAACGAGATAAATGTATAAAAATAATTCAACCTTGATAATAAAATGATTCAATTATTCAATAATTCATTTTCCCCCTCACCAGAATCCGGTTATTTATACATCCGAATTCAAATCCCCGGAGGGAGAGTGATTGCAACTTTTTACAACTTTTGAAAATACATTTTTTCCCAATAGTTGTCCAATTTTGTTCAACCTTTCACCATCTTTTTTTAACTTAAAAATCAAAACAATTCTTCTTTACTATCCTTGCAGTCACTGATGATTGTGGTGGAATCAAATAGACGATACAAACCTGCTGCAAATGTCTGTTTCCGTATACGAAGTTTAAATCAAGACAAAAGGGCTATTTGTTAAGGGTTATTTTGGCCGATGTTGTTTCTGAAAGCGTCTTAATACCCTAAGAGCATGTTTTTAATCGGTTTGCTCTTTGTCTGTTTGAACTTTTTGTTAAGGTCCTGCCTATCAAAGTTGTGAACCTTTCAAACGATTTAAAATTGGAAAAACGAGTTGTCCTATTTAAAAAACAGGTTTTCAAACGGCACTTACATTGAGTACTTCGAAGAGAACAACCCACCATCTCCCTCAAGTTCAGAGAAAGGGGATTTTCACGAACGGTTCCAGGGGTTCGTGACGATCAATATGTATACTGCCATTTTTTATTATTATGTTTTATTCTAATTGCACATCAGCTGATACTTAAACGAATAAATCTGTATATACCCCAAGCCATATATAATATGATTGCCATAGACCCATCGTAACAAATCATCACTTAATTTGCACAGATGCTTCGATTTTAGTGTGTACTCGCTGTCTTCTATAAGTTTACCTGTAATACTTTGCAATGGTATCGAACAGAATTTCACTGAATTGGAGTGAGGTAACTTTTTATTCATTTGTTCATATATATTCAGCTATTTTATTTATTCATTTTTAATGTTTACTCATTTTTTTTATTTACATATCTATTGACATTTGTTTATTAATTTGTAATTTGATTCTTTTCAACGATATCTCAGAATAATGGCCCATCTTTCAAGAACTATCAGTATCATCTCATCTATGAGAGTATTAAGTTATTTAAATGCACAAGCCAATGCCTGAGGACATGAAGTAGACAGAGAAACGGTTCAGCATACATTTACACTCTTTTGTTGGAAACAGCATTTCGAAAAATGAATTAGAAAGTTACAAATGCGAAATAATTTGTTTTCCCCCTCATAGAAGACCCCTGATCATTGAAAAGGGCCCCTGGTTGTATGCCAGTGATCAGTTGAAATGCTATCCAGGTGTTTCTGACAATGCATCTTAATAATGTATGACGTTTGCCCGTACGACATCGTCTGTTTGCTCATAACAATTGATTTTTGAATGAAAATGCGAGGCGGGGCGCACGTCGATAGCGGCGCCATTGCAGTATGACATGTGGAGAAAATGGTGTCGCCACATGAAAAAAAGCAAAATGTTTAATGTAGAAGAGAGGAAAATCAAATATGGCTTCACTATCAAATCCAGGTTGAAGGGTCTACAATTTGCTCGGCAGAATTGCGTTTTTATTGGGTGATTATGCTGCAATTAGCGAGTACTGGCATGGAATGGGCTAAACAGGTGACTGCAAATTGTACAGTCTCGCCGTATCGTGAAACATGACTGAAATAACAAGCAGTGATCTTCTGAAGAATAATTTTGAGCGGGGAGAGAAGTGAGGTAACTGGTTTACCTTAGCTCTTGCCACGAACCCTTCCGGCTTTTACTGTACGAGTGGAAAAAAAAAGTAGAGGGAAAAACTCAAAACAAGGCGAGGAAGGTGTAATAACAAGCAATCTCTCTGGATATTAAGGGCGGATACTCCGTTTTTATTTAGTTGTTAGTCGACAGAGAAGACATTTTGACCAGGAGCTTTTATTTGTTCAGACACCCTTATGACAGGGAGGGACTCAGGGAGAAATAATGTTCTCGTTTTCGAGGGATTAAACTTGATTAAAACAAACGAACGCAAAATTTCAAAGAAATCGACCCCTTCCAACGCGAAAGACATTCCACGGACTTTACTAACAACAAACGTTTAAAAATTGATATTGCATCGTTGGGTTTATATTTCATCTTAAAGCGAATAGAGAGGAAAATAGTGAATATAAGAGGAAATGCAATATTACGGGGATTTAATGATAATGATCATAATGTACGTCATGTCATTGCCTATAGTGTACTTTGGGGAAAGTTATTCTATTTCGCAACGAATATTATGTCACTAATTATTGAACAGAATATATTGCGGTCAACAATATTTATTCAAATGAAGAACTTGAAACCGAGTGTCGTCTTCTGTCCATTCCTGACAATACCTAAATTGGGGCCTACGGGTGATTAAATCATGTATAGAATGATGCAGAGAGATCAAGATAGTTGCTGACATCGCATTTCGCTCGATAGGAATTAGGAGAGGGGGAACCTATATACTCGCGTTACAAAATAAGGAAAACGACACCTAATTTGAACCTGCTGTTAGTAATATAAACCCCACTTAAACATATTGCACCTGTCTTTGCAATGGAAACAAATGATTTGCATTGTATTCTTCAAATAAGCTATGTGAAGATTCATTAAATTCTTACTTGTTTGATTCGCAATTGTGGCAAAAAATGTTTTAAATCGTGTAGAATACATAATCAAAGCTTCCCGAGTTTAACATTAAAACTTCTCAATCGTCGTCACGTATTGGAAATTTAACGAGAACTGATTCACAGACACCATGTGGATAACCATTTGAGATATTAAGCAAATTTCTATGAAAAAAAAAATCTTCCTATTTTCCTCAACTACAATGTCACTGAATCCGCTGCTAAGAGTGATTACTGCCGTTGACTGAAAATTGAAATGAATTTATCTTCGCGTGCATCTTCTTTATCACTTAACATGTATGGAAACTGAAAGACTTAACAACTCACTTTAGTCGGGGCAAACTAAAAAAAAATTATTAGAAGAGGATATACCTTAATTCAGAGTTCATGTATTCATACACGTACGCACTTTTTTGTTTTTTCATGTTCAGCCCCCCCCCCCCCCTTCAAATTCGTTCCACGGCTCCAGATGAAATCTAAATATCGGGACCTTTTCTATGTCTGATTGCTAATACGACTTCACTAGCCGGTTTACCAACAATCCGAAACTTTGTCTTAGCTTCCTTGACAAGACGGAGACTGAATCTTCTCAGAACTCGAATGGCAATTATCTTTAGCTCCTGCATTGCGATCTTCTGCCCGATACACTGGTGTGGACCAATGGAAAACGGAAGAAAGGCATGGGGGTCGCGCTTAGCGGATATCTCCTGGTCGAAGCGCTCAGGGTGGAACTCCATGTGATCTTCACCCCATATGTCGGGATTGTGATGTAGTTGGTAAAAATCTATCATGACGCCGGTCTTCGGAGGAATTGTGACGCCCTCTACGGTGAGTGGTCCCAGCAGAGCCCTTGCTGGCATGAGCATGGCGTGGAGACGTAGAGACTCTCGGACGCACTGCATCAGGTATGGGAGCTTGTGTTCATCATAACTGGAAAGACATAAGCATAATGACAATAAGACATATCTATAAATATTTTATCTAATTCATTTGCATGAAACGATTGCCCGTTTTCGATTTGTTTTTATTTCTGAAAGGCAATTATTTCTTTGGATATAATATCCAAAGAAATTCGTCTCTGATCGGAGGGAGAGGCTAAACTTGGCCCCCGAACGATACAGTGAACCTGAGAATCTCTATACGTCTCCACGCTATGTCCATGCCAGTTAATAAAGTTGCAGAAGACCGTTAACCTGCTTCATTCTGTACCATTTTCTATTCACACTTGTCATTACAATCCAGCCATCGTATAAAACAAGCATTTCGTTTGTACCTTGTATTATTGTAGGACCTATGATACATGAATTAATTTGGTTACCTAGGCCCGTATTCTGAAGTCAGGTTTAACTTAGACCATGGTCTAACTCTGTGCTAAAACTATGGGAAGCCAAAAGTGTCAAAATTTTTATTAAGTTGTATGTTTCTTATGTTTGCTGAGCTCTTTCCCGAATCATCGATGGTGAAGACAATCATCTATTTATACTTCCTAGACAATTATGAATGATTTGAGAGCCAAATGAGCTGAAATATGATATCTCTACTGTTAGTGATTTATGTAACAATTGGCTTTCCGTACTTAAACCACAACTTTAAACCTGAGTTTAAGTTAAACCCGACTTCAGCATACGGACCTTAGCATCTTGATAGGTATAGTGCTGTTTGTATGATTACAAAGATAAGAAAAAAACTTTTCTTTAAATAACATAATTTCGACCATTTTCGATAATCGGCCAAATGCACAAAAAGTATCTTTCTTAGCATTTTGCTTGAATCCCAAATGATTATTGCTTGTAGGAAAACAATTTTTTCCAGGGTTTTAAGTCACAGAGGCATATATATTTTCAAAAGCAAATGCTTGTTGAAGGCTACAAAATAATATACTGAAGCAAATGCTTAATTTCACAATCCTGAAAACGGCATAACTAAATTGTACCCTCAGCCATTAGGGCAAAAGGGCAACAAGAACATGAAGAACGACGTTTACTTGTAACATGTACAACATTTTGACATGTCGAATAACAAATGATATTGACAATATATTATCAATTTCAGTGAGCCATGCAAGGAACTTCATTCAATACAACGAGCCTCAGATAAAAAAGAGTCACGTATTTTTCATCATAATCTCAAATGACCTTGTCTTTTGTCATCTTTTACAATGTGTCACCGAGCCATAATTACAAAACATAGAACAAGTCACGTTTAATATTATTTGGTCAGGCACGTAATACTCCTATCATAATTGGAAACGGGAAAATTATTTCCTCCGAGTCTTATCAACTGATATCAAATAAGTTTAATCATAATTCGCTTTAATCATGATTTACCCGAATGATCTAGTATCAGTTATTCAGATATCCATTTATTACCCAATCTTATCAATGCAAACGTAAGATGGAAGACAAGTATTCGATGAAAGAATGGCGAATCTAACCTATTTCTGATATAATAGGTATTATTTTAATTGTAATAATGTCTCTCAAGGACCTACCAGTCAGTGCCATCCTCTGAATGATCACGGAGAGCATTGTCTATCTCTTCCTGTACCTGTGTCTGATGGTCAGGATGCTTTGCAATGTCCATAAAGAACCATGTGAGGGCGCTTCCCGTTGTATCAACGCCTCCGAAAATGCATGTATTTACCTGAAAAGTTATGAAGGAAATCAAATAATTCATGTTGTTTCGCTTTTTTCTCATAAGAGGGTGAAATTGAACGGAATAGAAAGATCATCCCTTCCTAGAAATAAAACGCACAACCCTTATGTACTAAATAAAACTGCTTTCAAGGAATTACAAATTGAAGAGGGGCATTTCATGAAGGAAATATATGAAAAGTGAATTTTCGAGAAGTTTGGGGTTTGAACGGTTTACACAGTTTCAAACCGGTTATGTTTTCCGTGTGTTTATATAGACGGTAGTTATTTTTAACTGTTCAGCTCCATCCTCCAAGTTTGACTGTACATGATAATGATATACATAAAGATGGAAATAAAAATACGACGATAAGGAGGGTATAAGATGACACGAAACTGAGAAAGTGAGAAAATGTGGTTATGGAAGAAGTAAGTCAAGCACACTCAGGCGTAGATTCTGGCAGCGGACTCTTTTGCTCGGGGAGGGGAGGGGTTATTTTCAATCTGAAGGACTTGGGTTCGATTCCAAGCCATGGTGTGTTTTCCTTCAGCAAGAAATTTACCCACATTGTGCTGCACTCAACCCAGGCGAGGTAAATGGGCACCAGCAGTAAGTTATTCCTCAAAAAAGCTGTGCGCACTGGGAACGGTAGACTAACTTAGCCGGAGTAATATAGGAGCGCCTTGAGCACCTAGCAAGGTGGATAGTGCGCTATACAAATCCTATATTATTTATTTTTTATATTGTCATTCCAACCCCCCTTAAATACTGCGACGTAATGCATCTACGCCAGTGGAGTAAAGAGAGGTGGATGGATGTGTATTAATGCGAGAATGTTTCATCGGGAGTGTGAAATTTTGAACGTGAGGGTATATGTGTGATGCGTGTGTGGGGGTGTGCGTGTGTGGATGAGAATGTATTTCCATGTGCGAGGGTGTGCGGTTCGTGATGTTGTGTTCGGTGTGTGTTAGGGTGATTGTTTGTGTGTGAGGGTGTGCATGTGCGTGTACTTAAGGGCGTGTGCATGAGGGTGTATGTGATACATGTGTGTGTGCCAGTGTACCCCCACAAGAAGGCTTTCTTGTAAGGTTAGTTGGTCTACTTGAGGGGAGACAACACGTGACGTATTGGTTAGGGGAATAATACGAAATTCGTGGAAAGAATCTTGAAAGAAAATCACAAGATTGTCACTGTATTATTAATTTCATCTCCACCTATCCGCCTCATCCTAAGAGCTTTTAACAGCTCAACAAGTAGATCATTCATTGCATCTGCGGTTGCAACACCCTAAAAAAAAAGAGTTCGGGAAGGATTCATGATGAAACACGTAACAAGAAAAATGGGTCAATTGATATACAGCGCATCCAACATGTCCGAGAAAGAAACGAAGCTTGGATCTTTTTTCTTTCATCTAAATTTTTTTTATTTTGATACATAAACAATATCACGATATGTATACCGAAAAGTCTTTTGCCGAGCGGTAGGCATATCTGAATACTAAAAATAATAGTTTCATGGAAAAGATTGCATTTTTTTGTTCTTCCTTGGGTGTTTTCTTTGAATGAGGTATCATTTGAAGAAGCAGATAAGTACGGAGCCCGAGAGGGGACATGCATGAACATTTTTTTTTAATAAGTCGTTCCCACCACTTATAAGTCGTTCCCACCACTTATAAGTCGTTCCCACCACTTATAAGTCGTTCCCACCACTTATAAGTCGTTACCACCACTTATAAGTCGTTCCCACCACTTATAAGTCGTTACCACCACTTATAAGTCGTTCCCACCACTTATAAGTCGTTCCCACCACTTATAAGTCGTTCCCACCACTTATAAGTCGTTCCCACCACTTATAAGTCGTTCCCACCACTTATAAGTCGTTACCACCACTTATAAGTCGTTCCCACCACTTATAAGTCGTTCCCACCACTTATTTATAACTACCACGTGATGGCATATAATTATGAAGAAGGGAGCAGTACGCCGCGCCCGCTAACTCCAGGAAGCTCCGACGCCGACGCCGAAGCTCTCAAACCAAGCCTGGCGAAAATCATCGAAATCGATGGATATAGCGCCAACGTCAACAGACCCGGGTACCCAACATTATAACAACAACAAGAAGAAGACCGGCAGGAAGTTGGTTGGATATTCGATATTCGATATTCAAACTGTGAAGTTGGTTTGATATTCAGGTTCGATATTCAAACGCGTGTGAAGTTGGACCAATATTCGATATTCGATATTCAAAAATTAGGGGTCTTGAAAGCTAACTAGGGGGTTAAACAGATGCAGCACGTCTCGGGCAACCATAACAACACTGTCACTGGCCTGCCCTAGTAAGAGGACATTCAGGGGACAAACGTCAGTGAATAAAAGGGCAGAAAATTGTTATTTTTTTTATTTTTCTTTTCGAGGGGCCCCCACATCCCGACGGCCTACCCAGGGCAACCATGTATCCTATCTTGTAGAACTGGACTCGGGCAACCAGATAAACACTAGTTTGACCCGGCGCATACACATTTAGGGGGCTCAAATTAACAAAATTAAAGGAATAAAGGGCTATTTATTGCATTTTTTTAATTTAAAAAGTATTTCTTCAAGGGGCCCCCAGGGATATCCCGACGGCCTAGCAAGGGTAACCACGTATCCTATCTTGTAGAACTGGACTCGGGCAACCAGATAAACACTAGCTTGACCCGGCGCATGCACATTTAGGGGGCTCAAATTAACAAAATTAAAGGGAATAAAGGGCTATTTATCGCATTTTTTATAATTAAAATAAAGTATTTTTTCAAGGGGCCCCCAGGGATATCCCGACGGCCTAGCCAGGGTAACCACGTATCCTAACTTGTAGAACTCGACTCGGGCAACCAGATAAACACTAGCTTGACCCGGCGCATGCACATTTAGGGGGCAACTCGTTAAAGCATCTCATGAGCAGATCTTATTCATCTACTAGTATTATACTAAGTCCTAATTCCTCCGCCAATAAAATAGTTCCGAAATCTTAGTGACACCTGTATTTTTCTTTCATTTGCACAAAATTTGTTCAGTGGTTGCTCATTCTTTGTTTATATAATCAGTCTAATCATTATACATACTCTTTTTTGTAATCAACTTACCAAAAAAAAAAATGAGAATGGGTTGGGTCGAATGAATATCTTTAGCTTTCTGTTGTAGATCGTCATCTCTTGGAGAAAAGATGGGGGCGTATATCGATACAAAACGTATTGTCATGATATAAAATATGAGTATAAAGCTCCTATGATCTTCGAATGATTCTCATGAGACATTTTATTTTGCATGTTTAGCCTTCAATTTATTTAGTTAGCAAGGAGTTATACCCCTCCAATAAATTTTAATGAACTAAAATGTCTCTTTTAGACGATATCGCGTGACTAATTCCAAATCTATTGATTGATTGATCGACTAAATTTCCAAAGCTACTATCACATAATTAGAATTTGATTTCAAAATCATTTTAAAGGCCAAAATTTTCTGGCTTGCTTCGCTCGCTGGCTACTTTTTCAAAATTAATTATTCCACATTTGCTTTGGTGTGCTGCCTCAACATATTTTGTTTATTATCCGCAACTGCGTTGAACTTAATATAATATGTGGTGTATGTACCCGCGATTTGATAAAAAATGGCCATCTGCAATGTTTAAAAATATCACGAGGTTCCGGGGGCTCCGCCCCAGAACAGTGCATGGCGCCACCGAATGGGGAGGCCCCATTGAGCCCCCCCCCCGAAATTTGAAGGAAAAAAAATGTATATAATTCTCCAAAAATGTTTTTAGTTCTTTAAATTTTAACAATTTTCTCATCCATTCACCGTCACAGCATTTAGCTCCCAACAATTTTAGTCACTAACATAAATCTTTCAGGCCATTATATAAAATTCAAAATGTAGCTCGCGCTACGCGCTCGCAGTTATTAATGATTATCTTTTCACATGGGGCTTAAAAATCCAATATTATTAGAGTTTTCATTATTCGTTTTAGCAAGATACATTATCCTGCGAATTCATAATTTTCAAAAATGATATATTTTCAGCGAATTAGATAGCCATTCAGTTCATAATTTAAAAAAAAGCTTAGAACGGCCAGGTATCATCCCGGATATCAAAAATTTTCGGCTCGCGCTTCGCGCTCGCACTATTTATTTGGTGAGATATCATCTTCATAACCCAATTAATGGAAACAGCTGATCCTTAACAGGTCCCTTTTTCATTCAGTAGGGACTGCATATAAAAATAAAATTAACTCGCAACTCTCGCTCGATTTTTTTAAAAATGTGTGTCATCCCCCCGGCCCCAAAATGTTTGTTTGCCTCATCCTAGGTTAAAAACCCTGGTGTCGTCATTGCCCCGGACCCGAACCGCATAGCACTGCCCCCCCCCCAAAAAAAAAAAGTTCTACAACCGAGAACAAAAAAGAAATAATAAAAGGAAAGAAAGAAAAGGAAGATGAAAGATATGATGTCATTTTCTGCATTTCATGTCAAAATCAATCTCAAAATTACAGGTGATTTTTTTCGCTCACTTCGCTCGCTCGAGACTTATTATTAAGCAAATATTTGCTGCGTGCGCCATGGTGTGCCCCCTCTTTTTTGTTCTAATCTCGCATTGAGCTTCGCCCTAATGTTCAGGGCATAATCATAAAATATCCTGGTCATACAATAATATGACCCCTCCATTCTCTTTCTCTCCCTTTCCCCCTCCTTTTCTTTCCTATCTCTCCCTTTCGCTTCTCTCTCTTTTATTTTTGTCTTCTCTCTTTCTTTGTTGTTTTTTACTCTACCCATTGGCGGCAACCCTAACGGATGGGGGGACCGTGGTTCCCCATGCTTGAAATAGCCCGTATTCCTTGTTAATTTACCCCCCCCCCAAATGTGCATGCGCTGGGTCAAGCTAGTGTGTATATTGTTGCCCAAGTCCTGTTCTAGAAGATAGGATACGTGGTTACCCTTGCTAGGCCGTCGGGATATCCCTGGAGGCCCCTTGAAAAAAAAAATGTTTTTTTTAATTGAAAAAATGCGATAAAAAGCCCTTTATTCCTTTAATTTTGTTAATTTGAGCCCCCTAAATGTGCATGCACCGGGTTAAACTAGTGCTTATCTTGTTGCCCGAGTCCAGTTCTACAAGATAGGATACGTGGTTACCATTGCTAGGCCGTCGGGATATCCCTGGGGGCCCCTTGCAAAAAATACTTTTTTAAATTGAAAAGATGCGATAAATAGCCCTTTATTCCTTTAATTTATTTAATTTGAGCCCCCTAAATGTGCATGCGCCGGGTTAAACTAGTGCATATCTTGTTGCCCGAGTCCAGTTATACAAGATAGGATACATGGTTACCCTGGCTAGGCCGTCGGGATATCCCTGGGGGCCCCTTGAAAAGAAAAATTAAAAAAATAACAATTTTCTGCCCTTTTATTCACTGACGTTTGTCCCCTGAATGTCCTCTTACTAGGGCAGGCCAGTGACAGTGTTGTTATGGTTGCCCGAGACGTGCTGCACCTGTTTAACCCCCTAGTTAGCTTTCAAGACCCCTAATTTTTTAATATCGAATATCGAATATCCAACCAACTTCCTGCCGGTCTTCTTCTTGTTGTTGTTATAATGTTGGGTACCCGGGTCTGTTGACGTTGGCGCTATATCCATCGATTTCGATGATTTTCGCCAGGCTTGGTTTGAGAGCTTCGGCGTCGGCGTCGGAGCTTCCCGGAGTTAGCGGGCGCGGCGTACTGCTCCCTTCTTCATAATTATATGACATCACGTGGTAGTTATAAATAAGTGGTGGGAATGACTTATAAGTGGTGGGAACGACTTATAAGTGGTGGGAACGACTTATAAGTGGCGGGAACGACTTATAAGTGGTGGGAACGACTTATAAGTGGTGGGAACGACTTATAAGTGGTGGTAACGACTTATAAGTGGTGGGAACGACTTATAAGTGGTGGGAACGACTTATAAGTGGTGGGAACGACTTATAAGTGGTGGGAACGACTTATAAGTGGTGGGAACGACTTATAAGTGGTGGGAACGACTTATAAGTGGTGGGAACGACTTATAAGTGGTGGGAACGACTTATTAAAAAAAAATTGTCATGCATGTCCCCTCCCGGGCTCCGTAGAAAACAATATTGTCAAGAATATTCATTGACCGTTACCTCGTCTCGGATTTCTCGATGCGTTAGTCGTTTTCCATCAGAGTAGGTCGAGAGAAGAAGAGTGTCAAGCAGGTCACTTGATTTCGTCGCTGCCTAATTGAAAGAGAATTTAAAATAGAATATTATTTTTCATATCTCTCGTGGAGAGGTGTAATAATAAAGTGTGAAGTGAAATTCAACGTACTAATCTGTCTTATGCCAAAAGCTTGCCGGGTATCAGCATCTTATTTGTCATTTCATTAAAAGGGAAAGTATTCACAATTCCATATATTTCAAAGGATTTAGATTTTAGAAGGTCAACCCAAAACAAAACAAAATAAAACAGAGGATCTCAGTTATTTTCCCCACCATTACCCATGAAAATGATTTTATGATATTTCATTTACGCTATCATGAAGTCTAGTTTTACTTTCTATTTGATATAATGATAATGATATTGAAATTATACGCATCGATGAGCAAGAATAGCTAGAAATTTCACTGTCAACATCTAGCAGCACAGTGAAAGTGGTCAAGATTTGGAAAGGATGAGATTACGCTTAAAAGAAAGAAAAAAGATGGCTCATTTTTAACATTTCTATTGTGATTTTTCTTTCACTAAATCTTTAAATGGGATTGGATGCAGATTCAAACGCGAGTGTTTGTATGAAATAAAGCAAATGCTGATGCATGATTCTTTGCTTGGCTAGCTATTGCTTGTGCTTGACTAGCTATTGCTTGAAGCAATTGCTACTTTTTATGCATCTGACCCATTGTCAAGGACAGATCTCGAGAGCGGCGCCACAGGACAGGGGAGGGGCGACCAGTTTTGTGATATTTCAAGAAATTTAAAGAAAAAAAAGGTTAAAGGGTTAAAAAACAAAACAAAACAAGAGGATGAAAAGGTAAGAAATAAGAGAAGTATGAGAGGTCTGAGTATGGGTCAGATGCATAAAAAGTAGCAAATGCTGGCAAGCAATAGATCATGCATCAGCAATTGCTTTATTTCATACAAATATCATATGCATAACACTTTGCTAGTGCTGGAATCCTTTTCTTGCCTTCAGAAAGCAAAGCCGGTTTGAGCAATAGCGACGTCACGGTACGAACACGACTTACAGAAAAGGCAACTTGTTTCTTTTTGACAAATTTATATATTTGGCATTTGGATTGCACTTAGGAATTAAACATGTACATGTAGGCTACAGTACACATTGGGGTTCTCTCTCAGGTGCATAAACATGATTACAAACCGCGAACGCCCTGATCAAGCAAACGCTCAAGCTGCTCTGACGGAGCTTGAAAAACACAAGCAAGTGCTTAAAAGCACAAACGAAATATTCGCTTTATGCATATGCTTTTTAGCAATAGCTTAACAGTCAAAGAAATGCTAGCAGTCAATTAGCGATTGTTTGAACTTACTAGAAAAAAAGCAGTTGCTCGCTCATTTTATGCATACAGAATCAAGCAAAAGCCTAGCAAAAGCGAAAGATACTTTTTATGCATCTGACCAAATGGATTTCCCTTTTCTGGAAAGTCCTGTATAATTTTTCCTATGCATAGATTCATATCATACTAGGAACCAAAATATGACAGGTGTATGAGAAGGCCCTCACCTCGCACGATTCCTGCGTGTGTTGTCGCCTCCTCTCTTGTATAAGTTGTTCTGAAAGTTTGTTCACCACTTCCAACGCTTCAATCCACATGTTGTATTTCGATGTCATCCGAAAAAGAAAGTCATTCGCCATGATTGGATTCAAGATTCTTTGAATTATAAAAAAGATAATCAACGATTATGGAAATGGAAAAGTAGGCCTAAGTATTTTCATGGGACCTATACCTAAGTTTGATCACTTTTTCTTGTGTCCTATTAAAACCGGCGTGAAAGATAATACCACTAAAATCAGCTTGGGAACCTTTTTTTCACCGATAAGATCCCATGGGCTTCTTTGACAGAGCAATAATATCATTATTTCTCTTATTTCCATTTTCCTTTAAATGAAAATGACAAATGTTTCTTTTTTTTTAATGAAACGAAACTTTCCGAAAATAAATAGTAAGAAAAAAGAATAAAATAAGTATGTTCATAGCTGTTTTATTTTTTTCTCACCTGGAAGTCCCGATCTCGGTAAGTACATTGAGTGAATCAAGAACCGGGGAACCAGCTTGCTGGCAACCAAGCTTGTGTCCTATTAAAACCGGCGTAAAAGATGATACCACTAAAATCAGCTTGGGAACATTTTTTTCACCGATAAGATCCCACGGGCTTCTTTGACAGAGCAATAATATCATTATTTCTCTTATTTCCATTTTCCTTTAAATGAAAATGACAAATGTTTCTTTTTTTTTTAATGAAACGAAACTTTCCGAAAATAAATAGTAAGAAAAAAGAATAAAATAAGTATGTTCATAGCTGTTTTATTTTTTTCTCACCTGGAAGTCCCGATCTCGGTAAGTACATTGAGTGAATCAAGAACCGGGGAACCACCTTGCTGGCAACCAAGCTCATGAGAGAGCGCCACGCGGTATATGATGTCACCTGATAAATTGAACATCATGTGACTGAAGTCAAAGGGTGTGGCAGAGTCTGCTTTGATTGCAA
Organism: Lytechinus pictus; assembly: GCF_037042905.1. Taxonomy (NCBI): domain Eukaryota; kingdom Metazoa; phylum Echinodermata; class Echinoidea; order Temnopleuroida; family Toxopneustidae; genus Lytechinus; species Lytechinus pictus. Next base: position 25,379,005 of record NC_087245.1, on the reverse strand, counting down.
GCTTATCTAGGAGAATGTCAGTAGCCTGGGAAAAAATGAAATTAGTTTAATTGTGAGTACATCAAGGGCCGGCGTTATAGTGAAAAGAAAACAAGTGTAGCGCCTTTGGCAGTCTCACCTGCATCACACGATTCAATATAGCAACAGTGCTGATTTTGAAAACTACTATAAAATAATTCACAAAAAACACCATTCATATAAAGATACATTAATATGTTCACTGACAATAAATGACATTTGACCTTGATCATGCGACCCAAGACTTGTCAGTGATACTTGATTACCCCTATGTCCACATTTTATAAACTATATCTATAAACTTTGAAAGTTATGACAGCAATCTAATAATTACCTCCAAAATGGCCAAAGTTCATTAACCTTAAATGACCTTTGACTTTGGTCATGTGACCTGAAACTCGCATGAGATGTTCAGTGATAATTGATTACTCGTACGTTCAAGTTTTATGAACAAGATCCATACACTTTCAGAGTTATGATGGCTTTTCAACAAATACCCCCAACATGGCCAAAGTTCATTGACCTTAAAGGAAATTTGACCTTGATCATGTGACCTGAAACTCGCACAGGCAGTTCAGTGATACTTGATTAAGCTTATGCTTAATTTTCATGAATCAGATTCATAAACTTTTAAAGTTATGATGGTAATTCGACAGATACCCCCAACTTGGCCAAAGTTCATTGACCCTAAATGACCTTTGATCTTGGTCATGTGACCTGAAACTCAAGCAGGATGTTAAGTAATACTTGATTAACCTTGTGTCTTAGTTTCATGAACTAGGTCTATATAAGTTATGCTGTTATTTCAAAAACGTTATCTTCGGTTAAGATTTGTTGTTGACGCCGCCGCGCCGCCGTCGGAAAAGCGGCGCCTATAGTATCACTCTGCTATGCAGGTGAGACAAAAGGGGGGGGGGGAACAAAAAGAAGAGAATAAAAAAGATAGGCATATAGGTCGGGTAAATGTATTACCATGGTGCGGCCATTGAGAAAAAAAGGGTCTCGTCACCAATACGTCCTTTGCGCCCCCCCCCCCTTTCCTACATATGAAATGCCCTAACACATATCGCTATTCTGATTTTAAACTTTATTCGATTACGTTGAATAAAAAAAACCCAGACCACTGACTCTAAAAGTTAACATACGGAGCTAATACATATTAGCTTCTTCTTCATTCTTTTTATACATGTATGCCAGTATCGTTATTCTGATTTTAAACTTTATTCGATTACGTTGAATAAAAAAAAACCCAGACCACTGACTCTAAAAGTTAACATACGGAACTAATACATATTAACTTCTTCTTCATTCTTATTATATGCCAGTAAAAAGGAAAAGGAAAAAGGATGATACATACAAAAAAAATGGAGAGCCGGAGAAAGTGTGCATAACTGGAAGCAAACACTATTCCGACAATGCCCGGGTTCAATGACTCCTCCAATGACGAATGTAATTGAAATATAGATTATATATCTTTACCATATGTGTTATCTCCTGTTGTTATGATGAAACTCATTGACTATCTAAATGAAACATTGACCCCCAACTACATTTCCCAGCCCCTAAGAAGAAATTGTTCCATACCTTATTAATAACTGGCACATGATGTTTCCTTATACAATTCGACTGGAAAAACGGCATCACAAGTTTACGATTCCGTCTCCAATGAGATCCATCAGAGGTAGCGATACCTTGGCCTAGCCATTCCCCGAGAATATGGTAACCAGTCCGGCCAGCTGGCTATCAAATCAAGATGAATTTGGTAAAACCAGAAAATTACTGCAAAAATAGTACAATTCGTAAATGCTTGAATGGATAAAACGAAAGAGTGAGATTCAGTGTCAACATAAAACAGGTCTGTATATATGCCGGGACCTGAGTTCAATAAACACTATGATAAATCTAATTCTTAAAAATGGTTTATATAATGGATTACGTCTAATTCCGTATTAATTTTGAGGTAGCCCTATATAAACTCTCGTTTCTCATTTTCATTACAATTGTTTTCTTATGCCTTACCCTGTCATTCCTGTTCCATTTCAGTATATTCTCAACATAATTTCGATAGATCATTTAGACTATTTTTAATTCGTATAAAATAGCTGTCATTTTCTCCCTTCTTCGATTGAGGTAAAGTATGCCTATACAATGATAAATGATAATTGAGATATAAAAACGAGAATTATGAGAAGAACACCTCTCACCCGTCGAGAAATGGTGGAGCTCTTTAAGATTTCCTTCATCGTGTCCGGATGGTTGAGAATTAAACATGGCGTCCAGAACCCCCAATAGACAAGCATACGTCTGCATCTCGACACTGCTTTGATGTGCCAATCTAGACCTGCTTGGAAGATTCCCGGGTTGTCAAAAACATTGCCCCACAACCAATGAGGTTGGACAGAGGGGACGTTTTGGTTCATGTACTTGGCGCGTTGATACAGACGGGACCATCTTCTGACGCAACGGTAACAGCGATGGAGGAGACACAAGGTTGCGATTGTGGCGAACAGTTTGACTGTAACCGACATATCGCATTGTTATTAATTTCGAAGCTAGTAATCAAAGTTTTTTTTTCTACTTGACGCTAAAGATTACCATTTGCGTCACTGAATGAATTAAAAACCGCGCTTGATTCTTGATGTCACTTTCATCGTCAATGACAGTAAAATGTAAAATAACCCTTTGCGAAATAATTATGATGCATGTAATACTAAGACCTGCTAAGTAAGAGTTTGACTTTTTTACGTAAACCTTTAAAGAAGTACACATTCAACGAAGCTTGACAACACACTCTCGCAAACAGTTTCTGTCGATAATCAAATACTGACTGTAATGCCTAATGCCATATGACGTCGACCGTAGACACATTATACCACGTCAATGTCTGAAATCTATTTCTCCATTGAACAGACAAACAGTAATATTAACAAATTCTCAAGAAAGAGTTGAAGTTTTCCTCCCGTGATCTTTTCTTGAATGGTTTAGGGGAAATCCCAAATACACACGTGACAAAGTTGAATCATCAAATCATTCAAATTTCCAGACAGAAATCGTTGATTCGGACAGCCTATATTGATCATCTGATCTCATCTGTGCCGAAGTAGCAGAGCAAAAAAAGGTTACTCGAATGAAGTGAGCGGTGTATGTAATCAAGCTCGAAACGTATTTTTGATCGTTAATGTTGAAATGAAACAATCAGTTATCTCATCCCTCAGAGCGTGAGGCTGGTGACATGTGGTCTTGAACGTTCACACCCAAACAGGGCCATATGAGGTCAAAAAGGACTAGAAAAAACACACACCAAAGAACACCGAGCCAAGAAGAATTGAGGAGAGAGCGAATCGGAGAGGGGTGGGTAAATTTTAAATGAAGAAAGGCAAGAAGCACTAAACCCGAGGGGAAATCTTCAAATTCACAATGAAGCAAAAAACAAGTTAAACGGGCCTACATCATTTTCCTTCTTATTTATTTATCTTTTTACTACTCGAAAACTTTCATATAAGAAATAATCCCGATCTCTAAATTCACCGACTACACTTCTTTGGTACTAGTAGGCTATATAAAGTAACCGAGGACAAATCTGAAATTAATTTATAACTTTGTTTACTCTGCTAGATGCTTTAATTGCGAATTCCTTTAAATGTATCAAGGTATTGAATCGTCAGCGCTCAATGTCTGCAGAAGCTAATTTACGATCTCACAGGGAATACACAGAATAATCAGCTGGACCCTTGTAGCAGAATTACGACATCACTCATGGCCGTTAATCCAAGGGGATTAGAAAAAAACTAGGGCAACTAGTCAGAACGCAACGAAAGACGTGGAACGGCAATCTCACCATGGTTTTCCATTTTTAATAACTATTTCATTTCATTTCATCTCATTTAACTAAAGCTATTCCTCTATTTATTAACTGGTATAAGTTATTTATTTATTTATTTATTCATGCATGCATGTTCACAATGTACAATGTAAAATAATACACAGATAATATATAAATATATATAAAACACAAGTAAATAATGAAATACAAAGGTGTTGCAACATAAGCTTAAAGCTTGATTGGTTGAAGCACCTTTAAACTGGTTTTGCATCCAAGAAAACAAAATAAAAAGGAAGGAAGAAAAGAAAAAGAATATGAATTCTTTACTTTTTCCTAATTGAATAATTCAAGAGCTAATATTAAAACAACCTTGAGTGGCTTATCCCACCCCCCACCCCTTCCCCTTCAAAAAAAAATCTAAAATTGTTGGGCAATTTCGGGAATGCTACCCGCAGGCGTCGCAAAATAGTCTTTAAAAAAAGTTGCGCGAGAAAGAAAAGTCACGAAACGTCATCGTACGAGCTTTTTACTTGCGGCGTAATACCAGGGTATGTCTGAGGGGAGGAGGTATGCATAGATCAATAGCTAGCTATCATTTCTTGCCTCGATCACATTATCATTCCATGAACTTTCTTTGCTCTTCCAACCCGTGCTTTAAAACTGATTCACCTTCACAATTTTTATGTCTACTGGATCTTTCCATCTCATTTCACCCTTTTCCCCCGTTATAATTGTGAAAGAGGGACCCCCATATTTACAGTGAAATTGAGCCATTTTTTTACCATGACATTAGTTCATGAAAAGTAATCGGCGTCGCGATGCACTACCCGCAAACCGCGAATTTGGTCTAAAAATTCGCTGCAGTTTTCAAAAGATGAAGTAGAGATATAGTGAGAAGTAACTAGGAAGCGATTGTCAAGAACTGAAGTGGACCAAATTAGTGTGCATGTACCAGAATGGAAGGAGAGAAGAGTTAAACGAATCAATGTTGAAATCAACCTCCAAACCATTAGTTTGGCCTGTATATATTCATGAATAAATGAAAACCAAAATGGAAGGTGAAAGATGCATATCAAAATATCATCACAATACTCTCGAAACAAAATAAAAAAGATATAACAAAATCAAGCTTTGTTCTTTTCAAAGACAATTCCTAGTTTTTATTGAAAGAAGACAACTCTATACAAGAAGCCCTACTAAAAATGCGGCATTCATGACACAGGAAAATAGTCAAGAAAATACAAACATCACTTTATTATCAGTAAATACAAACATTCTCCCTCTGTCTCCCTCAACACGAGAGATAGCACAACTCAAGATATATTCATTAAACACAATAAAGCTTCAAAGTCTTCGGATAAAATCAAACTATGTTACATAAAGCAGTAATCAATAATAAGACAAGGCATGATCTTGTATAAAACATTTCACTGAGTTGCATAATAAAAAATATTACGAGAAGATTTGATTCAGTTTGTTCTATTCATTGTTGACATTAAGTAATAAAGTATTTGTCGATTTGTTAAAGCTATCATCGAGGTTGATGAATGGCGCCCTCATTCATCAGAAACTAGAAGAGCATAAAGTTGGTAGTGAAATATACAAATTAATACCCTTCCTGTTCCCACGCTCTTCAATAGACATAGATACACTGTAATAATTCAAAATAAATAAGCTAAAAGACGTTAAAATAAATATATAAATACGATTGATTTGCCATTGGTCAATCAACAGGATTAAAGGGTTGCTCTATTCAAATAACATTCAAGCAAATTCTATAATTATCATAGGCAGTGATGCTATCTCAAAAATCTATAATAAAAGATTCATACTGTATACACTCGTTTTTACAAATATGTAGTCCTATTTTGTGTTTCAGTAATGGATTTGCGATATAAGGAATAGAAATTCATTGACAAATGTATGATAATATATATTTTTATAAATGCATTCATATTTGGATTGTTCTCGATAAGATATTGTCTATAATTCAATCTATCAGCAAGTCGTATATATAACTTGCTTACAAATGTATGTATGCATGATTTAACATTCCTGCAGTCGTCACCTGACAAATGTGAATACAGCACTAGTTTGCATGAAAAATTGTCTAACTTCAAATGATTATCGGTGAATGTAACAAGGCTTTGTTCATACTTCCAACTCCCGATTTGTCATACACACCAAGTATTAAGACAATGTATCTCCAATTGCTGGATTTTATCAAAATAGTTCCGATTCTCTAACTTGTCGATTGATTGGTGTTGATTATTAGGACTAAATAACATTATATCTTGTACTGCAATATCACTACATGTGTACTGAATCAACTGCAACTACTCAATATTATATATTTACAATAACAAACAAATAAAATGCACAAACTTTGATTTGCTAGTCGGAAGCACACCATGATAATCAATATCAAAATCATAAAAAGAGTGAGATGCCAGTCTCTGATATGTATCAGACACACATTACTACCAAGATTGAAATCAAATATCACCATCTGTCTGTTCCTTACATTTCATAAAGTAATGAAGCACCCATACAAAGCCAGATTGCACTTTAGGTTACAATAAAACATTCTTTATTATTTGGGCATTAGGAGAGTAGCCACATCACGTCATCTATACACTGATATATAAAAAGCACCACCACCACCACCATCATGAATCTATTCCTTTTCCTGCCCTCGTGTAATGGTAAATATATATAAATACTATAATTAGTAAGTAGACTTTCTTTCAGGACAGTGATAAGGATAGATATAAGAAAAATTCTGATTAATGAATATACAGAAATTCATCTGCAAGAAAATATTTTTTTTCCTTTTTCACAAAGACACAGAAATGATACTGAATGATTAATGTGAATATCCAGGTCAATTCAAGGAGTTCTGGCCATTTCTATTTACAATTCTCTTCGCATCATTCTGAACAGTGTAACAGAGCCCCGGGTTACAATGAGCAGAATATATAACAGATTTCTTTCAGTTTACATTCATTCATTTCACTCACACAAGGTGTTTTTCATTGGCAGACTGACATGAAAACATTTTCAACCACGATCATTTTTATTCACAATCGTTTTTTTTTTTTTGGTTCACAACAATTTTTTTGTTCACAATCATTTTGTTTCCATCATGATTGGACTTGTTTACATCATAATCATTGTTATCATGATCACACTGATCTCGGCAATTTCACACGATGACCCTGCCTCAGATGCTTGTATGTGTACATGATCATCTGGTCAGATCTGCAACATTTGTTTGATCTAGTTCAGTCAATTTCTTGACACTTTACTTCCCACAATATATAGCCATTTACCTCTCATATTTAGACATTTCTACCCTTTCCCCATCTCATGAAAAAAGAATCCATTCTGCTGGTACTACCCTTAGAGTAAACTTCTATGAAAGCAAGACAGAAGTTTCCTGCTTTGAGAGAAGAATCTCGCACTTCGTGTATATAGCCCAACTAAATCTTGAATTTGTATTGATTAGTTCAAGCTCAAAATTACTTAGGAACTAAGTTCAATCACCTAAAAAAAGTTTCCAAAAATTTACTTTATTATTGAGTATGGCTGGCAGGCTCCCCAAAAAGCAAATACAATTCAGAAGCAGTATGTCAGAGCGAAATAAGAATGCCCGTAATAATTTTGATAAACAAATAGTGATACTCTTGCACGTCTTCTTATCTTAATGAAACGAAAGGAATCAGTTTTATTGCTTAATTTGCTACAAATGATAAGTCACAATTGAAATAAATTTCAGCTAATAAGATGGAAGACATTTTATTCATTGAGAATTAATCACAGGAAGCTCCTTAAAACAATTCCTTAAAACAAATACTATTAATCATAATCTTGAGATTGCTTAAAAAAGGGGTTTGAAAGGGATATTTTATTGTTGGAAAATACAGAGGACGAGGTACTCCTTAATTAGATATGCATTCCATTCCATTTCCATTGACTGCATTCTCTCTGATCATCATCAAAATAATTATAATAATAATAATTATATATACTATTACTATCATCATCATAATTATTATAACATTGTGAGTGCCAATTCCACTGTAGAGGCTCAATACCAATAAAGAATTAAGAAGTAAATATTAAGGTTCAAAGAATTTTTTGAAAAATTCAAACGAGATTTAAGTGTTGATGTCTTCAGGAAGGCTATTCGGCAACTGCCCTCTCACAGGGAAGCAGACAGCATGTACATCCACACAAATCCTTCCAAAGAATAATTCTCACTCATTCAAACCTCTCAAAAAATACCCAGATTGAAATATTGGGTTTGTTTGAAGACAGTTGCAGGAGTCCCATCCGTCACAGATGAACATGTAACATAAGTCTTTGAAATATTGCCTGGCATAGCAACAGTTTGCTTAGAAAAGGGCGTTGTTTTTCTTGAGGTTCTTCTGTTTCCACATTGGCAGTTTGTAGAACTCATCTTTGGTCATACTCAGGACAGACTGAAATTGAAGAGAAATGAAATTGTAATATTAGAATAGTGAATTGTGCATAAAAAGTTCAGTTAACTCTTTAAATGCCGTTGGCAGCTATACGTGCCCTTAGCCCTCTAATGCCATTGGCACGTATGCGTGCCCAGAGAACTTTTTTTTTTAAACCAATTTTACAGCCAGAAAATCAACACCATATTTTCTGTTTTTTATGTTGTTATACTGGCCAGGAATTCACCATTCATTTTATCATATAAAAAATAGTGGTTTACATAGACATTTTTTGAGTAAAATTGTATTTTTGCATCATTATTTTCAAGAGTTGATTTCGGATATTGCCGCGATCTGAATCAAGATTTCCCCTATTGACACGTGTGATATACTAGTAACGGTTGTGTGTAGCAATACACGTACTTCTATGGGCAGAGCAACGGCGAATGTGTGAAGACATTCAGCTCGGAATTGACCAATGACCGAGCGGTACGATGTTCCTCACCCAACACTACTCGCCCATTCGCTATTGTTACATGAATATTCATGAGCTATCGATCGGGTCTTTTGCAGGCCAGTATGGTAGTATTCTTGTGTCAAGGCTTTTTTCTGCCTGCAAATGTGCACTGTTTGGGGATTTTTTTTTTGGGGGGGGGGGGGCGGGGGAAAGGTCTTATACATTGTTTTTAGCATTGTCACAAAATTGTTCTCGTTATAAATATATGAGTAAAGAAGCCTGTCATTTCCAACTCTCGTCTGCGCACTGCAATCATCACACTCATTATTTATTTATTCGTTTCTTATTGTTATTAATATTATCATTATTAGTATTACTATTATTATAATTATTATTATCATTATTGTTATTGTTATTGTTATTATAATTATTATTATCATTATTCTTCTCTTTCACCTTCTTTTTTAGTATAAAAGGGATGGTCCCGGCTGAAAGTATTTATAGTTTTATATACAAAGCAGAATTCACTGAGCAAAATACCGAAAATTTCATCAAAATCGGATAACAAATAACAAAGTTATTGAATTTCAAAGTTTAGTAATATTTTGTGAAAACAGTCATAAATATTATAATTACATATTATGTCATAAAAATGATTGTAATCATATTAATTGCATTTCTCCTGCAGCAAAACTCTCTCTTTATAAACTTAAGATCAGGTAAATAATGGTTCATATTCGTTTGTGTTTTTATAGCCCTACCATTATAAAAAAAGAATTATTGATATTGTTACGCTTATTAATATCATATTCAAACTTCTCACAAAAATATGAATTGTTCAATTTTCTCCTCGAATAAAATAGGACGAAGCAAAAAAAAGTGATAATTAACCTCTCCCTGCGGCGGAGCCGTTTTGGTACATTGCTGGTATTTGGATCTGTGGCGGTGTTTTCCGAATCAATTGCTAATTGCGCCAAACTGAAGTGTTTTCAGGATTTTTAGTAAATGTAAATATGAAAGAGCAGACATTTTTTCTTTCTAGAAACAAAGGTATCGCTTCTCAAATCAACAGAATAGTTAAGAAATTTACGAGGAAAAAGTCGTGTTATTTTGTAAAATCTTCGCTTTTCCCCAAGTCAATAGGCAATGTGTACAAAAATGTGTAAGGGCAATCAATGCCAGCAAAAAGATGATGGGTAAATTCCCCTACACGCTGAGCTCTTATGTCAAATGTGATATCATATACTACTAAACGAAAAAAATGAATCAAGCAAAATTGATAACAACACCAAATAATGTACCAAGTTTGGTGGAAAAAATAAGCATCAAATTTGCATCGGTTACGGAAAGAAACCTAAATATTATTTTGATCATCAACAAAATATATGATGTCAATGTGGCAAGGGCGAAATAAAAAGTATGATGTGTGTAAGGAAGAAAAAAAAGAGAAAATGGGAGTGAGCAAATCAAGCGAGTAAACGCACTTTTCATGATCTTTTATTTACAAAATTCTGTGAATGTCATGCATTTTCCGCAATGCGTTTTTTCCCCCATTCTTCATCATTTGTTTTATTAGCGGGATATAATTTATATTAATCAATGTATCATTTCTTCCGATGATCCGCTTTCTTTTGTTTCTCCCTTTTTGCCAGCAAAACGATGATGGGTAAATTCCCCTACACGCTGAGCTCATATGTCAAATCTGATATCATATACTACTAAATGAAAAAAAAAATGGATCAGGAAAATTTGATAACAACACCAAATTACGTACCAATTTTGGTGGAAAAAATAAACATCAAATTTGCATCGGTTACGGTAAGAAACCTAAATATTATTTTGATCATCAACAAAATATATGTTGTCAATGTGACAAGGGTGAAATAAAAATATGATGGGTGTAAGGAAGATTAAAAAAAAAAGAAAAGTGTGAGTGAGCGAATCAAGCGAGTAAACGCACTTTTCATAATCTTTTATTTACAAAATTCTGTGAATGTCATGCATTTTCCGTAATGCGTTTTTTTTTATTCTTCCTCATTTGTTTTATTAGCGAGAAATAATTTATATCAATCAATGCATAATTTCTTCCGATGTTCCACTTTCTTTTGTTTCTCCCTTTTTGCCAGCAAAAATATAATGGGTATATTCCCCTACACGCTGAGCTCATATGGCAAATCGGGAAGCATAAACTGGATTACTACTAAATGGAAAAAAAATAATATATCAAGCAAATTTAATAATTGGAAATGTAAATTGTACTAACATATCGAGTATGTTGATTGTGCATAAGTCCTACTGCATGAATATTGACAATGCACGGTATAAAGAAACTTAGTGGTGTCACTTATATATCATTTGAACAGCAAATAATGTCCATTTAATTTTTATTTCAGGGAAGGGGAAGTAAAATTAATCCTTACTAGATTGATATTTTTAATGACGGGGTAATTATAAATATCACAAATAAAGAGGTGTAGAAAATATAATTTCTGATATTGTCGAAAGCAATATCTTACTTTTCTGATAGATGATCCATTACAAACATATTATTTGAATAAACAATCGTAAGGTTCAACAAATTATAAAGATCTAAATTTCTCCAAATTGTTAGTAATTTCTACCTTCAAACCCCATTGCTTCGTTATTTATGTTCCATCTTTTATCTTTCAATTTCCTGTATTTTTGATTTGTCAAGGATTATATAGCCTATACATTTCTTCAATCATAAATCTTATCTTTATCCTTTATTTCTAAATATGCAAAATAGGCTTCAGCTACAAGGTGTGCTGTTTCCCCGTGATTTCTTGTTCTCATTCTCGACATTATCCATGCCATCTTTACCATCATCCCTATCATTATCATCATCATCATTTAGATTACAGGAAATTTGACGTATATTGTCGATGCTAAATGTCTTAAAGTCTAAACAAATATTTGAATAAAAATTATGTACTTTAATGGCAATAAGTCAATGGAAGGTGTTGGGGAAAGAGACGGAGGAATCTTAATCTTGATCTCAACGGAGAGAAAAGCTATTGTGCGTATCGGAACCTTTGAAAGTATTCGAATCAAAAGACGCGCGCGTGGCCCGATTTCTATGAACATCCTGTGCTAAATTGCTCTCCTCGATAATAGGTCAGGAGGGAGTGCGGATTAGACATTCCTCGTGAAAGGGAGTCTGGGCATCTATTGTTCATGACTTGGTGGCATGAACAATAAAAATGCAGTCGCTATCAGACAGGTGGCTACTTTGCTCGCTTGCGGAATGAATGAAGCCTAAAGTTTGAAAATAATCAATTATTCAAAGACATAATATGCAATGGGGCCCTTTTCTTGTCTAAAATTGCCATTATATTTTCATATTCATATTGCATGATATTATCCACACGAAAAAGAATATCCGGCATGTATTGTCCATTCCTTGGCATGTACGAGATGCATAGTTGGCCCAGATTACAGTCTGTAAATTGTCAGAATACCAGTCTTATAATGACTGTAATCACAAAATTCTAATTGCGTAATTATTCATTATATTTATCTTAATTTTGGTTACCCTGGAAGCCGGGGGGGGGGGGGGTCTCTTACTTCAAAACGGATCAACCTTAACATTTTTTGACAGTTTAAGAATGAGTGTTCACAAATATCAACGTTCATAATATTTTAAGCGATTCATTTGTCCGACCAGGACACCCAGTTTTTGTACTGCTGTAAAAAGTAGTTGTAGTGTAGTAGCAGTAGTAGTAGTAGTAGTTTTGTTACTCTCATTATAATTCATTAGCTCACTGTAAATTATCGTTTATCATTTAAGCACAGAATCTATGCAAAGATATAAAAGTAAAATAAAAGTGAAAAAAAAACACGGCATGAAAAAGAAAGGAGAGAGAGATCAGAGATTACGAGAGATGGATAGATAGATAGATGGAAAGAGAGAGAGAGAGAAAGAGAGATGTGAGATCAGTTATTTACGTAATAATGATAACGTATGAATATTATGCTAGAATTATGTTTTGTAATAAATACATTTAATTGTGTATTCAACCTTGGTCATCACAAAAAGGGCTAAAAATCAACATAAACATTTCCACCTGACCTCACTTTTTTGTAAGGCGAGGGGGGGGGGGGGGTCAGACCACAAATACAGAACAAATAGAACTAAAATTTCTTTTTGAAAATTTGTATTGAATTTATTTTTAGTTTGTAACTGATCTGTATTTCCTCTTCTTGATTCACGAAAAATAAACATTTTTTCTTAGTTCTGTGTACTTTGCCAAAAACGCCCATATTATTTTGTGGGATTTTACACCCCAAACCCGTTAGTATTGAATCTGTCCGATCCCTCTTTATCTATATTTCAATATATCATCTTTAGTTTTCTATATTTTGTCTCCTTCTGACTGGCAATAACTTTGTTACAGTACGAAAGCCCGTATAGTATGTACGACGAATCGACCCTGACAAAATATGGCCAAACTTTACACTGATTCATGCTTTTGATCGATAGTTGAGAGGGTCGCAAATGTCTGTTGCCGACACTGGATAGAAATCGCCTACATTATCCAAAACAGTATATAGTTGAGTGCATCGCACACCACAAATCGTATCCAGGTTACGATTTTTCTAAAAACATGTTTTGCATTACGACAATATTGACAAGAATTGAAATGACATAAAATTTACACTGCGCTAATAATTTTGTTTCCCCCATAGCGGTTGTTTCGGAATACCGCGCATTCTGAAAAATTACAGGGTCTTGTTTTGAAGACTACACGAATGTAAGGGTACGGTTGGCTGCACTGTGAAGATACATGGCTCTAATATATTATTGTGTGTGTTTGCGTGGGGATCGCAGCTGTGTTGTGATTGGTCACTTGATCGACGACAATGCCCTTTTTTGGAAAGGTCGGTTTCTATTTCGTGTGTATAAACCCTCTCACATTTCAGAGGAAATAACTTGAATAGCAAAATAGTATTTCATTAAAAAGAGCATTATTTTTCATATTTCTGTTTGCTCAATTTCATCAATAGATACGTCATTTGAAAGGGTAAACATTGAACTTTAATTTTATCCTCTTAATTTTTTGGTATCTCTACAATTACTCAGGTTATTTACTCTTTGAAATGTTCATGAAACCGTAATTTTCTAGGTTTTACTTATTGAAAAAAAACTATGTAAAATATTTCATCTTTTCTCAATTTTTCCGATTGCAAATATGAAAGGTCATAACATGATCATAAAGTTCATGAACCATGCATCATTTCATATGTAGAAGGTTTCATTATACAACGTACGGGTAAAGAGATATGACCGTTTTAAAATCGGTCTCTGCTTACGTTTCGGTCAATTTAGGATTCCCTCGAATATCCCTGGCACTATAGGGGTATTGGGCATGGCATAGTAAGAGTTAAACCAATTTTTTTTTCCTTTTACAATTTGATTAACTGAAATTATATTTAGATCATTGCATCTGAAAAAAATGCTCATTTGCACTGATGAAATATAATTAGAAAACTTTACACCAATTAAAAGAATAAATGTTATCACTTTCAATAGGAAGTATTACAAGATTAGAAGGAGAATCTAAAGGGGAATGCCAGAGGTTAAGCTGACTCTGAAACAACAAATGTGTCAAGCTGATTAATTCCAGACACAGTGAACAAATTCTGTGTTTTGGGGAAAAAACTTTTTTATTACCAGTCAATCTTCAGTAATACTGACAATTTTACATATTCTGTGTCTGTTATTAGTATATTAATGCATGTATATATCGTTTTATGGTAAAAATGTTTGAGGTTTTTTTTTCAGATGAAGGAGCCTAAGAATAAAGATGAAATAATGGCAGAAAAATGATGATATTGCCAATTTGAAGATTAAGAGGTGATCATAGAATGCTTCATATAATTGATGGTGATGGTGGTGGTGGTGGTGATGATGATGATGATGATGATGATGAGGTTGATGATGATGATGTTGATGATGGTTGATGATGATTGATAATGATGATAATGAGGATGGTGATGATACTACTACTACTAACTACTACTACTACTACTACTAACAAAAATAATATTATAATAATGATGATGATGATGATAATAATAACATAAATAATAATAATTTAATGATTCTAATAACATGCGACATTTAAGTAACACTTAATACAAATATTTATAAATGTTAAATGTGGTGTAATTACTGACCTTGAATTCTTGATCTGATAGATACGTCTCCAGTTTGAGTGGATCAACACCCTCAGGTAATGGCCTCTTACTAATCTCCTCCATGGTATACGTCGCTTTGGTTAGTTTAGCCAGTACATCCTTCACCAAGATGGCTTTGTCACTTTTCTTCCCACTCTATGGAATGATCAGAAAAAAAGAGGAAAAGAGGAAAATAACAAAGTTGAAAAAAACATTTTGGGCATTTTTCCTCAGTGTGGAAAGAAAGGTTAACTTTAATAAACCAAACTATAATAAGTTTATAATTCTGCTTCAAAATCAAAAGGATGCCTTAGTTCTAAGACCTGATAATATGAGAGTAATGATTACAACAAACAGTCACATCAGACACCTCCCCCTATGTTTGCTCAATTTCTACCTCACTACATGGGCTACTTGAGATGTTATAATTTGAGAGAATATGCAAGTAGAGATGGATGATGCAATTTTTATAATGGGAGTAGAAATATGCATTTCATTTTTATATGCATGTAATTTCCTCAATTGTGTATTGTTTTTAACTGTAAACTGCATGCCTTTAATTGGGGAGAGCCCTCAAAGATCTATAGATAGTGCATAAAATGTTGTGCTCTCATTTTTTTGTGTGCATGCAAATGAAAACTATTAGGGCCCGTATTCTGAAGTCAGGTTTAAGTTCAACTCAGGTTTAAAGTTGTGGTTTAAGTATGGACAGCCAAAAGTATCAATTTTTTTTATTAAGTTGTACGTTTCTTATGTTTGCTGTGCTCTTTCTTGATTCATCGATGGTGAAGACAATAATCTATATATACTTCCTAGACAATTATGAATGATTTGAGAGCCAAATGAGCTGAAATATGATATCTCTACTGTTAGTGATTTATGTAACAATTGGCTGTCCATACTTAAACCACAACTTTAAACCTGAGTTTAAGTTAAACCCGACTTCAGAATACGGGCCTAGATGTTCAAACTGAATTCACAGTGTATGCTTGCAGTGAGTAACTACATCACTTGATTGTTATTTTAATGAAGAAGAATACACTATGAGGGGGTGGGGGTAGAAATTCATCAGATTAAAAAGTCCCTCATATTTCCCTATGGTCATTGTTTCAGGTAAAAAATAAACCCATACATCTATTTGCTGACGTGCAGGGAGGACCCTGTCTTTAAATCATCTACTTAGCCAAGGTGACCAGCTGTTGTATGTACATTCTTGGAATACCAAACCAGACAAGTATTGGAATCAGGCAGGAGAGGGAGGGGTGGGTGGGGTGGAGTGGAAGATGGAGAGAGGAGGACTGATGAAGGATAGAACAGGAGAGAAAGTAAAATGATTGGAGAGAGGTATGCTGCCTTATCCAATATGAAATTCATTAAGAGGGCAGCTAGTCCGACAATGAGAACTGTAATTGATTGACCGAGTTCCAAACAATAACAACGCCCATGCATGCTCATCCTTGGGCACTATTTTTAGCCACTAGCCATTACTTCATATAGCTTGAATTATACCTAAACTTATTTTGAGTTGAGGGAGAATGAAAATACTCTCATTTATTTCTTTCAACAATATATACATGTAAAACATACAAATATCATACATTTGAAAATATATATACAAATATAATCATGAAACAATAAGATGAGATTAAAAAAAAAAATAATGAAAAAAAGGTGTCCTAAAAAGCCTCAAAGGCTTGAAAAAAGGGAAATTAAGAATAAAACATAAGAATGATTATAGAAAATGATTCACAAATAAAGCAGAGTACCCGAATGCGTCGCTGCAAGAGTAACATAACCATCATAATTATCATACACAGAGCTGGATACATTGTGATAATAGGGGATAAGAATTCACCACGTTTCACTTCAAATACTTTATCATGAAACACACCATAAACACATGACTAATTCTTCTTTGTACACCATCTTCCATTATTGGCCTAAGGGGTAGTAGATGAATATGGGATCAAGGAACAGTGGGAGAACCAGTATTTTGAAATAGAGGGGGGCGCCGATGACAACTTTCTTAGATTTAGCAATTGAAAGTGCATGTTCAAGTCTCAGAAAAAATAAAGGGGTGCTCGTCCCTTGTGCCCCCGTCTAGATCCGACACTGGAAGATTACATAATGCATTGAACCTACCTCTTTGTTGAGTTTCATGACATCTTCTCTGACTTCCCAGTAAGGAAACAGGTTTGTGAAAGTTAGAGGTTCAAGCCCCGCATACACCAGGTAAGCCTTGGGTGGGTTTTTCGGCCTCTTTTCTGCAATAAGAATAAGAAAATCGATTAAAAAAAACCTTCACATTCAGAACATAATAAGGACAGCTTTTCAAATACACACTGTACACACCAGCACTATAAAATATCAGTAAATACTATAAAAAATACTAAACATTGATTCTGCAGAACTCACGGAATTTCTGGAGCGATGTGTACACTTTTTATTTCAAATATGGTAGTACAATCATTTGGAATCTACACACCTTTGCAGTAGGCCATGATCGTCTCCATTGCGAGCTTCCTGTCTATGTCCCATCTGATCTTTGCTGAGCCGGTCTTGGTCGTCCCTGAGGCCGACTCGTGATCAGCGGGCCACCAACCTTGCCAGAGGTATATCTCATAGTGGTTGTCTAAGGCATAGAGAGCTGAATTTGAAAGAAAGGAAAATGAATAGAGATGGTACATAACTACAACTCAATAAATAATTTTCTTGGAAACAATAACATCACAAAGCTCTTGCTAATATATTCACAAAGTAGTAATCAAATAACTTATTGCAATGTTTTACACTAAAAGACTTGTTTTTATATCCTATATTGATAATGATGATGATCATCATCATCACCATCATCATCATCATCACCATCACCACCACCACCACCACCAATACCACCACCACCACCACCATCATCATCATTATCATCATCATAACCACCACCACCACCACCACCATCATCATCAACATCATCATTATCATCATCATCATCAACACCACCACCATCAACACTACCATCATCACCAGAAATCAGCACGATATACTCACATCACTGTCTATGACTACATCATCATGATCCTTATCACCACCATTATCTATCTAGTTTAAGAATCTTACCTGGTTGTTCCCCGCAATACAGGTCTGACTGGAGGAAGGGGTATGGAGAAGGGTATTCTGCTGACCTTGCAGGGTAGAGAATTTCATTGGATACAAACACTCCTGAGCCGCTGGTCAGATTAAACAATCTTGGGGTATAATCGTACTTGAGAGGATCTGAAAGGGCATATGAAATTTTCATATGTAAATTTAGTACACAGAATAACCATTGAAATTAAAAATATTGGGTAGAAAAATATGAGATTTTCACAGAAAAATTCATGATTATATTTTGATACAATTTCTTTTTGATATGAGCCTATTCAAAAGCTTCTTTCATTCCATTGCTTTATAAATGATCTACCATGATCCTAAAATGTGTAAAACGGTTGTGGCGCACCTTAGGATCTCCCTTGCATTAAACAATTATCTGCACCATTTTAACATTATTCTGGTCCTTTACTTTTGTTTTACCTTTAATCTGTTCTTCATAAATAGTTGATGGAAGAGAAGCAAAAGAGACTTACCACTCATTGCACTATCATATGTATTCCTATCTTTGCCCATAGCTTTGGTGAAGGCAGCTGATTCTTTGCCTTCCTCCATCTCTTCTAATGTGATGCTGCAATCGGTTGATAGCCCCGCTTCTTGTGGAAGACTTTATAATATGATAGACAAAAATCAGAATATACAGAACATAGTTAGCTTCACAGGAATATAAATAAAAACAAATTCAATAATCATAAGCACCGTATTTCAGTCATTTTGAATTTTTCACTGAATAACCTGAAAAGTACTGAAAAATTATATTACAATAAGCTTGGAAGTCCATGTTACGCCCTCAAAGAGGACTACAACAAAAACATTTTATACCTTTATCTAAAAAATTGAAATGTTTTGAAGGTGCGCATGTTCATACAGATAATGCCCATTGCATTTCATTTACATGATACAAGATAAAAGAACAAATAAAATGCATAGTTGTGTTTTGCCGAAACCCTGATTTTTGTCCATATTGGACCACTCAGCTACAGAAACATACAGAGATCTACATACAGTACATTCTGTTTTAAATAGTATTTCTATTTTCGTTGTTTGTAATTTTATTTGTTTATTTATTCATTCAATCATCCATTCACACCAGATAGATACCCAAACTCACTTTTCTTTCAGAGCAGCAGCAGCATGTTGAGCACATTCTTTGGTTGCCTTGGAAACCTTGGCCCCATGCCAAAGATGCAGACTAGCCTTCTTGTTATGGACTCCACTGAGGGTAAGAAGAACGAAAGAGGTCCTGGACCGTAGACTCCTCAT
This sequence comes from Lytechinus pictus, assembly GCF_037042905.1. Taxonomy (NCBI): domain Eukaryota; kingdom Metazoa; phylum Echinodermata; class Echinoidea; order Temnopleuroida; family Toxopneustidae; genus Lytechinus; species Lytechinus pictus. The sequence goes on along the minus strand of NC_087245.1, from coordinate 25,359,639 downwards.
CTTAGCAGGAACTTCCATTAGACTAGTCTCTTTGGTGTGTTCCCCTCTCACACAGTACAACCTGTAGGGGCCTGCATTAACAAAGATAAACACTTTCAATGATGTGGAGAAGTATAAAGGAAGCACTATGTCTGTTCCAAAAAGCATTTATTTCATAAATTTAATTTCTGAGGAATTCTTATTCAGATATGGCCAGGCAGGCCTATCTCAGATAATTCCTAAATCCTTATCACCAATGCGATTGCATTGAAGTAAATGAATGTGGTCCTATCATATCATATGCATGTATTCTTTTAGTTTCCTACCAATTTTTTCTTTCTTTCTCCCTCTTTCTTTCCTTTTTTCCCATTTTTTTGTTTTGTTTGGGAGGGGGACGGGGCAGCCAATTGCTACTCCTCTCCCCCGTTTTCATGCCACTGCAAAGTGTTCTGATTTGATTTTGCTCTTTTCCTTAGTTTGCTACTCATTCCAAGAGAGAATGCCGTATCTCTCCCATTGGGGGGGGGGGGTATTTTTCAATTTCAAATGTTGAAATGTTGTACCTTTAGTATTTGTCTGCTCGTCTTCTCTCTTGCCCACATGGACCACCATCCTCCCTTTGAAAAGCTGGAAGAATGCAGCCGGTTCCTTGCCCTCCACCACCTGCTTCTGAGGACCCCTCTCCTCGTCCAGCTCCACCGTCATCAGGGCCGATGCCCCCTTCTCGTTGATGGTGCTCTGCTGCCCCTGCCAGAAGAAGTAGGCGCACCTCTCCCTCCCCTGGGTCCCTCCCCACCTTGATGCGGTACCCTTTAAGCTCTTCATACCTGTTAATATTTGAAACACAAATGTGCATAAATGTACATGCATTTCTTTCTAAAGAATATTCACCAATCTCACCCATGATGCAAATTATATTTTTTCTTAGGGGAAAGTGGTTGATGATACTGATACCTTTTGATGATACTATTCGAGTATTATCAATAAAATCCATTTCATAAAATTACTTTCATAGGTCTTTATTGCAAACTAAAGTGTTATAAAAATATATTTCCATCTTTAAACAGAAAATATAGAATATCACAATCTCTGCAATTAAATCTACCAAAGTGATCGTTTCAATTAAAGCAATAAAACCAACCAAACAAATAATATTCAGGATGTATGGTAGGGTTTTGGGGGCATTATTCTATCAATCATTCTATCTTAAAAATGCATACCCTTCATGAAACTTTATCAAGTTTGGGGTTTTTTTGCTGGCACACATGTCATGAAAAATATTTTTATCATTGTAGCTTTGTCAATGGATAACAAACATAGAAACCTTGAATATTTTTATTAGCATCTGCTGAACCATATGCCATGTTGGTTTTTTTTTTCTTAAAGTATTAGTTTGATAACCTCGTTTTTTTGTTTGTTTCTCTATTCATATTTATTACGATGAAGGTTAATTTATATAGAAGTATTGTAATTACATGTTTGAATTTATTGCTATTTTGTGTTATTCCATGTAGACACCAGACAATGTGGAGAACCTCTCGACAGAATTTTCAATTCTTTTAGGTGATCCCCAGGCATTGGCTGGTGCTCAATTTTACATTTCTTTTGTAATGTTTCTATTGCTGTCATGTTTTCTTGCCTGGAAATGAAATGAATAAATAAAAATAAAAAAAGTTACCATAATCATGACTTTCTGACCATAATTACAATTTCTTTATGAAACAAGTCCCTCACTCATATTATTGTGAGTTGATACACTGGCAGATGCCATATATTAATACACAACTACAATAAGTGTGTTCAAACTAAGACTTACCAGTGTTTTCTACGTTGTATAGCCACCTGATGACATAAGTATCCCCTTCATGGAACTGCCCAAAGCTCTCTTCTCCTACAACGCTGTGTTCATACTCTAAGACATGCCATACGACCACCGATAACGTGTTGATCCTCTGTCCCTTCCTGTCGACCTTGCTGAAGAATGCTGCAAAGGTGAACACAGATTGGAACATAAGTACATCCTTCAGCAAATAATTTGTCTGAGTGCTACTGCACTCTACCCAGGTGAGGTAAATGCGGACATGGCAAGATTCATTCTTAAAAGTCTTGCACACTGTATGAAAAGGCCTACAGGCTAGTCGGGTAATGAAATCCAAGTCCTCTGGAAGTGCATAATGACAATATCATAATTTGACATGTACTATACACGAAACGTGTATTATCAGTATAAATGCTATTTTTTAAGTTTAAATTTGTACCAGATACAGATTGAATCTAAGCCATTTTTTTCAATGCACTCAGTTACTGATTTGATTGAATTCATGATATGAAAAATAATTACTCTGATTGGTATCTTACACTGGTAATATTAATAAATTACATTCTTGTACTCTAACAAATTCAAGTATAGTTGGTATTCAGACTAGAAATTCACATAAAAGACAAAAATAAAACCAATCACAATTTTATCTCATGCAGTGTCATAATGCTTTGAATTATATTGTATGAGCTACTTAAACTTACATCTTAAAACAGTTTGTTTTGAGTGCACACAAAAAATTAATACATGATTAAAAATCCTCATGGAACTGTAGTTAAATTCAAATTGTATTCAATCAATTGAAGAAATATAATAACTTCAGATGAATAAGGAATGATATGTTGTTATCAGTAAGACTCAATGGGATTAATGATACACTTAAGCCCAGTGCAATCAAAATTGGCTATTCAATTGATTTTTTATGGAAACATATTTTGGAACAATTTGACGCAAGAGAAGTCACATTTCAATATTTCAATTCACACTGTATGAACCAAGCTGGTTGCAGAATTCTGTAAAATACAATCTTATCAAAAAGTGAGAAAACATTTTTATTTTATTTTGGTGATTTTAAAGCTGATTTGGCATTTATGTTCATGATTTAGAATTTGAAATGCTCACATAAACCAAAATTTGAGCGGTACATATAGTAATTAAACAATTATCTTTATGATCAACATTTGACAATATTCTTTCAATTTTCAAATATCCATGATGTAGGCTCCAATTGCTTTTCAGATTAGATCACAAGATGTGTCTTGGTAAGCACAAAGGTCTTTAGGGGTAAAGCAAATCATTTGCAATGAAAAACTACTAATGTAATAAAATATAATAAATCAAAGATGATATTTCTGGATGTGCAAATCAAAACTATGAACACTCGACACTCGCTATGTAAACCCTTCAAAATAAAAATGAGCAAACATATTTTGCATGCTTCTTTGACAATGACAACATGCTGAACACAAAATTATGTAAATAATGTTACTGTATTACTTTTATGGTGGAAGTTAAAAAAAAAAAGGAAATGACTGCTCAAAATTACCAGTTTTTTTAATTAAAAAAAAATCAAATAAAATGCAAATTATTAGTATTATTTGCTGATTTTTGCCCTGAAGTTACAGAAATATAACATTAATACCTTGGTCACATTCACTCTACGGCGGCCGTACGGCGAGTCGGAAACAGCCGTTTCAAAATTTTTTGTACCAGCTATACATGGATGGTTTGAATAAAAATGAATAAAACGGCTGTTTTCGACTCGCCGTACGGCCGCCGTAGATCAAATGTGACCATGGTATAAATGAAACCTATCGTAATGATGATTAGAAGAAATAATAGCAATATGAAGTGAGAATAAACCTCTTCCAAAGTAAATGTTAATGCTCTTTTAAGTCTACTAATGACAATGAACTAAAATAGAAACAGAAAACCTGTAATATCCTTAAACCATTCCAAAACTTGTGATCACAAATTGTGAATATTTAAAGATAGATCTGAATAACTATTGAGAGAAATTAAATGTAGAATTCCTTTCATTAAACGAGAAAGCTTTCATTATCATTCCTCAAATTCAAGCCTTTGTTTCTAACAATAGAACAAGCTTAATCACACTTTGATGAAAGGGGGCTAAGAAGGCCTATACGTGCAGCGAGGGATATGCTGAAGAGCATGCTACATTTGTACCACAACATGAAAGCCTCTATTCCATAACACAAATACATGTAATCACATGCATACTATAATCTAAAGTACCATCAACCATTCCTTTTTTAATAATAAAAAGCCACATAAGAACAAAATAAGTATCTGTTAACTCAATAATGCATGCATTGCATAGTGATTGTAAATATGTGTACATTGACAAGAGGGCTTATAAATACAAAAATATTCTTCAACACTAGTCATTCTGTTGAATATTTTATGACAGCGTAACATTATATCTTACATTGTAGGAAGACATCAAACTGAATAGATACCCTTCTGAACAAGTACATTAATGTCATCTGTTACTAATATATTCAACTTTAGAAAATGAATTGGTAATCACTAATTTTTGTCAAAACAAACCCAATCTGCCGATGATATACCATGAAAGAAAGGTAATGGGTTTTCATTTGATACAGATGTTGAACTTAAAAAAAATATTGATGAAATCTAAAAATGCAATCTTTAAAGAAAAGCTTAATCGTGATGATTTGCTGACAATCTTAAGAACTCAAAGTTTGTTCATAGTAAAAATATTAACTTGGAAAAAACAAAAATTCTCTTTCCTTTTTTTTTGGGGGGATGGGGGGGGGTAGATCGATGCAAATTTATTTAAATGGCATGACCAAGAAAATTATCAGTATTTGTCTCTGTAACCCTTAAAACTTATATAAATCTATTACAAATAGAATCAAAGATAAAAACATACATTTACTTCCGAAGGACAGAATTTCAAGTTACAAGTACATGTTTACATTGTCAATTTACTAGTTCAGAAATATGTAACAATACATATAAAACCAGAGGTCCATAATACAATACCAGTAGAATCAAATCATATTGCAAAATGAAATTGAAAAAAAAATGCTGCCTTAAATTGAAAATAAGAGGAATTCAGCAAATTGCAAAAACTGAAAATAAAACAGAAAAATAGCTCATGTGAAAGCGGAATACTACTATTGTGACGCCGAAAGAAACATAAAAGACATGAACATGGAAATTGTTTGTTAATTTCTTTTTTTAATATGAGTTATTTCCTTTCATGAATGAAAGCTGATGTGAACAATCATTTTTCCAAAGTGTAATACCAACAAAGTCTACAGTGCAAATTTTTGCCTGAATGGTCTTAAAAATTGTTGAAATCATTTTCCTGCCTACAAGACACCATTTCTCAATTCTCTTTTAACCCCATTTAGCAAAACAATGTGGTGCTCCATATTGTGAACTACAGGTTTAAGTTAAAGGCCACATCTATTAGCTGTGAAGCAAGCGTTTCCCAATCCCTCATTTTTGTACCTACATCTATATTGGAAGAGAACCTATTGGGATTCTCACCAAAAAAAAGGTCGGGATTAAATTGGCTCTGGACATTTGCCAAAATCTTTACTCTTTTAAGTTGACTGGTCTAAAATGGCAATCAATGAAAATGCCTCAAATTTGCATTATTGTATTGTTTAGGATACATGTATATGAGCTTTAAATTTGTTGTTTCTTTAAAACACAGCTGAAATAAAACCAGTTTAGAAATATGACCTGAATGTCTGAAAAAAGGTAACTATTGGGGATCACTCAAATATTCCACTTTCACAGTAAAATAGCAGGTGAAACGGATGAAGAGAAACAAAAGGTGGAGTTGAAGTTAAACAAAGTGATTCTGATCAGAAGCACAGAAACTATAAGGTGAGTCAACAAAAAGATGTGCACTGAGTGAAGATAAATGACGCGAGAGGTAGTTCTAGGGTGAGAAATTAGAGAAAAATTAGAGAAAATCACCTGGTATTTCCCTCTCATTATCACCCGAAGTATCCAGTCCTGGTGCATTTAATGCAATTCACCAACAAAGTGACATGATTATATCATTATTTGGAATGATTAACATCTTTATTATGTGCCATTAACAAAGAACAAAAGAATAACAAGAAGTTGGTGTGGAAGATTTGTTTGTTATAAGAGACAAAAAGTGATGATTAACAGAAATTCACAGTATCAGAAGAAACCAAGTCTCACAGGTATATGCTGTTTCTTGGTCATTTTCATGAGACATCCTACAGCAAGCTAAGATTTCAAGATTCAACAATCTCATTTACAAATCTTCAAAATAACAGTACTTTCTTTTCTAAATTCTCCATGGTTTGAGAAAGCAAAATGTTCAGATGCTTTCTACTCCAGAAGGGATAAGGAAAACATTAGTGAAAGACTATATACTTTCAAGTTGTCAAAAGAACAGAAAACTCTATTATCTCAGTCAATATTACAAGTGCTCACAGTTCTTATAAAACGAATGAATCCTTGAATAAAAAGTCTGAAATTTCACAAAAATCAGTAAAAGTATCTAGATTGTATCAAGAATTCACTTAACTTTAAGAATTCATGTAAACTTGAAATATTGTTTGCAAAAACCCATACATAACGTTTCAGCACTGATTGAATAATTTTTATCATAAATTTTGAAGATTCAAACAATATTTGAGTTATGATATCTGATATATCCAGTAGACATACATGTATGATAGTATCGTCTGTAATCATAAACAAAGAAGTTCATATCCCATAATAGAACAAAGTCTCCTAAAGATCTTTATCGAATTTACAAACATAGTAGGGGAAACATATTCCTGTTTAAAGTATCAGTGGTAAATACAGTATACTACAAAATGATCAACAATTATTCTAAACAATTCATATGTCCCCGCCAAGGAAATTCATCTTGAGTCACAAGAAAATCAATTGTTAGATGATTTCAACTTCAAGTGGAATATCAAAATGAAGTACGTATTTAAGAAAACATTTAATTTGAAATCATCGAAATTATATCAAAGCATTTTGGTGTTTTGTTTTTCAATCCAAGGTTGCACAAAAGACAAAGACAACATTCCTTTCCACGGCAAACAAACAAACGTGCATTGTCCCTCAAAAACAGATGACTTACCGTCCCCTCTTCCAAGATTGGTTCCTTCCAATATGAGATCAGATTTTTCTCTACTTGGTTGGATCATGAGTTTGGCATCAAAGGGAACAAGCTCTGGTATTTTTTCAGACTGCTCAGAAAAAAAGAGGAAACAAAGAAGCTTGAATTATCTGAACACAAGGGACATTGCTTCTACAAGTACATGTACGTTATTTTTATATGTGGGCCTACCATGAAATAATTTTCTATATTCTTAAGTTCTCAAAAATGCAAAGTCTGTGTTATTCTGTTTTCTTCTGTGACATGCATAGATCACATGATAAAGTAATAATGTATTGAAAATCACAGGAAAACCTTAAGTTTCTATTTTGTATGGTGAACACGTGCTAAACACTGCAGACATGGTTGATTGGCAGATTTTCATCTGATGCAGGGTTTTGTTGTTTAACACTTTGCTTTAATATTTATTATTTTTCATTGCATTAATATTTACTCAATTTTTAAGGCCTGAAAATTGTGTTTTCTGTTAATTTTCTCATGGAAAACTTGGGACTTCACAGTATTTTTTTTACCATAAAAGAAAATTTTAAGTCTAATAACTTAAGTATTTAATATAATTTTTACATTAAAAAAGAGAAAGGCAGGAGTTGGTAAGAAGATGTGAAATATAAAACCATCTCTAACTCACACTTCATTTTACATTACAGAGCAATATTAAATCAACAAGTAGTCTCTTCAAAGTAAATTCAAGGATGCTTAGTACTAGTACATGTACATGTAGCTAACTTGTAGCATTGCCTACCTTTTGGTTTTCATCCTGGCCGTTCTTTGATGAATCTGTCTCCCTCGGCCAGTCAATGAACTTATGTCTGAAGAGAATCGTCTCCATGTGCTGTGTAGCCTGCACATTTACAAACAATCCAGAGAATAAAGATTATCAGAATCAGTACAGCACCTTGCATCATAATGAGGTCCTATAAATCTTATGATCACTTGTAACTTTAAACCTCAGTATGTATTTTTTTTTGCAATAGATTGATAACAGAAACAATCAGTGACAAAATAAATTGCAACTTTTTAGTGATGTTTGGTTTGCGATAAATTCATATCAACTCAATGTATTATTCATAAGATTGATGATATAATGAATGTTTCAGGATAATGAAAGAACTCTTATAGCTTCTAATATTTATATATGACTTTTGTTATATTTTAATGATATACACCTGTTACATTCATTGGTCACAGTGGTCATATCTGCACATCCATGCACATATGATGTAACTTGTCAATTAAAGCATGGAATTTCAATCTGTTGCATTTCCTGCACGTATGGGACAACAATTAGGTAAAACAAATCAATACTTTGAAGATATGATTCTTGGAAATCGAGGAAATAAATAAAGGGTAGGTCGAAATATACTTACAATTTTTTTTATTAATTAACATACCTTTCCTATGAGGGTCCAGTCTGGTCTCTCATTCTTCACCATGTTCTTGGTATCATGGGGATCGATGGGATTGACATCATACTCGGAGTAATCAAAACCTCGTTCCCATAGCAACTGGGCAAGCTGAGCGGCTGCTTTCCTTTTCCTCTTGGATGCAGCCTTGCCCCTCCATATATAGATCTCACTTCCAAAGTCAAAGACAAACACCTGCATACACAAAAAGATAATGAGTACTGGATTGTTGACCTAACAAAACTATATTGCTTTTACATTCTTATATTCTGGATGAGAATAGTTTATACAGTCATATGATTAGAAATAAAAGCTCAATTTTTAACACTTTGTAATCATAATTACACTCGATATCGTCATTACCATCATCTCCATCCTATTCCCCGCCCTCACTATGGTCAAAATGGTGATGAGTATAATTATCTTTCATCGCCATCAAAATTATCATCAACATTATCATCCTCTCTACCATTACCATAATCATCATCACCATTACCATAATCATCATCATCATCACCATCATCATTATCATCATCATCATCATCACCACGACCACGACCACCACCATCATCATAATCCCCATCCTTTCTCCCGCCATTGTAACACTTACCTCATTGGTATCAAGCATTTTGAACTTGCCCGGTGATGCCCAGTAAGCCTCGTATGGCTCTAGACTATCTCCTTCAACCCTGTAGACCATGTTAGTCTCTGTGATGTAGATTTCATGCATTTCATCCTCATCTGGAGCTCCAACATCTATGCAAATAACAAAAAATGTCAATTTTTTAAAAGTATTAATCCACCTACTACCCTAAATCAACAGTTCAAGGAGGTAGTTACCACCATCAAAATGTCATCATCATCAATATCATAATCATCATCACCACCACCACTATCATTGTCATCACCATCCTCATCGTCATTAACATCATTATCATCATCATCATCATCACCATCGTCATCGTCACCACCACCATAACCGCCATCACCACCACCGCCATCATAATCACCACCATCATCATCACCATCACTACCATAATTGTCATCATCACCATCACCCCCTCTTTCCACAGTGTAAATATAAACTCAGATGATCTTTTTGAACAACGCTGGGGTGTATTGTATCATGTCAAACAAAAAAACACATGAACTAGTCCCTTTTGCTAAAACCTACCTTCAATTGTAATTTTGCTATCAAAAGAAACTACATACATGGTAACTGGGCTTACAAATTCAACCACATTACAATTTTTAATTAAAAAAATCAAAGATTGTAATGTTATTATAAATGATGACAAGCTTCAAGATAAAAGCAGTATCAGAAAGATCTTTGATTTAGAAATGTCTTCCAAGTCTACAACTAACATTTATAGCTTCATTTGTTCACAAACTTGTAACTGCTATGATTTTGTAAAGGTTTGATAACAAAGGTTTGATCCATGGCTCACCCTTATATTTGGTCTCTCCTCCTAGTAACGCTGTGAACTTCTTCCAGCCTCTGGAATGACTTGTCTTCTGTTTGGTTTCTTGGATTTCCGTCACAGAGGGCGCTTTACATCCTAGGTCCCGTTTCTGTTGTATATGCAGAGCAATCTCTGTGGCCTATATAAAGTGACGGAATGAATATTACATGAGGTGTAATCTCCTGTTGCCTTTCACATGAATCATATGAATATAAAATCATACATTTGTAATGTACTTTGAAAAAAAAATGTTCACGTTCATTTTCTCTACCAAGTACAAACTGTTGGACAAGTCAAAATCCATTTTCTATCTATGCAAATATAAAAACATTGAGAGTTTATTACATGGATTTTCACTCTCACAGTCACACTGCAGCTCCCCTATTTTATGATGTATTAAACCGTCATCATTTTAACCCAATTTTTTTTCTCTTGGGGCACAACTCAAACTTGGAAAGGATATGACTATATGTCCTCTGAAACAAATATATGATCCTGAATCATACAAGTACACTCTGAGAAAATAATATCTGGATTATTATGGGGTTGAAATACATGCAGTAGTCCAGTATCAAATCAATAACTTTTCAAGTCATCAGATTTGACATGCCCTAAACAGACCTGCCAACCTCTGGGAATGAAAAATTGTATTCTGTGATAAAAAAAAAACTGTATTTCATAATAAAATGCGCACTGCTTTGCAGATAGCAGGCCTGCTAACATTTGAAGAAAAAAAAAGAGTCCCAATCGCTGCGCTCATTGCAAGCTGCATGCAAGCTAATATGCGCACTGCTCTTGTAGATGAAAAAAAAAAAAAAACATTGAAACATGTGTATATCTCACCCTGGATTTTAAAAAATGATTGAAAAAACCTGAAATTACATTCATCCAATAACCATATTTGTGTAAGTTTTATGAAAAAGAGACATGGAGAGATGATTTTTCTCAATAAATTACGGTTTTGTAAAAAAAAAATGATAATAATAAAATGATAATTTTTTTTAAACAAAATCGTAATTTTAAAGAAAAAACGCAATGTCGTATTTGGTTGCAAAAACTAATTAAATACGCCAAAAACGTACTGGTTGGCAGCTCTGCCTAAAGTGTAGTGATTATAATTTATTTCAAAATCATATTGGCGGGGTGACAAGGCCTAGTATTTCATATATGGGCAATATTCACCTTTCCTATCTACTAGGTGAAGCCATTACATATATCAAAGGGACATGGTCAGAGACACTGACATACAGCTATTCAGAGGGGGAGGTGGAGATGACACAATAACTATTATCCCCCCCCCCAACATAAGGTTCCATGCTGTAATCTCTGCCCATGCAAGAAAAGACATCGGATAGAGTGCTATAGAGTTATCATTTTTGCTCTTCTGAAAAGTAAATATCTCTTAGAAACAATCTTCATCATACCAGTAGCAAAGAGTATGCTTTTTTGTGTCTCATTTCATTCAAACTTTGACTACTCCACTTATTATTTTATCTATTAAAGAGCAATTCCTTGATCAGGTTTGGCTCCCTTTAACCTCGTTCTTTGGGGGTATTGCAAGAAAATATTTGTAATCTATTGCAAGGAAACATTATGAAATTGATTCCAAATTTCAGTTGTTAATTCACAAATGACAGATCGATTTAAACTAAAAGCAAATCAATTTTAACTTTTCAATGCTAGAAGCAGAACAGCATTCAATTGCAAATTCCCAATTCACAAACTTGTGATTAATTTTAGGACTACCTTGCAATCGATTGCATGTTTCTTGCAACACCGCTACTAGCTATCTAATTCTGTAATCTGAAGATCCTTTCCCCCTACTCACCTTGCATTTCTCAATGACGTTGGCATACTCTCCTATCCAGAGGAAGATATCTGCAGGTGACACCAAGATAAAACAATCCCCGCTGTTGAGTGATGTCATCTTCGGCTCAACCAATCGCACTTGGACAAACCTTCGACCTGTTCACCACCAAGGACAGGATAGGATTTAGTGTCAAACAGAAATTTTGACTTGCAAAAACTTGCTTGAAGCATAGACACTTCTCTCTGTAACCTCTCTGCTGGCTTTAAGCAGAGTCTTATATTTTATATCACATCCTTATGTTGACACGCATGGCAATCTTCATTCCATTAACCCTTTCCACGCGTACTTCGCACCAATGCACACTCGGTGCCGTGCGAACTTCGCATTTCACACTCAACAAAAAATGCATTGTTTCCCTCCCTGAAAATACAGATGGGTTCATGGTCCAGCGCACAAAGAGTTTAAAGATATTTATCCTTATCTTCTGAAAAAACTATATATATACCTATTCCCTTTATATGAGGATGATATTCGAAACCAAACATTAAAAAAAAATTGAATGAAATTTTTTAGCAACAACTCACCTTGGAGAAAAAAGAGTCAGTATATACTCTAAACCACCTTATAATTACACATTTATCAAAATTTGTGTTTGGTTGGTTTTTTCCCAGTTTCAAAAGAGCTAAACATGAACATTAAATATGTTAAATATGTTATATGATTAATATGCTACATTAAATAGAACCAGCTTAACTAACCAATCCCCCCCCCCCAAAGAGAAAAGGGACCACCTAGCTACACAAATATCAAGTTGGTTCCCCTTGGATAGATTTCGAAATTGAAGCATGTACTATAAGAACCTATCCATTAAGACCGCCTGCTCACACAAAAAATACTTTTGCTAGCACCCTTGAGCAGTCTTTATACACAGATTTTACAATAGTAAAAATGAATATTATCATGTAAATATGATGAAATTGTGGAGAAAAAAAAATCAAAGTGAAACTATTATCTTACCTTTGACATGTATAAGCATGAGTTCTTTGTATGGTAATAGCTCTGATAAAGTACCGCCCATCTCCCTTACATCTTTCACTGTAGTGAGCTTCGTCTTCCCTTGTGCTATGTCTTCCTTACTGGCTAGACCCGCCCTAGCAGCCTTGCTTGCATTTTCTTTGCGTGCTAGAAAAAAAGAGAGATATAAATCAATGTTGACCAATATCTAGGCAAACATTTTCTTTGAAATTACTCCGCCTTTACACATACATCTACCAAGAATTTTTTTAACATCTGGAATGTTTCTGATAGTTTTTGTTCCCTCTCATGTTATATTTAGCTACCGGTATATTCATTGTTTCTCTTACTACTCAAATAAAATCTTCTTCATACAATGCATTATAACAATAATGTTTATAACTGTAAAATTCTTAATCAGACAAACAAATCTACTAAGCGCTAACAGTAATATATCATCATTCTTATCTCTATGTAATGCAACTTATTCTCTTCCTATCATTCAAAAAATATATCTTTAAGTCTTCCCAGTTACCATATAATCATAATAAATGCGGAAAATTAGGTGATTATAGCACACAAACCATCAATATCTACAAGCTAAAATTCAAGATTTTCATTCACAAAGCCCACTTACATTCAGACTTTGACTTCTTTTTCTCTGGGACCTCGGCCAGTTCTACCCTCTCCTCTGTGTATTCGGATACAATGTTGGGCCTGCCTTTCATTGTTTTTAGGGGGTTTGCTGAAGGTCTCGTCCTTCTTTGTGGCCTAAGGGATCTTCTGTGTGACGAGGCTACACCAAGGCTAAACAGAATCAAAGAAAAGACATATTGAAAATAGTTCTGGTGACTAATACTACTAAACAAACAAGAAAAAGAGATTGGTAACAACTTTATAGAATTGATTCAAACTAAATGTACATGACTACTGCATGGTTAAATGACCATATTGAAATAAAGTTTTGATTTGCAAAATAAGATATAGAAACAATAAGATTAAAATGATAGATAACTGTCTGAATACCATAATGTTAAGAAAAATGTAGGTTTTTTTTTACTTCGACCTGGCTCAAATGTTCCTCTAGTGTAGAGGTCAATTTGTTCACTGTATATTCTACTTTTAATCATTAGGAAAAGACCCACAGGCCTATGAATATTATACTCTGCTATGCTTTTCATGTAAATTTTTACACATTTCTAAAATAAAAAATCTTTATAATATTAACTGATACATTTTCATGAGTCCCATTTCACAACAAGAAAAGTAAACATGAACAGCTGTGCCTGTATACACAGACTGCAGGAAATTTTGCATTGAATTCCAAGAAATGAAAACTATATATTACAGCTGACTCAGTACACAAAAGCCTTGTGATTCTTGTAATCAAGAAGGAAAGTTAAAGGGAATTTCCACGATTAATAAAGATAAAAAACTAAACAAGTTTTTACCTGCTGCGTCCAGTGCTTTCTGTGAGGGCATCAAAATCAGAGACTGAGACCTGCAATGTATCCTTCTCTACCTTCTTAGTGATGCTCTTCGATGACATCGTCGTTGTCGTCTTCGCTGTCGATGAGGGCGTGATTGTCTCCTCCATAAACTGCGACGAGCTTGCAAAGAAATCCGTGAAGCCTTCATCATCTGGTTTCATCACAGTAACTGTTTTTCTGATGATTCTGAAGTCTGGCTCGGAGTCCTCAGATTCTGTCGTCGTCGTTGTAAGGCCACTGCTCGTCATTCCATTTTCTTGTTTTGCTAAAAGAAAAGGAAAAGAAACCAATTTAACAATGACTTGTACACCTTCCAAAGGACATCCTGATATGACCTCTTGTGTTTCCTAGAAACTGCGGCAAATAAACATTTGGAATTATCATAAAAACAGCTTTATACAACTATGCAAAGGTCTAGTACTGCAGAAGTATTTTCTTAAAATTGCACTTTGCTAAATTATCATATTACCACAGGTATAACATAAACAGTAATTAATATCAAGTCTGAAATACATACTCCACTATCACACATTTTTATAACTTATTAAAGTAAGGTCACAATATATTTTTTTTTCCATCCACAGCTGATCCGGGGTCCCAGACATGTACATGTATGTTTCTAGTAGTAATGCATAAAGATTAAGCAAAGATAAATACTTACATGATTGTGAATCGCTGTTTATACTGGCATCGCTATCTGTTCTTTTTATTGTTACTGTAATGAAAGATAACAATCAATATGCAGGTGATTAAAAACAAAATCAGTAAAACAAAGTACACATAATTGTCATTTCATTTCTCAGCAATTACACATTTTTTCCAGAATCATTTTGCATATTTTGCATGTATACAAATGTACAAGCACTTGAGTGGTAAATTTTATTGGATTTTCTTCAAACTCACTTTAAGATCAATACAACTGGCATTAAAAAAACAGTGAATAAAAGCTAAATTTGAATACTCACTCCTAAATGATCCCGGTCTGGGTTTACGATTGCTACCTGCCCTCTTGAGTTTGGTTTGTGGTTTCGTTTCGGCTTCATCGGAACTCACTTTACCCGCTTGCTTCAGTTTCCCGCTGACAGTGAAGTTATCGACATCCTTCTCCTCTATCCTCTTCCTCCAAGCCGTCCCGTCTTCCTTGAGGGCTTGTAACCTCTCTGATATACTACCCTGGTTGTTTGGCAAGTCATCCACCTACAAAAAACATCAATTCAATTTTTAAAATATTGATTTTTTTAAACTAAAGTGATTGCATACAGAATCAAACACCATATTACCAATAAACAATATTGACTGGTTGTGAGAACAGTGCTGCAATAATGATTGCTCATGAATTTGCAAGATAACAGATCTGAAAAGGTGCTCTCATACCGACCCGATCACCCAAATACACATGTGAACAACTGGTGATCCTTTCTTGTGGTAAAAATGGTATATTCGTTGGCGATGGTTATGTGCACAAGAAAGGTTCACCAGTCGTTCTCAAAGTTGCTCTAACAGCTTTATGAAACGGCCCCTGGGTATCGTGTGATTGGAGTATATTTCCTGATCGGAGAATACCAGGTTTTCTCAGTTTTAAGTCGGCGTGAAAATGGCTGCATCTATTTTTGTCCTGTACACTGAAAAACTTGATCAAAACAGATCACTACTTCAGACAGTCTACAGAAATATAAAACAAAGTATTTGGCCCATCCCCCCCCCAAAAAAAAAAAAAAGACGAAGAAAAAAAATGGGACTGGGAACCTTACATTATCATTCTTATTTAATGATTCATTCTGGAAGTAAATAAATCTTACAAAGCTTTGAAATGTAATACAAGACCAGTAATTCTTAGCATGATCAAATATATGCAATATATTTATGAACAAGGAACATCTAAACAGTCAAATACTGACATCAATACCAATGCATTGGACCATTGCTTGTAATTACCTCATCATTCTTCTCAAATTTACTGTTATGGTTGAGAAGATTTAATCTCTCTTTGAGTCCTGACTGAGGAGAGTCCTCATACTTGCTGATTCTCTTTTTCCATCCTTCCTCCCCATTTATCTGCAAGGCTTTTAATCTGTATGGACGAAAAGGAAAATCAAATTCAAACAATGACTAAACTGTTAAAAACCAAACATTCTGTCATAAAGAGTTTATATAGACAATGTTTATCATAAATTCAAGATTTCGCTAGTTTAAGAATAATTTTAAGTACTTTGTACTTATGACTTCTGATCATGTGCAGAATAGATCTACAAACTGGATTCTTCTTATTGGTGGATGGCCCCGTGTTAAAAAGTGTGACCATGTACATTTTAAACAGTGTTACCCTATTATTTTAAAAAAATGCACTAAAGGGGTACAAATTGGGTTGAATTAATTTCCCTTTTAGCATTCCATATACAAATTTATTTAAAGTAAAAAAACAGAAAATTGGTGCATGCTTGTTTATGACAACACTTTTGTGAGGGTGGGAGACAGGTTGAGAAACAGGGGGAGCGGTTGAAAAGATCTCAAAATAGCTTTTTTTTCTGTTGGTACTTTGATGTTGGTACGATACATCAAACGAGGAAAAAAATGTAAATCCACTCCGGTGCAACAGCCTTTGAAAGATCTATCAGGGATGGGGCTGAAAAGAAGGCAATATATTATTCAGCCCATACCATTATAATTGTGTTGTCCTATCCATGATTGAATCACCTTTGAGAGGCATTAATCGTAATAAATGCGCCTAATGATCCTTACCAGTTAACTGTGCCACCCAGAGGGCAAATTGGCAATATCAATGAATTTCTTATTTTACAATCTCTACTTCTTAGTAAAGCAAAATATTTAGAACTATCCACGTTTTAAGAAAAATATAGAATGCCGTAAAAAGTGATAGAAGTCTAAACTACATGGTTTGTAAACCTATGACAAATGAGCACTATACATGTTTCAGGTTTAATTCCTTTACAGAGGGATAATTTTTTTTATTTTCAACAATTATGTTAGCATCAAAATGAAGGTGTCATCACAAATAGTTTACACATGTCTGCAAGTCAGAATGTCAGACTTATTGAGGATGCTGCATTTCTAAGGCTATTCCTACATATTGGCAAAAGACAGGACTTTGTCAGTTAAGCAATCCTATTACTTCTCATCTCCTCCTAGCCCTTCCCTAAAACAAGTTCCCCTAGGCTTTCTTTACTTGTCCTATAAACTTCCCATCCTGCTCAAGGATAGACTTTCTTTACATGCCAAGTGCCCTGTGAACTGCCTACCCAGTTCTCTCACAGAAGTCCTTTACTTGCAATGCGCCAAATAAACTGCCTATTCTGCTATCTGATGGACATTCTTTACTTGCAATGTGCCAAATGAACTGCCTACCCAGTTCGCTCATACACTGTAGAAGTCCTTTACTTGCAATGCGCCAAATGAACTGCCTATCCTGCTATCTGATGGACATTCTTTACTTGCAATGTGCCAAATGAACTGCCTACCCAGTTCTCTCACAGAAGTCCTTTACTTGCAATGCGCCAAATAAACTGCCTATTCTGCTATCTGATGGACATTCTTTACTTGCAATGTGCCAAATGAACTGCCTACCCAGTTCGCTCATACACTGTAGAAGTCCTTTACTTTCAATGCGCCAAATGAACTGCCTATCCTGCTATCTGATGGACATTCTTTACTTGCAATGTGCCATATGAACTGCCTACCCAGTTCGCTCATACACTGTAGAAGTCCTTTACTTTCAATGCGCCAAATGTACTGCCTATCCTGTTATCTGATGGACATTCTTTACTTGCAATGTGCCACATCAACTGCCTACCCAGCTCTCTCATAGAAGTCCTTTACTTGCTATGTTCCATATGAACTGCCTATTCTGCTATCTGATGGACATTCTTGACTTGCAATGCGCCAAATGAACTGCCTACCCTATCTAAAGGACATTCTTTACTTGCAATGTGCCACATGAACTGCCTACCCAGTTCGCTCATACACTGTAGAAGTCCTTTACTTGCAATGCGCCAAATGTAATGCCTATCCTGCTATCTGATGGACATTCTTTACTTGCAATGTGCCATATGAACTGCCTACCCAGTTCGCTCATACACTGTAGAAGTCCTTTACTTTCAATGCGCCAAATGAACTGCCTATCCTGCTATCTGATGGACATTCTTTACTTGCAATGTGCCATATGAACTGCCTACCCAGTTCGCTCATACACTGTAGAAGTCCTTTACTTTCAATGCGCCAAATGTACTGCCTATCCTGTTATCTGATGGACATTCTTTACTTGCAATGTGCCACATCAACTGCCTACCCAGCTCTCTCATAGAAGTCCTTTACTTGCTATGTTCCATATGAACTGCCTATCCTGCTATCTGATGGACATTCTTGACTTGCCAAGTGCCCTGTGAACTGCCTATCCTGCTATCTGATGGACATTCTTTACTTGCAATGTGCCACATGAACTACCTACCCAGTTCGCTCATACACTGTAGAAGTCCTTTACTTGCAATGCGCCAAATAAACTGCCTATCCTGCTATCTGATGGACATTCTTTACTTGCCATGCGCCACATGAACTGCCTACCCAGTTTGCTCATACACTGTAGAAGTCCTTTACTTGCAATGTGCCACATGAACTGCCTACCCAGCTCTCTCATAGATGTCCTTTACCTGCATGAACTGCCTACCCTATCTAAAGGACATTCTTTACTTGCAATGTGCCACATGAACTGCCTACCCAGTTCGCTCATACACTGTAGAAGTCCTTTACTTGCAATGCGCCAAATGAACTACCTACCCTGTTATCTGATGGACATTCTTTACTTGCAATGCGCCAAATGAACTGCCTACCCTATCTAAAGGACATTCTTTACTTGCAATGTGCCACATGAACTGCCTACCCAGTTCGCTCATACACTGTAGAAGTCCTTTACTTGCAATGCGCCAAATGAACTGCCTATCCTGCTATCTGATGGACATTCTTTACTTGCAATGTGCCACATGAACTGCCTACCCAGTTCGCTCATACACTGTAGAAGTCCTTTACTTGCAATGCGCCAAATGAACTGCCTATCCTGCTATCTGATGGACATTCTTTACTTGCAATGTGCCACATGAACTGCCTACCCAGTTCGCTCATACACTGTAGAAGTCCTTTACTTGCAATGCGCCAAATGAACTACCTACCCTGTTATCTGATGGACATTCTTTACTTGCAATGCGCCAAATGAACTGCCTACCCTATCTAAAGGACATTCTTTACTTGCAATGTGCCACATGAACTGCCTACCCAGTTCGCTCATACACTGTAGAAGTCCTTTACTTGCAATGCGCCAAATGTAATGCCTATCCTGCTATCTGATGGACATTCTTGACTTGCAATGTGCCACATGAACTGCCTACCCAGCTCTCTCATAGATGTCCTTTACCTGCATGAACTGCCTACCCAGCTCTCTCATAGATGTCCTTTACCTGCATGAACTGCCTACCCTATCTAAAGGACATTCTTTACTTGCAATGTGCCACATGAACTGTCTCCCACGCTCTTACCTATCCTTGATAGAACTGGTGGTCTGCACTGGGTCCATCATCTGTCTGATCTTATGGAGTTCATCGGGTGTGACCGGTTGGGTCTTGAACCTATCAGGGTTCTTCGCCCTCAGACTCTGGGATGTCACCCTTTTGGGAGTCACAGGTTTCTGGGCTTCCTCAAAGGCTGCTGAGATTGGTTGTGTCTTGTTCCTGTAAGTCAATAACAAATTAAAATGACAATGAGCTATAAGTGAGGCTGGAGTGGAAGACAATTTTTAGATGATCAATAATCATTCTGAAATTATTACAAACATACAATACCTCATTTACTTGTTGTGAAATGAAAATATATAATGACAAAGACTCATATTATACAAACATATTTTCAATTTGTCAAAAAAAAATTATTGTTTTGAATATTGATATGATGAGATGAATTCAAAGATTTTTTCTAAAGATGTGGACCCCAATAACCACAATTGGTTTTTTTCTACATAAATGCTTTTATATCACATGCAAGGCGACATTCTTGGGCTACTCCTCTCACTGAAGGGCATTCCTTCATTGCTCATCCTTTCTTTGTTTATTTTTTCTTAATCTATATTCTTTTGAAGGGGAGTTCTCACCATCTTGTTTTCTTAAATCCTTTCCCTTTCTCAATATCCTTCTTTAATAATTCTTTCTCTCTCATTCTTTCTCACTCACTCTCTTTCTTTACTTCTTTCTTTCAATCTATCTCCCTTCATTCTAATATATCTTGTATCACTGGCTCACTATTCCCTCTCTCCATCATCCGCTTCCAAATTTCCATCATAAAACTTGTTCTTAGAATAAAGTGCTATATCTTAGCCCTACCTACTCCTCAGAAAAGGTTTCAAAAGCACTGTTGCTTTGATGTTGACATAAATCAATTGCAAATCTTTTTTAAAGAAGAGGCCATAAGGTCTGGTCATTTAAAAGTATATCACCACACAAAGAGAGCAAACTTGAAACACCAAAGGACAGTATATAGAGGTGCCATTTTTCTTGCTGTTTTGATCAGTTTTGTACCCCTTTATGACCTTGGTTGTTGGTTAATCATAGTCTATAGGAAGTTAGCCCCTTGCTTCAGGAAGCACTTCCAGGGGGTGAAGGCGAAGGTTTCTGTAACAAGATGTTTAAACATCACTTAAACAAACCATACTGACACAAGAAGATCAATAGAAAAGAGATGAGAAATCATCGGCAAGCTAATCGAACACGGACGTATTATTGGCATCTTGTTAGTAGTGGTACAAAAATGGTAAAATTGTTTAATTGCTTTAAGTTTAATTAATCATTCGTGGTTGTTGTTTATGATTGTGAAGTTATCTGAGAAATTTTTAAATGTGCTTTATTAATGGAAAAAATTGTTAAACACCAAAGGCAATACATAACAAAACCTGGCAGACAAGAATTGAAATTCAACTCACTGAAAAGATCAGTTTAATGGCCTACTTATTCCACACAAAATATAGAATAGATGAACCATATTCAAAATGTGCAATCCATTTTCTGTCCTTTCTGCAGTGATTGCCACAAGGAAACTTACAATTTCTGAAGTATAACTTTCTGAATGGACTATTAACTGCATCCTATTGTATTCCCACCATTGCTAGTAGGTCCATGGTAATATACAATAAATTCTTTAAGTCGGGTATCATCTCTTCAGTTTGATAAATAATGCGTTTTCAGTCATTGCAGTCAAGCTTGGAGATAACCTTAATATCTTTCATGAACAAAGACCACTTGTCTGTGGTATTTCATCATGAAATGAAAAAAAGAACAAAGACTATACAGAAATGACAAAGGAGCATAAAGATGGACCATACATGATAAATGAAGCAAAAATAAAGGACATCAAAAAATATTTACAAACTACTTCAAGTCAGGATGGTAGTAAAAAAGGAAATACACGACACAATCTTGAGAGCTGCAGCAAAACAACACTTGCAATGCAAGGAAGGGCAGGAAATCATATCTATGATGTGTAAACAAGAAGTATAAAATCATTCCCTAAGTGCAGTATGATTTAAATCCAATTCAATCCTTCTTCTCGCCTGTTTGGTTATGAGCTTCAGAAAAATCTGGAGCCAAGGGTGAGTTACAGTGTACACCTTACACACTACAGACACCAGAAAATGAAATTATCTGCTCTTCTCGCCGTAGGCTACGGACATCTGGATAGAAGGGAAACCAGGGAAGATTCAAGGAGTACAGTGAACTAGGTGTGCTGCTTCGGCATGGTTCCATCACCAAAAATAGACTCCATGTACACCGATGCCAGAGGAATAAACCGTGGTAGATTGAGAGAAAAGTGAATTGAAATGTCATGTTCCATGATGAGGTGAACGTTACCAGGGGTGTATTCCGGGATCCCGCCCCGTTCGGAGGCATAACGATTTTTAATAATAGAGGTTATGGAGTGTGTAGCCTACAGGCCTAGCTCACTTGTTTGGTTGTTCAATAAAAAATGATGGTTTGTATTGGTGATCTCGGCATCGAGAGGAAAGGAATGGATGTAAAATACTCAGGTGACAGATTTTTCAGAAAATAAAGAAAATGGGGATGCAGGAAGATGCCATGTTGGTTATATTACAGATGAGGGTACAGAGACAGAGAAATAAACAAATGTTGGGAGGGGGAGTGTTAGAGGAGAGGAGGGATAAGCCTCTATAGGTAGAAAATGGGGAGGGGGTAAAAAGAAGAGGGAGAAAGGGGTGAAAAATCAAAAGGTTAAAAGAAGAAATAAAATTAGAGAGTGGGGGAGGAAGGGAGATTGAGATTCAATCCTATTTATTCTTATTTTTTAACAGTTTATTTATCATTTTCTGCTTGTAGGGCAGATAGGCCCTGATCAGCTGATAGCTATTTTTAAAAGGGGTCTAACTCTTACATGTATATCAAGCAATTCAGAATCTCTCTTAAAAAGCCAATACCATTCCTGTAATAGAAAAGGCTTTATATCAAATACACCAGAATGTGGACCGGGTCGACACCTTCATATTGAGTTGTAAGAAGATTGATAGTGAAATATAAGGGATACGTCACTCCTTAAATCTCACCTTTCTGGGTTTATTATTAGAATTCAGAAGCGAGATAAAATGTAAAGCAGGGTTGTTTTTCAGGACAGGCTAGAGATCAAGATATGCTTGGGCAGCAGGTAAGTTGGTGGGAAATGAAAAAGAGAAAGATTGGCGAGGGGTGGTTCCTCTAAAGAAAAAAAGAGAACAGTGAAAATTACTGTAAAAAAAAAAGAAAAAAAAAATACATAAATGGGAAAGAAAGCAGCAATGACATTATAGCCTTATTTTGGACCAAAGATTATTTTCAGGCAGAGTAGAGTATTTTCTGAACATTTCATGACAAAGTGAATTGAAGCCTTTTTAAAATTGCATTTAATTCCATTCATGGGACATGTTTAAGGATAGGCCTACTCCAAAAGTATACACCAGGAAAGTTTTATTCCAGAGAGTACATCAACTTCTTTATTGTCCAATACTGCAATATCATATCACACTCTTCAAACATAAATGATTTCTGTTTTGGATCAAGTGCTTTTCTATAAATAGACAATAACTATCTCTTTTAATGTCCCCGCCTTTATATGTAGCGAATTTATGACAGCCTTGTAAATGAAAGAAGACAATGCTGAAAACACATGAAGAGTTTCATCAAGAGTCACTCAAGTGATCTATGAACGGAGATATTGCCTCTTCATGACATCAGTCAGGAGGCATACAAACTAGAAGGGCCTATACATCAAAGATCTTTTAGTACCTGTATGCAAAATGTATTGCAAAGCAATTGATATGTTTGAAATCCCAAAATTCATGGATGCTTTATTTGCATTATTATCTATTTGAAATTCCAGTTGTATTTGATGTTAATAAAGCTTTAATCTAAATCGCCCCTTTTTTTTTCAAATCAAACAAACTACATGTAACTTGTGTCCTGTTTTAGCTATATAATCATTATATAAGCTTGGAAAATTCTACTTCCTCAATTTTGTCTAGTACCATCTACCTTTCTATCGTTAAACAATGTGTATATCCCAGGCCCCTTGATAAAAAGAGTCACCCATCCTGTTCAGAATTCAACCAGACATTTGATCAATGCCCTTGATGAAATGAAAATCATTTGATTTTCACTCTAGAAAAGGAATGTTGACATGAATATCTGGCCTAGCTGTGACCTTATAAATTTGATTTGGGTTTTCTGCGGAAATTGTTCAACTCTGTTATAACCTGGGCCACGCTCGAGTGGAAAGGATAAATCCACACTTCCTCATTAGGTGGTTTCAGACCGCCTCGAAGTTCGCCAGTTCCAGGTATTCTCTGATCGGGAAATTTACCCCGATCAGAAAATACCAGGTATTTTGGTGGTCTGAAAGCAAACTACGCGTAATATCCCCGAAAGAAAATACCCGATAAATAGTAGGTACTTGGCGAAATTACGAGAACTTTCGCGGGGATTTTTCCAAGGTCGTGGGTATTTTGGCGGTCTGAAAGCAAATTACGGGAACTTTTAGCCAAGCGTGTCGTTGGGTGCGGCGCCGTGCATGGGTTGCTGCTGGGCTAGTGATTTTGAATTTCGCGCCTTGCCTGCTTATTAGACCATACTGCGCATGCTCCTAACTTCAGGAATTTATCCCGAAAGGGTATGTTTCGAGGCGGTCTGAATGCAGGAATAATTAATGGGTATTTTTTAGCCTAAAAATGTTCTCGTAATTTAACGGGGATTCTTGTGATCGAGGCGGTTTGAAACCACCTATTGGAAATCATTTTCTTCCTTGCATAAACACATTGGAATATATAGTGGCACCCATTCAAAAACTCCCTGCACCAACTTATTGTTAGTTTCATCCTTTCTATATTATCTTGCAATAATTGGAATATGTGGATTTCTGAGGTATCAGTTGCAGTTGAATCATTTAACAGATTAACCCTTATAGAGTAAAAGGCTCATGAAAACCTTTGAGAGTAGTTTATTTCAGGGAGGGATGGGGTAGGGGGTACAAAGAGTAATACCGTAGAGATTGGGGTGGAGGGGGGATGGGGGCAAATATGAGTTTACCCTCATTTCAGATCAAGCAAGCGGAATAACTTTCAATGGACCAGCTTGTGATCAAGATGACCTTTCCATGCAACACAAATTGACAGCTGCATTGGAATTTTACACCACAATGAAGCAAAGATGATGACACCCTCAAAATCCCTGATGGCACCTTTCCACATCTAGTAAGTGATATTTACCAGGAACAGTATCTGATTTTTGGAAGACTAACTGCATCTCTTGGTTGCTAAGGAAGTGTCCCTGCAACATAGCCAGCTCTAAAAGTGCACATTAGAAGACAAATAGACAGTGTCTTTGGCGGCATGCACAAACGAAAAGGATTTCAAAGAAAGTGCCATTTCTAAAACTGAAGAATTCAATAAGGATCATCGTTCATGGTTTGCAAAATTTATAGTGAAGATAATCAAAGCAAAATAATTTTCAAAAATATATCTTTTACTTAATCTTTTCATTTTTAAATGTCAAGTTGGTAATTAGGTCTACCACTTTTGGAAATCATGACAAGAAGATATTTTTTTTTCTTTTTATGTGCAATAGCAACACTGCTGCATTTCGTACTCTGTATACTAGTACTGATTTTCATGGAATTATAATATAATACATGTACAATATATGCTACAGCAGAATGCATCTAGGCCTATTACTGCTTAGTGTGCATAGGAGTGTGAATTGCCACACAGCTGCACTGCTGTCACCATCATCATCTCTACCTCCACCTAGGGGTGCCTGGGCCAAATCACAGCTTGCCTGGACACACCCCACCATTACAAGCAATTACTATGGAGAATATCTGACCCCATTCTCACTGGGGGAAAGAACCGTGATCGCTGTTAAAGAACAACCCACCCCCCCCTTCTGTGAACTATATGCAGGGCATGATGTCCTTGTCCTTGCAGTGAAAACACAACAAACAAGTATGCTGTCAACATGACCTGTCCTTGAAAGCATAATATTTTATAGAAAATTTACATGAATTCTTAAACCCTGGTACTTGTAAATCTCCCCCCAAAGTCAGAGTCACTATTCCAGTATTCCAATCATAATACATAAATCTGTGTGATCTATATTGGTTATGAAAAAGATACAAAATAAAAATGTGGGTTATTGGATAAATTTACAGATTTTTCAATTAATTTTGATTGGGCGCCCAAACAAGACAACACATCTGCATTATTCTTGTCCTGTTTTAAAACACCTTCTCAGGCAAGTAATGGGCTAAAAATTTCAGGATATGATCTCTTTCCATAGCTTTCTAAATAAGATGCTATACAAAGAGTCATGATTTATTCATCTAGAGGGATTTTTGACATTTGGTGGTCAAGAAGATTTAAATACAGCAATTCCCTCTGCAAAAACAATCATAACATATAATATTTTTATTCTTAGATTGATGTCAAATTGCTGACTAAGGTAGGTTTGAAAAGGTTCTGAACCATGATAGGATGAATAAAGATACCAGTAGCTTCTTCTTTGATTACAAGCGAAAAGGGTATCAGTATAAGGTCATCTCTCATGACTGACACTAAAACAGAAATCTGATCTTGCTTCCTGAAGTTAATAGGGTTTCAAAACAAGAAACCTATGAGCAAGATATAGGCCTACTAAAAATATATGATAAACCTCTCACAAAATATAAACAACAAAAAGTGAGAACAGAAGAGAGGGGGGGGGGGCAAATGGTGAAAGGGCTAGAAGACAAGAATGATTTTCTATTTTTTATTGAAGGGATGTTTTTACAGATTTTTAAAAAACTTCACTATGATAGGCCTAAATATGTGATACATGTAATGATAAGTGACAGCTTACATTTAAAAAGATTGAACAAAATTACAGCCATTTATACATGTAGAGCCTCTTTTATACCTCATTTGTTGAAGAGAATAAATCTACATTTGCCTCCTTTATAGTTAATACACAATTAAACCACACCAAAAAAAAAGAGAGAAAGCAGACCTTTTTAGCAAACATACTTTGGGGGATAATTCCCCTAGATCCCTTTTCTTTTCTTTTAGACTTACCAGTTACACCCACCAGTAACTGCATCTAATCTCTCAATAAAATACCGAGACCATCACTAAAAAAATCCCCAGTAAACCAACAAAATTCAAAGAACGTGGTGAAGGTACACACCTCACCCTTCTACCAGCAAACTTTATTCATCCATAGACTAAACTGTTGGACAAGTTGAATAATTCTCCTATCTCCAAACAAAGCATGTCAATGGTTTTCCAACAGTTTATATACTTATCCTTTTGCTGAATAACCTACTCCTCTTTGTAATGCAATTCAGTAGCAAGGAAATAATTTCTTCAATCTCATATTTCAGTTCCTGTTCTACTAACAAAAATTACCAAGTCATAGGAATAATCAAGGTAAATAAAAGACAAGACCTGAATATGCAAAGGCATATGAAAATCAGTTGTACTTGATATTTGTATTTGCAGTTGCTTCATAGTTTTATTAAAGATCTATCTGCAATTGGGAAGACACCAATAAAGTTACCCCCCCCCCCAAAAAAAAAAAAAAAAAAAAAAAAAAAAAATCCTATAGGAAAAGGTTCCTGAGACTGAGCTCTTCAAAACATGGGAATATGGGATACTTTCTTCAGAATAAAATACTTTTAAAGTTGGAATGTTAACTATAAACTTTTCCTCCAAATTTTGTTGATACAATTTGATGGTTAAGAGAAATAAAATGTATCAGTTATCAGCAGGATATTCTGATTTATGTTATCAACTTCAGGAACACCCAGGAGGTCGGGGAGTCAAAGCACTATCTGTCAAAAATTGCAAACAAATACCATTTCTCTCCAAATCTTGATTTCATTTTTCCCTACCTACATGGAGCTGATCATAAACATGAAAATATTCTGTGAGTAAATGGTTTCAAGGGAGATGGAATATGCCTTTATGGTTTGAAAAGAGCAGAGGGGCCAATAAAAATACAGGATTTTTCAAATGATGCAGGGCACTTGTTATTGGGGAAAAATGGTGGCTAATAGGCCTACCCCTTTCATGAATTTGTTGGTGCTGACTGGGTGCAGACCATTCCTGAGAGCATGAGGACCAGAATAGCTTGGACTTTTGGGGTGCGGGTATTAGGATGACTTGGTTTGCACTAGTTAAGCACACTTGATTAAAAACTTTGGATTTCATGAACAGGATTTTAGTGTAGTAAGCCTATAGACTATCTGGTCAATTTAAAGCATTCAGTACCTTCATTTTGTGCAAATCATTTTATAAAACCTCAAGTTTTATGTGTTTTATCACCCACTGTTACCATGACAATAATCCAGACTATTTCCCATCTGCACTTGATAAAACAGTACAGACCATTTCAGAATTAAGGCCTAATGAAATTAGTTTGTTTTGCCTAACTGGAGTTTTCCATTTTACATAAAAACCACTTTTTAAAGTCTCTTTGAACTGACATCATGAATAACCAGGGGGTTTCCTGACCAAAAAAGAAGATGGTTGGTAAGTATAAAAACAACCAAATTTAGGGGGCTTCCATGGCAGCATTAGTCATGTGACCTTCACCTTGTGCCCAGCAGGAGTTCACCCAAACACAAGATTCTCAAGTTCTACCCATCTAGTCTTGTTCTCTGCACACATCTGATAGTCCAGGGGCCCGCTGCAGAAAGAGTTGAAATCAATCGCAACTCTAAAAATCATGCGCAACTTCTTTTCAACCAATGAACAGTGCGCATTTGGGTCTTGCGATTGATTTTTTGGCTTGCGTTTAAACGCAACTCTTTCTGCAACGGGCCGCAGACCATACAGGCATTCACTAGTCTACAAATGTAGACCCACATCTGCAGTGTGTGTACCACAGCTGATTCAAGCAGTCTGCATAGCAGACTGGGTCTACTGTGGCTGAAATGGCTCGTCCTTTCAGGCTGGTAAGCAGCGCCTACCTCACGAGCCATTCAGAGTCTGCATAGCAGACTAGGCATTCACCAATATTCAAAATTACAGTGGCCCATGGGGATACACCAGTGTGCGCAGACAACTGTCTCTGAATATAGACTAATACTGTCAAGTCTTAAATCTTGTAATTAGATTTGGATGAGGTCATCCATGATACAATCTTGCAAATACTTGACATGTTTAGCAACCACTAAAATCCTTTTAAATCACCTTTATGTTGGTAAGTTGCCTTCTTGGGCCAGCCAGAAATAGAAATCAGAGTCATAATGATCTCATTGGACATGCACGTCTCCAGATTACCCTACTTTCAAGTCACAAAGGATTAGAGATAGAATTGAACAGAACAAATTTAATATTATAATAGCAGATAAACAGATTTGACTGAGTGCACCAAAATAAATATATTTAACTTATGAGATGGTATGTGATAAAAAACATTAGTTACTGGCATGTACATGTATGGTATATAGGCCTACAAACTAACAATTCCTATTACAACAGGCACAGAGTAGAAGACAGTTGGAATTTACATAGAAACGTGGTCTGGTGCATTATTGTTCCATTCATAAACTTGAACTAAAATATGTATAGGAATCATAATTCAAACTCTATGTTTGTTAGGCTATCTTCTTTATTTTGATGAAAATTATCAAATGTCAACAATCAAAGGTTAATTGACCAAATGGTCCAACATAACTTGTTCTATAATACTAAATGTAGTTTTTTTTGTAATATCCAAGCTATAATTATTAGACAATATTGGACCAAATGACGTTGGACCAATCAGCAATTTGCCAATCTATCAGACTTTGCACACATAAATATATCTCAAAGCAATACCGCAACACAAATATACAGGAACTTATTAGCAATAACACTTCCAATGATTACATGAAGATGGCCGTGTGCAAGAGGGAGAGGGGTGCCTCCAAAACTGTTACAACATAACAAAGCTATATCAAGGGAATTAACCTCCCAACTATGTGTCAATTGATCTGCAAACAGTTTGTCCTGCCGAAAAAGGAGCAATATTTGATTCCATATCAAATGGAAGTTTAATCCAACAACTCGGTCGCCGTGGTGATTGAAGACTGTGCTATTCAGGCTCACTTGGGATGAAGGAGAGCAGTAGGTGCTTCCATACCTACCCAAAAACAGAGAATACCAGGTATTCTCTGATCAGGATATTTGCCGATGAGAAAATAGGGCTGCCCTTGAACCTCAGTGGGGGCTACATAGCCCTAGACCCCATAAGAAATTAATAAGAACCCTGTTACTACTGGGTCTTAAATAAGCTGTTGCCTCCTAGAACCAGTTGTTCCTATGATCCCTACCAGATATTTTGTGTGATTGCAAATTTCCTGTAATATTCCTGAACTAAAATACCTGCTAGATATTAGGTACTCCTAAAAATTACAGGAGCTTTTGCAGGGATGTTTCCAAGCTCAAGGGTATTCTCACATTGGGAAAGCAAATTACGAGAACTTTCTCATCCCAGCAAGTATGCTGAGTGCTTGGGTTGCTAGTTTGCTGAACTAGTGATTTTGAATCGTGCGCCACCATCCACGATTCAGACCAACTGAACATTCTGATAACTTGTGAATTTAAAATACACCTCAAGGGTCTTATCATCCAGTATTTTTTAGGACTGAACAAGTTCTCCACAAATTACAGGTATATTTTGGTGATGGAGTCAGTGCGAATCCACCTACTGTGTGCCAAGCCCTAGACACAGGAAGATTACTGTTTGATGTTCAAACAGTAGGTAAGAGCGGATCTGAACAGGGAGTTGAGCATAGGTACAGGCTGGCCAGACCGTCGGACAATGAACTGCAGATAGGCTTACATGTGGCACACATACCTGTACCTACTAAGGACCAAACTGATTGAAGGGAGCGTTTCATCAGCATTTTATCCGACAAGTTGTCAGATCTTTTGATTGGCTGAGAAGCACTGTTACTATGAAAATTGTCGGATAAAAGGTCAGGCAAGTCCTTTCATGAAACGCTCCCCAGGATACAGAAAGATCAAGGGTGAAAGGAGGGTGAAAGAGTGTCTCGCCTTCTTGTCAGTATCATCATGGACCTTCCATGGTTTCTGGCCTATTTTCAATATCATGTCATCTTAATATCAAGGGCCCGTTTCATAAAGGACTTGCAACTGTTGTATCTCTGCCATTATGGCAACTCCCATGGTAACCTTGATTCGCTGCTGAGCCCTGTTACCATGGTAGTTGCCATAACGGCAAAGTTACAACAGTTGCAAGTCCTTTATGAAACGGGCCCAAAGTCTTACAAAATTGAGCTGTTAACCATGCAACGCAATGACTAAGACTGAATTTTGTGATTCTCATCTACGTAGCTTGCACAAGGAACTTTCAGTTGCAGAAGGCAGCAGATAAACCCACTCAATCGTGAATTCTGTATTCACATAGGCTTTGCATGGATCGTCCTGTTCCTGAAGTCAATGAACTTATGTCTTTAGCTTAGGAAGCCAATTTAATCTCAATTATAAATCTAAACACAGTTCTTAATTTCCCATTGTACAGTAGCGGGATTAAACTACATTTGTATTATTTTTCTCATAAAAAAAGTTTTTTTAAATTGGATTTTCTTTAACCCCATACTATCGCTCACCCTATACTATTTTTTGTTCTCAAATTTTCTGCCTAACCCCAGCTTATCTTAAACATGATTTAGTAATCCCAAATTTGTGTATATAAACTCAAGAACCTTCCAACATTGGATATGAATAATGTCCATACAAGAAACTGATATTTTTCTTCTCAAGATGCAATGAAACACAAGGCAGCCACAATTGCAGGAATATACAAAAGTTTTCACTTGCCCCGGGCAAGCGGGTTTGTCGCGCCCTGAAAGCAGAGAACAAACTCAACCATACACCTAAAAGTACCGTAAATGAAAAATCATTATGATCATCTGATTCAAATGATAACCCATATGACTTGTGTTACCAAATCCTAGTATATTTTATTGATCTTCCAAAACCAGGAAAAAATATAAACATTTCTAAACAACCACTATGAAATACATGTAGACCAGAAGCAGCTGAATAACAAAGTAGGTGTTAAATCTGAGTTAACGTTGACAGTTTATTCAATTTGCCTGTTCATCTGTAAATGATAAAATTATATAGTTTTGAGCATCATCTGTTATTGACATAAAATGGCATTATTGATCAGTTTTTGTATTTCAAACTATAGCTCTGGGTGTAGAAAAAAGTTGAATATGGTACATAGGCTAGTATGTGACACTTGTCTTTACCTTTAGGACATGCAATTTTAAATAAAAGATAAATGTTTCTAAGCCAAGGCCTATACAACTACGTTTTGAAGGGGGTGATACATGGCATAATGTCATATTTCTAACTAGTTTGGTCAGGAAGCTTAGGTTCCTTAGTTTGGTGTATGAATCAGCAGTAAAAAAAATCTTAAGCAAAAAAGTATTAGTCTAGACTGATATAAGGCACAATAAAAAGGTTCCAACCAAGATATCTTCCTACAAAAAAGATTCTCAGAAAAGTAGGGATGATAAAATGACAAATGTGAATACCGACTAACCTGACACTAGGCATGGACCATATTGAACGACATCTGTTTACATTCTTTCATTTTATCTCAAACATTTTTTTCTAAGTCTAAAGTAAAGATACGACAGTGGTATAATTTGGTCTGTTCTAATATTTGTTTTCTGATAATGCCCTGTAGTTACCAGACTCATTGCCATGATACCAAGGAGTTTCTGGATGTCCAGACATCGTAAAATGTCTGAACGATCTCTCAAAATCCTTGAAATATATAGAGCATAGTCAATTCATGGGACTTCATGTATGATGTCCACACAAAGGCCTGGTCCATTCAATTCAATTCAATTCAACACAATTTAAGAATTAAATTAGAAGTACATTGGTTACAAGTATGAATATGTTCTCATCATACATGTATGATGCAAAGGTTATGATATTTGAATTATTGTTACACCATTCCAAAATTTGATTAAAAAATGTTGGCCAATAATCGGCCTATGAAAAGTGCTAAAATAGATATAGGCCAACTTACACTACAGAGGAAGTCCACAAATGGTTGAATTTCATCAAAATCAACAATCCAAATGGAAAAAAAAGATATAGTGATTGTACCTGAAGCCTGTGTTTTGCAATTACAGTCTATCTTGAAAACATGCTAAAACCCCTCCTGGTCCATGCACATTAATAATTATTATATTAAGAAATAAAATGAAATGAAATAAAATCAAGATTATTTAAATACTCCATTAAACCCTCCCAGTTAGCCCAAAGTTCATGTCAGCTGTCAAAATGGAACAATACTATTTTGTCATCATCCCCAAATTGATTATGTTTCCGCCAGCCAGACAGTCTGGCGTTACCATCATTTGCTTAACTAATCTTCAGAAAAAGGTATTTGCTTGAAAATAAATCATACTTAAAAGTTATAATAATTGAATAGATGATAGGATTATGAGTAACTATTAACCAAACATAACAATAGAAAGGAATAAGATGGCCCCTTGCATGAATACTGGGAATACATGTAGGTAAAGGTAATTATGCTAAAGCGGCTCTCTGTTATTAAAACAAATTTGCACACTATTTTCTCAGCAAACAGAGAATTTGGGAATTTTTCAGATGTTTACATAATGGCCATTACATGCACTTCAGAACTTCAAGTACACACATACACTGACCCTGACTCCTTCAATTTTCTGCTTTATTTCTTTGAAATTGAAGCAAACAAGGTGTTTAAAGGCAAGAACAGGTTGAAAGACAAAGTGTGTCACCCATCTCACCCTTGGAACCCTGGGAGTGACCTATGTCAACAGTGATGACCTTGAAGAGGTTGATAAAAGATTTTTTCCTCATTTTTTTCTCCATATTTTTTATACCCATAATCCTCTGGGTGAACTAAACAGGGCCTATTCACATCTACACACTCAGGACTACATTATGATAACTTATTTAGTATTTGGTATATTTACACCTGCCCAGAGCCAGATAATATTCTCCTGCATGTAGTGGCAACCCTATATGTATTAAACTAGATTGAAGTATTCTTGGAGTACAGGGTACACAGTTTTCTTGTTGCACATCATAAGTTCCTATACCAGTAGATTACGCAGGATTTTTGAAAGGGAGTTGGGTTTCAAGCTGAATGAAAAGTTTACAACTTACAAGCCAAAAAAAGATAAAGGAAAAGGTCTTTACCCAAAATTTATTTTTTTACCAAAGAAATTATTAGGGGGAGGGATTGGAACCCCTGGTGACCACCTCCCTGCATACAAAGTGGGTTTCAAAAAAGTTAAAGGGGGTTAACCCTTATAACCCCCCCCCCCCCCTGTGTACGCCACTGTCCTGCAAATACCTGTAACTATAGTAGTCTAACTGCTTAACATTCCCAAGAGCTTTGAAAACTCACTGCAAAATTTCAAGTAATTTTGAAAGGCGATTTATTAATATTGGCCCTAAATGTACTCACTTTCACACTACCACGTACTCTTTCACAATTGTGTCGGTATGAAAGACCCTAGATTGTCTTACAAAGGAAGGTGAAACTTTCATACCATGTAGCAGAATGCAGACTGAAATAATTGATTAATGAACAATCAATCTAGCATAACCTTCAGATTTGGTCACACATACAGAAGCCTGTAATATCATCACATGATCATACAACTGGCATGACAGAAACATTACAAACAACAAATTTGCCTTTCTTTATCTGAGTATTTGCTAGAACCTTATGTCAATAGCAATGAAGGCAAACCTAGAATGTGAATGAATACAGGGAGGTCATTTATGTGATGTTAAACATGGCTTCAAAATCAGTTAGTTGGTTTTTCATTAAAACTGGCATTGAGAAATTACCCACGTAAAGTGTACCATACAAATGATTCATTTCAACTGAAAACTACAAATTGCACTTTTAGTATCGATAGGTAGGTCTATGATCATCATACATTTGAAATGACACCAATTCAATTTCATGGGACATTATGTAATTTTGTTTCTTTTTAATGACTCCTTTTGTTAATTTTCATTCAATTGAAGGGGAAAGAAATATTAGTGATAAATTGGCATCATTGACTTAAAGGAGAATGAAACACTTGGAGCAAGTTAGCTTTTGTGAAAGCAGAAAAATCAAAGAATAAGATCAACAAAAGTTTGAGTAAAATAGGACTAGCAATAGAAGAGTTATGAGCATTTGAATGTCGAGATCACTAATGCTATGGAGATCCTCCCATTGGCAATGCGACCAAGATCTATGATGTCACAGATGAACAACTCTCCCCTTTTGGACACTGAAAATATACCCCAAAACATCTCTTTTTGCTCATTCTAATCATATGACAAACGATTCATCAATGATATAAAGTTGTGAAACCTCTGTACTTGTCCTCTCATAAATAGAACACCTCATCTTGTGATAGACTCTATAAAAGTGAGAATATAAGTGAAATAAGTTCTAAAGTAATGAGGGAGTTGTACGTGTGTGACATCACAGATCTTGGTCGCATTGCCAATGGGAGGAACTACATGGCATTAGTGATCTCAATATTCAAATGCTCATAACTTTCTTATCATTCATTCAATCTTCCTCAAACTTTCAACAATATGTTTCTTTGATTTTTCTCTTTAATATGGATTCAGCTGGTTTCAAGGGTTTCATTCTCCTTTAAGTAGTGGTAGTGAACAATTCATATTTTGAGAGGAAGTTGTTAGGATTATCAAAACATTATTTGGTTTTGAAATAGTCTTAACATACAAAACATTACAAAGCAAAACTAGCTGAATAGAGAATACACTGAAAAACAACATGTGGATGTAAGACTATGGTCTGGAAGAAAAATAAAAGAATGTACATGTATATCCATTGACTGAACATCTTGATTACCTTGTTAATTTAAAGGGTAAATATCTACTCATCTGTAGATACAAATAAATCATTTACAAACACTTTGTGGTAATGGCAGGGGTATTTGCTTGATTATGTTGTAATTCATTTTGTAATATAAATTCATACCATTAAACCTGGCTTTATCCTTAAAGTTTCTGACACCCCCCCCCCCCAAAAAAAAAAGCATCTGCTTTCAAAGTCCAGATAATGTGGCCATGGTCACAGCCCTTGATTTACAATCAAATGCAACCATCAATGACAAGGAACATGTATGTTTTCTCTCTATGATTCAACCTTCCCAATCTGAACATTAGTCCCAACAGAACTTTCAACAGGTGATTAACACTGAAAAGAGTAGTGAGCATACAGTAAAGATAGAGTTACGATTGATTTGATCATTCGCAAGTATGGAAACTTGGAAAGCCAGCAAAGTCAGCGTACAAAATGCATGTTTAAGATGTTTTCTAGATAAGATGGAAACTCATACAGCCATCAATGTTTTGACAATTCAGTGTGCTTCTCTTTGTTTACAAAGGACATTGTGCAAATTTCCTGCAAAAAAAAAAAATGATGTGGATGGACTTCCATATAGTGGAGGTTGATCACATAAATCATATCACTTTGCAAGAGTTGTTTTGATTCATGTAACAATCTTCAGAAAATGTTATCAAGATCATACATGTATTTATGCTGAAACGTTAATGAGAGCATTATGCTGAATAAAACACAATCAGGAACTTTTCTTGTTTCCAAAATGATGTCAAATCTAAAATAATTGTATAAAAAATATTTAATGGTAAAGAATGTAATCGAACTGATTTTGAAAAATATAACAAAAATATAATTAGATACATTTTTATATTTCATTCATGTTTTAAAAACTCTGCTTGATTGTAAAACTTATAAAATGCAAATTTAATCAGAAAATTATTCATAAGTTCTCTACAGACTATCATCAGGAAACACACGTCAATAATTTGAATATTGTTGGCACAAATATATCTTTTCCAATTTTCTATGATAGCTGTGTAAGGAAGGATATTACATATCCTGTGTGGTAATTAGTTTCAATCATGAGTATTCTATTCCAAAGATCAGAAAGATCTCACATAATTTTGGATCCTCTTAGTTGGGACCAATTACTTTACATTTAAACTGAATCAAAAGTTCCTGAAATGACCTTACTCTTGCCTCAACTGCCCTTATTCAGATTTCTGGTGTTTTTTCTCAATAAATTCATCTACTGTAGGCCCTGTTGTATAAGTTCAAAATAAAAACTGAACAGATGACTACCGAAAAGACAGAGAGAAGAGAAAATAAACAAGAGAGGGAGGGAGAGAGGGTGAAAAAGGATAGTTCAGAGAACTGCCATTTCGTTGCTCTAACAGAATTTGCATTTTTGATACTCTGACCTTTCGAAAGACAGTAATTTTTTATTTCATGCAACTATAGTTTAAAGTTAACGCATTGAAATCCATATTTTATTGCTCGAAAGGTGATAATTGAAAGCAGCTATATAGTATCAGTAAAATAGACCTCACCACTAGTCATTTCCCCATCACGAAACGAATAAATATAACTAATCATACTACAGAACATATAAATAAAATGTCTGAGCAAAATTGCTGGTATACATATCAACTGCCCATGAACTTCATTTCAAGTTCATACACACAAGCTACATCCTGGTATGTTTTAGAAGTTAGAACATCCGTCGACACTCAACCGGTATTGCGTTTCTCATGATCATGAATGAAATGTATCATGTGACAGCATAGACAAAACTTGGCCTTAAATACAAGAAATCCTGTCATGAAAGTGGGTATAGGTTGTGATATGTCTTTTCCAGGATTCTACTACGATAGTTTTGATATATGTTTAGTGCAATGTATTATCACCCAGGATATGATATTACCCGAGGTTTATTTTTTTACTACTGTTTCATTAGACTTCTGTACAGACAAAATTAGTATTCCCTATTAAAATGTGCAGGTCTACATAATTTTCTAGCAAACCCTTGCCAATATCATTGGGCATCATGAAACCCAGGTATAGCTGAAACATACAACTTTTGACTGAAGACCGACTAAAGAAATCTATTTGACATGGGAATAAAAATCAATTTCGAAGAGGTAAAATAATGATCACATGTTACACTCAAAGTTATTTAAACTCTGGATTGAGACTTAAATCATCTATATTCAAAATCAATCATTTCAGATTTTAGAAAGTAATCTTAAATAGGGGTTTGTAAGATCATGTAGAAAAAGGGTAAATAACACATTCAAACCTTACAAATTGTGCATGATTATTTTAACCTCCTGATACTCTTTGATAGTGAATGAAGACGGATAATATGGAAAATTCTTTTTTATCCCCACCCCCTTCTTTTTTAAATTCGGTCTTGGAGCCAATAGACAACTGAAATATGAAATATTTGGCATACTGTTATCCAAATACCTGACCCCCCCCCTTTACAAATCATCATGATCTTCCACTGAAATAAAAATCCCTTAATTTTTATTGAATCATGGGGGAGGGGTTAATTAAGTAACGAAAACAACAAGAAGGTTTCAAACTAATCTGAAAATTTCACCTATGATAACCTCGCAACTTCAAAAAACAGAAATCATACAGATCCATAGCAAATCTATTCCCCACTTTATCATAAATTTTCAAAAGGTATGGAACTACTGGAATGTTTCCTATTGACTCCCCCAAAGGATGCCTCACTAAACCTTTTGTAAAGAGGACTAACCATTCCCATAGATTTCTACCAGCAGGTTTATACAAGTAATCATATAAAATGGAGGTAAAGCCTTCCGGACAAACAAATATCGCCCAGTCACAATAAGACCATTTTAGACAGACAGCAATATTGACTAGCAAAGAGTTGTAAAATACCCTTTTTACACAGGCTAAAATTTCCTTAACCCCGTACTATAGGTGGGGCTAAATTGCCATTTAGCCCCACCTATAGTACGGGGTTAAGCTTAGCCCACTTTCTTTTTACACAGCATTTTTGCAAAGTGGGCTAACCCCACCTTTAGTACGGGATTATTTGGCCCTGCAAAAAAGCAGGGTTATCCCAGCAATTGCGGTGCTAAGAGCGATAGTACGGGGTTAAGATCGCTAGTGTAAAACGAAAGTGGGCTAAGCTTAACCCCGTACTATAGGTGGGGCTAAATGGCAATTTAGCCCCACCTATAGTACGGGGTTAAGGAAATTTTAGCGTGTGTAAAAAGGTACGAGTGAAGTACTTGTACTACGAATGATCGACAAAAACCACTAGTCCGGGGTTAGCGAGTTTCGTGTGTGAAAAGCAAGCATTCCTTATCCGGGGTTAGCGATAACAATTTGGCATGTGTGAAAAGGAAAAAAAATAGTACGGGGTTAAGGATAGTACGGGGTTAGCGATAGTCCGGGGTTAAGAAAATCCTGTGTAAAAAGGGTAAAAGAGAAGCAGCAGCAGAGTTTGTAGATATTTGTTTGGTCGTAAAAACTCAATATTAGCCTGATAACCCTGGCCTGGAACCCTGGTTTACAAGCAAATGAAGCAAAGAATGCAATCATGGACCTACTAGCAATGATGCGATGGACATGTATGACTCCCCCTCACCACCCCCCCCCCCCCCCCAAAAAAAAAACAGTGCACTTAGCAATACTAGTGAAGACTCACTGAAAAGATTAAAAAATAAAACTACACACACATACAGTGCACATACATGTCATTTTAAATACATTTTGTTTGAATGAAATCAAGGAGAAAATCCACTTTATGACAGATTATTAGGCCTACATGAATTATATATCATTCATGTTTACCTGACAGATTATACAATACACATAGATTAGATCTTTCTTGGGGTATAAAATTACAACAAAAATACTATACCTCTTGGTCCTTGATTTTCAAGGCGATATCTGTTCCAGTACTACTACAAGGGCATCGAATACATGAATGACAGCTTCAATCTTCTCGCATAATTAGTCAAAATATCATGTTAAGATACATAACTGATGATAATCCCAGAGTTCTGGCTCTACCCCAGGTTTTTGACAGCCTAGCATGAAGTTTGTCCTCTACATAGTACAGAAATGACATCATGATCAGTTGAAAAAAAAGAGAAGTTTTCTCTTATCTTGAGGTACTATGGACAGATCAAGGATTTTTTTAAGGAAGGTACACGTACAGTATAGCTGGTGCCTGGATCAACTTGTGTCTATACTACAATGTGCTCCAATTAAATGCACAGCTCATCCAAATAATATGCAGAATTTATTTTTCAGAGTATAACAATCGCACTATTGTGTATTACAGCAAGTATGCAAGCTGGAATCGCAATGCATGCTCAGCAATTGCAACAGCTTTCGCAGCTTTTGAGCGATGTGCATGCAACAGCACAATAATACACCCAAATCCCAATTATTAGTTAGGCCCATTGATATCCTCACGCTGTTTCATGATTCAACATATCAATTTCATGTTCTCAGTTCAGTCTGTTAATGCACCAAGACAAGCAAGGTTGGTAACATATACATGTAGAAACCACTCGTCTGAAAAGGTTCTTGGAAATACCACATCACCTCTGAAAAGGTTCTTGGAAATACAACATCACCAACTGGGGTCCATGGGCATACTAAGGCTAGACCCCCTAGACCCATATTGCAAATACAGTCACTCTGCACTTCCTCAAAACAGTTGTTATATGCTAATTGTAATTAAGAGGCCTGAATCAACACAGTCTCATAAATATACATGTTGACTTATATACATATGATACAGTCACTTATTACTGAGTTTTACCACATGATTACTACCAGACTATGTCTATATTTAGCATGGGACTTTACCCACTTCAACAAGGAGAGCGTAAGGTCTACAGTACATACACAAATAAATGCACTGCAATTATACAGAGCCCATTCATATTTATTTACTTCCAATGCAAATAAAATGTTATGACTTGATGACATATATGCCTATAGCATTAGAATAAAAACATTTAATTTGTGAGCGATTTCAATTTTTCTCCTCCTGTAAATAAATAAAAGATTACTTTATCTCGTTTTAC
The DNA here is from genome assembly GCF_037042905.1 of Lytechinus pictus. Taxonomy (NCBI): domain Eukaryota; kingdom Metazoa; phylum Echinodermata; class Echinoidea; order Temnopleuroida; family Toxopneustidae; genus Lytechinus; species Lytechinus pictus. The sequence goes on along the minus strand of NC_087245.1, from coordinate 25,318,934 downwards.
AGCCCCACGTATACATTGTCATATCTTTGTTGGCTTTAGACAGACAGTAAATTTACAAAGTTTGCATAATGCCGAATGCAGCAATAATTGGTTCCACTGGAATGACTGGGAACAGAAGAAGTGATTCTTTCCCCTTTTTTTCTACTCTAGATTGAGCAAACAATCCCAGCACACTGGAATTGCATACATTAGTCTATTACACCCAGAATAATAATTGACTATTTGCATAAAATATCCCCTGATTAACGTTTAATTGGCTGGCTTCAGTTCTAGCCTGTGTTTGGTAAATGAAGAATGAACTCTAAGTGCAGTGTAACACAGGCCTGTGGTTAAACCTTGGTAAATCCTTGGTTGAAATATAGAGCTGAGCTCAGTCATGAATACTGACTGACAAAGGTATACTTTGTACTCACTCCTCGTTGGTATAATGACTGTTTTCTGGAAAACAACACAGTCTGTTTGTTACATGTGATCATTTGTCAACATCATCCATGACTACATTTACGACAAGCATATTTTACAATGCCACTCTTATTCCAAAATGATAGTAATTTTTGTACTCTCCGCCTACTGTATATACTGGATAATAACTAAATCAAATACAGAAATTGTATTAAATCATACCTGAACAAAGATGTAAATGTATTCACTACTATGTTTTATTTTAAGTGCAGGGCTACTTCAACGTTGCCTTTAATAGCTAGGGTGAACATCTTGTGTGAAAATCACTACAAAAGGAGATAATGGAAAGTGACAGCTTTTGTATGTGAATCGAGGTCTATGCCTTTATGACAACACCAGGTCCAATATAATTATTTGTCTATATCATTATCCATATAGTATAGGCTTAATAAGCATACAAAAAAATTATTCATGACAAGGTCAAGGAGCAAAAATTCAAGATAACAGAAAATGTTGACATCTTGGGCTGGGGAAAAAATACCCTTCATTCAGTGTAGCTTGCTAAAAATTCTGCAATATTCAGCACTTACTATAAACTTTCCCTTTCAGTATGTGAGGTAATTATATAGTTGAATAGCTTTCAAATATATCCACTTGTATCACAACTACCCATAACTAAACCGGTATCTGTCACTTGCATAGAAATAGAATGCTGAATAGCCTGTAGCTGGTATTAAACTGAAAGTGGCCTACATGCACATGCATGCATATTCATATTCCAGTATACCCAATGCTTATATTCTTATTCTGCTTATATACTTACTACACTCTACAATAATATTCCACTCACTTTTTTTTATATACCCAATGCTTTATATATTCCTGTTCTGCATGTACATATATACTTACTACAGACAACAGTCAACAATAATATTCCACTCACTTTTTTTTTATATACCCAATGCTTTTATATTCCTAATCTGCATGTACATATATACCTACTACACTCAACAATGATATTCCACTCACTTTTTTTTTATACAGCCTGCACATGCACAATATGACTCCAATGTATACAAAAACCCGTTTGTGAGGAAGATCCAACCAAATTTACCGGGCCGGCCAGCTGGCAGACAGCTTGAGTGGGCAGGAGCGTGGATCAACCACTTTGCGGCAGTCAGAGGGCCAAGTCTGGAGGACAACTGTAACTTCAAGAAGCTTGCAACCTCACAATATACTGAACCCAGTCCATTCGATTGAAGTATGTCTGCTGGAAAGCTCAAAACTCTGAACTAGATTCACAGCAATGTTTACTCCTACACCAACAAAGCATGAATAAAACCTGTACTCACTGCACAGTTTAGTGGAAGAAATAGTGCACACCCTGTAAAAAGAAACCACGCAGTTCAGAAACCAACCCGGACTGTGTTGTGTAACAGAACTTCCCTCACGTACGTGCAGTCGCCGCTGGCTAACGTCAGCTTAATGGACGACGCCATATTGCCAGATTCAGGCAGATTTGGCCCGCGCCCTCTCCGGCTAAAGCTCGAACGCCATTCACCCATACACTAATTCCCCTTGATTACCGTTGTTAAAAACCTCTGTCATATCTTTTCCAGCATTTTTATGAATTAGCGATTGATGTTTTTCCGTTTATCAGATATCCTTCATTATACACATATTTTTTTCATATTTATAACATTTTTATTTTAATCACAATTTTAGTCCAAACGCGGGTCAGTTTTTGTTAACCCACGTTGTTTGTGCATGCCCACGTATAGCCTTACGCGCATTGAAAGGAATGATGTTGGGTCGAAAAACAGAATTGTTATTGTTTGTTCCTTGTTTGTTGGGGATGAAACTATGATGGCGACCAGTCACGTTTGACTGTACCGCCAAATAGTTAAGATTAATTAATTAAGGTCAAGGTGAGATAAGAGAAATGAGCAAGGGGCATTGTGGTGGGGGAGGGGGAGAGGGAGAGGGGGGGGGGGGGCCGGGTTACGAGGGCCGAGTGGGGATACAGTTTCATCATGCAGTACAGGGCGTCGATGAACACTTTTATTTTTTTCTCCAAAATATGGAAAGTGACAGAATAATCAGAAAAAGGTTGATTGGTTCTGATTTTGAAAAAAAAAAAGAATTTATCAAGATTGCTGTTATTCTTCATGGTTGTAGAATTTAATTTAGTTTCTCTGATAAGTATAATTCTTTCAAACAACTCAAATTTTGATTAATCGTATTTCATTTATTTCACTCTTTTCTTTCGCCTCGTTTTTTTTTCTTCCAAAAAACCAGGGAGCTGAAAAATATGAGAGCTAGAACCTAAAGATATGGGGTAGCTATGACGTTGGAGGGGGCGCAGCCTCATGCACTTGCAGATCCAAATAAATTTTCACAGGGGACACTTAGAGTAGCCCCTATTTCTTTAATATTATTTTTACAAGCAAAAAGAAGTCAATGAAGACATCAGGCCACCGACAGCTGCCTCGTCAAAGGGGGGGGGGGGGCGGTCGATTATTTTGAGTATTTTTTTTTTCATTTTGTCCTCAATAAGGGGGGGGGGTTCAATTAATTCTATATACACTTCTATTGTCTTTATATATGGGGGGGGGGGTCTGCTACTGAGCATGTTTTTAAAAGGGCTTAATAAGGGGCTTAATACAACAGAAATTGTACGATTTAATACAATAAAATGTATCATCGAGGTTAATACTAAATTAATACATAATTAATAATTGTTTTAATTGAAAATGAAAATAATAAAGGCACCCACAGATCTTAACATCTCATAAATACAGGCCTAAACCTGTATTGGAAGTTGAACAGGCATAAAGTATAAATGTTTAGCTATATAGCTGATGCTTTGATCCCGCAACCAAATAATGTTATCATAAACTAGTACATGTAGATGTTATATCAGTCATGTCAGTGGCGTAACAAGTGAAAATAATTGAGGGTACTACGATATGGCGTATCAGGCAAAATTTATAAAATATATAGTTGCAAGCAAGCGACATAAGCATAATTTTGACTTTTGGTTACAAAAATCCAATTGAACAATTTCGCAAGATTCTCTTACCTTTTCCTTTTTTTTCTTGTTCGTGAATTGGGGACCCACCCCCCCCCCATACAGCACCACTCTTTGTTGTCACTGTCTAAAATTTGATTTAAACTTTGAGAATTTGAATTTCTTATCTAAGTAATCCAAAGGGATAAGACAAAAATATTTGCAGATTACTTATTTCAAAGTATTTTTATACCTATAACTCCCCAACTCTGCTCTAGCTGCACTGCACGTTGCCTAACGGCCTTCCACCAAAGGGCCAGGCCGACTCGCCCCGTGAGCAAGTGACCGCGTTCGCGTAAGTTCACCCGAAGCCATGACTAAATTCTGACCATAAACATCACCTAACTAATCACTCTCTGACAATATTTCAAAGTATCTTTTATTACAGTCGATCCTTTGGGCCATTAAACGATAATATTTCCAATGTTATCATGACAAACAATTTTAATGAGATAGTGGCATTGTAGAAAAAACAAATTTATAAGCACGAAATGGCACCAGATAAATCATCAAACATACAGCGCAGCGTTCGGGACTGGTGAGTGGTACGGCTCTCTTGGAGTTTTCGCCCCGACGAATTCGGCGAAAACGCTACCATTGCGCCGTGCGAATGTTCAATCTGCGGCTCTCAATCAGAGACTTGAATGTCTCTTTTTGCACTATCGAAAATGTATCATAGACTTTGTTTGATTTGTTTACAAGTAAGTTGCATATCCGTCGTGATAATTAGGAAAATCCATGATGTCTTCTTCTAATTCTGTAAAAATTACCTCTTCAAAGTGCCTGTGTCAGAAAATTGCCGGAAATCGTAAAAACTTGCCTAAAATGTCTCTTTTTGAAAGTTCATCCATGGTCTGGAAAAAAATGTTATAATTTATGTAGACGTATACCGTAAACAAATACATCCTCGATCACTGAAATGAAGTGTTTGCTAAGCTTTTATATCTCAGACCGCGTTACCATGGCAACTTGGGAAAACCTTTATTTTTTACTAATAAAATTCTGGTTTTAAGGGTCATTTTAGAGACATAAAACTAACCATATTTTGAAGTATTGGGTTTAAATTTCACATAAAACTGAATTATCTATGTTTATACTTTCGTATATGAATATTCATATTTCTTGTAGAATCCTAGTTTTTGATTGGTCAATGTTTCAGTCATGGATAATAACTGAGCGTTAAAAGATCTGAAAATGCGCATTTTATCGGCAACCAACAAGCAAGATGGCGGAACACATTAAGTTGGCGCTATGCACGTACGTGCCCTGTGAGCTGTGTTTACTATTTACACATCCTATTGTCCCCTGAGTTTCAGTGGGATTGACACCCCTCTGGTCATAATGGGAATGACCTTGTCTCACAGAAGGAAACATTTCATTAGAGGGGTGAAACATTACTTGAACTTTCTCTACGCTGAGGGACAGAGATAACGGTGGTGTTGAGGGGAAAGGGGAAGGGGTGATCCCATATAATCAACATTTACATACAAATATATTTAAGTCATGTGATTCTCATTATTATATTGCTCATATTTGTTCTTTGTTATTATATTGCTTATATTGGTTCCTCAGTCCAAATTATTTATGATAGCCAATCAATAATCTGTGAACATGACTTATAAGCAATCCTGCCCTACATCAATTTGACTGATGAAATTTGTAATAATTTTTTTTTTTTTTTTTTTGGGGGGGGGCTGGTATACTTCCATTCTAGATTTGGTTTGTTCATTCTCTTGGAACAGACCGACTAAAACTTAGTTGAAAAATCCCAGTACACTCTCAGTATATAATTGCAATAATTATACTAAAGCAATGTCTAACTTTATTTTTCTTCATTCATGCAGAATTGTTATTCACCCACATTGCTGCACAGTCAATTCAAGAAAGGTATTCGCTTTATTGCTGATTCCAGTTACTTCACGATGTATCCACGCAACATTTCCCCCAAAACACCCACATCTATCCTACTGGGAGTTCATATCAACCAATATTTCCTGAAACCCACCGATAAAGGAAAATGCCATTTCTCAAAAAATGGGATATGATATGTAGTATTCAATTATGTTCATGTGATAAAATGCCTTACAGCAAAATTGCAACAAAAATGCTGAAACTGTAGAAATGCCTTTCTAGAAGAGTGACTACATTCATAAAATTCAAGTTGGCATTTTTAACCCTCACTAAGTTCAGGTTAAATGATAAAGCATATATCCATCCAACTATGACCCTCTGACCTCTACACCCAAACCACCCACTGAATTTATCTGATAAGACATGGTAGAAGTTATTACTTCTCAAATTCAATCTCTCAATATTATGATTCAATCTATTCTAAAGTATTTGCTACTGGGAAAGGCAGTAAAAATGGAGTCATCGGCTCTCTCACTCCCATTTCCCTGCTGTACACATGGCTAAAAGAACTATATGGTCACTGTATTAAAGTCATTAAAGACATCAGTTTGCATATGAATTTTATTAAAATCCATATTGACACTTGAAAATGGTATTTGGAAATTGAGTCTTGTGTTTTACAGTGAAACATGTGAGCTAATATCCAATCTTTGAACATTGGCTCTATATAATGGCTATTTCAATTTCACCAGCAAGACTTTTTAATTCCCCTTAGAACTCAAAATCCAACAAGTAAATTTTACAAAGTTATTTTCTGCTTGTGAATAATATAATTGTCTTTTGTACATTTTAAGCCACATGTAATGATTGTTTAATACCCGATGACTTGTACAGTTATTTTCTGCTTGCAAATTATCTTTTGTACATTTTAAGCCACATGTAAATGATTGTTTTATACCTGATGACTTGTAGGACAATTTTATACAGTTATTTACTGCTTGTAAATAATATAATTGTCTTTTGTACATTTTAAGCCACATGTAATGATTGTTTAATACCCGAGGACTTGTAGGAAAATGGTTACGACATATAGTATCTCCAGTTAAATCATCATTTTCTCTTCAATTTGGGAAACAGAATTATCCCATTTTAAGATTACCATTCTGCACACTCATCCTATTAGAGGTGGACATTAATGAATCGTAAAGACTTTATATATCTTCAACACCTGATGTGTAAAGGGTGCCAATCTCTTCCCCTTTCTCTACCACATGGCCCCCAAGGTGCTAATGACCTGCTAAGCCTATTAAATCTGCGACAAGGCATGACCAGTTTGAAACGTACAGGCCATTAAAGAATCTCTCGAGAAATTCGACAAGGTCTAATATCATGTCATGTTAGAAGAGACCTGTACCTGCTGTTCTCCCAAATTTACAAATAAAATGAATATTTTCATGTTACACCTTTTTCAGTCTGTCTACCCAAGGCTTTTGAAATATCCAATGTTTAAAATATCCAGGTGAGACATTTTCCAATTCAATTTCAGATCTTTACTAAATGACAAATCAAATTATAAACCAGCAGGTCTTAACAGCAAAACTTGAAATAAATGCCAGTAAAATATTTACAGCTTGCTTTTCTTTTCTTTTTTTTTATAACATAATTGAAAAATAAACATTAGGACTTTTGGGGAGTAAAGATATTTCCTTGATAACCTATAAATATACTGGTATATCCTGAGAGAGATTGGTTAGCTTTGCATTAAGGCTTCTCTATCCCACCGGGGTGTCAGAGTTGTAATCTGATTCAGGAAAAAGGATTACTTATGGCAATATTTTCAGACATAGTGAATACCAAAATCACAGGTGTATAGAAAACATACACGAGGTTCACCTAGGGTACGTTGCACATTATTCATGATCACGTCTACCTCCTCGGGATTGTAATCTCCATGTATGTCTTTGGTTCAATCAGCCCATGCTGCAATGCCTAATGTAAGCCGATTTGCATCTCTGTGAGTTATTGCTTTCTTTAAATGGTGACCTTTTGACCAGAGATTAATGCTTTTTTTCTTAAATGACAATGATTTAAATGTACATTACAACCAGAAAAAAAACTATCACATCCAGAAACAATTCAGAAAAATAAGAATTAGGGTCTCATGCATTAATGTTGTCAGAATGTTCGAAGACTACTACTGAGGCAAAGTGTGAATCTCTTTTTTTATGCAATACACATTACCATTTTAAATCTGAAAAATTTAAAGAACTTGCCACGGAAGTCCCATATCAACTTCAACGCCCGCCCCCCCCCCAAAAAAAAAAACACGGTTTTTTTATTCAAATCACAGGTAGATGTAAGTGTGAAATTCTGAAAGAATCACCCCCCCCCCCTCCACCACCCAACATCCCTGCCCCCATCCCATGCATCTTCCTATACCCCACTTCAATTTACATCAATGGCATGAGGTTATTACTCAAACCAAATTAGGTTCATTAACACAAATCTACAAACTCTATTACTATACAATGAGTACAATATTTGAGATCTCTTCAAGTTCTCTCTTGTCTGAAATGGGTGCTTGTAAAGGGAACCCTATCCTATTCACAGGTAGGTCAGCGGGGTGAAGTTTGGTGAATCATGGGTGCTCTTATGCCCCCCTCAGGACCGGCGTGTAACAAGTTAACTCAAAATAGCTTCCTGGAATGAAGTGTCAATAGAGTAGGCTCTCGTTAAAGAACCGTAGTTTATCAACTAAAATTTCCCAAATGATATGATATTACAAGATTTTAAAATCCTGATAAAGGCTATACAGTTCCCTGTGTTTGGTGATAGTTATGGGAAAAATACATAGTATGGTGTGAAATTGTTTCTTTTTTTTCTTTCTTTATTTCTTTTTTTTTGGTCAGGGGAGGTTGAAGGCATCCAAAATTGTCACACACACAATAAGAATAAAGATCAATTTAGTATTTATATAATTTCAACAATAATACCCTCATTAATAAAAAACAAAATTATGAGAGTAATATTTCAGCAATAGTGACATTTAGTTTCAAGTGACTGAGATGTTTTCCATTTGTGTAAACATGCCCCCAACCCCTTTTATACCTTACCTCACAGAGTAAATGTAAATACATACAGAAATCTTCAGAAAGAGTTGTCTGCCATTTGTTGAAAAGCGCTATACCCTTTAAAAACTCTGTGTGTGTGTCATTAGTTGGCAATGGTATGGGATATGTGTAATTTGCCGTTGAATTTCTTGTGGTATACCACAGCAAATGAGAAACATGTATACAGGACTGAATCATCTCCATGTATCACTACCGCAAACAACTTGTAAGAGGGACAACGTGATGCTAAGTACATTCATGTTCATAAGAAATGAAAAGAAATAAAGATTATACCCTGTATCTTGCAAAACTCAGGACAAGGCAAGTAAATTAGGTAAAAGTTCAAATTTCAATGACTACAGAATGTCTAGAAAAAAAATGGTCAGTAAATTTGTGAAACATCAAAAACTTGTTTTCTTTATTTATGTTTTGAATTATAATCTCATTTCTCTCAAGATAATTTTATACTGAGACATAATCATTTTATCTTATTTTTTTTCTCATAATACCATAGGTAAATGTAGGGTATTATTATTATAATTATCATAACATCGCTAGTATCATCATCAGCATATCTTCTATCATTATTATCATCACTATTTTTATTTAATTATCATTGTTAATGCTATTAATAACTATCATTACCATTATATGATTGTCATAACAAACGATCATTGCCAATAATGGTTTGCCATTTTTTTTTCAAAACAGCTACAAGTATGGATTCACAGAAGAGCACTAATATAAACCATTCTCAAAACAAGAAAACCCAATTATACGAGATGAGACTCTTCAAATAGAATAGACAACCTTTAAAATTAACCTCCTTCCCTGTTGTGACATCAGACAATCATCAGTAGCGATGTTCTTATGCCATCCTCATCTTCTAGATTTTACTCAGGCAGATTAAAGAACAGATTACTTGGGAGAAAAAGAATACATGTAATTGCACTCAAATGATTGAATACATGGTTTCAAGCATGCATCTCTGGTATTTGTTTAAAAACTTTTCCCCGACTTCCACCAAACTAGCTAAAAAAAACTAATTACTGTACTAATTTTCTTGATGAAATCCTACCAAACTGAAAATTACCATTAAGACATTCAAACACAAAAAGAAAAGTATCAACATCCTATTTATAGAGAAAATCATCCAACTATGTTTAGCTTCACCATCTAGCCAAAATGAAATAACCACTGAGTACTTGGGCATCTCCATATTTCCGAACTCCAAGATCTACTCGGTCAAAAGTTTATGAAAACATGACCACGTTATGTTCAGAGCTTGCTGTGTAAACCTGGCTATTAGCATGTGTAAAGCTTGGCATATCAAATATTCGTTCACACCTGTTTGGAGGAGAAACTTGAGATATATACTGTGAACAGACATGAACATGATCTTACTCTGATCCTGTCTCCTGTCACTCTCTCACCCTAACTCTCTGGCAAAAAAATAAATATGAACTTGATGCAAACAAAGAAGGGATGGCTATACTGTGAACTTATCTGGAGAATGAATTTTGATTCCATATTTCCAAAAGAAGCTAAAATGATGATTGCTTACGAGAATGGATTCATTGAGTGAGGATCGAGGTGTCGTGCACAGTAGAGCAGCATCTTCACTAGCCAACAAAACAATTACCTAGCAGTTTTTCTACCTTTGAGTTCTCAACACCAAGTGTCTACCAAGGGCGTGAAACAGGCCCAAAACGAACAACAACAACAAGAGTGAGCTATGTATCACACAATATTTTTTTAAATATGAATTTGGTGCAAACAAAGTGCCCAGAAGGGGCAGCTATGCTGTGAACTCATCTTTAGAATGAATATTGATTCCATATTTTTAAAAGAAGCTAAAATGATAATTAATCAGGAGAATGACTTCATTGAGTGAGCTATCATGCAATATTATTATACATAACTTCACGAAAATCAATGGTTTACCATTTTAGCAAGTAGTTTTGGAAAGTGAATGGCAGGTTGGTCTCTCCTATAAATACACAATAAATGATATGGGACCTATACAGATTCTATTTTATTTTCAGGAAGTAGCCTATGCTAATATCTTTAAAAGTTCCCTTTGGCTAGAGCACCATATTGAATTCATTTTCTCTTACCTTTATACTTGTTCAAATTATTTCCACAAATACGTGTAACTGTCCAAATAGCAACAAATGAACCTGGATAAGGCTTTTGTTTTACGCTTGAAGTTTAGAACGAACGCCAAGTGCTAATATTGCGATGACTCAGAACATATACTCGCCAACAGTACGCACTATAATAAACTTTAAAAATATGTTTTGCAACGAGTTTGTGAAGACACATGTATATTAGGTGCATGCATGGCTTCAGAACAACAGTGTGACATCATGTCAAAGGCAGCCTTCACAAGTGAGCTACCAATCAATAACATATGACTAGACGGTTAAAGCGTAATCTTTTTCAGTTTGTGCTTCGGACCGGGAAGGGCTCCTCAAAAGAAATAAGGCTCCTCCCCTATTTTGAATTCGAAGACAGCTAGAGAACAGAGCTGGGACTGTTGTTATTGTTGTTCCTATTATATCACATAGCCACAAGTACAGAGGGAAGACAATGAGGTGTATGATAAGTCTATCGTATCATCATAAAGGGAAAGGAAATAAGGGCTAAGCCTCCATTAATCCTTTTTTTTTCAAGTTTCAAGAGGTTATAGTTCACCCTTTCATACACCTTCACCAACTTTTACCTCTCAGTTTATTTAGGGGAATTACCTTATTTTATATAATCTTCTTCCTGATTTGAGGTGTTAGTATATACTTTCTTGTCTTCTCCTGTATCTCTTCTCCCTAAAGTCTGTTAAAGGGGAATCCAGCTAATATGGAAAATTAAACAGATGCAAAATAGTGAAATTTGGGAGAAACATCCAACAAAAACAAGAAATTTATGAAATCATTACAATTTGTATCATGAGACATCTGAAGATTTTATATTGACCCCAATTGTAATGTCATTGTAATGTAGGGTGAGGTGAGGTGTACTCCTCTATTTGATATATTAAAAGAAAAAAAATAAAATTACCTAAAGAATCATCTTCACAGACAAAAAAATACTGGTACCCAGAATATTTATTTCAGGACATATGACATTATGTTATTTATGTGATATATTTCTGATGAAAAGGATCTTTAAGGGAAAAAAACAAAATGGGTCCCTACCACTTGTCATCTTCTATTGCGTACATAGAATGCAGTCATAAGGCGCTGGGGTGTTGTCTTTACATGCACATTCATTTTAATACATGTCACAGTGTGAACAGACCGCTGGACAAACACAATTATGGAAGATTAATAATTCAGTGTCGTTTGATAGGATCAAGCTCAAAGAAATGACCATTCAGTCATAACACCTGGGTTCCTATTAACCCATACTGCACATACAGAAGATTGGCTTCATTGGCATAAAACAAAAAAAAAACAATTACAAAAATTAATGTTATTTTATCTATAACAAATGTTTATTAGGAGATTTGCTGTATTTATTCATCTCTAAAACTAGTTTACATCAATTATCTACTCTTTTTATTATTATATGTTATCAATTATTAACTTTGTTTTACTTATTATGTTTGTTTTTAGCAGGTCTACTGGGTCCAATGTAGACACGGTTCTTGTTCTAAATTACATTATGTATTTCATTTTAAACATACCCTGCATAAATGATATAATTTCAAAAGTTTTTTTTTTTCATATCAGTTCAAGAAAACTTTTTTTCATAAATTTATGACTCAATAAAACATACTAGGCATAATTGAAACAATTCACATGTCATCATATGTAATAAGAACAAAAGTGCTGCTCGTACATAAAATAAAAATGAGCCTTAAATATGAAACCCCTTTTCAAACGATTGATTGGCATTCAATTAAACATTCTAGCAATACTACTTTATGGCCAGTAGAGGGATCATACAATTTAAGAAATCAAGTTGAGTCCTAAACCCAAGGGGGGGGGGGGCCACTTACATTGACGAGTGGATACCATGCGCGACCAAAAAAACACGTAAAAAGGATGTCTTTTTCAAGATAGGGCACGTTAAGTACGTAACGTGATAAGGGTGTCAAAAACACAAAAATAATGAAAAAAGGGTATCTATTTCGCTAGGAAAGCTACGTGTTTAGGGTCTAATTTGCGGGGATGATAAAACAAAATTAAAATGTTTTATAAAGGATGTCCTTTTTGCCCCAACACGTGTTTAGAGTCCGCTTTGCGCGAGCTGTGGAAGGTGGGGCCGTACTAAACCAAACTTTGTGTAAAGGTAAAACCGATGACCGACGGACCCGTGACGTACAATGAAATATCGCTGTACTTGTTTAGGGGTTCATTTCAGGGAATATACTTGCCAATTAAGAGTATCGTTTTGTTTCCAATACTTGTTAAGGGTAGGGTTTCACACGCCAATACTTTCAGAATATGGAAAATACGTGTTTAGGGTGCTTTTTGAGACCCCATGGTCGCGCATGGTATCCACTCGTCAATGGAAGTGGCCCCCCCCCCCCCCCCCCCGGGGTCCTAAATCTGAAATTAAATCCGAAAAGAGTTGATATCTCCTTGCATTCATTCAGTCAAACATTCCTCCCCTATTACATCATGAATGGGAGAGGGAGTCCTCTCAGCTGGACTGGGTGTGTCAGTTCTGCAGACCTGCCAACCTCTGGGAATGAAAAACTGTATTCTGTGATAAAAAAAACTGTATTTTCCCCAAAAAAGTGTATTTCATAATAAAATGCTTGGCGCACTCGCTCATCGCGGCGTTCAAGCTGCATGCAAGCTAAAATGCGCACTGCTCTTGCAGATGAAAAAAAAAAACATTAAAACATGTGTATATCTTCACCCTGGTTTGAACAAAATGATTGAAAAAAAAAACAAGTTACCTGAAATTACATTGATCTAATAACCATATTTGTGCACGTTTTATGAAATAGAGATTATTTTTTTCAATAAATTACGATTTAGTAAAAAAAAATTACAAAAAACGTATTTTTCAAAGAAAAAACGTACTGCCGTATTTTGGTTGCAAAAACGTACTAAATACGGCTAAAACGCACTGGTTGGCAGGTCTGGTTCTGGGACACCATTCCATCTGGTCACTAACGAGTAAGTTTCATGCCCCTAGGACACCAACAATTGAACTTGGTTTGCAATACCCAGGGAATACAGATGATGTAATGGTCTATAAATACACAGAATGTTGATGAAATGAAGACTGATGATTTTCTATCCACCCTTTGTAATGTCCTTTTGTGTGTGCTGGCCCAATCTTTGTCATTTGCTATTGGAAATTTTTCTACATGGATCTAGCTCTCGCAAGATATGACTTAACGATAGAGCATGTTGCACAGAAAGTTGTCATAATGCTTTTCAAAAGAAATAACGCAATTTTAACGCAACTCATGAAACACAATCAAAAGAAACAATGTGTCTGGCTCAAAAAATGTTTTTTAACTTCAAGCAAACAAAAATGTTATAACCGAAGGAAAACGTCATTCACATTCAAAAGCTGAATAAATGGTTGCAATGAAAATCCACATATGTAAGACAGTATTTCTATTAAATACATTGAATATAAAATTGGCATATAGAGTATGTATATGCAATTTTTGTTCCTTTGCCCAGATGCTCATTACTACTAATCCTATAACCCACTTTGCACTTTTTTCACTCGTATCCAATGCCTTAACAAAACAAAAAAAGAATAATCAAATTTCCTTTTCCTCTATCACTGCAGGTTTTGTTCTCTTTTTTTTCTCCACTCCCAAGTATATATATCTTTGTTTGACAGGTCACAGAGCTTTTGGTGATGACGATATAAGATATATTGGGTGGAACTGGACCTCCTGCTATCTGCGCATACAAACACAAGGCCCCAAGGTTTACTTGGAGAAATGAAAATGTCTAATTGGATCTGTCAAATCCATTTGCCAAAAATATGAGTCAGTTTTTTTTTCTCTCTCTCTCTCTCTCTCTCCTTCTTTTCCCAGCTGTTTATGTGTGCATTCTACCACCAATATAATCACTATTTTATGCAATATGAATTTGAAATACAAAACACCAGTATAGATAACTTTGACGGATTCCCATAATTTAACCTGAGCTCAAAACCAGATTAACACAGAATTTAAATCACTCCTATGGAATGCCATATTTCATCCTCCTTATCTAATATCCATGGCAAAGATAATGCACCAAACTATGATTGAAATAATGTATATATTTCATCATGACAATATTTTTTCTAATCTCATTCAGATGTAAAACATTTATTTAGACATTAACCATTTGTTTTCAAAAAAAAATTTAGAAAGAAAATAGCTTTTAGAAGGAAAGACAAATCATTTAACGAATGGAATGCCCCTGGCAATCTCACCTGCATTACGCATGTCAATATAGAAACATTGGTGACTTTGTGACAATAAATAATATAATAATTCATATTCATATATGTTTAAATTTATCCAATCCCTAAGTATTTGGTGTCAATTACAATTGAATAATCAAATGCATCCACAGGCCAAGCTTCTCTTTTCAGAAACGATAATTAGGCCAACTGATAAGAAAAAAAAACTTACCTCAATTTACTGAAACCTCAAAATGAATCAAAAGAAGTTGGAAAATCAGTGTACATCCCAAAGCTAACACAAACTACATATAACATGTATAATACCAAGCAATTACCAAACTTCATATCTTAGTGACCGGGTTATTGTGAAGATCAGTCAGCAAGGAGTAAAAATCAGCACTGAACGCACTTCCATAATTTGAGATGTCAAGATATCATCGCTCTGTCAATGATGACTGCTACAGCTAGTCTCAATTACAAAGCCTTTTTGAGGGTGTCATTTCGTATATTAGTCAATGAGATGGGTTTTGGGGATTCATTAAGTGGGGTTAATATTTGTTGAGAAACAGAAAGAAGAAGTTGTTATTTTGAAATAATATTTACATTACAATTATTTCATGATAATATATCAATAAAGAGATGATAATATTAAACACAGATTTAAATAGGACAGCAAAAAATCCCACCTTAAAAAAAAGTGAAAAACCCAGTGAAACACCCCAAGCAATCTCATGGAGAGGAGGGGGGGTGCTCAAAAAGGCAAAAGTGCAAAAAAAAACCAACATGGTTGATTTTAAATCTGATGAAAAGCAGACGCACACATTGTCAAGAGTTAAAAAGGGGAACGATATCAGAACTTGTCCGAGCAGCAGAAGATGCTCAAAGTGCCTCATTTATTAGGTATGCTACATATGGTTTCTTCAAACCATATTGTAAAATGGACCCATCACCGAGACTACAAACTGACAAACCACTGGTCATTCACACTGCTGGTCATTGGCCAAACCAACTGTTCCTAGGTCAGCTAAACGTCAATTACACTCACCAAGTCCGGCTCAGATTGGTCTGGGCAGCAAACAGACAATTACTCATACGATACTTCATAAAACATCTACAGTTCAACAAGGTAGCATTCAGCCAATCTCAAATATAGCTACGCCACAGATCTGGCGAGCAGAATATTTTCTTTTTTTCAATAAAGGACTGTGGCGTGGATGACTAGGGCAATATAGGCAAACCCACAAATTAATCATCAATTAGTGAATAATCTTGCACCAATTTTAGAAAATGACCTAACAATATGCTGAATGAGAAAGGCTTCACCTCTGTACACAGCTTTTTATTCACTGCATCATGAACTTGCTGCTATTATCATTTTCATATTACCTGATAGAACTATATAATTATATTTTGTAATCTGAAGATGATACCATTCAGGCCAAACACCTTGTATAAGACTGATATTAATTGACTTATGCAAAATATACATATACACATGACTGCCTTTGAAATAAATGCAAATTGATAAATTGTACAGGTTGGCCTATAGACTAATACCTCTTCTGAAATATTACATAATCTTGACACTAAAAATTACTATAAAAATCTGTTAGATAAGCTATTTTACAACAAAATGATCCTTGCTATAGAAAGTTATATATTAATGAGAAAACAATTGAAGTTGTTAAAGAAATGATTCATTGCATCAGAAAAAATAAACACAGCTCAGCAATAATAATATCCAGATAATTTCTCAATAATATACAAAGCAAAAAAAATGAAGCACAATTTCTAGCTGTCCCTTGTACTTTTCTTCCAGCTGATCAAGTAGGCCTATTCATAGCCATTTGACTTGATATTTGACTTCCTCACTATGTAACAACAATGACGTGGGAAGTTTGGAGAACATCTCTCAGAGTTTACGGGTTTATGAGCATGGTTTTCAATTGGCATGAGGGTGTGGAATGCTCAAATGGGATGACTAATCCATAATTACAAAACACAGACTTGGCGAATGGAGGAGTGCAATATCCGATTAAAAAAAATGTCTAAATGACCTAGCTTCAATCTAAATATCAACAGGCAGGAAACATTACCAAATATTTGGAACAGTTTCTGTACGTATGGACAGGTACATGCAATACAAGGTTACAAACACAAAATAAATATCATACAGTACATAAAATTGATTATCATGTATTGCTGCGATCACTCATTAAGTGTGGATATGCAGGAGATTTGACGTTTGTATTTTTTTCCTTTTATGTGTATCTTTTTTTCTTTCCACTTTCCATTCTTTCATATATTCTCCTTTATTTATCCACATTCTCCTATCTTCAGTATCTCCTTCCCCATTCCACTTCATATCTTCCGTCTTGCAACCGTTCTTTCCCTCGTTTCTGCCTACATCCAATTGTCCTTACTCACCATGAACAGAAAGTCATGGTAAAAATTACTCCATTACTTTCTCTTTTCCCCAACACAACAATGCATTCTTCCCTTTTATACCTTTCTTTATTTGTTCTTCTTTGCCTCTTGTAACACTCCCTATCCTTATCCTTTAGCATACACATTAGGGACACCTGAAGAATATGGATTACATAGAATAGGTCCAATCTTATAAAGAGTACTCATAAGACAAGGCCAAGATCAAATACTAATTAAGATAATAATAATAATAGCTGGATTTATATAGCGCGTTTTGCCTGAGGATACAAAGCGCTGCTATCATTACCCCGGCTTTAGCTCGAGCTACCATCACCGGCGCTAAGTGCATTCAAATAATCCTGACGGGTACCTGTTCACCTCACCTGGGTCTAGTGCAGCACAGTGTGGATTAATTTCTTGCTGAAGGAAAACATGCCATGGCTAGGATTTGGACCCATGACCCTCTGTTTGAAAGGCGAGAGTCAGAACTACTAGACCACGACGCGCCCAAAAAGATTGACCTTGGCCTTGTCTCATGAAGAGTTGTGGTTGATCCAATCAATCTCAACTAAGTCATCTACGACAGTGACAATTAATCAGTGACATTTAATCAAGTAAATGTATATCATTGTCAACAAAGAACGTTATCAATTGGTCGTCCAAACAACGGAGCATAATTGACTGTTCATCACATTAAAACAGCACTCTGACTGGCCATCTGCATTCTAGATGATGGTGTTGCGGGCCATCCATAGTTAAGATTGATTGGTTCAATCCCAATCTTATGCCATGCGTCAATTTATTCTTCTTTTTTTTTTATTATAGATGCGTAATAGAAATATGTGTTCCTACCTGTCTCTTTTCTCAGCAGTACTATTTTTCTTGGATTTCTTCTTGATGAGGGCAACGTGTTCCTCTGTGACCGGGGAAACCCTCTGTCTAACCTCAGCCTCTGATTCAGAGCTACTCTCTTTAATCTTTTGGTCCGCCTGAGAAAAGACAGAGAGAGGGGATGGAGGAAGGGGAAGAGTGAGAGAGCGAGAGGGAGATGGCGGAGGCAGAGAAAGAGAGAGTGAGCGGAGAAATAGGAGGAAGAAACAAGAGTGAGAGGGGTTTTGATATAGGTTTTAATTAGCCTCATTTTTTTTTATTCTATGCTTTATTATTGCAATTAAATAAATGACAAAATCTTCAAGTAATGGATTCCTATTCATTCATTTCCAGATAGGGCAATACAAATAAAGTGAACCAACAAACTTTTTGAATGGTAGGATGCATCTGACCTCTTTTTTCACCTGACTAGATAACTCATCCATGTACATGATCCCCAATAAACATGTATGTATGTCTCCCTCTATTGCTAAGTTGATGTACATTCAAACTACATGTACTGTTCTCTCGCTTCTTTCACATTTTAGTTTAGTGAAGGCTTAAAGGACAAGTCCACCCCAACAAAAAATTGATTTGAAAAAAAGGAGAAAAATTAAACAAGCAAAAAACTAAAAATTTCATCAAAATCGGATGTAAAATAAGAAAGTTATGACATATTTAAAGTTTCGCTTAATTTCACAAAACAGTTACATGCACATCCTGGTCGGTGTGCAAATTGGCAGACAGATGATGTCACCCACTCACTATTTCTTTTGTATTTTATAATATGAAATATGGAATATTCTAATTTTCTCCTCCTTGTCAAGTGAAACAAATTTTTATTACTCCCTGAACATGTGCAATTACCATAATTTTAACAGTTTATGGTTAAGTTAAGTTGGTCCTTATTGTCAAATCTGTAAAAATTGAAATATTGTATTATTCAAACAATAAAAAACAAAAGAAATAGTGAGTGATGGACATCATCGACTCTCTCATTTGCATATCGCTGAGTTGCGCATTGAACTTTTTTGTGAAAAATAAGCGAAACTTAAAAATGTCATAACTTTCTTATTTTACATCCGATTTCGATGAAACTTGCAGCGTTATTTTTGTTTGATTTTCTATATCGATTCAAATCAACAATTTTCTCGGGTGGACTTGACCTTTAAGGATCTGGGGCTAGAAATTCTGACTGTATTTAAAACCCTTAAACAGACAATTACAAAATTCACACATAAAAGAACATAACGAAGATTAATACTTTCATGAATGATGCCAAGAATAATGCCAGAAATAACTTCAAAGTTGTCTAAAATGGAAAATGGGGAAAAAACATCCCTCTCATGTAGGCACTCATTTTCCAAGGTTTCACTCTTAACCAAAATGCTATCTCTCTGATATGGATTGCGTACTTTACATTTTTTAATTCATTGATTTATTTCCTTACCTTTTTTTCCCTCTGAGGTGTGGCAAACTCTGAGGACGATCCCTTGGCGGCACAATTCACAATCCTCTTCCCGTCCTCTGCACCACTTGAGATATCCCCATCCTGGGAGTCCTGCCTCCGCATCGATGCAGGAGACCCCATCTTTGATCTCCTAGGAGAGGGCACGGGTGAGGGAGGAGCAGCGTCTTTCGTACTCTTGGCAGTTCCGTTACGCCGGATGTTCTGAGGACTCCTAGGGTGGGGCTGAGGTTTGGTCAACTTCTTCTCGGGACTCGATAGCTGCTTCTTGGAGCTCGACAGCGTCTCGCTTGTGCCTTGTTTCTGAATAAGTGAATGTCTCGTTTTTGGACTTGGTGGAGCTTTCTGAGGAACACTGTCTTTCTTTCTGCTGGCAGCTACACGAGCTGCTTGAGTCTGATCAACACTTTTTGTCTCTACAGATTCTAAGATGGGCTCTTTCTCCTCAGTCGGTGATGTCACATCATGACCTAACCTAGCCATCTTTATACTTGCATCCACAGCTTCAGTCTTTGGGTGCTCAACTTCTTCATCTTCTTTTGATGTACCTTTAATTTCAGATGCCAACAGAGCCATCAGGTTCTTCTGCTTCTTTACAGTATCCTTGTAGGACTGAGGCTTCACTTCTGCTTCCTTCTTAGGCAGCTGTTTTGGAGTGGCAGTGTCTTTTGATGCAGTGTCTTTTGTTGCAGTGTCTTTCATTGCTTCTTTTAAATCTGAGTTGGAACTCCTGCGCGTTGACGAAACACTTCGACCGTTCATAGTGGCAGGGTGAGGAGTCGCATTGGATTCCCCATAGACCATCGAGACCTGCTGAGCTATGGGCAAAGCACCAAGGATTTCCACACTTGGCGGCCGTGAAAAACTCTTTGCTAAAGGAGACACAGCTGCTTTCTTAACCTCATCTACAGTGATGGGTTGAGTTCTGAATCTTGATTCACTTCTCCGTTTGCGCTTTGGAGGTTCTACTTTTGGAGGTGGCTTAGTCCCTTCTGTTGATTTCTCTTTAAACAGTCTCATTTTCTCAGATAGAGTTAATTTGGAATATTCATCCTCCTGGACATCTGCTGGGGGTTCCTCTTCTTCTGCCATCGATGGCAGTCGACTACTAGTATCATCAGATTCCTCAGACGGTTCCTCCACAATTGTTTCCCTCAATTTCGCTTGACGAATTTCCTCCCTGATCCTGTCTTGCGTATTCATTGTGTCTTCGACCTCCTCTTTCTTAACTTCACGGGCAATGTCTTCATCTTTCTCTTTACTCTCTTCATTATTCTCAGCTTGGGCAGCCATCTCCTTTGCCAAGGAAGATGCAGTGGTCAGTTCCTCCGGGGTGACTGGCTGAGTCTGGAACCTGTCTCGTCCTCTCGTTCTGTGGAACCTTGATGATGATTTGGACTTGGCTCTCTTTTCCTCCTCTTCCTGAGCCTTCTTCCTGATGGCTGACATCTGAGTAAACATCTTCATCTTCTCTGAGAGGCTAAGACCAGCGAGTTGGTCATCTTCTTCAGCTTCATCTTCACTCTTCTTCTCTTCTCCATTCTGCTTTACATTGACAGGCTCTGGTCTGAAATAAAAACAAAACCATCTCAAATTCAAAGTCATTGGATCAAAAAAAAAGCTTGCCAGACAAAGCAAAAATTAATGTGTGCAGCTGCATTTCATTTATCACTAAGAATTTTTAGGGATACATGTACCTCATTACTAAGTTCCCACAAAAGGAAACAACTATAGATTTGCATTACATAGCAAAGAAGCCTATTGCATAACATATTTTCACAATCAGCTGACTTAAAGAATGTTAGTTCTTGCTTCATTAATATTCATGAATACAAAGATGCTATTTTTTACACACAATAGCAATTCTACCTTTTCTCAGGAGGCTGCATCTTGGTGGCTCTCTTAGGGGTGGGTGACACTGGTAGCTTGCTGTAATCCACAAGGGTAGGCTTGGATTCCTTACCCTTGAAAGACTGCATCCTGTCCTTGAGAGATACCTAAGGGACACATTTAAAGAAGGATATATTGTTAAAGAGAGGAATATTTAAATGTTTCCAAATTATGGCGATGCTGAGGATAATGGGTTCATAGTGATATTGATGATTATGGTGATGGTGATGGTGATAATGATGATGATGATGATGTTGTTAGTGTTTTTTTATATTATTAGAATGATGTACATGTATTGGGGATGCTGAGGATGTTAATGGAAACAAATGAAAACGATGACAGAAGACACTGTACTGATTATTTTTATTGTTCTTTGCCTGCCATGTCTTTAACTTTATTGCCTGAAAAAATAGCCAACATGAAAGAAACAGACCAATAAAAGTTTTATTAAAAAAACGCTGTAATTATTGGATTGTTGAGATCTTGATTCAATGGGCATCATCCCATTGGCTATGCAAACCAACAATGTGTGATACTACAGTGTACATATTTAAAAGTTCCACATTACTTTTATACATATTCACTTAAATCTTCACTATTATCATGTCTATCCTGTAGACCAGGTGATTATTTTTATGGGAAAACATGTAATACGGATTATAAGATATATGCTTTGGGATATAATTACAATATCCAAAGAGGAGGGTTGTTCTTGTGTGACAATGCACATCTCGGTCACATTGCCAATGTGACCAATTGTCAACTTTCAAATGCTAATAACTTTCTTATTATTTGTCCAATTGTTCTCAAATCTTTATAAATCCTATATTTCACATTAAGCAAGTTTGTTGCAAGGGTTACATTCTCCTTTAAGTGCAAACAACGAATATGCTTCTAGCCTTCAAAACATAAATTTATAATATCAAATATTATTTGTTTTCTTAGTTCATGAACTTGGAGAACAGACAAATTTAAAAAATGACTTTAACATACACTAGACTGAAAATACACTTTCTGTTCTACATCCAGGGCAATGGCAATGACTCAGTTTTGTAGGTGTGGATTGATTTAAAAAACCACAACAAACCACTTCCCTCCAAAAGGCATTTCGCCAGAGGTTTGAAGATTTTTGAAGAGAATTACAAGGGCAGCAACATAGATGATAAAAATAGATGAAAAAATGTAGGCCTAAACAATTCTGACAGATGTATACAAGAAGGAGAAATAAACTACTTCAGGAGGATGTACAAAGGTAATTTTCCAGATAAACTAGCAGTGTCCAAGATGATATGTGTTACATAAAGCTTGTTTAATGTTTTGGTAAATGTTCATTAATGTGAATTATACCTGAGTAACATCACACAACCTAATCTATAATGTGGCCATGCATTATTTCAGCGATTAATTCTTTGTAACAATTTTTAAATTAGATATTTGAAATATCTAGCACCCGTTCTCTGTAATATTTTTATTTTTCTTTATTTTTTTCGTTTTTCAACATGCTCAAAAGACTTTGTCGAGTTTATATTCATTCTGATTCCAGACGGAATAAAAACCTGACACAGAAGTTGTTTTTGAAGACTGGTTTGGGGTTGGTCTGCCAATATGACTGTACCACAACTGGAAAAAATAATGTAAAATTCTCACGTTTTTAGTTTATCTGACATAGAAGAAATATACCAACTGCTTTGATATTCCCAAAATACCAATTTTTGTTGGGCCTACGTAGCATAACTATAACAACAGATCATTGCAGTCCATGTAGGCACTGCAATCCCATCAAGCCTGTAGATACAAATATATTTTTCATTTAAATCCATTATTGTGGGGGTGTTGAATTCTAGTGGTTAAGACGACGTCTTTCAATCTGAGGGCAAGGGGTTCAATTCCCAGCCACAGCATGCTCTCCTTCATCAAGAAATTTACCCACATTGTGCTGCACTCAACCCAGGTGGGGTAAATAGAGACAGGCAGGAAGTAATTCCTCAAAAAGCTGTGAGCACCGGAACTGGTAGACCAGCGTAGCCAGGGTAATATAGGAGCGTCTTGAGCACCTACATGTAACAAGGTGGATACGTGCGCTATACAAATCATAATCACCTTAATAACATCTTCAGGCTTCTCCTCAGAGACGCTTCTATCCTCTTCTTCTCCACTCTCATCGACCTTTCCTTCTTTCTCCTCTTCTTCTCTGATCTGTTGGGCTCTCATCTGCATCATAGCAAACAGTTCATCATCCTTGGTGGACAGGGCATCCCTCTTGGGATCTAATGCAAACATAAAATATATCGAACACAAAAAAAAATTGAACCTTTCTCCGAAGGTAAGTTAGGAAGAATTAGCAGTTTGTGCATTGCAAAATCTACGCAGAAATTTTGCCCTTCTTGTGAGGTCACTCCTTGGCTTTAATCCTGAGAGACTGGTTGACAACCATGCAATCAACACTGTGCCTGAAATCACTGTTTCTTTTCTTTATTTTCATCTTTTTTCTTGCCAGCACTTGGGATTCATTGTTCAGTTGAATATTTCTTCGTTTTGTCAATACTTACAGCACAGGCTATCTAGGGAAAAAATTGTCAACCTACTTGCAGCAAGAATTAGGCCTGTCAAGATAATGAATGTTGATGGCAAAGATATTATCAAATACCCAATTACTCTAGGGGGTATTGCTTGAATTGCAGACATTCAAAAACATGAAATAAGACTGGCATTAGATATTTTGAGTTGTATTCAAATGAAACTTTACATGCAACATTTTCCTAGAAGTGTTTCACGGTGAGTTATGTTGGAGTTCTTTGTTGCATATCACCATATTGACTAGACCATGTTCCAGCTGCTTAGAGAGTATTATTTGAAAGTCATCAAAATGAGATTAAAGTGGTACTCCGGGAAGACAATAATATGATTTTGATAAAAATACTATTTAACATTCGGCAATTTGAGGACAAGTGACACCCTAAAATTTCAAAGTTTATAAAATGATTTTAGCTTATTGTGAAAGGGAAGCAATCATTACTCATATGAAAATGTCAATTTTGGTGACAATAATTTGACATTGATGTACGGACAGAAAACAAAATTGGTGTATTGTCACAGTCATTGAAATTAGCAAGTCATGATGATCCGTGATTTTTTTCCCTTGGATCATTCTCTAATAAGAACATACTGTACAAGCAAGCAGCTGCATATACATGTACACTTGCAAGGTAGAAACAAAATTTTGAGTTTCCTGTATATTCCCAACACTTATTACCAGAGGCTGTTTCTACTCCAGATTAATTTCTGGATAACAAAATACAGTAATATCAAGGCACAGGTTGTATACATGTTATCTATTTTCAATATTGGAACACAAATTGGCACCAAAGAAGAGAAAGTTGCATGAAGTTTGATGCAATTTATAAAAGAGGGCCCTAAAATCTGATATCCAAACTATCAGAAGATAAATGACTAAACAAGCCTATCAAAAGGATTATGTCCTATTTCACGTTTCAGGGCAATTGGTCTGTGCTTCGGATTTTAGCAGAGGAATTCCGCAATGAAGGCACAATGCGTCTTCTCCTACATGGCCCGTTGTTTTGTCTATGATTAAGTGTCAGAATTGGAAATGAAAGGCATGTAAGACGCAGCTATGCCTTTTGACAAGGTACCTTTTCTTTTTTTCCAAGAACCTTATTGGTTTTCATTATTTTACTCACCTGGCGTTCCATTTCTCCTCAGCATGTCAACCTCAATTGTTCTACTCCTTATTCTCTTGGCTTGGCTAGGTTTTCTATCAGGGGCTGGTGCAACGATGGTCACAACTGGCTGAGGCATCTTTGGTTCTGGGGCAGCGGGAACGGCTTCTTCTTTGTTTTCTTCCTTCTTAGCGATGATTTCCTCCTTAACTTGGGGTTTCTGGACTATCAAATCTGATTTGGCTGGTTCCTTCTTGCTAACATCAACACCATTTGTCTTGCTTTCCATCTTCTTGTTGTCAGCATCTTTGGTTGCCTTGGTAGACTCTGGTGATTTCTTATTGGTCTTTGACTCTGAATCCTTCTTCACGGATGGCTTTTTCACAGGGGAGCTTGTGCGTTTTGTGGAAGGCCTCTTTTCAGGAGATGTTGCTCTTTCATTTTTCTTTTCTGTTGGTGATGTCTTTGATACCCTCTTATCAGGGGAAACTGTCCTTGATGACTTTATTTCTGTGGAGGATTTCCCTGAGACTTTCTTTTCAGGGGATGTTGTTCTTGAGGGTTTCTTTTCACTAGAGGCTTGTCTGGTGAGCTTCTTCTCTCCTGTTGTCTTTGAGACTTTTTTCTCTGGAGAAGGTTGTCTGGTTGTCAGTTTCTTTTCCGGTGAGGCAGGCCTAGTTCTTAGCTTTTTCTCTGGTGAGGCAGGCCTAGTTGTTAGCTTTTTCTCCGGTGAAGACTGTCTTCTAGAAAGAGGTTTCCTATCTGGGGATGTTGTCTTTGCAGGTGGATACGAAGTCCTCTTATCAACCTGAGAACTTTTGGTAGAGGATGAAGTTGATGAAGCTGAGGACAGCTTTCTTTCTGCAGATGCCTTTGTGTCTGTTTTCTTTGGTGGTTTTCTTTCTGGAGATGACATTGTCTTTGATAAACGCTTCTTTTCTGGAGAAGATGACACCCTGGCATGACCACCGGTCTTTGAACTAGGAGTCTTTTGATCTTTGGATTGGCTAGATGTTGCTGAATCCTTCACTGGCATTGACTTTGGCCTCTGAAGACTTCCAGTCTTTTCACTATCTGATTTGTTTGAGAAGCTGCCACCTCTCACTTTTCTTGTAGGTGAGACAGATAATGACTCACTTGTGGAAATGCTACTATCAGAGTTCTTTCTCTGCCTGGTTGAATCCTGCAACACTTTGGGAATCTCTGGTTTCCTAAGTGTCACTTTGCTCAAAGGACTTGAAGGTCTATCTACCCCAGTCTGCTGTCCACCTGCAGGTTTCAAGCCATCTTTCAATGGTTCTCCTTTATTTGATCCCCAGCTGGCTCTCTTGGATACATCATGGGTTGGTGATGTGGCTCTTTTCAAGACTGTCTGGTCTCCAGGTTTGGGCATGCTGGAATCCTTTTTCAGTTCTGTCTTTGTCACAGTTTCAATCTTGAAGCCACCTGCTTTCAGGTTCCTTGGGGACATCTCTTGAGATGATGTCTTTGCAGATTGGACTGGAGGTTCAATTATTTTTGGTGAAGGTGGGAGATCTTTGGACTTCTGGCTAGTGTGTGATGGAGCTGGATCTGATGATCCCTGTAAAACAAAAGATGGAATGAGTTAAAAATGGTTTCATTTCTTTTGTATTCATTTACCAAAACAGTTTTACCAACTGTTATTTCCACCCATGATGTTAACGTTTATTTTGAAAATGCTAGTTAATATGAGCTAGAAATTGCAAGAGGATTTGTTGTGGAATATAAAACTGAGCCACAATGACAAATATATTATTTTTTTCTAACAACCACTAATGTACTACTACACGTTTTTTTAAATGCATCCTATCTATCAATCAATGATGGAGATTCACTATATTCTAATCTTTCATTAAAAAACCTTACAACTTTGCCAACCTCACCCCCCCCCCCCCCCACAGAAAAGGAAAGGGGAAAATGAACTCCACAGCGAATACCCTGTTGAATTTTCAACTACACCCCCTGACCAATCCTAACCATGAACAAGAATATAATTCAATACCAAAAAATTGAAGATATTTTAGTAAACACAACTCTTGCAAAATTAGGTAACTTGTTAGAAGTCTGTGCCACATCTTCACCAAGAATTGATTAAGAAGGCACTATACGTCAACTCATAGCAGTTTACCTGCATTCCCCATTGTTATGTGTCTGAGAATTAGGAAATGAAAGGCCGCTTCTAGGATTCTTGAGCAAAAGATGTGGATCTGACTTTTGACATGGTCCCTTAAACATCATTTAAAATTTAAAAAAAATCTTGCTGAATAAGATACCTTAAGTTTGCTGGCTTTCTGGATATCCTCCATAGTGACTGCCTGGTTATGTCTCTTCCTCTTGTCTCTGCTTGGCTTGTTGTTATTGTTGGTACCAGAGCCGTCGGGTTGCTTGTGGACACCAGCATCAGGTGATTTTGAATCTGCGAAATGATGGAGACAGAAAATATGTTTCATAATAATTTTCCACAAGCAGATCCTGAAGGAACTTCAGTGGATAGAGGAAGGCAGATATAAGTCTCAAAAGTAAATAAATTTATATTCTTTCACAAAAAAAGGTTAGTTAGGAACTTTACCAAAAGTCCTTGCCACATCTCTTAGTAAAGCTGCTCAGTGGCTTTCCCACTTTATTGTTAAATCTCTGCCAAAAGGAGATGAATAGCAGCAAAAGAAGCTGTGAAGGATTCATCCTTTAGGACAGGGCTCATACCTTAGGCGATGTACCTTCTACATTTAGTTCAATGTAAAATATTTTCATCTCCTTACTTTATAATGGAAATGCGGCTGTAGTAGGCACATATATAAAATATTAAGCATATACCAGTAAAACTTTTGGTCAACCTACCTCAAGGTCTATACTAAAGTCTGTTTCAACTTTAGTATAGACCCTTCATAGATTAATATAATTGAAAAAAATGTATTTTGAAGGAATACATGTCCCACCTCCCATAAACATATCTGACTTGAAGAAAATTTCAAGAATCTGTAGATTATATTATTAATCAGACTTTAGTATTTGTTTGTTATGTGGTTGGTAAATATGAAACATTATGATTAGTCAAGTGAGAATTCATGTACGAGAATAATATTTCTAATTTACAAAGTACAAAGCATCAATGCTCAATATGTGTGTAAGTTACATATTTAGTTTTACTTATTTCTTAATTGAAACATTCACTTGTTTTTTTTTTATTGGTACCCATTTGTTTGTGTATTTTTTTGGGGGGGAGTTAATTTATTTATTCACTCACCCACTCAACTACATAACTCATATTCAGCCATTTACCAACTTACTCTTGAAATCATTCATTGAAGTACAAATGTTCACTTATCTATTTCTACTTATTTATCTTTAAAAACATTTTCTTTTTTACAATTTGTGGTTGCTGGAGGGAGGGGGTATTTCAAAGTTTGGCTTTATCAGCTCCATCAAGGCTAAATTCAAATTCATATGCAAATTCAAATCAAAATTCAAATTAAATTTCAAATTCAAATTCAAATTTTGTATATGCAGCAGAACACTTGGAATAAATTGATAAAATGACCTTACATAAGCATGTAATTGGTATGTATTGACTTGTCCTTGTACAACATGAGAACATGCAAACTTAATAACCTTCTAATGAACCCGGGTCAGTTTCACACAACACTGTCATATCATTGTAGCTTCATGGACAAGTTATGGGATATCCATGAACTTAGACTTCTGATGATTTAGTGTAACATGGCCCTATGCCACTACCACAAGAGTTCTGGAAAATGAATCTGTGCAGCGATGCTCGGCCTTGGCATATCTGGGTTAATTGGCTCTGCGGTGCATTAGGTGATATTGTGCTTCTAGCAAAGGTGCAATATGTGTGAGCGTACAGGCACATGAATTAGAAACTCTTTGCATTACGCAACTATTGTATACACCAGTGTAGGGCGGGAATGTTGCATACTGAAGATGTGAAATCACAGATTTGATAGATTTTCCATAGAAGAGCAATGCTGATCCCATCTCCTAGCTGGCTTCGAGACGGGAACTATACTTGATAATCAGTCTTGTGGTCAAGTCACTATGGTCCATGCCCGAGTCTGAGTCACCAAATCAAACTAATGTAGTATCTTTTTTTTTTACTTTATTAAGTTTATTTATTAAGTAAACTTATTGTAAACAAAAATGTAATATGACATTATTTTCATTTGTTGATTACTGTAAATATTTAAGTAAACAACATTTTAATGTATTTAGTTAATATAATTCATTTGAGGAAAACAACAGTCTGGGGGTGCACAATTTTGACTCTTTTATACTTGATACCTTGCTAAGTTTCGAAACTAAGCAATAACACAGGTTCACATTTATTTATCATTGTAAATCAAATATATTTACCATCAAATTCTAATCTTGCAAATCTTATTTGCCACTTTACTACAGTATGCACTATGATTATCAAGTGATCATTACCACCCATATGTTATTTCCTGCAGCAATATTCAAATCACAATGTGGCATAAAATACCCATAAAAATGCTTTGCCCTACATGGCATTTAAGTATTTTGTGATGCTGCAGGTGTATATGATCTGAATATGATTGTCTTACACCTGTAAATATACAGTAGAATAAGTATTTAAAAATTTAGGGCATCCTGGTTGAATTACTGAATTGGTCCTCTTCAAGTCCTTCAATTTGTTGTCTGTTTACCTGATACCAATCTCCTACTCATTTGAATTACAACCTTCACCTGAAACTGGGTTACCAACTCTTAAATTAAATAAAGGGATATTGGCGAAACTAAAAATAGAAAGAAACGACCACCGTCTTCACAGCCACTTCTTCTGCATGGAAGAAAATGCAAGTGTACTCTGACTAGGGGCCATTTCATTTGGCTGTTTTTAAATTATGCACAGATTTACAAACAAAATAAATATCAAGGCTATTTATATTTAGTCGATATAATGAGAGCACTTTCATTGATTATAGTGTTAGACAGATTAAGAGAAATGATATGTGGAGAGAAAAAACATATGTGAAAGATTACAGATAGTATCATAGAATGAAGTAGAGACCAGAATTTAAGTCTGGCAGTAATCAATTTTTTGTAGAATTAGACCCAATCATAATAAATCAAGCAAGGTTAGTGTGCAATATATCATCCAAGAGCTCAAGAAATAGATATGGATTTTATTTTAGTTGAAAGTTACCGGATTTGATAGAAGGATAAAAATTTTTTTCTAGAATACCATCACCGATACTTGCGTATCCCATCCAGATCCTTCACCAAAACTGTCATCGAAAACTTTTTCTCACCCATTCTAGAAACATTTGATTCAATTGGGTCTTCCATATCAAAGACGTTATCATCAACGTCGTTATCGCTATCATCTGGATTTTTCTCCTCCTCCTTCTTAAGTTTGATCGTATCGATCTTATCGTTGACTACAGGGTCGTCTTTGCTTGCCTCTGCCAATAAGTTGTTAATGTTCTGTATCATGAGTCTAATACTCTCCCTGGCTTCTTGCTCCGATACTGGGACTGGGTGCGGGTGCATGCATTTATGGGATGAAAATCATTCAATCTTAAATCAATTTTTTACGACCAGGCAATTTGTGTGTCATAACTGCAGCAAAATTGAATGTGCACACCTCTTTCCTTGATATGGTGCATGTGTGAAGAAGATGATCCGCCCTGGATCTAATTTAAAGTCAATATTTAAAAGGACGATGACCTCACGCTGCGATCATCCTCTATCCCTGTCAAATATTTTCCAGATGCCTCTATCTTGATTAATTCCAACACATTGTGTGGTAAAATTGCACAACATCCTTCATCAAAATTGATATCTACCATGCAACCTTAAAATAGAAGACTATTTAACTTCTTATCCTTAACCCTAATATTTACACAACTAAATTACAACAAAATACAATACACTAACAGAAATAAAACTTGAAAACAACTTTTGTAGAAAAAAAGGCAACTACAAGTACAAATTATAATTGTCCCAAATAAAAAAGAATACCCAGGAGTAATGTCTAATAACTCAAGAGTTATTCATGACATATTACAATGATATCTTAGGGAACATTATGCCCCATGAAGGCATCGCAATGATGTACTTGACGCTGCAAGTTATAATAAATTTTCCTTTAGACATTCATGGAATTTTTACAGGAATTAAAATGAAAACTTGCAAAAAATATGTCAGAAGAAATTCTGTACAGCCTTTACAACTGTTAAAATTTAAACTTTGATTAATTGTTATTTCTAATAGGGAGTACTTAGCATTCTCCATTAATAGCAGGGGTGTGAGTGGTTACAAATAAAAAGATTTGAAAAAGCTGAAGAGTGTTGAAAAAGTCTGAAATAGAATGAGCTCCGATACTTTTTGTATAGAGGAAATCCAAAACTAAGCTGAAATTGAAAATGTAAATCGGCTAAAAATCTGAACTCTCACACCCCTGTAATAGTCTTTAAATCATTGAAATCTTTAAAAAGGTTGAAATGATTATTATTTATTAATTATCTATCTTATTATCAATACTTACGACTATCTTGTCTTCTGCTTTCTCTGATGTCTGTTCTTTCTGATTTGATATGACGTCTGCTTGGTCTATCGACAGAGGCTGAGCTTGTTACAGAGTCAGAGTCACTGAAGTCGTCATGGCGACGATCTCTAGAGCCTGAGTTTGAAGAAAGGGAGAAAAGGCTCATTTCAAAAGTTATTTCATCATGATCCAAATTTCTTATTCTGTAATTGAAAATAAGATATTTTCACTGAAAACCACACAACTCCTCCCCCCCCCCTCCCCAAAAAGAAATGGCAAAGAAGAAAGAAAAATGAACTCAACTTCAACTACAGAAAAGTATAACAATAAATAACCCACTGTCATTATTCAATAAAAAACTAATATGGGTGGCATTTTATGTAATCCTCTTAAAATGCATGTACTGAAGCACTTCCACATTCAATCAGAGTCTCCATGATAATTGGATGAGGAAATGGTCCAAAGAAATTTTGAGGAGTGAAACCAGACAAGATGTTTTAAGGCATCACACAATTCTCTTACGGTTAGCTTGGAGACATGCCATATCCTCTTCCAAATTAACTTGTGAATTCAAATGCTCAAAGAAGTTCTACAATTTCTATCTATATCTTCAGAATCCAACACTTACAAACATTAAACAGCACATGTAACTGCACAAGGGTGTAAAAATCTAATCGCAAAGTCTAAAAACCCTAGGACAGCTCAGAAAAAGTTAGGTTTTTAGAGAAATATTAGTAGCAACCTTCTTTGCCTACAAAGTGTTCTCTTCAGGAATTTGGAGACTGATGTTTCAGACAATATGAGGTTGCCAATACAGCTTTTTCCTGAGCTACCCCGATTTTTATTTTAATTAGAGATACAAGGTTGCCCAGCAACAAAAAGTGTTTGGGGATATTTCATAAAGCTGTTCTGAGGTTGTGCATTACTTCAGTCCTCATGGACAATTGAAATATCAAGTGCTAAAATGTGAATTCAAATTCTTTACAGAAGGCTTACCGAAATATTACTCTATTACAAAACATTCATTTAAATTTTACAAACTATGTGATTTGAAAAAATATACTTATCAATTTTAATAATGTTTATCAATATCTATTCAATTGACTTTGGCATTATATTGTCATATTTTGCTTGGTACATGTATAGATACCAATCATTCAAAGAGTTATTTCTAACTTTAAAAAATGTTAAATATTCCCTGGAAATCTTTACTTTGGATAGATCTGTGAAAACTGTTAGCGGCACACGTTCCACTGAAAATGATAATTCACAAAAGCATCCCATCTAATTCCCCTTGGTGAAGATTGGTAGATTTTGCATTAGTGTTTAGCCAAAACACATATGAGCTGTAACAGGGTTCTGAACACTACACCTTATGGCCACAGTTCAGAGACTTTACCACTGGACCTTCATTAAACCAATGTATAGAAACCAAAATTTGGCAAAAGCAGACTTTGTGGAAAGTCAGTTTAGCAAGGCAACCACATAAACATGTAGCTTATGACCAAAATAGAAATACTGAAAAATCCTATCCATAGCATTAGGAGACTTCTTATTTTGACCTTTGGGTAACACATATCAAACAGATTCCTGTTTATACTATCTTAGCATGAGCTTACTAAATGTATTGATTTTTTTTGTTGAGGTCAGATGAGTTAATGTCAATAAACTGACTGACCTGAGTCAATAGTATTTTGAAGGGACAAAAATCAATATTGTTAGATAAATATTGGTTTTATATAGAACATACATAATTTGAAATCAGAATTCAGTATAGTTTCAAACATTTTAATTGTGTCTTACATTTGGAGAATCTTGACAATAAGATATGTTTGCACATTCAGGGTGCAAATTTGATGAGCACAAATTACTTCTTATATTTTCTACCATAAACTAGAAACTGTATCAAGAAATACAATGATAAAGGTGAATGTTAATTGAACTACCTTCTACATGTATTTAAACAAGAATCTTTAAAGGATGATGTCCTACACACTTACGTATGTTGATGAACTCCTAAACATTTCTGATGGAAAGGTCATCGGGCAAGGCTTGACTAGCTTTTCATAAGCACATCGATTATTCACAGACCAGCAATTTCTACAACTTTGCTTAATTCAATTTCCTCAAACAAATACCAATGCAGTGCAATATGAGTTGCATGGAACTTAATAAGCAGTGAAATTACAAAATCTATCCCCAAAACTGGAACTAATACTTTTAAAACTTTGATCACTTGCTACCTTTCATTCTTCAGGTAATTATACTGATAATTTTATAAAACAATTACCCTAATAATTTTCTTTTCCTTTCAAAACTACAGATAGCTTATCAAAGAATAAATGCAATAAATATTGATATTTCAAGAAAATTGTTACTTGACTTTATTCTTCCATTTTAGTTTACACAACAAAAAACTTCCTTTATAAGGAATCCAAACCTCCATTGGAATCAACATAACGACTTGAATATAATGTAGAGATAAATATTTCATGAAGAGAATACCTGAAGTAAAGCCCGACGCTAAATGTATTTCAAAGGCCTGAACTAAGGACATGCCTCAAAACAAATTTCTTCTCCATATACAGTAGCTTGAATGTGATTGGTACCATTGCGTAATAATCCTATACTAAATGCACCATAGTTACACATCTAAGCAGCCAATAAATATCAAGAAAACCATGATAATTTACCATTGTAAGATCTCATTCAAATTGGCAAAATGACAGTTACCACTCAAAAGTAGCTTTTAATGCAAATAGAAATCTGGAATGAATTTCTGAAGGTTTCCATACCACTTCTATGAGGCGAGTCAAAGACATCACTAGAACTGTCCACGCTGCTCTTCCTCCTCCGATGCCTTGCTATCAGCCGGTCTGCTGCATCTGCTGTATCCTCGGTCTCGGAACGACGTAACCTGAAGCAAGAAGAACACAAGAGAAACAAAACAAAACACATTAAACTTTATAATTTCAACTTGCATTTACAAGTACCACAATGAAAGGTGAAAATATTAATCCAGTTTGGGTGAACGAAATTTGGGAGACGACAAATGAAGATAGAAATGACCATTAGATGGAAGTAAACAGAATCATAGCACTCTAAGCAAATAATGTCATACTTTTTCCCTCTTTACCTGATTGGCTTTGATCAATCATATGTTTTTAATTCATTAAAAACATTAGATATCACCTTCTACATTAACTCCAACTGGAGGATGTTGGCAGAGTAAAGGTCACACCATTGAAGCATGCTTATCAAGAATTGGACATCTGCTGCTAAGGCATCTGGTCCTAGCTTCATAATGTTCTTTCACAATCCACTTGATAGGCATGCACGTATACCTCACCAACAATGGCAGTAATCATGATGGCAATTATTAGCTTGTTTCATTTGCTGGCAAAAAAAAATGTCAGTACTGTTTCACAGACTTGAAGAATATATTCCCAATCTTCAATCAATTTAGAATCTCAAGGGTGACCAGATTACACTTGGAACAGATCTATGTATGATTTTCATGGAGTGAATGACAGTACTTAATGTTATGTCAGTTCCAAAGACATGTTAGCAATATCCTCCATACATTGAGGTATGTGACTGACAAAACACCAGTGATCTTCTCATTCACGTGCAACCATTTTCATTTTAATATAAACATTCAAACTTCATTCGTATCAGCGAAAAAGTTTGGTTCAACAGAAAGTCACATTTTATAGTCATTGCCCTTGATAAGTGAGTGAGCTAAAGTGTGACCAATCACATTATATTTGTGTGTATATTTTTGTTTATTTTTCAACATTAAATCATGATTTTGGTTATTCCGTTTACCTTGTTGGTCACATCCAATTTCAAATCAGGTGGATAAAAGAACCATCACAATAACCACAATTCACATAATGTTAAGTTTTGCAAGTCCGATTACTTTATATTAATATGTCAATATTCATCTCTTCTGTCACAGATTCTACTGAAATCTATCGCACCATTACTATAAATATTGCAGTGTGTTCAAAGGTTATGTCAAAGCACATATTATACTGTCAATATGGGAAAAGTTACACAGGACCAATATATAGGCATACTGGCTGTCAAGATGCAAACATATATCTCCTGACTCTCTATTCGTTTGCACAGCAAATATTGATTGAAACATTCATAAGGCCATTAGCATAAAGATTTCATGGTTGAAAATCATCACCTATTGTATAGTTATAATCTCTTGTTATGCAAAGCAGATCGTCCGATATCGCTCTGTTAAATGCCGACTCAACATCTTTCACCATCTAGCATTGAACTTTATTCTAGTAATAATGAATATTAATTTACTTTTGATTTCTTTCAGTTTTATGCTCACAGAATACATGTAGCCCTCAACTGATTATCAAAGGACCAGGCATCACAATAAAATGAGACTTTAAACAAAGTACAACACACTGAACTAACATACATTTACAATTTAAAAAAATAATGTAATAAGATTATTTAACTCTAGAAAAATGAAATTAAACTGAATATGAACTCTTCAAATTAAACTCATAAATGTATTTTGTGTAAGTAGATTAAATAGCTCATAAATTCAAGAAATACATCTTACTTACTCGTTGAAGACCTTAGACATAAGCAAATGATTTCATGATATAATTATAGTCCTAAAATGATTCAGAATATGAAACATTACAATGTGCAGCTTGATACATCCCTGTACGCAGGTATACTTAACCACGGCACAATGAATTTAATCTGAATAAAAGGTGTATTCATTATTCAGTATCTATGGGGTATTGACTGAGTAAATCATGTTTCCATAGCAACAATGACCATCACATGATGGCAGATGTAGCTGCTGTGAAAAATTGCAACAGCATTGCTCTATTGTGTTGACGTTGATTGGTGTCATCAGGGATGTCAACGTAATTGCACAAAACCACTTTGCCAGCTGAAAACGAGAAATCTGAGTAAAAAATCAATATTTCATCCATTCCAGCAAAATACAATGGTAGTAGATAAATATATTTCTTTGCAATCTCACTGTGGGAGAGCATATTAGTTTCACAATGTTTTTTTTTGGTTTAAATATCTTTAAATGAAAAGTATTGACACAAGTGGCCGACTGCATAGGAACAACTGGCATACACGAAGCTGCATATATCACTATATTGCCATGCAATGACTATTGTTTTTGATGGTCAACCATGATAATTATCATCATCAACTGTACTAAAAGAAAATTATTTGTCAAAGGTTGGTAATAAAGGGAAATTCCCTTTAAAAGGGAAATTCCCTTTAACACATTAAGCTATTTTTATCTTTTTAATAGAGCAAAGCATATATCATCTTATGACATCTTATCCACATTTTATATACAGGAAACAACTGTCAATCAAATTATCATCCACCTTAACAATCTTGAATGGCCTAAATCTTTTAAACATTGATAAAATTGAACAAGAAATGGAACTGTGAAAATAATTACACACTATTTTAAAACAAAAGATTACAGACATTCAGATTACAAGCCATATTAAACCCAATCAGAATCATTATCAACTTTCTTGGTTAACGACATACATGTAACTTGACCAGCTTGCCAGTAGAGCTTTAAAAAGTTTGTATTCCCTGAATGTGACAATTCGATAAGAATCTGTTTGCAACCACGATACTTGCATCGTACATTCCGAACATATCGCATTCCAGGGATGCAATCGCAACTATTTGCAATGTTAAAGCAATGCATCATACTTACTCATCGGTTTCATAAACTTCCATTATATCCAGTGGTACATTCCGTAATGAGCTAAAATCTTCTCTTACAGTTAGTGTTTACAAATTAATGCAAGGCGCACACATCCTTGAGCTGAACTGCAATGACGTAGAGCCACGAATGTGTCTGGTGTAATGGTAAACATAAATTTCTGTCGAGTCTAAAACTTCAACTTGAACCTTTCCGAGGGAGATCCACACACGCACCCTTGGTGTATGACTAATAAAATCCCATCAAGGTATGTGGTGGAACAATTTACACTCCGACACGCTGAGTCAAAATTGGCCTAGAATTCACTGCCTCACCTGGCCCACGCATGTTCCCTGTACGGCGTCGCCGATCCTGGGGATACCACGCAAAATTGGATTTCTCGTTGGACTCGTTAACGAGCTTTGCTCTCCCCACAACCGAGCGGTTTAAGAATGAAGGGAGAGAGTAAGAGAAGGAGAGAAAGTGGGAGATATGGTCTAATTATAGCCGGGAAGTGGTATTGAGTGCTCCACTGGCGATCTGCTCAGCTACAATCTCCTGTTCAGAACACATGGCTCGTGCTAGCTAGGCCAAATCCACTGCACTGCTGTTGATAAATAAATATTGGCTGTTTAGATTTGTCATTCAGTATCTCGTGTCAGACTAGAAGCTACTCTGTGGTGACCTACAATACAATATCAATGTCCATACACCTGCAGGGTTTGAATACCTGTAATTAAACGACCCATTCCTTTTGTGCTGAATGAATAATGAACAAATTGAGATTGCCAGATAGAGAGAAATAGGTAAACATTTATATTTTCTTTTGATGCTCCTCAAATTCTTCTTCAAGCCACATATACATAAGGGCCTTTTCACACATGAATCTTAAATCATCATTGTAATGATGATTGCTATTGTAATCGTGACTGTGATTAGCATTTGTGATTCGAATCATGTCCTAGTTTGGTTTCACAGGTGCTAAATATATTCGTCATCAGCCTAATTTTTCACTGGAATCATCATTCAAATTACGATTATGTTACTGTGTGAAAGGACGGTAAGTCATGTGGTTTAAATTGATATAAGTATGTCCTGAGCTATACGACTCAGAAGAAATTATAGAAAATCATAGGCCAAATATTTGACGTACACATGAAAGAGGCTCGACCATAAATGGGTCGAAAGGGGCTGTACATGTTTGTTTCATGGGTAAATAAATGCCAAATATGGTTTAAATTAAACGTAATGTGTAAAATCACCCATAACACATGCTTTATACCTAATACATTCAATACCTAATGGACATGGCTATGCCTTTATCATCCAATTTTGAGTAAATTACATGTACCTCTCTTCAATCATTGCAGAGAATGTGATAATTATTAAGTGAAATAGAAGGATTCAATAATGAATATGAAACCCTTTGTCGCAAGATATAATTTTCTTAAAGTCTCAATCTATGAAATAGAAAACATTGAAAATGAAAGCCTCACGTATCGGGTATATTTACTTTTTATTTGCAGTTTACATGTAGACCTTGTGACATTGACTCAGAACCATCTCATTATAATCAGTTAATATCTTCAGAAGATACCGCTGGTCATGTGATTTGATTTGTGATGCGCTTGGTCACTCATGGATTACGAGTGGTTCACTGATCAGGGGCCTGTTTCATAAAGAGTTACAACTGGGGCCCGTTGCATAAAACTTTTTACCTGAGAAAACTCAGGTTGTTTTTACCAGAGTTTTTGCCCTGTGTTAAAGTCAATGGCAGAAATCAGACTAACCTTAGTTTTCAGTTTTTACCAGAGTTTTCTTAGGTAAAACGTTTTGTGCAACAGGCCCCTGTTGTAACTTTGTCATTATTGTGACTACCATGGTAACCTTGACTGTGATTGGCTGCTAAGCTACATATGTTTCCGTGGTTCTTGCTTTAATGGCAAAGTTATAATAGGGCAATTCCTTAAAATATACACATCTGACCCCATGTACAGTGTATGTGATCTACCTTTTCTTTTCCTTTTCTTTCTCTTATTTCTGGTTCTTTTGACAGTCTGTAACACTGTCAATTGACCATGACTTGGTCAGTTTATGTAGTGAAAGAAGAATTGAGAAAAAATGGGGGTTGGACGTACAAAAGGGTTGATTATTTTACAGAATTGCCCAATAGTTGTAACTCTCTATAAAATAGTCCCCTGATCAACTTCCCCCCTTCCCATCCTCCTCACTATTCTCTCCCCCTCTTCCTCTAATCTACAACTTTTTGTTTGACCGCACAGGTTGGCTCGGTGGTAGAGTACCCAACTCATGAACAGGTCACAGGTTCAAGCCTAGGCTCAGTCATACCATTCTCTAATATTAATAACTAGGTTTTTCTTGCTTCGAGCTTGGCACTCAGTATTTAGATTGGGGAATATTTATGCTAATATATTACAATATCATGTTCTGCACTCCTTGGTTAGTATGATAAAACATAAAATTTTAATACAATTTGTCTCAAGGCATGCATGGTATATGAATTCCCTTTCATCTTCCTACAGGCCTAAACCACACATCTTTACATTTTTCTTCACATTGATATATATTTCATTGGACTGCATAGATGCACATGGGTTAACAAGACAAGCCAAATGTCCTTGGGCTAATAGTGCTCAATTCATAATTTCAATATTTAATTTCTGCCCGAGATCTCACATGTT
This sequence comes from Lytechinus pictus, assembly GCF_037042905.1. Taxonomy (NCBI): domain Eukaryota; kingdom Metazoa; phylum Echinodermata; class Echinoidea; order Temnopleuroida; family Toxopneustidae; genus Lytechinus; species Lytechinus pictus. Next base: position 25,278,814 of record NC_087245.1, on the reverse strand, counting down.
TGTGCACCAACCCACCCCCTTCTCTTATCATACACTTCATAAACTGTCTATATTATTTAGGCCTACATTCTTTTCTCTCTCTGTTTATGACAAGTTTAAAATTGAACATACTGATTAAATACAGCTTTATGATAATCAAACCTGGTTCGACAAATGCTACTTCTTTCGAATAAACAAAAAAGGGTAACAATTTGCATTATGACCTATATGCTTCACATTTTCTTCTCCATATATGGCTAATTTTACTTAATAATAATATGGAGCTTTTATATAGCGCTTAATACAATACAGTTTCTAAGCGCTTACTTAATCTAAGTTGTCTTGCACTTCTGTATCATATTTACACATTTCTTCCCATCCAATATTCCATTCTACACAGATAATACTGCAATGGTATATGCTCAGTAGGCCTTCTGTTTACGGGTGATCACTTTGTAGCTGACTCCGTCCCCAACCTTATTACAATACTACCACTATGAATATTCATAGAGATATTTCCTTACATGCTTCATAAACTTAGCCAATTGTTAAGAAATCATTGGGTTTTTTTTTGTTCACCCATATATCTATGTCAAATGTAGCAGCAAATACTATATGCTTAATTTCTGTAATTAGATTTCAGCGATTGGCTACAGGCTTATAGTTAGAGTATTATCTTACAACGTTTTAAGCAGCATCCATAAATTATTTAATAGTTTAGTATAATTTTTTTTCTTTAAGTTACTCACTGCCTCATTTCCAAATCCATATTTCAATTCTAATTTATATTTTCAAGTCAAGCACAAGTAGGCCCCTATGTATTCATCATATTTGTACATCATGAATATTCAGTTTGGAACTGTACCATGTCAGCCGGCCTACATAATTGGAGCCTCTTTCAACAAAAATGAGATACCAAATAACCCTTTCTTTAAATATCTAATTACTGATTTATCTAAGGATACACTAAGAATCTTAAGCAAATTTAATTTATTAAATATTGGCTCTTTTAATAATAAGGTTTTATATGCATTTCTTATGAAAAACATTTAGCAGATCTATTCTACAATCATTTCATAACAACTTCACTTATGAACTCCACCATGTCGCAATAAAAGTATATCCACCAATCAACTAGCTTGCTGATGACTAGAATAAAACTTATTCATCCAGGCCCCTCCCCTTTAATATCCCCAGGCTAGCTGGTGAATATTCATGAGGGAATTCTCCCCAGCTTGCATACATGTATGGATGCATGCAAGCCTAGGAAGGCCCTTGGCAAGGCTGTCGCTTTGTATGCTCGGCAGACTGGAATGTAGTGGTATTTTAATCGTATGATTCCTGTTCTTCCATCTTGCAGACTCTCTCTCTCTCTCTCTGCCTCCTTTCTTTCTCCCGATATATCCTTTTCTTTTTCTATTTGCCATCATTGGTTAAGTAACCTTTAAGTGTCATTTACCCTGCTATTATTACTCTACATTAAAGGGAAAGAGGTGCTAACTCTACATGATATATGCTGAGGGAAGTAAACTTTGATATATATATATATATATATATATATATATAGGCCATATGTTGATCATTGTAAATGTATATCATACACAATTTTTTTGTGAGGCAGAATTCAATCTGAACTTTTCCTACAAATAAAATTGACAATTATATATTTGTGTGTAGTTTACTGGAGATCTAAAAATGACTCCTATTTTATCAGGAAAATTCCAATTATTTTATTGCATAAAATGAATTTAGACACACCAATCCTAAACTTTAAAATCCATTAATTCACTCATCATGAGGAAACGGCACATTATATATTTCATAATACAAATGCTAGGGGCATCAGCTCACAAATTATGTCATGAAAATAAAACGTTCATTAATATATTTCTAATCTTTGTTTAAATGTTGAAATAGATTTTTATAGAAGAATTTATCCAATGAATAATAATTTTCTGATTTTACAAATAAGTAACAATTGATACCAATTTGGGCTCTCACTTTACCAGCTCCCATCTTCCCAGAACACTTCATCATTTCACCTCATCCAGTTAAAGGTCAATTTAAAAGGAAGTACCCCCTGGATAGTAGCGCCAACTTGATCCCATTGGACTTGTAACACCTACCGCGTGAACAGCAGGAAAACGTGTAATTAATTGTGAGGTTTCAATATGACAGGGATCAAGTTAAAGTGTACCATTTTTTGTTCAAATACCTTCGGTTTTGTAAAATATATTATCAAGGCCACATTCTCAATTTGATGTAGCAACCTGGCAGATCAAATGGTTTGGTCTTAAATCAAGTGACTATAAATTCATATCCACACAACAACAATAATAATAATAATCATCATCATAATAATAATAATAACAATAACAATAACAATTGTACTAATAAAAATAATGATGATAATAAAAATAATCACAATAATCATAATAATACTCCTCTTATAATTAACAGGTCATGCCTCTATTAACTTATGTAAACATACAAAAAGGCTATGAGAACAGCTTTGCCAGGTTCAACATGTTGTCTGATCACACAAGAGCCTCAAAATTATAGTTTTTCTTAGAAAATTTGTGATTATTATTAATATTAAAATTGAGATGAAAGTGACCATAAAGTGTCCCATTCTACAATCAGGCAAAGTGTTTCCTTAATTGTCATATTGACTTTGCCGATGCACACAAATGGTCTTTAAAAATGTTTATAATGCAAAACATGTGATAAATGTTGGTGAAAAATCATACATATGTCATTTTGGGGAATTATTGACTGTACATTGTACAGAGGGTCAAATTACTGTACAAACAAAATAATGATCATAAAGAGAAAAAGATAAAAGGTGATCAAATAACAAAATTCATTTTTGGAGGGAGTGATACATAATCGATACAATGCTTCACCTTCAGATATGATTTGAAAAAATGGTGGACGAAGGTAACACCTTTAATCATTAAAATTTGAAAAGCTGAATTATGTGAAAAACATCAATTGATAATACTAAAATTGCATATAACCTTGTTATATATATACCATGGTATGCATGATTTACAATTACTTTTAGATAAAAAACGAACGAATTAAAACATCAAAGATTTACCTCCCCCCCAAAAAAAAAAATAATAATTCAATTAGGCACATTAAAGTTTTTTTACTTTGTTTGTTTTCAAAGAACTTAAGAGTGCTAAGGCAATAATGATAAATTGTGATACCTGTAAATGATAAATCTAAGTGTTGAAGAAAGATAGAATAGAACAAATGACACTTACAAGTCATGACTGAGATTCCTATCCACAGAGAGCATTTTCCAAGTAGATCTATTGCGCTTCTTAGATACTGTTGCAAACAGTTCCTGGACACAATTTCAACTGATAACTTTCAGGAGTCCGACAAGTGATGCAGTACAGGCCAAAACTCTGTAAGCCAGCCCCATGCAGGCTTGAGCATGCCATTTATGCCACGCTAATGGACGAGAATTCACACAAGTAATTCTTCGCAATTTCCACGTCCTATGGCACATCAGGAAATACCTCGATTAGCGTTTCACTTATCTAATTTGTATGACATAACTGTCAATGCAGTCTGAAATGTCATTTACACTAAGCTCCATTGTTTGGTATTTAGTCTGACTAGAATTACCTCTTGAAATCCTAGTTTAGCGGTGATGTCATGCATCACATTCTAATGTTTATAAACTGGAACACCAACTGCAATTGATGTCGGCAACAAAGCACTCATCTTAAAAGAAATTCTTGATACATGTTAGCTGTGTTTGCAGACACCAATCCACAGTCAATACCCTATGCTTACGTTTTTCTTTGAGCCACAGCTAATACTTTTCCAAACAATTTCATTGAAACCAAAAACAATTTTTTTTTAAGACTATAACCATCAACATACACTAGAGCCCAGGGATTGTTACAAGAAGTAAATGTTATATATCTGTGATATCTAAGAGAATTTAGTGATGTTCTCTTATATTCAAGAATACCATCCCTGAAAATGAGTTCTGTTGAGAAAGCAATAATTTTGTCATGGATGATACTGCATCTTATGGAGGGGTTCCAGGAAAAGACAAGAGTCCCGGAAAAGGTCAATTATAAATCAATCTCAATTCAATAAGACTAATCAAATAACAAATCACAGAGGTACCAAAGAAGGGGGTACAAAATAAGAGACATGGAAAGGAAATAAAAGACATAAATAATCATACATGAATCTTGTCTGTTCAAGTGCATTGAAAAAATCAACATACAAAAGTCACTTCAATACAACTTGACAACTCTTTTGAAAATCAAATTAAAAAATCACCACATTGTCAACTAAAATTTTATTCCAAAGCATTAGTTTAGATTCAAGATTATTCTAATATAAAAATCAAATGAAAAGCTTAGTCTTGGTGGGGTCGAATTCCCCACTCAGATGTTTAAGTGTATTTATAAGCAGGCAAAATCCTTTGCAACAAAATAACAAGCAAAATCCATTACAAAGAATATGAAATAAGACCCTTGATAGATCACTGCAGAAGTTCAATACATGATGCATGTAAGTAGGCCTACATCAAACCACAGCTGGCATATCTACTCAACACCTCAAACCGGCCTTCACTTCAAAAGACAGCACAAAAACGATTGAACCATTGATAAAGAGGATGAAGATAGGGATTTAATGCATTGCTGATAGTTATGCTTTGAAAAAAAAAAGAAAATAGTGCGGAAGTTGAGACAAGGTTGCCATAGGTTTAATGAGCTTTTTATAACAACTATCCGACTGGCCACTTGGGTAGTGTTTCATAATAACTGTTTATAAAGTATATAATTATTTTACAAATGACTGGAATATGGTAAGCCATATATATTACTCAAACATTTCAATTGTAAGATAATTATCTTCAGTCATAGCCATTGCATATTAGATGTATATTTGATAATTTTTAGGCCTAAAGTAAATCAAATTATTTGGCTCACATTTTGGCACTTCATATTATAGTTGTTTGTAAATTTCTATGAATGGCTTTGTAAAAAAGTGCCTCCCCCCATTGCATTAAAGATAAACATTTTGTTATCTTCAGTAGATAGCGATTCATCTTGGGTGGCACTGCATGAAACTTATAATCACTCGCATGTTGATTTAAAATCATGATAATCATAATTATTTCAATTGATTGCAAATTGCAATTGATTGGAGGTTGGATACTTGCATTATGAATTATGAATTGATTTAAATTGGGTAAAATTGATCTCTTTATTGCAGATTTGTATTTGATGTTTGCAACTGATTCAAATCAATTTTCTTGAATCCAAACAATCGGTTGAAATAAAGACTCTCATACAACATACCCTTAGATATACTGTACATCCACATTGAAAAAAAAATCTCATAATACAGGAAGCATGCAATATGATGTTATCTAGTACAGTCATTCAGGTTCAGTGAAACACATTACGAAAACACATTTTTCTTTTTTCAAGCAATGTGGATGCTAATACATTATTAGACAATTGAGAGAAACCTTCATATCATCAGTAACCATGGAAACAGTGGTCAGCAACAAATCAAAACAAAGGTTCCCATGGAAAGCCAATAGACACACATATTAGGTTCAACATCACAAAGGAGCTTTCATCCCCTTCCAGGCTTTTGAAAGCATCTTGCGTGTACATACTCTGATCCAATCAGAATATGTATGATTTGCACTCACTCATCTTTAGGCCTTTACAAACATTATGTTGCCCTCATATGCCAAAATCAGAAAGTTGGGTCCGTCAGTTCATTTTCTTTTCTTTATTTTATATTGTCACTGCTGCACTGCATAAAGAAAATCATGGGTGGGATGATTCATTTATGTGCAGTCAAAACACATATTCTAGTGCTTTTTAAAGCCATTGAATACAAATTAGAGCAATTTTTTTTGCCCAAATCTGACATTTTCTCACTAAAACATTGCATTTGTATATTACGGGTCTGCAAAAAAAGAACCCCTGTTTTTTTCATATTTTTCAGGTCAATCGGATGAGGGCAACGCAACAATTTTTTTGATGTGCTTGAAAACCTTGATGGGGGTTTTGACCTCCTTTTCTCATGCATACATGTATATGTATATAAATATATGATCTATAGAGAATGTTAGTTGATTACAATCTGTTACCTTTCTCTACGTGCTGCACGGGACGCCTCCAGGGCATCTATAAAATCCTGCGTTTCCGTGGAGATGTTAGAATCCCTACGGCCTTTCCGGCTGGTGAGTGGTTTTCCAGGAGGAAGCAGTCGTAGGACAGTTGATGTTGCAAGGAATTATGGGAAGAGGAAAACATGCAGGGTGTTAATTAGTACCATCTAACAAGACAAGTTGGAGGCATAACAGAGTTAATGTTTCTATATGGGCGTAGATGTCATGAGGAATGCCAAGGAGACAACAATACAGGGAAAGACTGAATCCCGAAAAAGATGATTTGGATCAAAATCAAGCACAATGCTGAAAATTTGATCAAACTCAGGTGTGAAATCAGGAAGCTACCACATTTCAAAGTTTCACCTGTCTCCACCAAAAGGTTATATGCAAAACAAGACGATATGCAAATGAGGTAGCCAGTGGTGTTCCAGTCTCACTATCTCAGTTTCTTTTTATATTTTGTGTTTATGGAATATTTCATTTTTTCCTCATTATAATATGAAACAAAGTTTGAGATCCAGTCAAGAGGGTCTCTATTGTTAGCAAAAGAAATAGTGAAAATGTTACACCATCTGTTTGCTCATTTTCATATAAATCAGTTTTGCGTACCTGTTTCGTGAAAATGATTTTACATCTGATTGTGAAGAAATTCTCAGCTTGATTGATTTTTCTCTTCTTATCCATATTTTATAATTTGGGAGGGATGGATTTCCCCTTTAAGGATCTTGTCTCCTTGTTAAGATAATCCATTGGTCATCAAGGGAATTGATCAGGACTTCCTCATGACATACTTAATGGTTTGATAAAGACATTCTAAGACTGAACTATCTTGATGAAATGTTCATTGAGAAGGTAAAATCTAAGGTCCGTAACACATTACAATCTAAATCTTCGATACAATTCTTTATTTTTGGAAGCCAAAATGTTTCTTCTTGAATTGTCAAAAGTTCATTAATCTCCTCTTATGAATTGAAAAAAGAAATATTTTTGCTAAAAGCTAATTTTTGTTTTTGTTTGAATCTGAAATTGTTATTTCTTGTTGTGGGATTAGGAATAAAGCCAAACAAAGAATATCAAATGAAAATCAAAACTTATAATGCTCTTTCATTATTTCTCAAGTCCTGAATGATATTTAAAACAATTTTCATTGTAAACTTCTCTGGTTGACAACATGCTTGTTAGTTCGTATACCTACAAAGTCATCTAAATGTGAATGCTCTAGGAGAGCTATTACAAAGTATCTTTACAAATATTATGAATATATTTCATCCTGGTTTAGAGAGTCTTTTTAACATATGCAATACATTTCACATATTCACAAAATTCACAATGTTAGATATGAGATATACAGTCAATACATATGTACATATGCATACAAATTCTTTACATTCAGCTATTGTCAGGTTTATATCATGTATACATTGTCATTTAAAGAACAGTGATTATATATAAGGCATACAACGGGCCATAGATACTGAGCTTTATAAATGACAAATATTATCATTATTGTAATACTAATACGATGTAATCAATTTGCTAATACTGATGAGTGAAGAAAGAGACATTATAGTTTACACACATCATATATTTTTTAAACATCCAGATGTAAAATCTTAAAAGATATCTAAATCTAGATTTTAACGGGGCACTCTACACAGCCAAACTAGCTATATTCCAAACCTATGAAATGTATCAGGGTACATGAAAGATCTAACTGATATGAAAACTGACAAGTGCACTAAGCACAAAATCAATGAAATATAACAATTTTTTTCTTCATATTTTGTGCATGCCTTGATTTACTTTTCAACAGAACATTTTGTTCAGATTTAGTTGGTCAAACTGAAGCTAGAGAGGGCAGTACACAAAAATGGGAAAAATTGGGATCAACTCAAAATAACAAACCTGAGGCATAAAAATATCTTACTTTTCTTTGAAGCAAAATTCATTCGAATGACCAAATCTGGAGTCATATTGTCAACTACCTTCTTACCAAAGAAACACTCCTGTCCAAAACACTTTCCTTTTATAATCATGTCTTAGTGGTAGCCTTGGTGAGTGCCTTTTTCTCAATGTTGCCATGCTGGGCATGTCCACCAAACACCTCATCTTAACTTAATGAATAAAGTTAATGTGATTTTTAGTATCATTGTCCATGGTACATGGCTGAATGATGTTCTTACAACATTAGAAACAAACATGTATAATACACATGTATGTTGAATGTGAATTCAAGATGGGTATATCTGATGGGTGTGTATATATGTGAACATATATATACCACTACTACTGGCTTCATGTCTAGATTATATACCAAGTGTAATTGGATCAATATCACCTGGACTTCATGAGCTGTAATTAATAACACTGATAGATGTATGTGTATTAAGTTTGACATTTGGATTTGGTATTCATCGTTAAGGGTAATCTACCTCTTGTATAATACAGGAAGAATGTAAAAGAGGGGAACCAATGACCTACATTGCACCTGTATAGTGATGTATATAATCAACATCTAAATATCTAAAAAGTCGACCCCCATCTCTAACCCTAAGGTATTGCTATTAATGTACTGTTAACTTTACATTCAGAGTGTAATGTGTATTTACAGCTAAAATGATACATAGTTTTCAACTTATTTGTTTGCTTTAACTTATTTATTTCTCTATTTACTTATTTATTTAATCATTAATTCATATTTTTTTCATGTTTTTTTTTTACTGAGGTTGGCTCCAATAGCAAACTGGTATAATGTTCTCCTTAGAGGCCCCACAACATAATAAATATAAATATCACAATCATGAAAAATGAAAAAAAAATGTAAGACTGTCTGTAGCATTGGTAAAGGGACAATAATGGGAATTATTGATTAACAAATTGACTTTTTTTTCTAAATTTAACATCCTCTCTCTAAATTTTTAAAAGCACTTGCCCAGTCAGGCAAGTAAATTTTTAGATAGTTGGAATTATACTTGCCCAAAAATCTATTTCACTTGCCCGAAAAAAATCATTGAAAAAAAAGTTACCTCTTCAAAAGAAAGAAGAAAGTTTTGCGGTTTTATAAACCATTGACCTTTTCTATCTCTTGACATGAACTGATCTACTTTGTTATTGCATTTCTTTTTCTAAAGTGATTTTATCTTGCCTGCCATGACCAAAATTAAGGTCAATATTTTATATCGACCCTAATTTTGGTCATTCAACTGTGAGAATTTTGCTTGCCCTCTTCGAGCAAGTAGTTTTGGTCTTTACTTCAAAACACTTGCCCAACTGTAACTTATACTTGCCCCAGGCAGTCGGGCAAGTGCTTATGTAGCACTCTGCTGTAGGCAACCTTTTTTATTCAATGAATATTCATGCATAATTATGCAAACATATTCAATTCTTTGAAAATTAATTTCTATGATGAAAAACTGAGACATTTATTTTAATCATCTATAATGGGGCAAAAATATATATTTTCCTCTGGCAAATGACTTGTCTTGGGAGTAAATCCTGGGACCTACATGTACCCCCTACAGTAAAACCTGTACAAATCAGTTAGGATTTTATATCTGTCATACTTCAAGGATTTAGAGGTAGGAAGGCGGGTCAGTGCAATCCCGATCCTTACAGGCAGGCTATCATATCCATGAAACGTGAGAAATATAACAAGTCAATCTCTAAGAAGCAGTATTGATCCAGTAAGCAAAAAATTCTTAATAAGTCTGAAGGTTTAAAAATACCTCGTAGGACATCCTTTCCCTGTCGATGCGTCAGAGACTTTTCCAAATATTCTTTTGCCTCAAAATAAATGAAGAGGGTACATTTAATTCCCTAGAGTATTCCTGCTCTAAATGGACTTCCTTTCTGGAAAGCATGGTAAAATTAATGGACATGAAGGGCTTTAGTAGTATTGACTGTCCCAGGATGCACAATCATGTCACTTTTATTGAAGAAAAAGCAACTGACACTGGGGATTGCAGCTAATGTCATAGATGAATTCACGATTTGATAATTTGAGTAATGAAGACATTTGACATCATTTTGTTGAAGTATGGAGTTTGTGAAGACATCATACTGAGTTTGTGCTTAGGGTGGTTTTTACTTAATAGAATTTATCATGAATGAAAGCTCAAGAATAAGACCTTCTTAAAATCGATTCATTTTCTTGTCTTATCATGTTAATAATACTTGTTAAACTGTACCATTCATTAACTCCTATATATGTACATTTATTCTTTCAAACACTTTTATGAAAGTTATGTACTTAGGGTTAATATAAAATGCAGAAGAAAACTAACAAAACAAATAAAATAAAATAAGAGGTAAACGAAACATCCATTTACTTTTAGATATGAGATAATTGATTACATATATGTTAAATGGAAAAGGTAATTTCAATAATTATTCAATAGGAAGTGAAAGGCTTTCATAAATTTGTACTAGACTAATACCTTGTGGAATATGCAATGAAATTTTGAATTGCCAAATACCATAAAAGAAAAAAAGGGAACAAAAGTGTATATTTATAACAAGAATACAAATACTATAATTGTTGTAATTGTTGGATAATTCCTTCTGTAATTTGTTAATATCATCACCACCACCAATTCCATTCAATTTTTTCTTATAGTATTCCATCTTTTATATCATAATGTCTGTATATTTACTTTGTGTAAACTTACTATTATGTTATTTTGTATTTTGTAACCCCAATCCCTTCGCAGCCGTCTCATTACATTATTGAACTCATTTTTAATAACTATCTTTCTATGGTCATCCCATCTTTATAATGTTAGACAATCTCTTGTCTTGTTTATGTATTTCAGTGCTTACAAAAAAAACAACTTGTATTCTGAGTGATATGAATATTATGTATGATTATTTCAATATAAAAACTTCATGTAATCCAAGCAAAGTGTGGGGAATCAGAAGGCGATGGTCCTCTACCAAGACAGGAAAGATAAACTTTGCAGGCTGTATGCATCACCTTGATATATAGGCACCTACATAAATAAACATTGATCTGTCTTAGATTAATTAGTGCCCTGACTGACATTTATCATAAGATTGATAAGGGTGTCATGTGACTTTACATACACTGGGGTCACCACAGGGTTGTCATGTGATGTACTGGTGTACTTTCAAGTTCTTTTGAAGTATGATACCAATTGTTGTATCAGTTTTGCAAACAGGTATAGAAAAGGTCTAACATAACTGATAGAGCAAGTGATTAAAACAAATGTTTTCCTTTATTACCTTTTGATAACTTTATAATCCAGAAGATATACTGTATATATAGAGAACAATGATATACCTTTTTAGTTCACACTTCTTTAATGTCATGCAACTGTAGATTTGAACATATAAGAGTCTTCTTCCCTACTGTACTATGAAATCATAGCAGGAAGAACCTGACAGGTTATAGTGTCATATTTAGCTCTATCTAAACTAAGAATAATAATATTACAGAACAAAATGGTACATTAATTTAGAAGTATGGGGTAATATAAATTCAGAATGAAGATGTATGCCTACAATTCCACTCACCTTAATCTTGGGGTAGTTGCTGGTGAATTATCCTGTGAGGTATTTCCATTAGTATGTATAGATTCCACTTCACCGGTAATACTGGACAGAGATTCCCTGCTAGCGTGTCTCCTTGACAACGGGATAGTATCCAAGTTAGAACTCCTTTCACTGGCATTAGACAGTTTTCTTGCTCTTTCAGAAGTTGGAGAGGCTTCTTCCTGTTGGCTGGAGAACCGTCGCCTCGATGACGATTCTCCTTCGCTGGATGAGGGACCAAGACCGTACTTTTCAGCTAATTCCCGCCTGCGTTGCTCCTTGTATCTCGCGATGCGAGCAGCCCTCGATTCGGAGTCCTCCGACTCAGACCCGCTGTGAAGAGCTCTAGCAAGGCTATCACTTACAGATGTAGGAGGGGTTGCTATGGCACGTGATCCATATGAGCCTGTTCTAGAAGCAGAAGAATCCCCATTACTTGTTGACAATGGTCGATTGACTAGATATTTATCCCGTATAGCATTCACTGGGTTCGAGTCTCCAGAAGTAGATCCAATATAATTTCCTCGCTTGATCTTATCCTTGTCTAAACTCCCGTACCCGCTCTCGGAGCTCCCGCGCTTCAGATCGGCCGTTATTTTACCCCGATCGTCTTGGAAACCACGATGCCTGCCCGGAGATTGAGCATCTGTTGCAGCTCCAGTGCGTAAATGAGACATTGCTGGGTGATGATGTGATGACGGCTTGGTATCTTGCGTTCCGCTGCCCAATGGATAACCACCAAAGCTATCTGATCTTGAGGTGAAGTCACCTGATGACCTGTGAGGATGCTGTGACCCGCTTGCCGAGCGATCCTGGCTGTACCTACCCGGCCTGTTGCTCGCATTGGAATCTAGACTTTTAAGGGAGCGACTCTGGGAGTTTGCATAGGCTGCTCGGCGGTCGACAGATGAGTCAAACGAGAGAGGTCTTTCACTGCCGTACTTCTCTTGGAGCTTGGTAACTGTGTGGGGAAGATGAATGACACATATCAGGTTTATGACACATCACATGGTTATTTCATTACACCGTCTGTACATACACACACTGACACACACACACATCCTCTTCCTATTAACTCTCTCTCTCTCTCTCTACCTTTTCTCTCTTCTTTCTTCTCCCTCTTTCACTCACTTACTTTCTGTCTATCCATAACAGTGTAGGCCTACATTCTCTCTTCCTTAGTTAATATTTTCCTTCTAGTGATTATCTTTATCATTACATCCTCTGACCTCTTCCTTCTCAACGTTTAACTATCAATCTCATTATCCCACTCTGTCTCCCCATTTCTTCATCCCTCACTCCCTTGCTTTCTTCTCCCCATCCTTCTTCCCTCCTTCTGCCTTGTTCTTCCCCTTTTCTGGCCCTCCAGCCCTCCCCCTTATCCCCCTCCCTCCCTCCATTTTTTTGGCCCTCCTCCCTTCCTCCTCCTTTCCCGTCTCTCACATTGGCTGTTTTCTCAATTACTCTAAAATACCCATCCCTCTTTTCCATTCATCATCCTCCTCCCTACTTTCCTCCTCCTTCCCCTTCTCTCCAAATGGCTGTTATCTCAACAATCTATTCCCTCTCCCTCTTCTCCCTTCATTCCTCCCCCCCACACACACACACACATCTTGCCTAAATTTACCCTCATCTTGATATACCTCATCTTTCTCCCATTACTTTAGCCACTTGGCTGTCATCTTCCCCATGCTCTTCAATCAACAGCTTCCAATATCCCATCGCTTTAATCCATCTTACTTTTATGTCTTCTATCAATTTCCTAAAAACGTAACTAAAAAAGCAAACATTTGATTTTCAAAATGTGTCCGAAATATTTTTACCAATAAATTCAACCATGAAATTATATCACACGAAATACATTATTCAGTCAAACTGAGAGGCCTATATGTCTATTTTCTAATTTTGGTCAATCCCTTCAAAAGTAAATATTATTTTTTTCTGATTCATTACAAGGTTGTACCAATGTTTATGCTAAAAAACAGTTACATTATGAAGAATATGAAATAAAAATGTGTTTCATGAAATGAATTTTTACGATTTTGAAGAAAATTTATTTTGATAGCATGCCCGATCAAATAAAGAATATTTCACCTTTTTCCACTCAACGAAAAACAATTACAGCAACAAATCTGAGTATCTAATTTTTGAAGACAATTCCTCCACAACAACAAGTTTGTTTGAATAAAAAGATAAAAATAAAACAAGCATAACACTGAAAATGTCATCAAAATCGGATTTAAAATAATACCCTTTTTACACACGCTGAAATTTCCTTAACCCCGTACTATAGGTGGGGCTAAATTGCCATTTAGCCCCACCTATAGTACGGGGTTAAGCTTAGCCCACTTTCTTTTTACACAGCATTTTTGCAAAGTGGGCTAACCCCACCTTTAGTACGGGATTATTTGGCCCTGCAAAAAAGCAGGGTTATCCCAGCAATTGCGGTGCTAAGAGCGATAGTACGGGGTTAAGATCGCTAGTGTAAAACGAAAGTGGGCTAAGCTTAACCCCGTACTATAGGTGGGGCTAAATGGCAATTTAGCCCCACCTATTTAGCCCCACCTATAGTACGGGGTTAAGGAAATTTTAGCGTGCGTAAAAAGGGTACGAGTGAATGAGCTACCACTAGTCCGGGGTTAGCGAGTTTCGTGTGTGAAAAGCAAGCATTCCTTATCCGGGGTTAGCAATAACAATTTGGCATGTGTGAAAAGGAAAAAAAATAGTACGGGGTTAAGGATAGTACGGGGTTAGCGATAGTCCGGGGCTAAGAAAATCCTGTGTAAAAAGGGTATAAGAAAATTATGACATTCTTAATTTTCGCTTAATTTCACAAAATAGTTATATGCACATACTGGTCAGTATGCAAATGAGGGGACGATGATGTCACTCACTATTTCTTTCATATTTCATTGTGAGAAACATTAAATATTCTAATTTTCCCCTCATTGTCCTGTGAAACAGAGTTTATTCCTCCCTGAACATGTGGAATTACCATTCTTTTAACATATTATATTGGTCAAATTGTCAAATCTGTAAAAATTGAAATTTTTGATAATTCAAACAATAAAAAAACAAAAGAACTAGTGAGTGAAAGACATCATTAAATCTCTCATTTGCATGTCACTGAGTCGCGCATAAAACTGTTTTTGTGAAAAGTAAGCGAAACTTTAAAATGTCATAACTTTCTTATTTTACATCCAATTTCAATGACATTTTCAGCATTACGCTCATTTGATTTTTCTCTATTTATTCAAATCAAGAATTGTCTGGGGTGGACTTGACCTTTAATAAAACTGGTTTATCTCATTAATACACCCTAGAATTTACCAACAATTTCTTCTACTTCGCAATTTATATCATGCAATCAACACATTAAAAACTTCCCATCCCCAATTGACCAAAACACATCCTGACACCTTCTCTTCCTAGGCTCGTCTTACAGCTAATTTTAGCATGGTGTGCAACGAAGGGGTCGACAGTTTCCTAGATAAAGATGCGACTGACTTGTCAAAGTGTGTTTGAGATTAGTGATTTAAATTCAGATTAGGATGGACTTCCTCCTTGAAGTCTTGGTAAAGATGGCTGCTACGGCTCAGGAAGGGTGGAACCCCTTCTCAACGAGGTCATTGATATACAGCATTCGTCAACACCAAAGGATACACATGTTCTCACTGTGAAGGTTTTTAGCACTGTACCTAATAGTCTCCTGCTGTACTGTATTAATCAAGGCAGTGCCTGGAGATATTAAAGGGACCAAAAAGTTGCACACCATGGAGATATCGAATTGTACAGAATTTCAAAGAGGGCTTGTTTACTTGTACATCACATTCTGTCATCATGCGAGCCCATTGGATCAATGCAATACAAATTTGGACAGCACACTAAATTTGACCAAACTCTCACAACTATTTTGGTTGTCAAAGTTCTCAAAAAATCTAAGTCTGGATTTTGAGCAGGTCTTATGATTGTTCAGTTCAACCCAAATAAGCGTCCTGTATCCAGTTGGGACATCTGTTATAAAATTGTAAGATTTGCTTGATTTGGAAACATTCAATCTTCCAGCTAATGTAATTCATACCATTAATGTTTGCCTTTTACGCTTTAGCCGGGCATTACACAAGAGATGCATTATACGAACATTAAAGAAGAAATCAGATGCATCCACATTTTTGCAAAGAGTTTGATTTTTTTGATAAATACTAAGTCACTGTCATTTCATACTTTTGGTTTGATACCTTGTCCAACAAGTTATAGAGGTGGAGTGACAGCAGTTGCAATTGCTGAACTTTACCAACATTTGTAAAGACTATAAGATGGCTTATAGAACAAATGTGATTTGCAATATTATTCAATAATGTTAAATAATTTAATAATGGTAACACAATTCTGCTTTTCATAAAGTGATCAATAGGCCTACCTGTGAATCATCACCCCTCTAGATATGATTGTGGTTAAACGGCACATTTTTTTTTTCGTTGTGTTAAGGGTAAAGGCCATAGGAAGCTGGATTTGACACTGACCCACCATTTGGACTTTAGATTGACTGGACTAACAGATAAACACCGGAAGGCATGGATTGCCACTCCTATCTAAATGGCAAAACAACTAAAGTCAAAATAATCAAATATGAAGTGCAATGACAAATACATACCAGTCACTCCTTGAAAATAACATCATTGGTTTTTTTACAATGTCTGAAAATATCTAGAACGCACCAATTTGTACCCATAAAAGTGTGTTTTTTATGGCCTGAAAATAAGTAGATATGCCCAGCCTGGATACAAGATTAATTAATGGATAAAGAAATAGATTTAAAAAATAAATGAACACACAAATGTATAAACATATAATTAATCAATTCATTAATCAATTAATTAATGAAATGAAGAAACAAACATCAAATTTGGGGACTGATTGGCATTGCCCCATGTAATTTTCTGCCTGAGAGAGCATAATTCCAAGACTTGCCATTTTCAAATGTACATGTAAATACACTTTCTTTGAAAATTAATAAGAATATGATTATTAGGAATATCCTTTTCAGCATTACTGTAAAATTCTTGATCATAAAGCAACAACATAAATTTAACTCGAGAAATTCATTTATCTAATTAATAGTGAGTTGCCAAATTTGTGACAAAGGTTTAATGTTGTGTAAATCATGACTGGTGGCATGAAACGTTTGCCCATCCAGCCACCAAACACTTGATTTACAACAGCCATCTCATCCATACAAGAATTTAAGGATTTACCAAAAATCTATGGAAATTTGTTGAACTTGAGTTAAATAATGACAATCAATGCTCACTGCAAAATAACCCCGCCTAGAGGCTCGACAATCATGACAGTCAGGATGTACTGGGATAAATAGAATACGTCAGATATGGGTTTTAAGTAGGTCAAATGTCTGTCAAATTTATTGAGGTGAAAGTTAACGAGGTGCTCACTGTTGACGATGACCTGAATAATTACAGATGATCAGGAAGGGAGAAAGAAACAACTGGGATATTGACTGACAGAAAGGAGATTCATGGTGGATTGTATTGATGTGATAGGTTAGCATTTTTGGGTGAACTTTGGATTATGAAGAGAGTGTCTTCAACCATTATAACAAGAAAATTTTAAATCTCAAAAATAGCTGTGCAAGACACCTTAAAAAAATGACATATGTGCCAAGACTTTCCGCAGGACATAAGGAGCATCACTTTGATTTTGTAAAACACAGAACAAGTATGCTTTATACATAGGTTCAGCAGTCCAAGAAACAGGTGCCAACTCAAAATAATGCACGCTATACACTACGTTCTTAGGGGATGCTGCAAGAATTCATTTGCAAATGGTTGAAAATTTCAACTCTAAATTTCAAATAAAAAAAACACTTACTGTTGAAAGAAGCAGAGGAAAATGACTGATAATCATATTTCCAAGAGGCCCCTTGAGAAGCCTCTGGACTAGAATTTGACAAAGTTACAAAAAGGCATCATAAATATATTCTCTAGTGGCACCTGTTTCTGTTCATCTATTAATAATCCTAACCCAATTTCAAGAAGGAATTGATGTACTCAGAAAGGTTGTCTGCATCTATATCATTGTCATCATTTGTCATCTGCTTGTTTCTCCATTTAGAAACCCACCCACAGACATCCACACATGTCATCAATCTCGTTAACCGAGAGAAATCGGTGCAATCTAATTGAAAGAATTTATGGAATAAGAATATGTGGAGTAATGTTTGATGAGCATTCATTCATTTATGTTTACTCGATATATTACTTGCTATTTTTTTCATTCCTTCAACTGTCAAAAACCTCCCCCCCCCCCCCACTCTCTCCCTCATCCCATCTCCCTGCCTTTGCTCTTCCCTACCTCTCATTCCTCAATTTAACTCCAGTCTCTCCATTTAACCCAATTGAGACTGAAAGATTTCACTATAAAACATATTCTCCATAGACTCCGGCCCTCAAATATGCTGACTCAATCTCCAATGGATTAACTTTCTATATATTTTCCACTCACTCCTCTTAGTTCACAATTCACCATTTTCACTCCAGCTTTCACACTCTTACAAACTTATCTGTAAGTCCTAAAATTAACTGTAACTGTTTTTATATATAAATGGTAAACCATATACATACAGTTATAGTTAATTGAACAACTGATTGCATCATTCATGTTACATGGCTCAGATCACATAAAATACATTTATCTCTCCCACGGCAATATGATATGAAACCAAAATCAATCTAATTTGGTATCAATAATTACCTTCAATTACCTTCCCTCCAAGATTATTTTTTTACATGTACTACAAAACAAAACTAAAGCATTAAAATTCTATAAGAGTTCAGTATACATTAGAGATACTACATTATCAAGGGGCTTTGAAATAAAGAATTATACTAAGTATCCTCTCTTGGACTAGTCACCACTTGGAAGGAGCCATAAAGTTTAAACAAAACTTCTTTGCCCCTCAGTGTCTACTAGACTTCAGCTGTGCAGTCATTTGAAGTTTAACATTTTACATTCTCTTTTAGACAAGGGTATGAGTGGTCACAAATAAAAAGATCTGAAAAAAGCTGAAACTTGTAGAAAAAGTCTGAAATAGAAAGAGCTCCCATACTTTTTGTACAGAGGAAAGCCAAAAATAAGCTGAAAATCAAAACTAACAAAATCTGAAATCAGATAAAAATCTGAACTCTCACACCCCTGTTTACAAAAAGACATTATTTAGTTTGTATCAAAACATTAGGAGCACAAATGGGGATGCAGGATCGATCTATTTTATGCATTCATATGTTATTGATTAGTTTCAATTTAAGAAATTACACCATTGAACAATAATTATGATCTTTACAACTAATTATCCTAATTCTAACATTGCAGGACTATGCAAGATGGACAAAAGCATAACATGAGCAACATTTTGCAAATAAATCATTAAAAACACCACTGGCAACTGAAGACCAGCATAGGATAAGCAAGACTAGAATTGCCTTGGTTCTTGCCTTTCCCAGTTTCCATAGTACAACATAAATGTAGTATAATAACAAAATAAATCCCAATCTCACTGAATAATATGACATGTTGCTAAAGGTTTACCTGATCTATCACCTCTAGTGGACATGTCTGAATCTGGAGTTTGATCCCGAGGGTGGACAGAATTAAAAGAGTTCCCTCCAGACCAGTCCACTGGGCTTACTGCAGGAGCAGCAAAACTGGAATTTAAAAAAAGGGATTAGAATCAAGTTAATTAATGACAGTATGGATGAGATAAACATAAGAAAGTGGCTTCTAGGTCCAGAATACCGGTAAGTAACAAAAGAAGCCTCTTCTAAGAAAATAATATTTCTGTCCTGTGGACGCAATATTGAAATGTTGATAGAATACACCTATCCAACTGGAAATGTGTATTGTAGCTACTCCATAAAGAACTTAACATCTCAATATGCAAAAAAAAGAAGTTCAGCAAACTATTTGCCAGCATTGACTGTGTACATAGATGCAAAATATAACAGTTTGATTGACTGCACGTATTAAAAGTGTGGTCAGTACTGTTGTATATTCTATAGTGTTTTTTTTAACATAATGAACATAGTTCATGTGTGGAATTGACATGTTTAATACATCAAAATATAAAATGCATGAGCTTTCTACTCACGAGTTAATCAGTTCCATGAATTCATTATAAATTGTGTCCTGGAAAGAGCGAGTGATGATTCAAGAAAAATGAAAAAAATCACCTACAAAAAATGGGACATTGCCTTGCTTTGACTCTTTGTGTTTGATAGTTACATTCAATGCAGTTCCAAAGCCTTCGGACAAAACAATGGAAGTTTAAACCCGCTCCTATGTTTTTTTAAAGCATGTGTGCAAACTGAATCTGATCCAACTACACAGGATATATATATTTTTTTTTGGGGGGGGTACTTTAAACATGGATAATGTGTGCTAATACCCCTTTCAAACTGCCCTCTTCATTTTTCACCGGCGAACTTCACCGGCGAACTTCTCCGCCTCGCATTCCTCACTTCCCCGGCGAAGAAAAAAATGTACCCTTTCGCACTGAAATTTCTTCCCCGGCGAAAGTCAACGGGCGATTGCAGAACAAACGAAAGAAAATTGTAAACATTACTTCTTACCTATTACAAAAGGTATAAAAATAATTACAACATATTTTGGAAGTATTACGAGAAAAATAAACATTTATCACCTTGTTTTTATATTTTAGCGCATTTTATACATGTAAAAATTGCTTTTTAATAAATATTGTTAGTAAAAAAAAAAATTATGTTCGAGGGTATCTACTTGGCCATAGCATTCAGCTGAGCTTGCAACTATCGCGCGCGGAATCTCGGTACAGGGGACTTCGGGAGAGAAAAAATTGAACTCTGACGTCATTAAAGAGGAGAAGTTCTCCGGTTTGCTTTCATACTGGCCTTTTCACCGGCGAACTTCACCGGTGAAACAGTTTCGCCGGCGAAGTTCTCCACCTCTAGAGGTGGAGAAGTTCACCGGTGAAGTTCTCCTGTGTACCTTTCATACTGGACACTTTCCCCTTCGCTGGCGAACTTCGCCGGTGAAGTTCGCCGGTGAAAAGCTCAATATGAAAGGGGTATTATATGCTAATTCTTTCTATGCAGGTTCCTGTCTATTTCACACTCTTTGTTTTCATTGTTATAATCTACAGTCATTCTTGGCTATACTGAATTACTTTGCCACACAGTATTCTGTGTTATTATAATAAAATGTATTTTCTTGTATTTGTGTTGATATTTTATTTTGTTTGTGAAATATGAGAATAAATAAAATCAAATAAAATCAAATTCTCAAGATGAAAAACATAGATGGGGATATTTAAACCTCCTCCTAGGTACTTAATTTTATTTTATTTGATCTTCTGGTAAGAATCTGTACATTTTGACACCATGATCACCACCCTGTACCTTATAATCTCAGAGATACCATTATACGGTATGGTATATAATGTTAAAAAAAGGTCATTGACCTTTGAAAGGCTTTGACCTTGAATTTTATCGGTGAATGTGCATTCTAGGTAATTAATTCTATTTTATTTTATATTCTGGTAAGAATTTGTGCATTTTGACACCATTATCACCAACCTGCGCCTTTCCATCTCAGAGATACCATTATACAGTATATATGAAAAGGTCATTGACCTTTGACCTTGAAAAAAACCACTTTCCCCAACCCGTATTCCTCCTTACTTTTTTTTTGTAAATGTTGACACCCATACCTACTCAAATCAGTTAAAAAACCATTTCCAATAATTTTATTCCAGATTGGCCATTTTGGGGTCTAATTTAGGGATACTATCCATG
Source organism: Lytechinus pictus (assembly GCF_037042905.1). Lineage (NCBI taxonomy): Eukaryota > Metazoa > Echinodermata > Echinoidea > Temnopleuroida > Toxopneustidae > Lytechinus > Lytechinus pictus. The sequence goes on along the minus strand of NC_087245.1, from coordinate 25,257,268 downwards.
GTTTACAAGCCTTATATAGTGAAAATCTGACAAAGATTTTCATTTTTCTACCTCATCAAGATGACTAATGTAAACAAGGCAGTCCAATCAACCAATTAAATATTGTAATTAAACATTGCAATACAATTCAAATTCAGAAATGATAGTTAAGAATAAAGTATGGAACATAAATGTCAGATGAATAATAACAGGGCCAACATGACAAGTGCATTATTTGTTTTAATCACATTTGTAATGTACAATATCTGTTTATATTACACTGTACACCAAGTTAATACCCGAATAGAACATTGATCCTGAGATGCAAGTCATTTCCTACAGACCAATGAATATATATGAAATGAAATCACTCAAAGGTCAAAATTGCAATTGCCACCGTCCTCCACATATTTACCAACTCAAAGCCAAGGAGATCATGAGCTGACATTATACACAGCAAAGGGCGTGAAAATGATCAATGTTAATGTGTTAAACCAGGGTTAGCCCCACCTGATACCCAAAGCAAAAGGAGCTTAGGGGTTCCACCAGGGTGGAATTCTACGCAAATCGTGTCACGCAAAAGTATTGATACTATCAAATTTCTCTATGGGGCCACAAAGGTACAACCCTGGAAGCTGCCTGATCAATTTTTGCAGTGGTGCAGGCCCAATCCCAAGTTTTAATTGCCATAATTTTTTCATTAACTTAGAGATGTTCAATATCTTTGACTTTGTATACATATTTTAAGTACAACATACACTTTACAATTCATTTTGAAGATCATTAGTTGAAAGGCACTACCAAGAGAACTCTAGATATAGTGAAGGGGCCAGTGCGAAACCTATTTAATTTTTCTAACGGCGGTTAATGAACTCAGGATATTGTAAGATTTCTTTGAAAATAATTATTTTCATATTTCCATCCAATTTACAATTTGATTTGGGGAAACCTGAAGCAGGAATACAAAGTATACTGGGGAATAAAAAGTTTACTGGGGGATAAAGGATGGACTACGAAATGCTAACAACCTTCTGGCTCTCAGCATCTGGCATACATACCTTATGGGTCTGCTCCCCTGAGAATTGTCAGAATATAGGACGCCCTCTCCTGGCAGAGTACCATGAGACAGAGGCGTGGTTTGCCACTTCAGTTCAGAGGGGTCTGGAACCTCAAGATCTAAATAGACAAAATAAACAAAGAGAAGAAAAAATTGATAGGAAAGGGGCTAAATCAATCACAAAACAGTCCAGCATGTCATGTAGGGCAATGGTCTGTGTCCATGGAACGATCAACTGTCTTAGGCAATAATGACTAATATCATAAGGATAGTAAATCAATAGATCATTTCACATAAATTAATATAAAGAACTAACTTATATAAACATTTGAGACCCAAAATGAAGCAACTGCAATATATGTATGTGGTGATGCAGAATAATTTGACAAAACTTTCAAAATTAATATTTCCGCCTTGGAGCCAACAAACAGGAAAAGATCAGAAAAATATAGCTTCTCTATAAGACCACAAAAAAGGAAATTTGCCTAAAATTATTAGTTATCGTTACACCATCAGGCGTCATAAATCAAAAAGAAAGGTTTTCATATTGCTTGGTCATTGCCTCAATGGGTGGTGAAATATCCGTTTCAAATTATATGACCAAACACATAAGAGAGAGAATAGAAAAAATGAGCATTCTTCAAGAAATTGATTTGGAATTATGGATAAATTAAGAATAAATTTTGAATGAAATTTGAGTTAAAAATTATCACTCCTTTGATGCAACATCAATAGTTACTCAAAACGTACAGGTCCTTCTATGAGGGGGAATCATATTTCCAAATAGAAAAAAAATCTCTCAGTAAATTTCATCTCAATGAACTTGATGGTAAATTTCACTCATTTTTGAGTGGATTTAGTATCTAGGAATGTAAACATTCTCACTCAGTTCTTAGTTGGATTTAGCACCCATGTAACAAATTTCATTTAAATATCAAATGTAAAAAAAAAATCAGGTTTCATTTAATTTGAATTACATTACAAACAAATCAATAAAAAAGTATGTTAAGGGCTCCTCAATCTCTGGAACACTTTCCAACTGCTTTGCGATAAACTAGAACATTCAGCTCCATGTTAACACCAAGAAACATTAGCCTATACAAATGTAACCCTGGGAGCCGGAAGGCGCCATGTCAACAGAGAGGGGGGAACCATCTCGTGATAAATAGTATCAAGTAGCGGACGTTCCCCTCTACTCCGAGTAGGGACTTCAGCAGCGACATTGCCAATAGGCAACTTTATTTTGGTTGGGAAGTAATACAGTATGATGCAAAGCAATTCAGGGTATTAACATGAAGATCATCAGGTAATAGCTCTTTTCAACAATTGCAATCATGCACCAATTATTCAAAATGGTTTTTGTCCCCTTATATTTATAATAATTCAATAAGCTAACCCCTTCGGGCACATGTACCGCACAATGCTAATAACATTTGGAAATTTGACATGAAAAGAATTATACAAGATTTATGTGCATTGCAGTACATCAGAATACAATATTATCATATTCTAAAGTACTTTAGGCACACAATATGCGATCTGATAATAAAGATACATTAAACATAATAAAATATGTTTATTGCATTTTCAAACAGATCCATACACTGTACATGTATATTAAAAATTTCAGAGACTTGAGTCTAAACGCTAAGTCATTCCTTTTTTTCTCTTAATCATGAAGGTGAATCAGGTTCATCGAATTGTGTTTTTTTTTTTTACTGAGTTTCAAGTAAATGTATGGCTTCATTATAGAATAATTCATTTATATATAAATCATAAATGTAACATTAAGATCTTTGATAAAACGTGCAACTAATCCATGTCTGTGCTACTACATGTACATTAGTATTAAAAAATATATATACTCTACATTTATAGCATAAAATGGAAGCATCCACATAAAAACATGTAACAAATATCTTCCCCTTAGCCCTCCCCTTTTATCCTCCAGCTCTCTAGCAATTTTCCTCCCCAACCCCCTTCTCCCTCAAGCCCCCCCCCCCTCTTTCCCCAACCCCCCCAAAAAAAAAAAATAATACTGATAACAATTGAAAACTATAAGATTTATTTATTGTTCATAAAACCCTGAACATATACCTACCAGAGTTAGTGCCCCACAACTGTCGCATGAGTAAACAGAGCCACAGCCATATGCCAAGAAAAATGGCATACGCCATGCAGACACTAGCAGTTACAAAAGGAACCATGGTTACGAGAAAAAATGCAATCAACTTCTTTTGACAAAAAGTTGGATAAAATGGTTCCAAGATGATGTTGTTCCTGATGTTCCAGCCATTTTTTTAATGTCAGTTTGTCCACATTTGACAATAAGACACAGTGAGTGTTATCAAACAACCATGATTGAGTAAAATATCACGGATTTGACCACAAGTGAGAAAATTCCTCCATGATTGATGGTGATGATCCTACTATTCAAGCCATTGCAGACTAATGTTTATAAAATAACCTCCAGTAAAATAATAAAGTAATGTCCAGTAATATTTTCAGTGTCAAATCCAACCTCCAACACATATCTCTCATAATGGAATAAATAACATTCGTTCCATTTTGAATGAGAAAGAGTCTCATTTTATAGGAAACTGCATAAGTGAAGATAGGTGAGCACTCAAACATTCAAATCTATTCTTTCAGGTGAAAAAATCTAATATGTTGCCAAAGTCAACGAGAGAGATCTTCATAAACTGAGAAATTTAATCCAGCAATCACAATGATCTTCAGGAAAACGATACCTACAAACACTTTTCTACAAGTATTCACAAAGAACAATCATCGCCGTTAGTCAGAAAGCAAGGATTAATAGTATATTAGACCCTCTTGAAAAACTCATAGAGGTTTAAGTAATATCCTGTCTTTGTGTGATTGTCCAAGGAATCCACAAGGATTCTAATGCTCATTGCAGGACATAGCAGTCAGAATCTGCATGATTAACAGATCAACGCAAGGACAAGGGTCCGATGACAATGCTGACAAAAAATGTAACCCCTTGCAAAGGTATTATCCACCTTTAGGGGGGGGTTACTTTGTAATTTGAAAAAAAAATAAGCTTTTTATGGTTTTCTCTTCATAATCGAGCTGACGTCTCAAGATTGAAAAGCTGCTTTAAAATAGACACCTTTTTTCCCTTCTAATTCAAAACATGTTGTACAATGACAACATTCATGTGTTTTGAGAATGACACAGACTATTAATAAACTTCATTAATAAATCCTTTAATTGGATTACTTAATGATAGATCCATGAATAGCAATTGCTGTGAGTCATTCATTTGGCATATACGGTATTGCAGGCATTTCTTGCAAATATTTAAGAATCACCAAATGTTTTGTTTATATCACATACGTATCTTTTCTACAGCCCTCTTTCTACACTGTATATTCAGCATTTCCCATACTAAATAAATGCTCAGAAACGTGTTCCTTTAGAATTTTCCCCTGGAACTAAGTTTAGAATTTTGATCACATCTTGTTCCGCTGCTGTACTTAACATATAGGTGTGAACGTCATCCACGGGACCCTTGGGACTTGGATCATTTGCACAATATCACCTCCAAACTTTTGTCACCACTTCTGTGTCGTCAAGACGTCAATCGTGGGACTTCCTCCTTCATACTGAACATGAATATCTCTGAATGTCTTTTTTTTTATTCCTTAACAATGTGGTTTTGGCTGAATGTATCTTACGCCTCTCAGTTTTGCACTTGTCATCGCACCAATGTTTTGCGGTTTAAAAGTAAATCCTGATAATGTTTAGAAAGGCTTCATGATCGCATGCAACATGAATCACCAACAGGCATCTTCTTCACCATGCTTTACATCGAAGTGGACAGAGTATGAAAAGAGAGATGGGCTGCAAGTCTACAAAAAAAGTTTCATATTAGTCACTCATTCTCTGGGTACTTTTCTCTCATTATTAATATCAAACACAATCATAAAAGATATTGTGTCATTCAATTCATAGATAGCATGAGTCAAGAACCGCACTACTCTACATCATTTCACCTCTGCACCTAAATAGTGATTTGGAAAGCTCCAGCATGATTAGCGATATATGGGACCATGGTCAGTATTCCTCCAGCAAGCTTGATTGCTTTGGATGATTAATATCACCAATCTTCAATATAAAGTGAAACCGAGCCATGAGGATGATGGATGATGGCTCTACTATCCTCCAGACAATTATGCAAATAAAATGACTAGCTGTCTCCACTCAAAACTACTTGACATTCAGAGCTTGTTTTGGGACTTCAGATTAAATTTCAACCACTGATGATGTCCGAAAAACAGATAAATCTTTGACAAAGTCAGATCATACAGTCCGTGTCTATTTATTCATTGACAAGCCAAAGAATCTGATGATGAAATTCTAACCAGAATATTAGATTTCACTCTGCAAAGTTCACTTATTTTTTTAAGTACATTCATTTGGCAATCATCAAGCTTTGGTCACAATCTATTACGTAGATTTTAGTGTTTGTAATAATACTGATTATCTCCTGCTTGAAAATATTTTCTCCACTACTGAAGGTCATAATTAAAGATATTCCTTTTGCAATTATTTTGCATACAACTTTACTAGAAGAACTTTTTCGGGAAATATTTAAAACAAATCTTGAGTCTCTGGTTCATCTTAACATCTCCTATGTTCCCTCAAGTGGAAAATGTTCATAATAATAAATTCCTATTCATTGAACAGATGTTTGTTTTCCTGAATTATATTTCTCCAGCCTCAAATGACAAATTCACAGACATCCAAAGAAGCATATATGTGTACACATGACCAGTAACCATGACAACTGGATTACATCCATCATCTCAACTTTAAGTAGCGACACGCTTCATCCCTCACAAATGCAACGCAACACTTCACAAAAATCACCCACTCCCAGAGTTCAGGTTAAAGCTGTAATCCTGCGTGACCAGGCATCCATTGGAACTATTATGGAAATAACCCTTGACCACCGGGGTCTGCTGCCATACCGATCCAGAAAATTACCAGAAAATCACCAACTTCCCTTCTGTCATGGTCACCGTTTCATCAATAGCTTGAGAGCATGACTGTCTTCTCTCAAAATACCAAGTATACCCCGACAAAGCCTTATTAATCTCTAAATAGAGTATTATTTTGATAGTGTATTTCCAGAAGTTGATCCGATGGGCAGTCTTCAGGGAGGAGGAAAGAATCCTCTTCCTGGGGCTAAGACAAGGGATGGCTACCTTGGAGTCAGTTCATCTCTGGAGGTAGGTGGCAGTTCCTGATCTCTGTGTAAATTTATACTGTTAAATAAGTCAGGAAGACTTGATCTTGGAAGGGAAGAATTCAATTTTTATAAAAATGTTTTTTTTAAATAAAACTGGGAGAGATGAGCATGGATTTCTTTCAAACATATAAGATGGACACTCCTGCAGAGCACAAGTATACCAAAGGAAAAAAAAATAGGTTCCACAAAGTGGATTACTATAAATCCTGCTGTTGCAACCTCATTCTTGTTTTGATCACAGCATGAATGAAACATAATCATACAGGTAGGCCTGCAAGTTTCCATGGCAAGAGGAAAAGGCATCATCCGAGTCAACAATGTGATGAATTGAAAGAATATTATTACAATTTTTTATCAAGAAGAATAATCAAATAGGGTTAACATCTCTCCAATTCAAATTTTAGCACCTGATGCTGATCCAATGAAGCTGGTTTGTCAGTTTATTACATGATGACCTTTGACATCATCAGCATCTCCATTAAAAGGCCAGAGGCATATATAGCACAACAATGAGCAAAATGTCTTCTTTTTAAAACAAAATCAGTAAAAAAAAAACACTTGCAAGCTGACAGCACATACTACTATAATCCACACAAAAAGAACTAAATGATTAACGGAAAATATTTTGAATTCCTCTTGAATGATCAACTTGATGGTACTTCACACAAAGCTACACTGCAATACAAAGCATGCATGATGTTTTATGAAATTTATAACACTGGCTAATACAATAAGATGCATTCAGATTTCTCGGTTGATGCACGTGTGCAGGATAGGGGTTATTCACGATGGCCCATTTAATAGAGCAGTTTACCATTTCCCTGATCTCGCAAGGGGGTATCTGATAGGCCCTGGTTATTTCTGACATTTAGGTTATGGGCTAAGGGTGTTTGTATCAAGGAATCGGAGAAAGACATGTCACATCAACTTCTGATGCAAACCAATCGCTCAAGTTATTGTAGCTCCGAATGTTAGAGGACACTTTAAGGTACGATGTCAGAAGACATATGTTCTTTAAGATTAAAACAGGAATCTCACAAGGTAGAACATATCTTGTGGGAAATTTGTTATACGTAGAATCTGAATTTCTACACGATTTTGATAAATGTAAATACAATTTCTGACAAATTTTGTTCCAATATATCTCTGCATCCCCCCTCTTCTCTTTCTTTCTTCCACTCTCTCTCCCCCTCCCCTTCTCTCTCTCGTATTTACTCTCCCAAAAATGATCATGTATATACCCTTCTTCATCCAAAGCTGATTAGAAACAGTGCCTTTTTTCAGTCCCCAATAACCTCAATACAATAAACTCTGCAACAGAACATAGAAAGTAACTTTTTAAAAAGCAAAGGATAAGAGAATGTATCACTTGTTCTGATGGTACTCCCAACTGTAAATTTACCATTCAATTGTTAACCTCTTTCAGGACTGTCATTCAATGGGCAGTAGGATTGTCTGGTAAACATAAGAAAGGCTTAAGCTGAAAATCAAACATTTTTAGTTTATATTCCCATCCAAGGAATTGTAAGTCCACTAACATGAATAAAGATGTGTTCAATTCCTACAGCCCTTTAAAGACACTCATTGGGACAAACATTACCATTTGGAAACATTAGAAGCAGTATAGTCAGCTATACAGCTATGAAATAGATCAGAATTATATAAGTTCAAATAAATTTCGAAGTTTTATAAAATTATAGGCCCTTCTTCATATTGATATCTTCTAACCTTATGTTTCCTTATCTTACACATAATTCATTAAAAGCACACCAAGTTCAGGTGATTCCTGAATAAGAGTGGAATTGTATAATTTGTATAATTACAAAATCAATCCCTACAAACTAGACTATCCCTCACATCACTGCCACCAGTGTAGTATCGGGGTTCTGACAATTTCACAATCCTGGTACTCTTAACACAGAGACAGCCCAGTAGACAGGTTATCATGTTGAGAACTTACTGGCCAACTCCCAGATTTTTTAAATCACTCAAAGCCTTGTTGCATTCTAGGCAACATTCCATGCAAATTAGTTAAGGCACATCCATATTCATATAAATGCAAATTAATATTACAAAGTATAACTGAATATTCAAATATACAAACAAAAGATATTCAAACTATATGCAAATTATGATCTAAGCTTGACTGCATCTACTAAACATTATAACCAATCAGAAAGGGAGAGGTGGAAAGAGAGAAAGATGAATGAAGAAAGCTGTATGATTGATGGATGGCGGAGTGATTTAATACAAAAGAACCTTGTGTGAGGAGTGCACAGCAGTTAATGTGTAAGAGAGAGCTGTACATGAAGGATTGGAAGTAAGTATGAAAAGGGTGAATATAAATGAGGGATGTTCTATCACAACAAGGGGTGATTCCTGAAGAAGAGTGGAAAATCAATCCCTACACAAGTCATATCATTTCTTATAAAGCAACAATACTATTACCTCGTGAGCCAATAGGGGAGGGATACCTTGTCCGTCTCCCCCCCCCCCCCCCTCCCTACCACCCCACCCCATCTCAGTGACCTCAACCAAAACAATACACCCATCAAAATTCTAATAACCTAATACAAACTTACACCTCTACAACAGATACCTGATTGTCCACTGCTGTTCTACCCATCAATAAACCCCCAATCAAAGTGCAATTAACCTGTTATTATGATTACGGGGTCGCTGCCCTGTTCGCACTCATGTAAAACGCTCAGGTTAACATCAAATGGATGATCCTTCTGCTGGTATATGAAAGATACATCTGTTGCAGAAAGAATTATCAAATCAAGCGCAAGTCCTAATTCCAAACATGTATGTGTGCTTATGATTGGTTGATAATCAGGTTGTGTTTGATTTTTGCAGTTGTGATTGATTACAATTCTATCTACAACAGGCCCCTTTTGGTTGGTCAGAGTCATCTTTTTTTATATATCAACATCATTCCAGTACAAGAATGGATGTTATGTATCATTTATATCCATGGCTACTCAGACATTTCCTGATTAAATTTAATATGAATCAATTTCAACTTAAGTTTTCAAAATCATAGCATTTCTTCCCCAAAAATGTATACATCAAAATAAGTAATTCAGATTTACAGATAAGCTGAACATGAATTTCTATGTATTTCATACTATTCTATGAATTATCATTATTCTATATTCATATTCTTTTCTGAGGAAGAAAAATTCTAGAAATATGCATGATTATTGGTGCCGCATGTCCATTTTGGAGCTGGCAACATCATTATTGTAATTAATCTTCATCAACTACAAAGATATTGTAGCAAGAATTATTCCATAGAAGGACAGATGACAATGTGAAAACATACCTGAAATCACCCTTCATACAAGAACAAAAAGGAAATTATTCATTAGTCCCTTGCTATGAAGCCTCAAGATTGTACACGGGAAGAAAACTATTTATCATTTGGAGTAAGTCTACTGAAGCAGTCTCTGAACTGAGGACTCTGAATTAACCATTGCAGCAGCACTATAACATTTAAACTATATTTATGAAAACAAGGAGAGGGAAACGATCAACAAATTAAAGGTATATCTGTATTCATCAGTGTTCAAACAAACATAAATTACTGGCCAAGAATCTGTAATTCAATCATTCTCATTTTCAAACAGTCTGAACTTGCAGACTAACACATTGATAGGGCGGCTAGACATTGACAATCTTTACTAGAGGGAGTAATTAGGAAATCTGGATCTTAATTGTGACCTTATCAGGACAAATTGAGGGCTGGATTCTATTTCAAATATGGAAGATTGGCAAATGTCTGTGATGGTTTGAATCCAGAGGTGAATAAATCTAATGTAGCTTTAGATGCCGGGGAGCAATTAACAAAGGAAGAGACAATGTTTTTCCAAAGGTATATAGGAAATGAAAGAAGAAAAAAGATCAACGAGACAAATAGAAAAATCCCAGACCAAAATCATTTAAGATCAATCTTAGAAGTGAGAATGACAAACACAATATTGATGATAATGATGACGATGACGACGTTGATGATGATGATGATGACAGCGATGATGGTAACAGTTATCAAGAAGAATTATAATTTTATGGGGTCAAGATTAGTATCACTCACACTAATGAACATTATAAAATCTGTCCTTGGTCGTAAAAGAAGTAATTGCTTGTTATCAAGACACTGCACAGTTAACGGAAGAACGGCTCATTAAATTATGGCATATAAATTGAATGGCAAGCGAACCAGGGCCTTTGCTAATAAACTTGACCATTAGACAAACCTCATAAATTACCCAGGACATAATTATTCTTCCACACAACAGAAACATGGAGACACAAGTACTCCATGCAACTTAATGAAGGGCAAACAATTTCTTGGTTTCCATTCATAATGAGCACAACCTCCTTTGGGACACTGAATATTACTATTTGAATTCTCCTTGTGAATTTTTATGCCTCTGCCCACCAAAGATGATGTGTCAAAGGCATTCCGTTTGCGGCCGTCTGTCTGTACGTCCGTAGCTCCTGCCAGATTTTATTCTCATAACAAGCGAACCGTTTGACAGATCAAATTCAAAGTTGGCTTCAATATGCATAATTAGTGAAAAGTAATGTTGAAGTTAATCTATACAATCTTTATTTGTAAAACTTAAAGGTCAAGTCCACCCCAGGAAAATGCTGACTTGAATAAATAGAGAAAAATCAAACTAGCATAGTGCTGAAAATTTCATCAAAATCGGATGTAAAATAAGAAAGTTATGACATTTCAAAGTTTCGCTTATTTTTCACAAAACAGTGATATGCACAACTAGGTGACTCAGTCAATGATGTCCATCACTCACTATTTTTTTTGTTTTTTATTGTTTGAATTATACAATATTTCATTTTTTATAGATTTAACAATAAGGACCAACTTGACTGAACCACATAGTATCAAACAATGCTAATTCCACATGTTCAGGGAGGAATTAATCGTTATATCACTTGACAATGAGGAGAAAATTAGAATATTTCATATTTCATATAATAAAATACAAAAGAAATGGTGAGTGGATGACGTCATAATCTCCTCATTTGCATACCAGCCAGGGTGTGCATATAACTGTTTTGTGAAATTAAGCAAAACTTTAAAATGTCATAACTTTCTTATTTTACATCCGATTTTGATGAAATTTTCAGTGTTATGCTTGTTGGAATTTTTTCTTTTTATTCAAATCAACTTTTTGTTGGGGTGGACTTTTCCTTTAATTAAATATCAAAATTAATGTCAGTTTATCTAAACCCGAATCAGGGAATAGTGCTATCTGTGCAGGTACATCCATGTCGAAGATATAGGCCTTCTTTCTTACTTTCATAACATTGTTATCCATCAACTTCCCGAGACTACATCAGCTGAGAAGCCATCCAGAATTATCAAGACCAGGTGAAAAGCTATTAATCTTCCATTACAATTCAACCATAATGAATGTGTGAAAGCACTCTACATGATTTTACACCCTCCATCTCCTTGAGCCATCAACCTTGGATTGCATGCCCTTCCCAAACAGCTTCACACATTGGATGTACGGCTGATTAACTCACTCAAACCCAAGCAATATAGTTTCAAATGCAGAGTACTACCATTCTTGATCAAACCCATAACCGCCACGACTGGATTAAACCATGTACTATTAACCCATTGCCTACTGGAACCAGGTGATCCATGTACTAAGCTCATGGGAATTACAAAATACAGTATTCAATTGATTAACTGTACCAGATTTCATTTCACCTTGGGTTGTAAGACACATTATAATATTTCCGAAACAAATTCGAAATCTAGAACTTCATACCCATCATACTCCTAACCCTAACCTTATTCTTGTCACGCTTGTGGAAATTAAGTTCAAGGTAATTAAAGTCCATCCATATCTTGCACCAGGTTGCAGAGGGTTAAAGCTAAGACCAGGGAGGTGAAAAGGGACTTTCAATTCCAATGCATCTTTATGCAATGAACTTGAAAACGCAACCAACCTTACTAAAAATGCCCAGGGCAACTTGCTGATATTCTCCAGAGCCACTCAAAATTTTTGCAAGTCAAATGCGGCTCCAAAAATAGCCCCCAGAAAGTGGAGATGAGGGGTACAAAAGGGATGATGGGAATATATACAAGACGATATACGGTACAGTATGTAGATTATATGTATAGCTGGTGTTAATACCATTTCTCTTGTAGCCATGTAGGATTTTAATCGTTCTTTAGAGGTTAAATAGACAATTCTGCACTTTGAAGTCTTGGGGTGGAAATATCGTATCAAAATGATTTCGCCACAAGAAAGGGGGAAAAGTTTTGCTCAAGATGATTTTAGACAATGTTGATGTTGGTATTGTTGTTGTTATCCATGATGATGAAGATGGCGATGATGATGATGATGAAGATAGTGATAAGGATGATGATGGTGGTGGTGATGATGAATACGCACCACACAGAAGTGCCACTTAAATATCTCTTTCCGAGTTCCCTTACAAATATAAATATTAATTAATCAGATATAATTGAATAATTATTACATAAAGCTTTCCTGAGAACCAGGTTGACATTAAAAATCAACAGCCTTGTAGGTGAATAATTATAATAAATTTTACATTTTTAGTGGAACACATAATACATGTACATGTACGTATGTGTACATAGTAGAATTCTTAAAATCAATAGAGAAATTACAACTTCAGTTAATTTGTCTTGAATAATAACTTTCAATCCACAAAATTTCACATGTGCTACATGCATGTTTGGGTGATCAGCAATAAAAAAAGATATCACATAAAAAGAAAATGATTGACAAAAATACAATCAAGTAACGTTGGTTGGATACTCACAGGCACCTAATTTTTATGCTGCAAATCCAGAGATAAGTTTATTTCTCCGTAACCATCCAATTCAAAATGAGAAAAACTGTACGTGCAAAATCCCTACCCAGATCGGATCAAAGTTTGAGAAGCATGTGTGAACTTGGGAGATCTTTGTTCACGATTATTATCAAAAACCAAAGTCAATAGCACTTTGACTTCATAATAAGATCAATAAATCTATAACGCAGTATGCTAAACCTATTATGAGTGCCTAATAGCTTACTTTTTTGCTTTATTATTGATAAACAAAAATTGAGTTGCTAGTTTGGGTTTTCACTATTCATAAACCACAAAATTTGGTCAATGACTTAGAAGTGCACCAAGCACATTTTCATTAACTTTACATTTCTATACTTTGCATTTATATACACTAAAAGAAGTAGTAGAAATTCAAGTATTAGGCCTAGAAGTAGTAGAAGTAGGAGTAGTAGTGGTAGTAGTAGTAGTAGTAGTGGTAGTAGTAGTAGTAGTATTAGTAGTAGTAGTAGCAGTAGCAGCAGCAGTAGCAGAAGTAGTAGTAGAAGTAGTAGTAGCAGTAGCAGTAGCAGTAGTAGTAGTAGTAGTAGCAGTAGCAGTAGCAGTAGTAGTAGTAGTAGTAGTAGTAGTATTAGTAGTAGTAGTAGTAGTAGTAGTAGTAGTAGTAGTAGTAGTAGTAGTAGTTGTTGTTATTGTTATTTTTACTGTTGTTGCTATAGTAGTAGTGGCTGTGGTGGTGGTGGTGGGAGTGGTGTTATAATGGTTGTAGTAGTGCTAGTAATAGTACAGCAAAATATTTGTCAATAAACATCAAAATTTTCTGAATATTTATTCATTCATAAAACAGTCAAATAATTCCAGCACTAACATTTTCTAGAAATGAGTGAAAATCTTAATTATCTTGAACTAAGAGTGTGTGTATATGCTATCTTTGACCAGAGATGGTACAAACTATAACTTGTTTCATAAGTTTGGGTGTCGTAATTCAACTTTCCAAACAGTTTGAACTCCCTCCTGAAACTGCATCTTGTTTGATATTTAATATATCACTCATTGCATTGAAAAATTACAATCAATAAGAGTTGGGTTCACATGGAAGTCAATTCAGATAAACTTAAATTTGAACGTTAAACTTAAAGACATAGATAACCCTAGATGGACAATGAGTGCAAACAAACTTGACTCATGGCTATGAACTCTGAATACTGAGCATTGAGCATAGAAACAGTTGCCATTGTGCATCCAATATCAGTAAAAACCATTCCTTACTTATTAGACATATACAGTACTAATGGTATGATAAACCCCTGTGCAAACACAGAATTTTCACAATTGTAATCAACCTGTGCAAAAGTTCTAGCTATTATGTTTTGCATTTTCCATCATTCATAAAATTGAAACCCATTTAATACTCTCTTTGAGTAAATATCAAATCCAATGAAGTTGAATAATGGCACTTGTCATTACACATGGACAATGTCCCAATATACAATATAATGCAGAAATATGCAGGCATTCGTCAGATTATTGTTGAAGTGCATAAGTCAGAGGACAGACCAATGAAATCTATTGATTTGTGTGTTTGATATTGCTTTATCAAAAATGATGCAAATATTTTAAATATTTGGCTTCCCGTGGTTCCTTTTTGCTCCTATCTCAGTAAATTCTGCCGATTCTTCTGTTTGCAGTATGGATATTGGATTTTGCATTTTCCATTTTAACTTGTAAATATTTCAGATAATAAATGCGAAATTTCACAGTAAGGTTTATCTTATCAAAACAGAGTGGTAGAAAGATCAAAATATTACTTTGAATCCATAACCTATCAAAACAATGTTATAACGTACATGTAGTTTTACAGCATAGTGTAAAAATAATTTTAAGTATAGTGCGATAGTAATATGTTTTTTACCTGAAAGTATGAATGCTTGTAAGCAAGCAACCAGAGGACCAGAAGTCATCTCCAAGAAACCTGGTAATGAGGATTAATGCCTTTATATACTGAAAAAATTGATAAGATTTTTTAAGGCAGAGCACATATTTGATATAATAAGAGCTGTCAACAAAACTTAGGCCTACATCTATTAGGTAATGCCTTCCTATAACCTTCCTCAAAATATGAACTAAAGTTTGTTGTCCTTCATTCTTCAAATTCAACCTTTAAACATTAAATTACATGGAGGTTACTAGGGCAAAGCACAACACATCACATCTTGTTCTCTTATCCCTATTTAGATTAGTCAGACATATTGCATAGTTACTGTGAGTATACATTTGTACGTGTTTATTTGTGATTATATTGCATTGTGAAATAAGTTTTTCATAACATTTTATTTTTTTTTAATAAGTAGTAAATTTATATATTATGAGATCAAAATGGACAGTTTCATGTCAAAAGAACTCTGATAATTCATTAGTTGCCATGTCAACTGTTTCACAACTAAAATTTATTTTCTTTTTGCAGTAAAGCTATTAATAGGTTTGAATTCCTTTTGCTGTATGATTACGAGGTCTTAATTTCTATATTTTCCTGTAAAACCATAATAAAGAGCTGATAACACTCTGGTGTAAACTGGTCATCAGTGATAAGGCATTCATGATGACACTTAACCAGCACGGCCAAAGGAAGTAAACTTTGGACTCTGTGGTTTGCCCTTATTAAACTTACTTGAAAACAATTATATCTGTACAAGGTAATAAATAATGAAGACTATGGGGACATTAAAAACATGAAAGTAAAAATCTTAGTTATTGTTTTTTCTTCATTCTGTTCACTCTTAAGTGTGTTGAGAAACTTGTTGAAATATACATAGGCATATCACAATATCTATATTTAACTACAATGTGAAAGTAAATTTGGATATCAAAACTAAAGTTCAGCATACCGCATATGTACATAATAGTTAATTTAAGAATTTCAGCCCATGAAAGTGATTTTTTTATTCCTCTATCAAAAGCATTTTTCCTAATCAAATTATTAGAATTCTTATTTGCTTCAAGTTACATGTATTCATTTTGTGATGTTCTAATTTCATATCATTAACCAATTGATATCACAATATTAATAGATGACTTGTAATGTGTTCTATTGTTTTTGCAGATAATAATTCTCATAGTTCAATAGAGGGGGAAAAATTGATAAAGGAAACAACTTCCCAGGGCTGACATTCTGCAAAATGACTCATCGAAACATGCCATGCACTGTGGTTTGCTGAACTTGAGTTTTGATATCAAAATATAGTTTCTCATTGGAGTTTAATAAATTCTATTTCATTTTTCATATTTTACAACAGATACGGTGAAAAAACAAATCAGCAATGTGAATGCACCTCAATAGAATGCCTTACACCATCTACATTATCCTAGTGCAGGATATGACAATGTGTATTTTGGTGACCTCAATTTCATGGATAGTGTTATTGTTCAGTATAAACCCAGTGTTACAGGTTCTTTCTAGGGTGCGTTTATCCGCCACTTTTTTACCCTAGAATCATGATTTGAATCATGATTCAAATCATGATTCTGCAGAATCACGATTGCGTTTAGTCGAAATTGAATATAATCATGATTAGAATCACAAACATGAAACACAAAAAAGGGGCGTTTGGAAAGACGTTTCTGCAGAATCAAGTACGAAAATGTTCGAATAAACGATATCGTGATTACAATCATGATTATATGACCTCACTGTTGTGTCGGGCTACTTTCGGTTTGACTCTTGCCAAGCTCAAGGCGCTCTATATGCTCATTGTATGTACATGACTATGTACTATGAATGCATTTCTTGTCATGTTCAAGTTCTGTGTTGGTCATCGCATCGTCCACTACTTTTCATTTTTTGGTCATGTCTTCAACTTCAAGTTCTAGTAAATGAATTAACTGGACAGACAATGATCTCAGTTGTTGTTGAGTATACAGTATCAATATCAAATTGGATCTACGCTGAAATTCACTTCCGAACACCATTTTGGATAAACTAACAAGATGAATAGAAGCATATGGACCCTTTATGATAGAAGTAAACAAAATGAGGTATAGACTGAATTCTGATGGAAGCAAAATAATTTTCGAGAGCCGAAACACGTGCGAAAAACTTCCTCTGTCAAACTGCGCACTAGTGATGCGCACTGGATTGGCCCGAATCTGAGGAGAAACAGCATTGGAATGAAGGTCGTCTAAACGCTGATTCTGTGATATTGTGATTCATGTTTGTGTTTTGAATCATGATTCAAATCATGATTCTGGCTTGAGGTCGCATAAACGCAGCCCTAATCCTTCCTAAACCCTGAAATCAGTAACTCCTTTGAAAGAGGGGGGAAATGCTGTTGTCAATACCATGCAATGCTATGATATGAAAATGTATATACCAGCCAAAAGTAAACAAAAGCAAGAAAATATAACACAATGTGTATTAAAGATATTGCATTTTTCTTCAAACTCTAAATCTCCATTCAAGAATTGTGTCCAAAATATTTTGGAAGTATATAACATTAATATCACCAAAATGCCTTAGTCTGCAGGCACAGACTCATATTTGACACTTTAACCAATAATGGGTCGAGAGTAAAGACTAGACGCCAAAGGCTGCCATCCACAGTACATGATCAATCTAGTCTCATTACTTCAGACTCTGCATTACGCACTATTCGAATTGCGAAAACCAACGGTTTGAGCCTGCAAAAAAAAATGCCTGCAGATGAAGGAAAGAGTGAACTACATACCCTCTTATCCATTGGGTACAAAATTTACAAATTACTTCAATATTCCTGTGAAAAAAGTCTTCACAATAAATTTTGCAATGTAACAAGAAGAAAAGATGATTAGCATCTACTTATTTGGTGCATTATCTTTGACATGAAAATCTTAACCATCTACAAAGGTTTGAACTAAAAATCATTCTTTAGTCTGGGCTTTAAATCTGACTATAAAAGTTAAAAAAGAAAAATACTACATCTTTGGCAAAGTGAAGTTCAAAAAAGCCTATCATCGATGTAGCAATCCTCAAAGCTTTGATAATGATGGATATTACATCCTTCTATCTCCTCATTTCGATGGCTCGGCTGCAATATCATCCCCATCCCGTTCGGTTCATTGGGCGCACGACATGCATCGCCATCCTTTATCATCTTCGGCAGTCTATCCTGTTATATCATACGCCTGGATGAATAAACAGTGACTCAGTGTTGGAGCCCTCACTTAATGTCAACCAATCAATATACAACAAGCTAAAATGAACGTTTTTTATAAAAAAAAATGCAAGGAGACCTATTGCAGTGGCCAGAACTACTCGATATCACCACTCTGCTCCTGTAGTTTGGAGAAGGGTAAACATATTTCAGGAATTGGAGCCAGTGGGCAAATATCGCTCATATTCAGTTTTGATGAATTACATTTGTTCCCCTTTTATAAGGCATTTAATTGGAGGCTATAACACTTGGATGCTGGGTAATTTAGGATACGATCAGTAGAGAAAGCAAACCTTGGAAAGCTTTTTTCTCAATTACAATAATCATGTTTGTTTTGTGTGGGACAATCGTGTGAACAAATTTGAAGAAATGTAAAAAGTGGTTTAACTTTCTCGCATTGGGAGTAACTGCAAATACAACAATTCAAAGAGGAGTCTATGAGGAAGGGCATGGACTGTTAATCGAAGAAGGGAAGATACAAAAAGCACTTCCAGAGGATATTCTTTTAAATGCAATATCATAATGTCTTTGATCTCTATTCTCTGTGATTTCATTCAGACTATTCAATTATTCCATTTTTATAATGGAGGATGAAATAGAATTAATCTGCACAAGCCACTAATCCACCCATGAGAGAATACTACACATCCAACATAGAAAATATTCATTAAGAAACGTAATTCATTGGGAACGATGGCTGCCATGCCCCTCTATTACTTAATGGTCGGCAATTCCTCCAATTATGACTGAAATTAGTGATAATCTGGCACAATGGCGGCAGATGGGTGATGCAGTCCATTCATCAATAATTCAGGGATGTTATCTTGAGGGATGCGTGCTGAATGAGTCAGAGCATTCAAAATTAATAAGAATGGAGACAAAGACATGATCGCATCCCGGGGGTAGATTCGTCTGGTATTATCACCCCTGTACACCGTTACTGTGACAACGGTGTCCGTATCATCCCCTCACTGGGGATGGAGTCATCTAGTGAGCACTGTATACAACTGACACTTTAGTTTTTACCCCCAATACATGGTTTTCAAAGATGTTCAGTTCCTGCCATGGATTAATTCATTCGTTGGTCAACAAAATGATAGAATTCAAACCACAAACATAAAACGTTGAAAAATGAGCATTTTGAAGAAAAAAAAAGTTTCTGCAAAACTACATGCTTACTTCTGATTTGGACATAAATTATGCGCATTGCGCATTGCACAATGACGACTTTACAGTGAAAGGTGTCAAGGTGTAAAAATGTATATATGGTCAATTAATAATAATAATAATAATAAACAACCTTTATTATGCGCCATCTATCTAGTTAACTATTCCGAGGCGCATAGGGATGGGGGGATTACAGATAAAATAATGTTTGCTTGTGAGGGTGTATGGACATATCAAATTATACCTTAAAATATTCAACAAAAGTAAGAAGAAAACAGATAGGATTTTAAAAACTTTTGTAATGCTTCAAGCGATTCTGCTGATCAGACATATTGTGACTTTTCATCATATATTATCATTTCATTATCACGATTTGATGAGTATAGCGAACACCCATATCGCATGATAAATGCTGCAATATCAAGTAAGAAACTTCAATTTTCCATCACACTGTACATACAAACTTTTGAAAGTGTCAAGTGGGGAAAATGCTCGGTAACAAGGTCCTTTCCTTGTTTCACAAGAGAGGAAACGGTTTGAGCAAGCCGATCAAGTTCATTCCCATCCAGACTTAGAGGACAGCATCCACCTTGGTGAAATATCATTTCATCTAATTGCAGGTTATTGATGATGACAGCAAGGAAGCCGTTGGCTTTTCCTTCCAAATGCCATAAACTCTTGGGCAACCTATATAGGCAGAGGTTAGTCTGGCCGGGTTACACCTTGTGAATTTCACATAGGCCTTTGGATTATCTTTCCACGAAACTTAATGCAAATACTCCAACCCACTCAAAGGTTAAAGACAGGATGGAAGCGCAATACACATAGGCCTATCATTTGATTTTTTTTTTCTCACAAACAGTTATTAATTCATATACTTTGTCCTTCATCTATAAAACTTCAACTGATGCAGGAACATTGTTTTTGTTCTTTTTTAGGCCAATATACTCCCCAACTTTCATTTTGTCGTGTAGAATTTCATAAAATATAACGAGCTGTGATCTTTTCATGAAAGGAAGAATGAATACATTTATGGAAATCTCAAATTTCTTTGAAGTTACTTGAACTTCAACACAAATTTTTGTTCTTCACATGGACAATTTCCTACCAAGTACATTATATAGTGGTGAGATTTGGCCTACATGTACATCACAATTCACAATGAAAAATTATTAGAATTAAATGAGAATACTTAACCATATCCTGCATTTTCAGTAATCATTAGTACTAAGAATCACAATTTTACATTTTTGTTGATAAAGTCAAAGGAATGAAAGGATGTTTACCTCCCACATGACTATGCTGTTCTACTAGCTATCCTACGAACTCACTAGATTCAATATAACCTCACAGGAAGCACAAGAAAAGAATGACCTCAGAAAGGAAGATAATATTAATAAGGAAATGATAATATTAATAAGGAAATGAACATGAGGTGACAAAGTGACAAAGGACAAAGGAAAATAAAAGAGAAATACTAAGGTTCTGAAATATTATAAAATCAGGTATTTTTTCATTTATTTGAGTATTAAAGAAATAAGGACACATTCAAGATTCTCATTTTGGCAGATAGATATTCAACAATTCAACTAGCTCACATGAACTTATACCAAGAATTTGCCTTTATGCAAATTATTGAAAACAAAATTTTGTATAACATCCATACCATACATCCCTGGAACCCCTATTATGAGGATTATCAAGTCCAAATATCCAATCAAAAATCTTAATAAAATTCTTGGAAATGTTGTCACACTTGGTATCAATTTTGTCACCATTTGTTGCCATTTATCCATGCTGTGCATGTGGCCAGTATTGAACTCTACTGGTTTTTACATCATATTAATAATAATAGTCTTTCAGTCAGTAAAAATCAATCATTTTCATCTCTTGAGTAAATTACACATTGATTTATATTCATTAATGGTTTGGAGAAAATATTAATGAAGGAAGGAATATGTTACCTCATTATATTCTTAAGTCTCTTTTCTCCAAAAATGAAAAAAAATATCATGAGACTTGAGCTATCACAGCAAATTGAAGACTTACCTCATGAGGGAAGCATTTCCTTAACTGTTGTGTGATAAGGCCATTTTTTATTTTTTGACTACCAACTTAACTGATTGTGTATTTTTTCTTCTCAGTTTGTTCATTTTTATGTATTTATTGATTTCTGTTTTATATAAGTAGTTAATTGTGCGCCTTGAGTGTCATCGACAGATATGTGCGCTATACAAATCTTTAATTATTATTATTATTATTATCAGTAATATTTATATCAGATAAATTTTAATTTAATCGACAAAAAAAATATTGACTGGACTGAAGACCAGGTGAGAGGGTACATGAAGGTGTTGAAGTGAATGTAAATTGACATCTCACTCTGGGGTGTCATGCTCGTTGAGTGTTGCAAAAATTCTAGTTCTAATTATTTCCCCTAATTCTTGAGAGAGATGGATGTTGAACGATGATGACGTCCATCCATATGTTCCCTATATGATGCGATGGTTCCACTCACCGTGAGTCAGCATGACTGGGGTTTTTCTTCGTATGGATTTCTCATTGGAAGTAATTTTCTGATTGAATAATGGCAGTATACTGGTTTATGCATCAGAATGTTCAGTCATAAAATGGTGTTTTTGTAAGGGATATACCAGTAATGCAATAAATTAATCTACTAAGAAAATCACCCCCAAAATGTCCTTGTTTTGCAGATTTTCACTAGTATCTATACACCTATTCCAGGGACCTGCTTAACAACTTTCCATGTTGAAATGTATTTTCCCAGGTGAACCAGCTTCCCAAACTGATCTAGTTTCCCCCCAGTTAACTGATTTTCTATCTTATAGCTGATTATTCTCATTGAACTGATTTTCCTATTTGATCTGATTTTCCCTGTATAGTGCATGCACAACAAAGGATAGAATATCACATATTGTACTCAATCAATGCCTTTATAGTTTGATCAACTCAAGATTTTATTCGTACAATAGAAACATTCCTATGAAACATGTTTATGGTATGAATAATTTAGTAATGATGAAATTACTGTAGGAGTTAACCAATTCCACTATCACACTTGCATTGCCTTTTTACATAATCATAAGGTCGGAGATGTATAGTTCAAGCTGATCATATAATTCTTGTTTCTTTTAAAAACAAACGAGGAAACAAACAGCCATGTGCAATGCATGCAGATGTTACCCCACCACTCTCTTTCTCGATATCTCATCTCTCTCTCCCATTGAAGCTTCCTTCCTTTTCTTCCATTCTTCCTGGCAATCGGTTTCTAGTTTATCCAAAGATCTCATGGATCCAAACAACACCTAAGGTTTAAAGGGAGCATACACAATACTATAGGCCGGGATCAATAATCAATCACTTGCAATCAATCTTCTTTGTGTATTAAAATAAATCACAAGCAACAAATTAAAGCTGTCAATGGGTGCGTTTATCCGCCACTTTTTTACCCTAAAATCATGATTTGAATCATGATTCAAATTATGATTCTGCAGAATCACGATTGCGTTTAGTCGAAATTGAGTATAATCATGATTAGAATCACAAACATGGAACACGAAAAAAGGGGCGTTTGGAAAGACGTTTCTGCAGAATCACGTACGAAAATGTTCGAATAAACGATATCGTGATTACAATCATGATTCTATGACCTCACTGTTGTGTCGGGCTACTTTCGGTTTGACTCTTAATTGCCAAGCTCAAGGCGCTCTATATGCTCATTGTATGTACATGACTATGCAGTATGCATGCATTTCTTGTCATGTTCAAGTTGTGTGTGGGTCATCGCATCGTCCACTACTTTTCATTTTTTGGTCATGTCTTCAACTTCAAGTTCTAGTAAATGAATTAACTGGACAGACAATGATCTCAGGTGTTGTTGAGTATACAGTATCAATATTAAATTGGATCTACGCTGAAATTCACTTCCGAACACCATTTTGGATAAACTAACAAGATGAATAGAAGCATATGGGCTCTATATGATAGAAGTTAACAAAATGAGGTATATACTAAATTCTGATGGAAGCAAAAGAATTTTCGAGAGCCGAAACACGTGCGAAAAACTTCCTCTGTCAAACTGCGCACTAGTGATGCGCACTGGATTGGCCCGAATCTGAGGAGAAACAGCATTGGAATGAAGGTCGTCTAAACGCTGATTCTGTGATATTGTGATTCATGTTTGTGTTTTGAATCATGATTCAAATCATGATTCTGGCTTGAGGTCGCATAAACGCAGCCTAAATCCTACGGAGATTAGATGTTGATACTTTACATATAGGCCTATATTACAGCCTGCATGATTCAAATTTTAACAATAAAATTTCACAAAAAAATTAATAAATATAATGGCTCAATGCAGAAAATGAAGCATGACACCTTTGATAATTATCACAATACTGCCACTTGAACTTTTATATCCATGCATCCCTTGCATATAATTATAACATGCTGATATTTTTTTCGGAGGGTGGAGGGGGGAAAAAGCCAACCCTTTTGCCTTGAATCAATGGTCACTACTGTATTCAACCCCCCCCCCCCTCCCCCTGACAGCAATCAAATATAACATGAGTTTGGGTTCTCAATAGGTGGTTTCAGACCGCCTCGAAGTTCGCCAGTTCCAGGTATTCTCTGATCGGGAAATTTACCCCGATCAGAAAATACCAGGTATTTTGGCGGTGTGAAAGCAAATTACGCGTAATATCCCCGAAAGAAAATACCTGATAAATAGTAGGTACTTGGCGAAATTACGAGAACTTTCGCGGGGATTTTTCCAAGGTCGTGGGTATTTTGGCGGTCTGAAAGCAAATTACGGGAACTTTTAGCCCAGCGTGTCGTTGGGTGCGGCGCCGTACATGGGTTGCTGCTGGGCTAGTGATTTTGAATTTCGCGCCTTGCTGCTTATCAGACCATACTGCGCATGCTCGTAACTTCAGGAACTTATCCCGAAGGGTATGTTTCAAGGCGGTGTGAATGCAGGAATAATTAATGGGTATTTTTCAGCCTAAAAAAGTTCTCGTAATTTAACGGGGATTCTTGTGATCGAGGCGGTTTGAAACCACCTAATAGTTAATTTTCGGCTCAATTCTTGTCAATCCTGTGTCTTCTGATACTAAATTGCTTACAGTTCCTAAATCCAAGAAATCATGGGGGGATCGGACATTTGCACATGCTGGGCCATCCTTATGGAATCAGTTGCTATATTCCATTCGTAGTATTTCAAATATCGATAATTTCAAAATTACTCTAAAAACCCATTTGTTTAAAATAGCCTTCCAGTAGTTTCCTTTCATTGTCATGACTGTCATTCTTTTTATCTTTGTCCCTTCCTGTACCGTGTAATTTTTCTCTTATTTCCTTTTCGCAGCGCCTTGAGCACATAATCAATGTGGATTTGGCGCTTTAGAAATACTCTTTATTATTATTATTATTTCTTAATCACTAATTAGTGGTTCTACCTTCGTAATAATTGACATAGTATACACACAAGCATATACCTAAGATACATTATCCTTACGTGTACAGGCACAATGTGGAAAGGTTTACTGTTGTGCTAAACAATTAACCAATTTGTCCATAGTTTAAATACTTCTGTAAATAAAAGGTGTTTAAAGTGAGCGAGGACATTTCTAGGTCAGGTGTTGCACGATTAGAACTTGAAACCACTTCAAACCATTTCCGGTCAGGAAAAGCGAGAAAGTTGAGAAAGTTCATGTTGTATACATAGCCTTTGACAAGGTATGTTATCACAAAGGATTTGTTCATTTGGATTGTATTTCACTAGAAAATCAAAATAATTATGATGCTGAGCTGAGCGTTTTTTTTTCATAAAATGATAGATACAAGTAGATGAAAAGCGAGATACATGTTGACAGATTTGAAGGAATGAACAGGGAAATGAGAATACAAATCAAATAGATACACAACATCTCCAAAATATCAACAAAAAGCAACTTGAAGCTGCAAACCATCATGAAAGGGTGGATATATACATGTACCTCCATGATCAAAGGATGAAGTCAGTCAGAATCACAGCATGGAAAGAAAAATCAATAAACTATTTTCTTTATGTATTCTCGTCTTCTGTCTGATTACTTGTTGGTCAATTAATCCTCATTGTGTAACCATAAGAGCTAGCGCCCAATGAATGGAGACGGACCATCCCTGGCTGTTCAAGCCTCTTTACTCACAAGGGATTGAGATTGGGTTCATTGTCCATACCTTTAGTTTGATCCCAATACAGCAGGGCTTTAATTCTCTTTCTAAAACGAGCTTCATTTCTTAATCAGGTCGTGTATAAAGAACCCCTTTATAAGCACCAAAGGGGTCTTAATTGCTCAATAGGTGTGATGCAATGCCGACAGAGACAGACTTGATTGTGTACCAAAAATAAAGTGTTTTGGGTGTTAAGTTGTTTTGGGTAATTTTTTAACAGATGTAGGTTATTACAGCATACATGGTTATGGTAATGTGTGGAAATGAAGAAAAAAAATCATTAATAAAGAAATTTATGTAATATGTTGGATATCTTGTCAAACAGGCATATGCTAAGATATTATCTCTATATTCCTCCAAATAAGTAGACCTATTGGCATACTAATATATCTATGACTATGCATTTATCAACAAAAATTTTTTTTTCTCTGAAACTTTGAAAGGGGGGGTTGCAATTATTCAGTTTATGTTTCATCACGTTACACCCTTCCTGTATGATGTTATATCGTACTGTATTTTGAATGTCTTCATCCTGACAGATGTCAAGCTTTAATTTTCGACTTACCTCATCACAGACAAAGAACATTAGCTCCATCCTCCATCACTGGTAGCTCATCATCCACCCCTCCCCTTTTCAACCTCCCTCTTCCTTGGCAATTTCCAGAAATCCAACGAAAAAAATGAATCCTGAATTGAAAGCTGATATTCAAGTTCACGGTGAATCAGCTATATAGTCCAATATATATATCCAAGACGAGTCAGCACAACATTCAGACTGTAATAACAACGATAAATGAAATCCAAGGAAAAGTGCAATAATTGGAGTAGGAACTGTCTATCCGAATAACTAACGGAGAAAGAGGTGCTACCAGCAGAAAAGCCTTGGCAGCTGGCGACTGAATGAGAATCAGATATGGTGAAATCCTCACTCTACTCTGCCGCTACTTCCACACATCGCAGCAGCAGACTACCGCCAAATAGAGCAGGATAATTGTTTGGTCTAAAAGGTCTCCCAAGCTGTCTCTCTCTTTCTCTCTCCCTCTCTCATTCATTCATTTGGGGCGCGTACAATTGGCTCAGACCAGCGTGTGCATCTCGGATAGAGGTGTATACAGAGACAGGGTATTAAACCCAGACAATGGGTGCAAATCAGGATAAATAGGGGAGCCGAGCAAGTGGGGGTATTGCAAAAGCTTCCACTTCCACCTCTCCGCCTCCCCTGGAATCTCCTTTCGCAGGCTTCATGTATTCTTTTCTCCCCTTTTTTTGACAACCATCACACATACTAACACCAGAAAAGCCCTACAATTTCACCGGCTTTCACAGCAGACATGTCACTTTGATCTCACCCGGCTACATACAGGTTTATTTATTCTAAATCATCGCTGTACAGGGGTAAACAATTCTCCATCTTCCAACTGTATCTAAGTCTACATGGAATTTCAAACCATGACAAAAATGCAATACTGCCCAACTTTGGCAAAAGGAAGCAAGTGACACATCAGTCAAATTCTAGTTATTGTTGTACAACCTTTGTAGGTTGCATGTTCAGGCAAAATTTGGGGAAGAAATGATCATTCTATGGAAAGTTATTGAAGAAAATATGGTGTTACATTGCATTGACGCCTATGTAAATGACAAACACACATTGCTCATTTACAACAAATGATACTTACTTTTGTAACTTGCTTCCTTTTGCCAAAGTACGGCAGAATAGTTCTTAATGATCTACATTTACAGTAAGCATGCTACGAGAATGCTTGTTGACATACAAAACCTATCAGCTATTATGATCAAATGTGACCTAGGCCTATATCACTACCCCATCATATTCAACTTACTTATTTAGCAGCACTTCAAAACAAAATCATTTAACTGTACACACAAAAAATATATTCTCAGCCATCAATAAAATGTAAAAAAAAATGAACCAGACCAGTCCCTTTTGAGAAATAGATGAATGTTCTTTACTAATACTACTAAATCCCCAAGACACCCCCCCCCCCCCCTTGTGACAGTTAAAACCATGATAACAATATTCTGCATAGGGACATTAAATCCAGCATTTCAAAGAGACTTTCCTTGACATGGACACCCATTCTGCTATTCATAATGCATGTTTCTACCCCCTTACGTGTCAATAAATGAGTGAGATGGGATTACTTGATTGTATGATTGTCTGGAGCAGTAGATATGGCAGAAAGCACCATGCATTGAATTAGAGCACTGTCCTAAAGTAGAATACCCGATATCACTCCTTCTATACACCTGAATGAGGATTGGGAAGGTGATTTTTTTTTTTTAATCGCTTAATGCAAATCTTCCTACGACCTCCGTGCTTAATGGAACTGAATTACAGAATTCCACTGAGCCACCAGAAATTGTGGTTCAGTGGAAGGGAGTGCCTGAGCTGAAGGTGATGGGTTTGATCCCCTTTTTGCTGCCATTTTTTGGTCAAATTTCTCCCTCCATATTGCAATTTGGTGTAAACAAAGTTTTAGGGCCCATATCCAAATATGAGATGATATTCCCTTCACAAACATACCAAATTTTATATTTAAAAATTAATAAATATTTGCTTTAAACTCCGAATTTAATTTAATGAAAATATTATACGTACATTGTATTTCATACTCTTTGTGGTCGGGCAAGCATATGATCTGATAAAAATAAAATTGGTATCAGGAAAGAAGAGATAGTTATTGAGGGGTCAAAGGATAATTTGATGAAATGACCTTGGTATTAATAGGTTTAACAGTTTTTTTTATACATATTCTGATATGAGTTTATCATTCATAGTGAATGAGTTTGTAAAGATGGGATCTAACCACACCACTTATCCCCCACACAGCACTATCTGCTTTGTGGGAGAACGTGCTTTTCTTTATACAAAGTTTTCCATCAGAAAAAAAGACGGAAATGCCCCCAGCTACGATAATTTGACTTTGCATCCTATTAATGGTAATAATTCATAACTTGTTACCTGAGACAGACAACTTGGTGCCTCAGACAACTTTGAAATTAAACAATGTTTTGTACTATTCAAAGTTCAATTCTCACTTAAGTTTATGAACATCCCCCTCCATTTTTTCTCTCTCTCACTCTCTCTCCTTCCTCCATGCTCTCAGTATTTCTCTTTTGGGGGGAATATTGCGTTTGAGCTAATTTGATAGCCAATTCCCCTTCCACATTAGATCTGGGGAGGGGGGGTGGTCTTCAAATTGTTCCTTTTCCTTATTTAATTCTAAAACACTCTAGCATTAGCATCAATCCCTTGATACATTCATTTGCCCTGCCTCTAGAGTTTCTAGACATGGTCACTTTCTTTTAAATAAAAATATTCCATCTTCAAATCAACTTTTCATTCCCATGCATCCACTGTATTATGCATTTCACATCAAAACGTGTCATTGATCACAGATTTATTATAAGATTGTACATCAAAGTGTCTCATACATCATATAATGACTTATCGATCAGAGATTCATGCATAGATTCATTGGCAAATTGTCTAACCAAAAGCTTACAGTCCCTACTCTAATGTACATTGATAAACATTGAATAGGAAGGTCAGATGGGAGCATCATGAATAAACGGGGGCAGAAATCAATCAGGGTTTCACAAAAAGGAGGACAGGTTTCCACTCTAAACAGCTCAAAAGGCTCAATACCTTGTTAACAAGGTTCCAACCCAATGCACAGCAAACACGCATTGCCTATCCAAACCTGTTCACACTGCCATATTTAAAGTATATGCAATTTGTCAGCAACATTTACTTTTCTGAGTTGGTTTGAAAACACCTCCTGAAAGCTGATGATTTCAAAGGTGATAATAGCATGGCACTTTTAAGTAGGCCCCTCAATGTTTAGGTATTTTTTAAGAAAAAAAATAATCAGCTTCTCTGCATGCAGGATTTTACAAGTTCTCCGATTATAGAGAGATTGGGAAATGGAAAAGATGCTGAGCAAAATCCTGCAAAATGTTGCTGAGCACTTTGAGTGACAAAGGTGCTGCTTACTCCTTAAAGTATGGGTCAGATATTTTACCTAAAATGCAAATAAATACAAATTAAAAATGCAACTCTGCAAGTTTTGCCGATTCAAAGTACACATAGTTCATTGCATTTTGGCAATCGTTAGTTTGGAGTTAAGATTTCTGGACGTGTTAACAGTCCACAGGGATCACCTTGTATTATTACTGCTTCCATCCAAAACAGATTAGTCTGTCAGAACACCCTCTGATGGAACATAATTGGAGTTCAATCAACCATGTGTCTTCTCAAACTGACACTACAAAGTTGAAATGTATACATAGCACATCCTCAATAAAAGCAATTAATCGGTCAAATTTTAGAGATCAGGAGCCGTAATTGCAATCATCAGTTACTGTAGCTGCCCTTGCTGAAAAAGCACACTGAAAAGCTGGCAAAATCCAATATTATCATCCTCCTTGGCAGAAAATAATGCGTCAAATTATCCGCTTATCTTGCTGATGTAAACAAGTTGACTTGTAATACATGTAACCACTGGTCCTCTTTTTTAGAAAAATATTGTACTAAAAAGGTAGAGATTTATAAAGTGCAGAGATAGGTCAATCTGTATTTCAGATGGTGAGTTTGACACTGAATTTGTCAATATCATTAAGATTTCTTCTACCTGAAATATACATCACAATGAAACTTACTATTCAAGTCAAATTTAACATGATGTCAGTGCATAACGGTATTACAATATGTATGAGCCTATGAAGAGGTCATCAAACTATCTAATCAGAAAAAGAAGCATTGCCAATATGGTGCAAATATATACTCAACAATTGCAATTTGGAGCAATGCAACAAAATTTAACTTTTTACAATGTATCTTTTGCCTTCAATTATATGGAACCCATTACAACCAACAGCAATCTTAGACAACAAAACAAATCTTCAAAAATATGTAATTGCATTTTTATAACTGTTCATCTCTCCGCCGAGAACCCGTTTAATTGAAATGCCTGAATGAACTTTATTATACTAAATCAAATATTTTTCTTTTCATCCATGCTCAAGTTTATTACTATTCTGATTATAAGCCATTTCAGAGATGACCTAATCAAGTGCAGAGTGGAGACTGACCAATAACAAGAACAACTTTGTCATAGTTCATACTGAACTAATAAACATGTATACTCTTTTTATGGCCAAAAACTATTCAGAATAAGTTTGCAAAACAGCTTTTTGAAGAAGGGAGTGGTTACACTCTAAATTGCATGAATACAAAATCAATCCAATTTGGGTTTTGATTGGAACCAATAAAACTTGATATGTCCAAATATTTGGGAGAATGGATCGAGAGCAAGGGATGTTCATTCTGATGTCACTTTTTTTGTTGTTCTTCGAATGTCCCCCCCCCCCCCACCATGCGGTGACGTAATCTTTCAATACACTTTCGATGCTACATTCATGCAATAGCATCACGCATCTTAAGACAAACATTCAGCTCTGAACCCCCAAAATCAATGACTCCCGTAATCTGGAACGACTCTTCGACATACTATGGCCAGCACACCACGGGACAAACCTACCCGCAATGCTATGTTCTTCTAATTGCTGGGGGACAAACGACAAAGTTTGGATGGTGCATGCATTAGCGTGATTAACTTCTGAGCAGTCGACCGAGGAATGCTTGTACATAAACATGTCTACATTCTTGGAGTTGCAATCTATTATGCTCTACATCTTCTGAGTTCAACTTTAAGCTTCATCTTGCAGTACTTTGAATCTATGACTACTCATGTTTCCTAACTAACATTCTGCGTCTTTTAAAAATAAGTCAGCAGCTTAGAATACCAGAAAAAAAAGCTGTGAAATCTCTCTACGATCATCAGGAGAAAATTCTATTTATTATTTCTTTAAAGGCACTCTAGTAATTACATAATGGCCCAAGTCTCATCCCACATTAGAGGCCGTTCTCATTACGCTTTATAAAACTAGTTTACTGGAAACCATTTCAGGAAACCAGTTTGGAAGATCGCTTTGCTAGCGTTCCCACTTGATCACACGAAAGTGGTTTTCAAAATCACTTCACGTAAAGCGCTCTTGTTGCTATGGAAACTCTCATAAGGTTGACATGTTTCGCGCGAAATTCGAAACCGCAGCATAGGCATTCTACACCTGTCGTGTGGAGTAGCGCGCTCAAAATGTGCGAAGATCGCTTTCCGAAGAACGGTTGTGTCCTCACTTACGCTAAAACCAGTTTAACGTGGCAAAGCGATCTTGAAAACTACATCGCGAGGTGGTTTTCCAAACTGGTTTGGAAGATCGCTTCCAAGACCGCTTTATCCGTTCTCACTACGCGTTAAACTAGTTTCCACTAAACTAGTTTCCAGTAAACTAGTTTTAGGAACGTAGTGAGAACAGCCTCTTAGTTGAGCTCAAAAGTAGAGAAAACCTAATAAGGGTATCCATTATACTAACAAAACATGATGTTCAAACTGTAATATAAACATAACATGGTACTGTACATACCCAATTGGAAGAGTTGTTGATATTACACCAAGAATATTTGTAATGTATGTTCCATTTTATTATTTTTCAATGAGGAAATAGCATTACAAAACAAATATGCTTTTTCATAAGATTAATAATGAGACATATGATTTTTCAAATAAGAATGTTCTGATTGTGACATAATCAATTGCTAACTTAATATGTTTTTTATTTCACATTTTCATGGAATCATCAGAGTTAGTGACTTGTTTGATAATAATTTAAAAGTGAGGTCGAACTGACTAATAAATCTCCATACATTTCATTCATAAAATGATGCCAGATATATCATTGTTCCTAAGCATGTATCATGAAGATACATGTTTTCCATACAGCAATGATTTTGGCAAAACAGCAAGAGGTGAGATTAGCAGGAATTAATTTGGTGGTGGTGGTGGTGATTTTTTTACCTGATTGCTAAGAAAGCATGAATGCTTGTAAGCAAGCAACCAGAGGACCGACGGCTTAAGGTCCCCTCCTTAAAATGTGATGTAAATTGAACCCTAAACCAACTCAAAATTACATAAACCTCCCATTTCTATAACTTTATACTGCGTACATGCCGCAAATCCCTTATAATTGCATAAAGTTTCATGGCAGCACCGTTTGTATCTCTCCCTCTCTCTCTCTCTCTCTGTATATCAATTACATCCTTTTTAGATAAACATCCACACCTCATCTCCCGCTCCAACTCCATCTCCATCTCCTCCTGCTAGCATCCCTCTATTTCCATTCAGCAGCACCCCAACCGTTAAAGGGGGAAAATCCTTTAATGTAAATAAAAATCTGGCCATGTCACAAATTGATTGGATCTGAATTTATCAGTCGGCTTTCTTCATCCTTGCCCACACTCTCTCAATCCTCTCCATCATGTCAGGAGCGGATAACATCCATCCATCCATTATCCCTATCGAGGATGGATTAGGGCCTCCCATTACCATAGCGACAGGATGAGTCACCAGGAGGAGACTGCAGCATCACCAAGAAGCTCTGCTTCGTCTCAAGAATCAATGATGAGGATGATGAGTGCAATGGAATCATGAGAGGAATTGGCTGAAAAAATATGTTGCGGACTCCTTATATTATCACCTACATACATAATAAGGCAATTCTCTTTACAAGGGTAATTCATGCCAACTATGATATGATTTAAAATAATACAATAAAAATCAAACAAGTAAATTAAATCAAAATCTGATGAAACAATAACAAAGTTATTGAATCTTATGATGTGGCATTATTTCAGTAAACTAATAGTATGTGTATTATAAGCTGAAGAGGTGTCTTCTTTCATTTTAAAAGTCCTTCGAAATCATTCTTCTTTTCCTTTAAAATAAATGATCTTTCAGTAGTCAATGCTATATTTACATTCTTGGAGCAGAAAATTAAATAAATATACTTTCATATGTTATTTTATGTAATAAAATGCAAACAAAAAATTGGAAAATCATCACCTTACTCACTGCATATTCCAATTTAAATGCTTTAAAAAATTGCAGAAAAATAATGCCCAGATTAAAAATGCCATGACTTATTTTATTTTAATGAACATTCCATTGTAAAACTTTTTTTTTATTTTTAAAATTCAAATCATTTCATTTACTCATTATAGTAAAGGGGATAATAATAATGATGATGACGGCGATCTTGCATATGACAAATACCTGTAACACCTGCCCACCAGCCTCTGTATGCCAGCTGCTCGAGAACTCTGCTACGTCAGGTGTGAAATGAAATATATATGCACCAAGACAATGAGAGATATAGCTTATACATAATAGTTGCATGGTCATGTGAGAACCTGCACATTACCACAAGTCTAATTCAATTTTGCTAGACACAGATCTCTATCTGACCATCTCGAGAAGTTTGAAAATAGAACTGGAGAGTAAAATATAAACATGATGATGGATATGAAAAAGCATACAGCCTACTATAACTGATATGTTACCCCCAAATGCAAAACGGGCATTAAGCAGAAGGCATAAAAGTAACAAAGTGTGAGGTCATCATTTTTCTTTTGTGCATTTCAGCATTTTCATGACCTTAGTTATGATGAAACACCTTTGCACACTAAATTAGACATGAATTGGGTTGTGGGGGCCTAAGGCATACAGCCCATCATTGTAAACAAATACATACTTTCATGCTACTGACCAGGTAGTCATTCCAAACTCTTGTAAATAGCACATACTTGGTGAAAAGATGGCACATGACCTAAAAACAAATATGTACATCACTTTAAAAAATCCCCAAAATCCAGAAATTCTGGGAAGTTTTGCTTTTTTCCAGGATGATTCCAGGAAGTTTTCTGGGGAGTTATTATTTCCGGGAATGATGTTATTTTCTGAATATTATGTCAAAATCTATAACAAAATTGGATCTTTGTAATCAAAATGTCATAAATTTTTGCTCGCTCTCTCGCTCGCAACTCTTAATAAATTTTGTCAAATGTAATATTTTGCCCCCTCAAAATTTTAGATCAATGTACGGCACTGGGCCCTTTTTGTGCATAAAGAGAATTATAACCTATTGTGGAAGATTGGAGAACATTTGTTAAATTCCGGGATATTTTGTAAAATGAACGGTCTTTCTGAAATAGGGGTAAAAAAAAGGAAAGCTTTGTGTGTTCTTAAAAGATATGTACATTAAATGTATGTATAACCTTTAACAGAATATATATATATTCAGTGATTATAATTATGTATTGTTGAAATAAATAGTATCATTACATTGTATCTTACTAAATTTTACTTCATGGACAATCAAGTCATTTTCTTAATATCAAGAAACTAGATTTACCCAGAGTTTATTTTTGGAGTCTCAGCCTTGCTCATCATTGTTAGGTGTTTTTTATTTTCTGTTTTTAATTGCACTAAAGAAACCCCAAAAGACTTGTCAGCACCACCTTATTAGTCCATGGGATAGTGTTCACAAGTAAGAACAGGATGCCTTCTTCTTTTAACCTGTGATACTATGTACTTGTTACAACAATTACACAATTATGAGCAAGGTGTTTAGTATGGTAAGAATTAGAGGGATGGTGAAACACCTATGATTCAACTCTCATATATCTGCTGGCTATTTATCACGCCATGCAGTCCTGGTGGGAGTTTCATAAAGTTGTTTGTAAAGTTACGAACGACTTTACACACAACTGGAACATGTTCTTAGGCCATAACTCAATTACATAGGGATATCACATAGCACAAGAAAGGATCACCAGTCATGCGTAAAGTCATTTGTATCTTACAAACAGCTTTATGAAACACCCACCAGTATTGCACCATCCCTCTTCTTCTCAACTGCATCCTAACTATAAAAAGCCTATTAACATCAGCTTACAACAAATACTTGCAATTGATAGTGTCGGAAGGTTTACAGTTCTAGTAATGATCACAAAGGCCCTCTTCTATGAAGAAGAGCATATTAGCAAAATTTTGTGAGTACAAAGTGAGCACACTTTTTTAATTTCAGGATGATTATGTCATAAGTTCAGAAGGTATTTTGTTATGTCTTAAGAACAATTCAGCCAAATTTTCAACGTACATCAGTTGAGCAAAATCTACCCATTTTTAATTTTTTTATGGGGCAGCCCCAGCCCCACCCACCAATATGCCAGTATTGAAATGAATTCTACCATGCAGTAGATTATTTGTTTACCCTAATATAGCAGCATAAATAGAAAAACATGCTTCAAATGTAGAAATTGACATTTATGCATCTTAAAATTTTGTAATTAATTTGTGTCAGTTTAAAAAAAATCATTAAAAAATATAAATGTTCTCCTTGGATAGATATCCGATCGTTTCCAAAAAGAAATAGGACAAGAATTTTTTTTTATGAGTAAGTGCACAAAAATAATAACTTAGATTCATATGACTTCATATCATTTAATGTTTGGTGTTTAAAAAAAAAAAAAAAAATACTGCAGGGTATATAGTAAAAAAGGTACAAAAAAAATGTTTCATGTTTTCATTTTAGAAATGTGCTCATTTAAAATCATTAACAATTCTAACCAAATAGCCTTGGTTGCAACTCCTTTGTATTTACAATAAAAATAGAGATTGAAAAAAAAACTACATATTAATAGTATATAAACAGAAAATGGGTAAAATGCATGGTAATGCACTTGATAACAGCATTAGAAAGCATAGACACAGAAGGAGAAGTGATCGGGATGTGAGATGAATAGGAGGCGAGGACGTACCCACATAACAAAGCCATTAACAAACCTTTATTCTTAACCCATCTCCTCTCCATCACATCCTATGAATACTTGATGTGGGAGTCGATACCCTGTTCGATAAACAAAAATAGATTAAGGTATCTCCACTGTGGAATTGCAATCAGTGAGCTATGGGACCTTGGCCCCTCTCTGAATTGTCTTCTTGGACTGGGCAAGCAAGCAGGCGGGAGCAATCACCCGGCAACCAGAAACCATGGAGTCTTCATCTTCATCAACACTAGGCAGCAGGGAGCAACGGAGACAGGTGATCGCTTCTTAACTTACACTATCAATAGCTAGTAAGTAGGTGTTAATGGAGAAGAAAGACAAAAGAAAGGATCACCTCACCTGTCTTTAGGTAGCTTGGACTCTTTTAACCCGCAGATGGCTGATTATATCACCTTTTCGCTAGTATCTTTGCTGCTTGCACGTGACAAAACATATATATCCGAAAACAAAGTATAAGTGCAGACTGACATGGGGGAAAAATGGTCAGCTAACTCTTTTCAGATTCCCAGTACCGAGCGAGCGAGGCCTCGTAATGTCATTATAAACAATCATGATCAACCCACACCTCAAACTAGTTTAATCACACAATATATTCCTATCGTCTTCATCTATACGATAAGTCTACTCTATATGAGAATGGCCTAAGCTCAAATGACATAAAACAGGTACTTCAGATCCCTTTGGAGGGCCCCTACAATAGGTTTTCTACTGACATTAGTGGCTAAATATTAACTAGGGATTGGGGTGCTCTGCATACAGCCAGTCAAACTTGGATTATTAAGCCATACATATTGGTGGAGCTCCACCGACCGGCTGGCTTTCCCTCTTCTTGCTCGGCTAAAGCATTCCAGAATTGATGCTTTCGCTTGCATCCTGACTTTGACAAGCGCTCACACGGTCGGTCGACTGCATTTTTGGAATTGCTAATGGACCGGTCTGACCCTTTTCTCTCTCTCTCTCTTCCCCTCCTCTTCTCCCAACCCGACATCTGTATAACCATCGTTCACCATCATCACCATGATTATTCATCATGCCTGTTGTCTGCTCATGAATATGCATGATATTTTATTCATCCACCATGAATATTGATACTTAAGGATGAGTGCAAACTTTCTGAAGCTCTGACAGGCTGTCTGCAGCTTATGAATATTCATCTGGTTTGATAACGAATTTGTTTATAAGCTCAGTCAATGGTCTGATGTTGTATAATCAAATTACCCTGATCTAGGCAGGAGAGCTGTCTCACATACTAGGATACAAGCTTCCACACTATCATCCGGTGCATCAAGGTGTGTGAGAAACAATGATCAGGAATTTATGTGTGTTTCATAAACACATTACATACTTCTATAAAAAATAAAGTGTTTTTTAAGCACATACCCATTTCACCCCCTGTCATAATTTTTAATTCTGAACCACTGATACTACAATATTGTTTAGTTAGAAAACAACATAATCCAGCATTATGCCTACTGTATTGCTTCCTATCCAGCATACTTTAAAACATTATCATTATTCCTAAAATAATAATATTCAGGTTTTATACATTAGCACTTAGCACATTGGAATGACATCTGTAATAGCGTTCATCTATATGAACATTTATGATTGTAAATCACATGACATCTCATTATCAATATATATGATATGAAAAATATACAAGAGTTCAAAAGTAGGCCAGTCCTTTTAAAAAAAATTGTCAATAAGAAATCAAAGTAATAATAAATTCTGTTTAATTCTCTGAATTCCCTTCACTTCTTGGTGAGTTACACACACTTCATAGGCACTGAAAATTAATTTTCCAGACTTTCTAAAAATCAAGGATGACAATTCTTTGCTCATAAAGTTTCCGTAGAGCAAAGCATGCTCACAAAACTGTGGACGACAGCAATCCTGAATTCTCTCAACATCCCATCTTATGGCACGGTACTAGCACTGGGCAGGCCTTTGTGATAGGTATATTGCGGATGATGAGGGTGAAAACATGGACTCTAGGTGACTTTACACATGCATAGTCATAAAGCTAGCCTCTCATGAATAAACATGAGATGGATGTAGCCATAATTGGTCAGGCAGGCCAGCTGAGTTATGAGTAGGCTCCACCCACTCAAGGCCCGTGCCAATGTAACTGGTGCCCTGTAAACATTTTGCGCATGGAGTTCATCCGTGATCCAGACCATGATGGATGGAGAGAGAGAGAAGAACAGACAAAGAAAGAGGGATGGAGAGCATACAAACCAGTTGAGGAAGGAGAGAAAAGAACAAAAGTTTCTTTAAAAGAAGCAAGAACACAGGTTTTAAAAAAATATGTCACTTAAAGAAACACAGAGATGAAAAAAACAAATCTGAAAAAAAAAACATGAAGTAGTCCTTCAGGAGAACAGAAAGCTGAAAAAGATAAACGACTTATTTAAAAAAAATCAAGAGTAAAACCATGAGCTTTTTTAAATAGAATGAGAAAATGCTGATAAGGCTAGAATACAGAATACTGGTATAAGTAAATGTAAACAATAAAGCAGTGATTACAAAAAATGAGGAGAGAGAAGAGGGAATACATTGTTTAACAATGAAATAATCACAAAATTATTGTTTTAGAAAAATCTTTGTAGAGATGTCAAAAATCTAAACACCCATTAATTTTCAATCATAATTTGAATGGAGACCACTGATCAGGTCCACGCAATACTAGAAAAGAAAAATTATATGAAAATAAGACATAAAAAATATAAAGGAGCTCACAGACATGCTATAATAGCAGAGGTTATTCATCTGGAATGAAAGATCAAATGGATTTGTACGTATCAACTTCTCATATCCACTTTTCAAGATTGACTAAGTCAATATCTACTGTAGATAACAGAATCCCTTTTCACAGAAATGTCCCAGGAATCCAACTTAAAGGTCTTATGCATTGCAGATCTGATGTGAAGGGGATGTATATGGTATTTTCAAGGAGATAGTTAGAGGTGATATCTCCTTGGTATTTTCAAAGCTCTGTCTACATTCACATGCCCCAATAACCAAACTAAATAGCATTTCAAGACTCAAATTGAGTTGTTGTTTTTTACTTCAAAAGTAATTTCTTAATGGAAAAAAAAATCATCAAACAACCCAATGCAGATATTTCATGATTTTGCTTAAGATTATGTACATTCATAGTAATTGCAAATTTAGTAGTTTTTACATGGGTAGCAATGGCTAAGATGATATTATTAGCCAATCTTTGACTTGCAAAGAAGTGAAAATCCAATCCAGAACATGAATGAGATTAATAAAATTAGCAAAAAGAAATTGACCCTAAAAACTTTTAGCTCATACAACTTTCTGCTACATACTCCATGGGCATGAAGGTCATTATCCAAATAAAAGAAACTGGTTGTCTAACTTTTTAGTAATAATTATAAGGTACAAAGTGATTAGAGAATTAAAAATTAATCTTTTTAAATTGAAGAATATTCTTCATGAAACAAAATATTACATGTCCTTTGGATATGACCAGTGGATAAACATATTGGTTAAAACAAATACATACATGGCATGCTCAACAGAAATTTTGAAAAATTAAGGGATGATGAAAACTTTAGTTATATCTTTTGAAAAAAAAAGATCTGTTAGCTGTAGAATAATATTGAACTTGCAAGCATCTTCTTGGATAAAAACACATCTCGTGCATGAACAAATATTTATCTCTGACTGTGATTAGTGGGTAACTGATTGCTCCTGAATTGAGAAAGGGGCACGGGATGGGTTTGTTATCCTTGCAGCTTTGACAGAACAATGAATGATCTCCTCTACCAGGAAGAACAGACTTCTTGGTTTGTCTTCTCATTAATCTCCCTAGGACTTCGCATTCTAGATAAACCTAATAGGCAGCCTCCCATCTGAGGTCTATGCGGCTACTGAAAACATTTCTCTGTAGTGAGAGGGGCACAGTTTTTCCCCCAATTTTTTGTATGTGGGATGGAGGTCGCACCAGTGATTTAATGTATGTAACAATACTGCAACCCACAGTCAAAGTCAACCTGCTAAGATATATAACATCAATGTGAATTACATAATAATATACAGCTAATTTCAAAGTGATATTAGACTTATATAAGCAAATTCTGTTTCCTTGTTGCCATCTCTAAATGGCAGAAGAAAAATGTAAATTTAGGTAACATCATCTATGTCTATGAGTCAGCCTAGCATAACAAATGGAGAGCAGATGGCTTGAACATTGATGTAAACAATGGAATATAATGTGCAAAACATGAGACTGGTCCGCAGACAAGTCTAACGAGTCGTAAAATAATTTTCTCGAAAGCTCCCTCTATAGTCCCTGAGTCCCTCCATCTGTAGAAGTAATTTTTATGTCATGATTGCCGTTGAATATATATCATTTCATTTTGTGACAACATGAGAAGTTTTCTCTCCTCTCTCTAAAGAATGTACCTACTGCTAATATATTCACCCACAAATAAGTTATGATCAATTTTGTCTCAACAATTCCTTCTTTTTATTACCAGATTATATCAGTACTTCAGTTGCAGATTGAGTTGAACTGGTGAACAAAAAAAAACCTTTACAAAATTACATTGTCATGTATTCACAAAGGGGATCCCCTATATGTGATTGATAGTGCACACAAACATAACCAAGGCAATAGTTTTTCTAAAAGCATCAATTTACTTATGACCAATGGGTTTAATGAAGAAAGCAACGATCCAAGATATATCAAAGCACAATTAAATTCTTTAGGGTCACTGCCTGCAGTGCCACAGCTAATATTCGTATGGGGTACCATGGAAGCAGACCGTGATACAAGTTATATAGCCCCCTCTATGTTCTGAAGTTTGTAAGATGGCATCATTAATCCACTCACATGTTGATAAACAAGGATGATGATCTGGGAGCAAACTCGGTGACATACCATACACAGTACACATTCGATCAACAGAATCTAGGTCCAGTTTCATAAAGACTTGTTATATATAGTTACAAGTGAACAATTACTATAACAAATTTTCTATCAGCCAATCAGATAGCAGGATTTCTGTAGCTTTTAAGTGCTATTGCAAATTTGTTATTGTATAAAGTATAATGAAACGGGATCCAGATAACTCAAAGCTTTTTCTATGGATC
This sequence comes from Lytechinus pictus, assembly GCF_037042905.1. NCBI lineage: Eukaryota > Metazoa > Echinodermata > Echinoidea > Temnopleuroida > Toxopneustidae > Lytechinus > Lytechinus pictus. The sequence goes on along the minus strand of NC_087245.1, from coordinate 25,215,632 downwards.
ATAACATGGATTTCAATAAATAAGTATTATGCATTGTACTTTGCACCAGACCAAAAAAAAATCAACTTTTTTATCAATTGCTAAAGGCCCAGGACCCTGTTTTTTTTTAAATATAATAAATTGTTCAATTATATGTAGGTAACAAAAAATCATAACTAAAATCACACTAGGTTACAATTAATTTTGTAATTAAAAAAAGTTATTAATTTTACAATAAGTTATATAATCAATTTTTCAGTTACATAAATAAGTTACAAAATGTTATAATTCCTTAAAAGTCGTAAGCAAATCTCTTAATGTTACTGGAATTTTTTTCTGTCTTGAGTCTTCTTGGTTTTGGAAGTTTGCACACATCACCAACCACCCCCTTCCACTAACACTAGTGAGCATTTTTTTAACCTGATGCATGTTGTTTAAGAATTTATCATTTATTATTTTAGCCCAGTTGACAATGTAGTGAGTAAAAAAATGTTTTAGTTATACTGGTAACATAATTTGAAGAAATGCCTAATAGGAATGTTACTAAATATTATGTTAAAATGTGCATAAATTAGTATATTTAATGAGTTTAAACATTTGGTGAAGTTTTGTATCCACCACCTAGTGCTATCAAATAGAGCAAGTGGAACTGAAACTGATTTTAAACAAGTGGAATGCCTCTGGCCGTCTCACCTGCATCACGCGATTCAATATAGCAGCAGTGCTGATTTTGAAAACTACTATAACTCGCACAAGATGTTCAGTGATACTTGGTTACTCTTATTTCCACGTTTTATGAACTAGACCAATACACTTATAGAGATATGATGGCAATTCAACAAATACCCCCAACGTGGCCAAAGTTCTTTGACCTTACATGACCTTTGACCTTGATCATGTGACCTGAAACTCGCACAGGATGTTCAGTGATACTTGATTACTATTATGTCCAAGTTTTATGAACTAGACCAACACACTTTCAAATTTATGGCTGTAATTCAACAAATACCCCAATTTGGCCAAAGTTCATTGACCCTAAATGACCTTTGACCTTGATCATGTGACCTGAAACTTGCACAGGATGTTCAGTAATACTTGATTACTATTATGTCCAAGTTTCATGAATCAGATCCATAAACTTTCAAAGTTATGATGGTAATTCAACAGATACCCCCAATTCGGCCAAAGTTCATTGACCCTAAATGACCTTTGACCTTGGTCATGTGACGTGAAACTCATGCAGGATGTTCAGTGATACTTGATTAACCTTATGTATAAGTTTCATGAACTAGGTCCATATATTTTCTAAGTTATGATGACATTTCAAAAACTTAACCTTAGGTTAAGATTTTGATGTTGATTCCCCCAACATGGTCTAAGTTCATTGACCCTAAATGACCTTTGACCTTGGTCATGTGACATGAAACTCAGGCAGGATGTTCAGTAATACTTGATTAACCTTATGGCCAAGTTTCATGAACTAGGTCCATATACTTTCTAAGTTATGCTGTCATTTCAAAAACTTAACCTCAGGTTAAGATTTGGTGTTGACGCCGCCGCCGCCGTCGCCGCCGCCGTCGGAAAAGCGGCGCCTATAGTCTCACTCTGCTATGCAGGTGAGACAAAAATGAAGGAAGAGAAGCATTCTTTTATTTTATTATACATTTTCTAGTCACAGTTTCAAAATTCTAAGTAGAAGTTTGGTGAACCTCATGTAGCTATACAAATTTGAACCAAAACAATGAAACTGTTTAACAATTTAAAAAGAGCATTTTCTGTGAACTTTAAAAAGTGAGTATAAATCAGCGTGAGTTTCAAAATTCTGAGTAGAAGAATACATTCACCTAGTGAAGTCATAAAGCAAGAAACATATTTTGTGAATTTCGATAAATTAAGTACACATTTGGTGAACCTCATGTAGCTTTGCCAGATGGAGATAGAACATAAAAAAATAAAAAGTCAACAAAATAAAGAAACATTTTTTGTGAATGTTGACATATTAGCATGTCTAATGAGTTTCAAAATTCTTTGTAGAAGTTTGGTACCCCCCATCTAGTGCTATCATATATGATATATCATATGACATGACGATGAAAAAGCATTTTGAAATTATGGACAGCTCTAGGATGATGGGCGACAACTGAAAGACAACCAACCACGCCACAGCATCAGCACATCAGGCCCTTCCGACCAGATGAGCTAAAAATCATAAGGCCCAATAAGTTTAATCCTTAACTTTGCCATTTTACAATGCCTGCAATTGCAAGATTGAGTACTTCTGCAATGAAATGGTTTCTTCACTTATTTCCAATCATTTTCTAAACATATTCTTTTATAACACTCATGAACGAAATACAAATAAAAGTTTTAAACTACATCCATGTTATTTGCATTGCAATGATTGTTCTCAGGGAGCATTGTGTCTGCTGGGCTCTCAGCCTTTGCCAAAGTATGGAATGAGAACTTGGAAAACATACTCTTACCACTGACCAAATCTGCAAAAATATTCTCCTATTAATATCTTTGACATTTTTTGCTCGTGGTTTTCTATTCTATGCATTGCTTTCAATCTCATAACATATCATGTCTCATATCATCGTATTTCTCAAGCCTACGTTGCAAGCACACCAGACTCATAACAAGTGCAATTCTATTTTCTCACTATGTTTATCAATAATATAATCCGGGACCCGGAACACAAAGGTAAGCAATGATCGCAAAACATTTTTATACGATTAACTGCATTGACTACAATGTACAATCAATCATCAAAATCAATTGTATGATTAATTGCTAACCTTTGTGTTACGGGACCCTGTACATGATATTCTATAGTTACCTATGAACAGATCAACATCCATCCAATCATCTGTCATGGCTGACTCCTTTGAGATGTAGCTAGTAAACAATACTTGACTTCCTTTCAATCATAAACTGTACATCCAACGCCCAATATCCTTCCGATGTTTACTTCCTTGGGTACCGTACACTCAGTGATTTTAACTCCGCTTGCGAAATAAAAGCTTTTGAAATAATAAAACTTTCTTTCTGAAGGTAGGAATCACTGTTCTTTCAGAGAGTCACCCACACTCGGCAAAACAAAGAAATATATGATCACAGTCTGACGTTAAAACTCGAAGAGAAGATCATGCAAACTTTACGTCCAATTGGCATGAAAGGTATGATTTATGATTCTCATAACTGGAGTATTAATAATCATTGAAAGTTCAGCTAGCATTTAATCATCTGGTGTTGAGTACTCGAAAGCACTGGAGTCGGCTTGAAGCATACCAGGCGACTAACAACAGAAAGGTTGCACATAGATATTCCCAATACATGTAATTTCATACAATTTGTTTTATTGTTCCAAGTGCTTTCCCTCTGAAAATGAATGGCTCCTGCAGAAATACCTTTAGTTAAGAAGGAACGAAGCAATCAAAGTGGTGTAAATACGACAACTCTTGGTCAATTTGTACTATATTTTAGATTCACAACTACATGTAGTGGGCTTACATTCAGATCACAGTATACTGCTGTATTATTTGTGTGCTTGCTTGAAGAATGCAAGGTGCCGTATCATTGACGATGTAATTGTGAACTTTAGAAACAACTAGCTTGAAAATTTTTCCTTGTTTTACAATGTAAACATCATAAACACATAACTTTCTCTTTCCTGTTAGAAGCAAGCCTAGGAAGTGCAGTGGTAAGTTGATAATCACATCATGTCTCCAACAATATCATCTTTCACAGTCAAATCAAGATGATGCTTCATCCAAATCAATCTAATAAATCCATCAATGACTGTTAATTGGGTAAACCTTGGTGAAGATCTGTAATGAGGTAGAAGTTCACTTCTTGCATGCAGTCCATTTGGTGTCATTTAGAAGAGTAAAAGTCAATACCCTGAAATGCATCCAGAAGTAGCATCATATATGTGTAGGTTAGAGGTCTGTGTATAGAGTGACTACCTGGAAAAAGTCGAGTACAATTTGGATACTTCCTTTTCTTTGATGGCCGAAGTTGCACCAAATGTTGATTTCATGTAAGTTTCACTTGCTACATAATATCATGAGGTATTGATATCGTATTCTCTGAAGATTACAAGATTGAAGTCCTAGAAAACTGGGGTGTCATTATTAAGAGGAAACAACTTTGTAAAGTAAAGGTATGCACTCCAGCAACACTGTAAATATAGTTTTTAATTTTCACAAGAATCGAGGCTATATCCATAGTATGCTGAATCTTATCCTATGCTTGAATAACTAGAATAGTGATGGATAGTACTTGGGACAGCCCTGTAGCTCGGATTTAGCTCAAAGTGTTTTCTTGAATAATCCCAGCTCAGGAAGGAGTGTGTGGGACCGAGCTCAAACTGTCCAGTCCAGGAAACAAGTAGCAGTGTCAGGGTCAGGCTAAAAGCAGTATGTGTTGTGCTGCTGCTGCTGCTACCACTTCATGCTCTCTAGAGTAGAAACTGAAAGTGACACGAGAAGAAATGCGATCCCACATACACTTTGAAAGAGTCGAATGAAATTTGTCATTGTTAATTATAATTATGGGTGGAAGAGTATCCAGGTCCCATCAACAAGTAAACAACATTGAATTTTAACCCTTCTAGTACTCCTAGATTGAAAGGGTTTCCTCAACACCTTATTTGTGTGGTTCCAACTGCTTGATTTACTAAACCAGATTATTAGAGAATCACAATTAAGGTAAAAACACATTCATATCTCCTTTAGATGTGTTTCACGCTTGAAGGAACACCAACTCATGCTATATTTGAAATATCCTTTCCTCACTAGTATATCATGTTAAATTCACATTTTTTGTGAGACATGTTAGAACATTAACTTTTAACAGGATAATGTATCTTAATACAAAAATTAATTCCATCCAAGGAGAATTAGCTTATGATTTGTGCCATCTATCAGTCAACTCCTCTGTTAAAAATGATTCTCTTCAAGTAGGTATGTTTCTTTAATCAAAAATATGGAACATGTCCCACGTGCTGAAAAATCCATGGAAATCCATTCATAAGTTATCATTTCAATCTGTTGCAGGCTCGTTTACATACATGACTGCGCATCAAACCATTGATAAACTTAAAAGGTTAGAAAGTGAATCCCATACCAGAGATGTTACAATGTCCAAAAAATAATTTCCGGGAAAGGGTGAGAAGAAACTCCACAACAGTCACAAAAAAAATATTGTCACAGATTTTATCACACAGACAATTAGTTATATGCATGTATACATAAAGATGCATTACAAGAGCAAATAATCATCTTTCCAACCAGAAAGGCAGACAAAAGTAGTTAATTGGTAGCAATTGATTTTTTCTCCTCTGGATCTACAAAAGGAGGAAACAGAAGAAGCGTACAAGTCACCCTTGAACTAAACTCCCTCCAGTTGTGACCCTCTGGAAATAGAACCAATGTTTATTCCCCATCACTCGCTGCACAACCAGAGAACTTGAGAAAGAATGACCATCAAAACAGTTGCTTGGAGGGAGGAGGAAGACCGGGCACGGGTCACATCATCGACGGCCGACCATCAACGTGATCAAAGCGGCTTTAATTCAATATCTGCCATATGATGATCGCTTCGCTTAATATTTCACTTGTCTCAGCCCTACATATGCCTGGTAGTGATATTGTTCAGCTTGAGTGAGAAATGTTGATGCACTATACAGCTGGTTGGGGATGTCGTCATAATTTGGAAATTAACAGCAAGTCCACTCTCGAGATTTATCTTTAACAGCGTGAGAGTACAAACATCTCACTACCATAAGCAAGTTTGGACCTCATACTGGTCAAAGCACTTAAAATTGTAAACCTGACAACCTGAACAAGACTGCTTCAAAACGGTTCCAAACTCAGAGTCGACTGACTTGGATAAAACACAGGAAAATCATACACAAAAATAAAAAACGGAATTTCTGCTTGGAAGTGCAAGAAAGCCTGCACTTTGTTTTCAAACATTCAAATATTCTTAAAATATTCATTATGAAACTTGCAAATTAAACTAAAGGAGTCCAGGATGTCATCAAAGAATGGCACGAGAGTCATTTGTTTAGCAATTAGTTTGACAACTCCACAAAAGTTCTTGTTGGCAAGAAGTGACCTAATTTTGTAGTCATTGTGACAAAAAAGGGTTTTCATCAATACAGGAAAAGGGAAAGGCCCACTTACTTCAATCCCCCTACCCTGGATCCTCCACTGAGCTATCCCTTCTTTTTTTTCAATCATTTCACTCGAATGGATAGAGATTGGTATGTCAGTACTCAGTGCACTAAAATCTATCAACATAAAAAATTTAAACTAATACAGCTACCCCCCCCCCCCAAAAAAAAAAAAATCTAACACAAATATATACCATCTAACAAGGCACAAAACTTGACATTCCAGACTTCATAAATCATCTGAATTCAGTAAATAAATGTTTCAAATTTAGGTCACCAGATTAGTTCCATCTTCATGATCTTCATTCCATTTGCTCACTGACGCAGAGATTTTTACACCATCAACGAAGGCCATATGTCCTGCTAATTTTGAGCAATCCATTAGCTTCCAAGAGATGCCATTTGTCACCATTTTACCCTAGCTGAAATATGCAAATGTATGAATTTTGGAAATGCCCAGATCATGTCTAACAGGAAGAAGTACTACATAAGAACCCATTATCATTTCAAGTGGTAGTATTATGCATTTAGGTATTAATAATATGAATAATATTCACAATTATTGCAAGTATATCACAAGTTAATATCACAAGTCTACATATAATTCAATTGCAATATGAACACTCCTTCATCTTTTAACAAATTTAGGAAGACCAAACACACCACTTGAGACACATCTAACCTTCGGAACTGGAAAGATAGTATCAACTAAGCCCCAAGTGTATTTGTAGTTCCATTCTTGGACCTGTTTGCATTGTCAACATCAAGGAGTCAAAATCAATTTGTGGAGGTAAACAAACCACTCTTTGAATAATTTTAGTCAACGTTAATGAAGCATGATAAGGCACTCAGAATAATAGTTCTCCATGGTGATTTCTTTGACAAGGCAAAATGGGTGAAAGAGGTGTATCAATCGAGTAAACTTTTCAACTCTGTAAATATTAGCTCATGAATAAAATGACTTTATCACAGTGATTCAGGAGTTTGAGTTAGTCCTTGATGCAACAATCAAACTAATTTGTTCAAATATACTGTATACAGGTGCAATGATTAAAGGGAAAATAAACCATGTAAAAGTATAATTTTTCTGTTTTAATTACAAAATCCATTCTCTAATGGAATACCTTTTTAACCACCACAAAACCCCCAGGAAAATAAGCCAAAAGAGTAACTTTATCAAGTTTATCCTCTCTTTCCTCTTTTTAAGGATTGACAAAAAATAAAAAGTATATCAAGGGGCAATCTTACAAATATCACAAACATATTCAAAAACATACTTTACTGACAATTTGTCCCCTCTTCTTGTGACCAAAAATAAAAAGGGGTTAGACTCTCTAACAAGTGGAACTCCTCTGGCAGTCTCGCCTGCATTACGCGATTTGATATAGCAGCAGTTCTGACTTTGAAAACAGCTATTGAATAATTATTCACAAAAGAAATCATTCATATGATAATAAAATACTATGCCCATTGACCCACAGTGACCTTTCACCATGATCATGTGATCTAAGATGTGTGCAAAACAATCACTTATACTTGATTACCCTTATGTCTTTTCATGAACTAGATCCATGCACTTTTTAAGTTATGATGCCAATTCAACAAATACCCCCAACATGACCAAAGTTCACTGACACTAAATGACCTTTGACCTTGGTCATGTGACCTGAAACTCGCACAGGATGTTCAGTGATACTTGATTACTCTTATATCTAAGTTTTATGAACTAGATCCATAAACTTTCAAAGTTTACGATGGTAATTCAACAAATACCCCCAACATGGCCAAAGTTCATTGACCCTACATGACCTTTTGCCTTGGTCATGTGACCTGAAACTTGCACAGAATGTTAAGTAATACTTCATTACCCTTATGTCTAAGTTTCATGAACTAGGTCCATATACATTTTAAGTTATGATGACATTTTAAAAACTTAACCTTAGGTTGAAATTTCGATATTGATTCCCCCAACATGGTCTAAGTTCATTGTCCCTATTATGAACTTTGACCATGATCATGTGACCTGAAACCAAGGCAGGATGTTCAATAATACTTGATTATCCTTATGTCCAAGTTTCATGAACTAGGTCCATATACTTTCTATGTTATGATGTCATTTAAAAAACTTAACCTTAACCGTCGGAAAAGCGGCACTTATAGTCTCACTCTGCTATGCAAGGCAAGACAAAAATACTTAAATTTCACAAGGGCACATATGTTCATTCAATTCGATACTTTGGTAATACCTCAGTCACATTTGCTCTACTGCAGCCGTACATCGAGTCGAAAACAGCTGCTTATAACATAGAGAAAATGTGACTAAGGTACATGTATTAATATGTACTTACCTAAAGAAGGATATGAAAAATGTTAATCCTACACCTTGATTCTAATCTTCACAAGTCAAACAAATGTGTATTATTGCAGAAACATGAGTCTAATTCTTTATGGGGCACATTTTCCGTAAGACTCTTGTTGACAACGTGCATTGATCATTTCAACAACAAAAATCAACATTTGAGACCTCCCAACAAAAAAACACTAAAATAGAAAAGATTGGTCCCAATAAAACAAGAAAGAACCAGGTACCTTTCAAACATTCACAAAACTCCAATAAACAAATCTCGATTGGGAGTGACATGCAAGTTTTGAATGAATGTCAAGTTTGGAGGGGAGAATGTCAGTTGTGATGTCATTTTGAGATGGGAGAGGCACGGACAAAGGAAATTGAGGTGGGTACGAATGTGCCCACCATTTTACGTACAGGATATGAGAACATTTTTGAAGTACCACAGGTGTGTCTCTGATTACAGGGGCATGTTCACACTCAGTTCATAATAAGCCTGTGAATTCACATAAATCATGCTAACAATGGACTGGGATCAGGCAAAGTATAGTAGCAATAAAGGTACTTTTTTACAACTGGGACGTACAGTATATCTTACAAAATAAAATTATAAATAAATAATATTATCTTCTGTCATTAGAAATCCCCCCAGAAAGAGAAATCCCACAGTCCATATCTATACCCAAAAAAAATAATACCCCAATACCTCTTTCCCTCTCTCTCTCCTTACACATACACACACACCCTCACAAGCACACCCACCTCTAACCCAACCGGTAAATTGCCAATTCGTCTACTGCCAACTCGTCCACTCACCACATGGTCTACTTTCATTTAGTCTATTGCCATTCCGTCCATCAACATTTCATCTGACAACCATTTGGTTCAATCATTGCTTCGTCTAATCACCATTTCGTCTCATATAATATCCATTTCATTTTCATTCATTTTGCACAATTAATACTTAGTCCAATTACACCAAATGGAATATGGACTAAATGGATAAGACCAACTGGTTATTAGACAAAATGGTGAGTGGACGAACTGGCAATTTGACCATGTGGATAGTGGATGAACTGATGGTAGACCAAATGATAGTAGGCAAAGTGGCAATTGGACGAATTGAAAATAAATCACCCAACCACAGGTTTGCCACAAGGTGTGCCTCTGAGACCACTCCTATTCAAATAACTTTGCAAAGACAGTGTTTATAAAGAAAGTATATAATTTATAAGCATTAAAAATGTACTAATAAACTTCATAAAGATTGCTTGAAGCCTAGTTAAGGGTGACTTGTTTATGACTTCATATGAGTAATGGAGCATTTGACGCTCTTGCTACCGTAAAGCTGGGATCATAATTAATTTTTCTCGACCATAATGGGGATACTGTCTACTGCAACAGCCATTCATATCCAGATCTTAATTGCAGTTGACAGAGAGTGAGAGAGGGAGAAAGTGGGTGTTGAACAGAAGGTGAAAGTATGCTATGGTTAGCCAAAGGGGTAAAGTTTTCGTTGAACTTTCTGATTATTCTTATCGGCTTCATATTTGCTCAGCACACATATATCCATTTTTAAGTGATATTTCGCAACAAAATGAAACAGTGCAATGTGTTTTGACTGACTGGTAATATAACATTCCTATCCTATGAATTATTCGAATCCTAATCAAACATTCCTCTCAATTGCAGTGCTAATGAAACAAATTGGCCTACTGGACTAACTGAACATAAGCCCCAAATTGCCAGGAGGGTGTTTAACAAAGTAGTTTGTAAGTTACGCTCAACTTTATGCATGATTTGAACATGTTGTGAGGTGCTAAGTCAGTTACAAAGGCATGGAAGGAATATATCATCAGTGATTTTACAAAGTGGCACAAACCTAATTTTCGATCAAATTTTCAAAATTGAGTTTTTTGCATATTCTGAGAGCCCATCATTAACTCTATAGAATGAAGAAATTTCAGATCAAAATTTATATTATTTAAAGAATAAGAGCTTTTTAACCTTTCACAAAGACACATATACCTCTCCTTTGATTTTACGAGGTGGCACAACCCATTCCATCTGTACTGTAGCTCTCTCCAGAATGGTGCGCGAAGGTCAATAACCAAACCTAGATGTTGTGCGTATGCAGCGCATATGCATTGAATGATTTTACAAACTGGCACAAACCGTGGTTTGTGCCACTAAAAACAATGGGCATGGCATGCATGATTTAACGAAGTGACCTAAACCTCCTTGTTTTTTTCATAAAAATTAGCAGTTTCTGAAATGCATACCTGCACTTCTTTTTTAAATATTGAAAGAATTTGAATTGCAAACAAAGTTTTGCATATTTTAAAGGGTAGAATGTATGCTTTAAATCGGTATAAATAAGTGATCTGGTTTCTTTCAAAGGCCGAAGTTATGAGCATCAAGAAATGCTCATAATTGTGTTTTGAAGACCAGTCGAGGTTTGTGCCAGTTCGCAAACTCACTGACGATATCAAGAAATAGTCACCAGTCATGCATAAAGTCAATTTGTAAGTTTTATGAAACACCCATCAGATAAATTGCAATCTAAGGCTGATTAAGACAGGCATAACAGGACTATACCATCACCCTTTTCTCCCAAACATCCTGGTGCTGTCAGTGACCCTATAATCTTTCCCAGGTTCACTTCACCATGAATGGGACGATGGGAACCGTGGCTTGAAAACACAGGAAGCCAATATTCCCTACACTTCCTCTCCCAGCTCCGCTTTTCAGGGCATAACCAAGCACCTCGGGTGCACAATGCTTGGTGAAATTAAATTAAAATCTCAGTGTAAGTGAGCCAGAGCGATGTACTCTGCCACCTTTCTGGTCTATTACGTTGTTAAGTCACCCCTCATCAATTCTATAAGGCATATTGCTTGCTCTCACTCTCTGACACGTGTAGGACCATTTGTTAAGATTCAGGTAAAATTCCATGTAGAATCCTGATATTAAATCATAATTAATCAGTCGTAATCATGATTTTTGTCTGACATTGGGCTTTAATCAACTCTTTTGAATGTTTGTTTTTCCTGAAAATTCTCAGAATCACAAAAGAAATTTCTTGATAAGTCAAGATTAACAGGGCATGATGGTTCAGGTGATCTACCCCCCCCCCCCCTCTTCATAGACCAAAGGTGATAGGTTCAAACCTCTACCTAGTACCAATTGACATATTGGAATGGAAAAGGTTGTAATAACATATTGTACAGGGCCCATTAGAAGACTTAAATATACAACTTATTGCTACAGGAATTCAACTGTACTTTCAAAACATACTGGTAAAAATATAAATTCATAATCAATAAAAGTACATTCTTACCTTGATTATAGGCTGCCTCGTATTCACATATAACATCTAGCGTTGACATGGTGGTAGTTATGTAAACAATGCCAAAGTATAAATCCAATTGTAAAGATACCTCCTATAGTTTATTCCTAAAGAAAAGCTAAAAACCAGCGGTCTGGCTCAAGAGACACATGACAATTGGTTTGTACAATCACATGAAGTATGATATATGATTCCTCCTTGGGAACTGAAACCGCAATTAATTAATCTTGAGCGAAACTACTTGTCATCTAGGTTTAGTTAGAATTCCCTAGCCCTTGGATTAGGCATCACACTCCTGATACATTTGAGGTATTACCAGCAGACATCATTCTAAAAAGTTTAGAAAGCTGCATTCGATGAAGATAAACATCATAAGAAGACGGAGGTACAGACCATACCATTACAAAGAGAATACAGCTATCTGATTAAGCTTGCTACCACCAACTGATATCTCAAAGATAGCAGAAGGAAGATTATTCCAACTCGGTGACACGCATGGAAAGGAAAAATGATAGGAAACCAAATTTCTGACTGTCACCAAGAGAACAATTCACCTGATCTCCAAGAGATACAATAAGGTTAGATCCACATCAAATGTCAAGGAAAGGAAGAAGTCCTTTGGTTTGTCATGACAGACATTATCCTTCAGGACGTTGAAAAGGGAAAAGCTAAAATCCAAGTATTCCTCATAACGAAAGCGATCACAGACTGGAGTCTGTTACCTGCGTTGACAAAACATGATTTCCTACTTCCCAATCGGAGTTGCATTAAGAGTTCATATTAGGTGTGGAACTACTACTTGGATGAAAGCTTCAGGATGCAGCAGTGGAGTCCGCTGAATTGGCCAGACAAACGACAAATCAGACTCCCTCCGAGTTTCAGGAAAAGAGAAATTCCATACTATCTAAGAATGAATTAGCTCTATGACTTACTCCCCCTGCTTGTGTATTTATAGCCAGGAAACTTCTGGCAAGCCCACAAAATTATCTTTCCGTCAACAGCTAGTTAACAGTCGCCAGGCCGTTACATTCGTCAAGTTCACAGCTTCTCACAAACACTTTCAATGTCAATCAAGAGATGTGGGCTTCATAATAAGACTTGAAATATCACTCTCAAACAGGATGTTTTTAAACTGCTTTTCATTCTTTCAGAAAGGAATTCTCCACTGAATACCACTCGTCAAAATTGGTTAATCAATAATTTCAAACATATGCTAAAATTTCTTTTCACTACTTCTGCGTTATATACCTACAGTACAGCAGGCTTCCATTGGAAAGAATGGTCTATTTTGACAATAATAAAGGAACACTATCGTAGGCCAACTAATTGTTTTGTACAAGACCCATTATACTAACAGCGCCTGTGTGCTATCGTTTTGACAGATTGCACTTTTCACTATTAGCTGTCTGACCACTGTGATTTCAAAAGGCTATACAAGTTTACATTTCTATATTTTGATAATAAATACTGCTAAGTATGTGTTTTAGTTTCTCATGAACTTCCTTTCTCTGACTTTTTGGTTTATAAGATCAAGGGAGAGTGTACATACAATTCCCAATAGCTTATAGCATAATTACATTATGTTACATTTAGGTCAAATATAATGCGTACAGTATTGTTGAACCAGTTTAGTTCTAATTATCATAATAGAAATAGGCAATTCAAAATGTTTCTTCAGGGTTACATCTCATTATTCTAAACGTTCGATACTCTGACGGTTCAATCTTCCCCAAGTTCATTGGTCCAAACAAAGGTTCGCTAATCCAGAGGTTTGTTATTCCAAAAGTCTGTTGATCCGAAAACTAAAACAAGGAAAGCACTATTGTTTACTTGCCAATAAAGATGCAATGTTAATGTCATTAATTTTTTTTAAATCCAAATTTGTTATTGCTGTTACATGAGAGCTGAAAGCAGTTCAAATTTAAAAACACCTACTATAACACCAGCTCACATACAACTGCTATTTCAAGCTTGAATTTAAAAAGTCGGGAGGGACAGTTTTTAGGACAGGAAACTTCTGTCAAGAGCACAGAATTATCTCCCCCAACAGGATGCGCTCCAAGTCGTTCAACCGGCATCATCAAATCATGTCAAGTTCATGGGGTTGAAGGCCACCTACTGTCCACATCTCCTTGGATGCACCTTAACTCATTTGCTACTGGAACCGGATGGACACTGTACAAAACCTATGGGAATTACAGAATTAAGCAGTCAATAGGTTAATTCTTATCATCAGGGGGATGGCGATCTTGAAGCTTCCTCTTTGTGAGACAAAGACCTCTTGATTTTAATGCCAAGGGGAGAATCAAGGCAATCTATTTTGGAATACAACTGGATTTTCTGTTCATATTTGGATTTCCTTGAAAATTACTGGTTATCTTTAAGGTGTCTTCACTCCCTCAGCTCTCTTTCATCACAATAATGATGCTTTTGGGGAACCTATAACTTGAATAAAAACTTCATCAAGTAACAATAGAACTAATGATAATAATAACTCTTATTTACCGAGGGTAGGTACTTCCACTAGTAGCTGATTTTTGAGTGGGCCCCGCATAACATAATATGTTATTATTACCCTTCTCTATCTAAAGTCCCGTCATGAAGCAGGTGCTCTACCACTGAGCCACTATGAACATATATATCTAAAGATGGTCTGAGGGTAGTCAGATATTAAAGACAATAAAAGTCATGAAGTGTCTATGTTTAACATTCACAGACCAAACATACTTTTACAACTTAATGAATAAAAAAACATATTCATGAAAGTTGGGGTATTCTGCCATTTCAAATTATTGCTATTTTACATGTATGTGAAAACAAAGGTAAGCCTAATGCAGGCTTGAAAATAATTGAATAATTATAGATTACTTCATCTCTATTTTACATGAAATCCATTTTTTGTAAAGAAAAAATATTCCCTTTTATCAAAATAAGTCACACTGATAATGAACTTTTATTTCCATTCTGAGCAAAGTGAACATGGAGGAAATATTTACCGTTTGACTTGTTGATTTTTATTTATGTGAATTAAGCTGACATGAGGGTGGATATTGCATCTGAGAACTAACTCCGTCTCAGTTTCTGACAGAAGGAAGAACAAGTAAGATCTTTCTTCACTGAAGAAAATATGAATGGAATTAGGATGATCTAGTCACTTCCTTACTGTAAATCAATAAAGAATTCAAGTCCTGCTCATCTTACGGGAAATGCATGATGGCACAAAGGTCTTTGCGACTTCAAGAAGCACTGTCAAAAATAAAGCTGGACTTATTAGATCACCAAACCTGTTGTGGCTGGTCAAATCATGTCAATTAGCATGGCAACGATATACCAGCATCCGCAGAGTGCATTCCTCTTTTATTTTTTCTATTTATGGAAGTAGCAGGAGAATGTAAATACATGGAGACCATATTTTCCCATATTATTGAATCATATTAAATATTCAAAGCAGACTTAAATACAGATGAGTGATGATTCAAATGATAAGAATAATAAACAGTCAAACCTTTCTTAGCTGCCCTCTGTTTTACAGTGTAAAGCCATCTTTAGGGGCCATAGAAAATATTCTCCCATTTATTAACAGGAATACATGTGTTATACAGTACAACCTGTGGCTATCTGTAAAGTCAACTGCCTCTAGTGGTCACTTTTTGTGTTTCTCTTTGAATGGCCTTTTAGACACACTGTAAAAACTGTGGTGTTAAAACTGACACCAGTTGGTGTTAATAGAGGACCACACCTTGAGGTGTTAACATTACACCCTAGAAATTGAACATAACACCAAAGAATTTAGATGTAACAACCAAAAGTGTAGAAATAACATCTATAGGTGTTAAACTAACACTGTCAAATTAACATCGGTGTAAAATAACTGGTTTGATGTACACCGGTTAACAGTACAGTGTTTGCTGTCGAAGGAATGACTGTACTATGTTTGATATTCCTATGTCATATAGCTGAATCATTAGGACAGACAAAACGCTTAAAACACCATCTTCCTTTTATATTTTCGGAGAAAATAGTAGATGACATTATTGTGATTACTATGTGTGAAAATCGTGGTCTAGTGGTTAGGACTCTTGTCTTTCAATCTGAAGGACATGGGTTCAATTCCAAGCCATGGCGTGTTTTCCTGATGGGTACCGACAGGAAGTAATTCCTCAAAAAGCTGTGCGCACCAAAATTGGTAGACTAGCTTAGCCAGGGTAATATAGGAGCGCCTTGAGCACCTAGCAAGGTGGATACAAATCCTATTATTATATTATTATTTTGATTATATCATGATAATCATGCGCCTAGACAGTATATCTTTGAGACGTGCCAGATCAATCATCGAGAAAGTATACTATTCAGAATATTTGTATATCAATTGAAACAGGTAAAACCATTTATGATATAGACCATATCTTCTATTCACCTACTGATCATCATGTCAGGTTTGCAATACGACTTTTGTCATGAATCTAACCCTAATCACGGTCTTCTTTAAACAAAAAGTTTAAAAAATAAGGAGGAAAAATTGACATATTAACCTCAATGAAAGGAGGGGACATCAATGAAGTGAATCTATCAAGCAATGAATGGTATAGTTTATTGAGAAGAATTAGACTGTGACTCAGCCACCAGGGAGATGTTGAAAATGAAGAAAGGAAGCAGCAATTGGAGCATAAATTGATGGTACTGATAGCCATGTACATGTAGTCATACACACTTATAAATAATAGGGTTTTCTCTTCACGGTTGGTCAGATGTAGTACCACAACATCGAAAACATCAACTGTTCTTAGTTTACACCGATACTGATAAAAGAAGAAAATAAGTCACAGAATTTCATGGAAATGCAATTTTTCAGGGGCAGAATATTCTCATTATGAAAAAATGCAGAAAAATAAACAATATCAAATCAAAATCCAATACGGACCTGTCCATCAAATGTTGGATAGGAGTCGTAGGTCAGAACACTTTTCAGGAAAAGAATGTTCGATAACTTTTCTGCACACTTCCAATCATTTGATTGAGATCTTGAAGTGAGTTGTATTATACAATTTTATGAAAAATGACAATATTAGGAAACAAAAAACAAAACAGGTAACTGTATGTATATACAATATTATAGTCACTGAACTATAATAAAGATGTTTTAAACTTGCTGTAATTCTTGAAATGATAAAAGTTTAGAATTATGATATTTTACTTTAAGCATAGTTTCAAGATTTCCTAAATCATTTTCAGATGTGGGCTTACTAACTGAAAACAATGACACCTTGAAGAGCCCATTAATTCAACCCTAGGAGTCAGGAAGTAATGTGAATTTGTTAGCTGTAAGGGCAGTTCTAGGATTTCATTTCAGAGGGAGTACATAAATTTCAAAACGTTTTGAGACAAGTGTTAAATGGGCCAAAAAGAGAAGAAAGGGTTATCGCTTCAAAGAAAAAAAATGCAACCAAATAGGGTACACTCAAGGGCAGATCCATAATTTACCCAAAAGGGGGGCACTTTAAAGAAAAAAATTGACAAGCAAAAGAAAAGGCTTATTACCACATACAGGGAGCATATTTCACATATTGACATTTGAAACCCCCATATAAAAATGCTAATGTTTAAAAATCCTCAAAGAGGGGCATAAGCCCCATTTGCCCCCCCCCCCCACCATTTTCCCCACACTCTCTGTATCAGTGACTGTTTAGCAATGACAATTCTTTCCCTTGGTTTCACTGTGACAGTGATATCCCTGGATAGTCATGTCTGATGTACATAAATTCATTCTAGGGCAAGTCCTGAATTTATCAGAGGCTTCAGAGCTCAGTCAGTTAGAAGCAAAATGAATCGTTACCTGAAATCATTATCTAGTGGTGTTTTTTTAATAGTCTTTTTGAAAATCACTAAGACATAGCATCATTATCAGAAATGGAAAAGTCCATAAGATAACCATTGGTCAATATGATTGGTTTCACTTACAAAATTACAAAATACTCCAGATGTAACACTTTCGTGAATAACTTCAATGGTGCATTCTATTTTTCAAGCAAAACCTCCTTTTTTATATAACTTCCCTGAGAGGAAATTAATGATTTTTTTTTTTACACAAATCTTAACTCCCCCCTCCCAACTTGCTGGTGTAAAATCACTAGGTGAACTATGGTTTTCACCTGCAATTTGTATTGCCTTCAAAATACAAAATCTTGGCATATCAAAGTTGTAAACATGAGACGATAAAGTTGGAACACCTAGTGAGCTTAGAGGAAATCCATATCATTGAACAGGTGAGCGTCTAGACGCTATCTAAAGGTCATGTGACAAGGTTCTCACTCTACCTTCCCCACCCCTTTTTTAATAAACACAAAGTGCATTCAAGTGAACCTAAACAAGTTTTTGAGATAATTTATAAACCAAAAGAAAGATAATACACCGAGAAGTTAAAAATTTCCTCCACAAGGAGCTTTCACATAAATCTGATCACAAAAATACCCTTATGAATAAGTAAAATACAAATGAAATAGTGAGTGGGTTATGGTTCCCTTATTTGCATATCAAGCAGGATGTGCATATAACTGTTTTGTGAAATAAAGTGATCATTTTTTTCTTCTTTTACATCAGATTCTGATCTTTGGCATTATAATTATTCAATTTTTTCTCTTTTACTTAAAAAAAATCAAAGGTACACAGATGAAACTATTTTACTATTTTACTTAGAATGTATGTGCAGTACATTTTGAATCAACTGAATGAGACTAAATTCCTTTAACAGGTAAGCCTTGCATCCAGGCATTGGTTCTATATTTCCCCCACAGATCCCATCAACAGGAACAATTGGATGGGAGCTTATCACCCAAGTAAAAGTAAATTTATATCACTGAGAGACTGTTTTATCATTCATGAATACCATTGATCCTAAACCAATGAGTCAGATACAGAGTTGACTTGACTGATCTATAAGCTACTGTCCTTTGAGGGAACTCTCATGTTGATCCCGGTATGCCCTTTGGAAGAACTCTCATGTCAGTCCAAGGCCCTGATGACTTACAGCTTAGCAATCGATTGCGAGGCTAATTTTTACAATTGATCATAGACATTAATCAATGCAATCAATCATAGGAATCAGCCCTAATACCCCTTTCATAAACCCAATAAAACCTATCCTCCAATTAGCCGCCTAAGAGTAATGCGGATAATTCAATAAAAATTGCGTTCACAAACTCCGAAAATTTTCCGCATTATTTTTACGAGCGCCCGTCCTGAAAAAGGCTGATAATCGTCATGACAACTGGACACGCCCCCTCCGATGCGGTTGTGTTGGAAAAGGGTGACCTTGTGACCGCACCATGGCAATTATCCGCATTATTTGGAAATACGTTCATAAACTCAAAATCTTGTCCCGATGCCGCTATTATGCGGATAATAGCAGCATCAGAATAATGCGGATAACTCTTGTCCTCCTCTGATTTTACGACCAAATTATGCTGCTATTAGCCGCATAATTGGGTTTTATTGGGTTTATGAAAGGGGTATCAGATCAATCATTGAGCTTTGTGATATGGGGGCCCAAGAAATCAGAAGTAGGGACAGAACAAATATATTGATCACAGACCGTCCACTGTAAGAACTCTCAATCAAGGACATAACCAGGTAGATGATAGGGCAATGGCCTTCAGGAGATTTAACTTGAAGCAGATAATTGAGACCTGGTTCTGACACAAAATGTCATGATCATGCTCATATGATGGCCCATACACCTTGAAATTATTCTTCATCTCATATAAGAAGGCAGTGTTCATAATTTAAGTTGAAATTTTCCTGAATTTTGATTCATATATATTTCAATAGATCTGTGCACAAAAATGTTGAAATAGTAGAAGCTGTTGAAATAGTAGAAGCTGTTGTAGTATTGGTAGCAGAAACAGTAGGAGCAGAAGTAGTAGTGGTGGTAGTGGAAGTAGCAGTGGCAGAAGTAGAAGTAGTAGTAGTAGTAGTAGTAGTAGTAGTAGTAGTAGTAGTAGTAGTAGTAGTAGTAGTAGTAGGAGTAGTAGTAGAAGAAGTAGTGGTAGTAGTAGTAGTAGTAGTGGTAGTAGTAGTAGTAGTAGTAGTAGTAGTAGTAGTAGTAGTAGTAGTGGTAGTAGCAGAAGTAGTAGCATTGGTAGTAGTAGTAGTAGTAGTAGTAGTAGTAGTAGTAGTAGTAGTAGTAGTAGTAGTAGTAGTAGTAGTAGTAGTAGTAGTAGTAGTAGTAGTAGTAGTAGTAGTGGTAGTAGTAGTGGTGGTAGTAGCAGAAGTAGTAGCATTGGTAGTAGTAGTAGTAGTAGTAGTAGTAGTAGTAGTAGTAGTAGTAGTAGTATTAGTAGTGGTAGTAGCAGAAGTAGTAGCATTGGTAGTAGTAGTAGTAGTAGTAGTAGTAGTAGTAGTAGTAGTAGTAGTAGTAGTAGTAGTAGTAGTAGTAGTAGTAGTAGTAGTAGTAGTAGTAGTAGTAGTAGTAGTAGTAGTAGTAGTAGTAGTAGTAGTAGTGGTAGTAGCAGAAGTAGTAGCATTGGTAGTAGTAGTAGTAGTAGTAGTAGTAGTAGTAGTAGTAGTAGTAGTAGTAGTAGTAGTAGTAGTAGTAGTAGTAGTAGTAGTAGTGGTGGTAGTAGCAGAAGTAGTAGCATTGGTAGTAGTAGTAGTAGTAGTAGTAGTAGTAGTAGTAGTAGTAGTAGTAGTAGTAGTAGTAGTAGTAGTAGTAGTAGTAGTAGTAGTAGTAGTAGTAGTAGTAGTAGTAGTAGTAGGAGTAGTAGTAGAAGAAGTAGTAGTAGTAGTAGTAGTAGTAGTAGTGGTGGTAGTAGTAGCAGCAGCAGCAGCAGCAGCAGCAGCAGCAGCAGCAGTAGTAGTAGTAGTGTATGTTGTAAAGGAAGAGGAAATTAAATATGAAGTCTTAATTCCCTGTTATAAGAGTAATTGAGGAAGAAGAGGTAAAACTTCCATTTGTATTTTCCCCAAGTAGTAGAGCGGATTAGCTCCAAAAATCACAACAATTGTGCAAATTTTGACTAAAGCATGAAACTTTCACAAGTATAAGTATATGCCGTAAGATTTATTTTAAAGATGGGAGGTAAATTTTAAAATGCCATTTTCGGCCGTTGCCATGGCAACGGATTAATTTCTCAAAAATGACATACATTCCCATGTAAATGGTAAATAAACATGATATAGATGACCAAAATGATAATTTTCAAGATAGGAAATTGGCGAAATAAACTATACTGTTCACAAGCAAATCCTACTGATCCATACCCCCATACCTAACTTGAGCAAATTCTCCCAAACTAATAACAAGAGATGCAGTTGATGAGTGCATGAATCATTGCCAGACCTGTAAAAGGTCATACAAAGTCTTTGAAATTCATGTTGAAATCATTAAAATGTACTACTTGATAAACCTCTAACCTTTAAATGTCATCATGCAATTAAAGAGTACTGGTTATCATTGAGGCAAATAATCAGCACAGTAACATTATCAAAAGATCATGTACATGAACACGAAGGAGAAAGGGAACATTTTAATGCATGAGTCTTTTATTTATATTGACAAAGTTTAAAAGGACTGAAGAACATGATCTTGGGTTTGAGCCAAAAATGTGAAAGGAAGTTGGCAAAGTTGATGAAATATTATCAGGTTGAGGGCAGCACACAGATGTTTCCTGATGGCTTTTGGGCAAAGAGCTGAGGTTTCTCGTCTCGTAAGATAAAAATAGCATGGAAAAAACATAGGTAATGCAATAAAGGGTTACTGTGAGGTTGGGAATGTAATTTTTGCCTCCTTTTAAGAACTGAAACAGTGAAATTGTTAATCATGTTCAGCATGAAAATTGGGAATCTGCAGAATTGCCCCATTATTCAGAACTTCACATTCTATTAAAAACATATTCATACATGAAAAGTTTATTAATGCCCGGAGTTCTTGTAGACAGGGACAGAAAGTTTTTGTAGAAGGTTCTAGGCTTGGTCATGCCAGGCAAAAAGGATACTCGTAGAAGATTAAATATATCTATTAATTTCAATGGTTGTTTCTTGTAGAACCCCATTTTCAAAATCAATTAATATTTTGATTTGTAATGGGTATTTATATATTTACCAATTACATTGCTTTGATTCAAAATTCAGTTAATAATTTACCATTTTTTTTATCTCTCAGATCAGCATAAAAACAACTTCTAACAGGATTTCAAAACTACCATTAGACAAGTCTTTCATTACATTTTAATGCCAGCATGTGCAATTATACACAACTTATACAGCGAGTTGCATTTCCCACCGCCATCGACAAAGTTGAGTTTTTGATGGACACATAAAACAGTGATAGGTCAGGATTGCGAGGCAAGGAGATGAAAGATAAACATCAACAGTAAGACTGCCAGAGACAGGAAGCAATAGCTTTTGAATTATGGGAGTTTGCATGTAGGTAAATCATCATCATCTCAAACTGCAGAAGCTAGCTAGTCTTCAGCAGAAAAAAAACAAGACCATAATATCGAAATCACATTACCTACCTTTTTAGGGGCGTGTCAACAAAATGTAATTGTAGATTTCATTTAAAAATAGATGTATAGAAGCA
The DNA here is from genome assembly GCF_037042905.1 of Lytechinus pictus. Lineage (NCBI taxonomy): Eukaryota > Metazoa > Echinodermata > Echinoidea > Temnopleuroida > Toxopneustidae > Lytechinus > Lytechinus pictus. Next base: position 25,193,200 of record NC_087245.1, on the reverse strand, counting down.
TGATATACGCAATGAACCTATTTACTCCCTGCTAAAACATAATAATATCATAACTTGGAATCTGCCAGTGCACTTAAAACTAACCCAACCAATCTACACACATTACATCAAGCTCTCTGCCATATAATGGAATGTCAAAGTGTGATACATATTGCCCATTCTTCCAATATAATTTAAGTATAAAAGTCATATTCCCTTTATGAATGGGCAAACTACCACTTGAGAATAATAATACTGTAAAGGGCAATTTATATGTAAATATGTTATAATTTATCAGCTGTAATGCTCATATTTTACGATTTCTTTTGAAAAAAAATCTTACTTAGCAAATGTCGTCACCTTCAAAACATAAAAAAGTTGGTTAAGCTTTAGCAGATACTTCATTATGCGAAATGGCCCACTGTCTGTGGACTCTATAGATTATTAAACAAGACATCTGATCTCCTTCCACCCACCCCAGAATATGAATAACAACAGCAACAACAATAATGATAATAATAGTAATAATGATAATAATAATAATAGGAAAAGTAGCAATAATACTAATAATAACAACAAAACTAACAATCAAATAAAACGAAATATTATCTCAAGACATTTCCTACATGCAGCTTTAATAATCACTACTTTTTATTCAAATGAGCTATACTTTTGTAAGCAGAGCATCCCTCTAACTTTAGTTTACACAAATTTCCTCTAATGTGAATGTTCCATTATATTCTTAGAGTGTGAATCAGTATTGAATACTCTAGCAGTGATCCAAACCAAACCTATGGCATGTTTATACAGAGATAGCTGTATCCCCTTCTCCTACACAGATTACAGATTGAGCCCGCTTCACTTAACTTGGTCAGCTATCTAACGTTCATATCAGTACAATTCACACAGCATTCCTATAGTCAACCAACGAGGTCAGTATATTAAAGAATGGTTATTTCTTCTGACAGGGTTGGTAGAGTATTTTTTGTTTGTATTTCTATTTATTTTAGCTTTTCATTTTTCTTTTCATCCATCATATTTTCACTTCTCACCTGAATATTATATTTTCATTTCGAATTCATTATCCTCTATATTCCAATTCAGTATCCTTTTCACAATAAAAATATCTTCACCTTCCATATTTTTTATCTTCTCTTTTCTATTTTTGTAAGTTTCTTTAATAAAATATTCCCTTATCTAATCAATCATATTTTGTAAATGTAGATCCCTATGACTTCAAATCACTTGTCCTTGTTATAAAGTTTAAATTTTTTCATACTATTTATCAATTCATAAATGAAATATCACTTATTGACCTAAAAAATATTGAGAAAGAAAGAAATAAGTCAACTTTCTCTACTAAAAGAGTGATGGTGTTGATAACTTCCTACATAAACTCACTGTCAGTCATAGACCATACATAAATGTTTAAAGTCCCAATCAAATAAGATTTTTTTAATATCGGTAGGTCAACATCTACTGCTCACAGAATGGTGATAAAATATTCCTCTCTTAGAAATGAATAATCTAAAACGGATGTGGTAAATAATAACAAATAAACAAGTGGAATGCCTCTGGCAGTCTTGCCTGCATTACGCGATTTGATATACATGTAGCAGCAGAGCTGACTTTGAAAACAGCTATTGAATGATTATTTTCAAAATAAAACATGCCAATTCAACAAATACTCCAAACACAGCCAGAGCTCATTGACCTTAAGGACGTTTCACAGTTAAAATGAAATCCATGTCATTTTCACCAAACTTTGCACATAGATACTTTAGAACCTGAATATTCAAAATATGCAAAAATTAACATAGGTCCATGTGCTTGATTTTTTGCTATGGAGCTTCAGAGTTCACCCGAATGAATGTTCTTACGGATTGCGCATTCAAAAGAATTTGGCATTTTTAGACCTCGCAAGATCACTACAATGAGTTAATAAACCTCTATTACTCAGTCAAAATACATGAAAAAGTCATCAAATTTCGCAAGAGAGTTAATAAGTGTATCGTTAGAATGGAAAATCTATTTATAGAGCTATTTGTTTGCAATTTTAAGTCTAACAGCACTGTCAGTTCTTAAAAATGGCGTAAAACATAACAAAAACCCAATCTCAAAAAAGTGAAATTTCAATAACAAACTACAAAAGTACAATAAATGCTGCACTTTATTCAAAATCCATGTCATTTTCACCAAAATTTGCAAAGTTGTAGAGGAAGGTATACCTAAGAGGTGCAAACATTAAAAAATAGGGCTTCATGTGCTTGTTTTCAAACTATCAGCATTTTCATTAGAGCAAATGTGCTTTTTAAAACACCAAAAATGCGCCAAATGCTTTGTATCTATGAGAAGAAAAAATCAAAACCACTCTACCATTTATTCAAACTCGGGGTCATATTCGTGATTTTTGGCAGCACTGCAGAGTAAAGTATTTTAAAATTGTAGAGATGTTTTTTTAAATGGTCCATGGAATAATTACATTTTTTTACCTTCATAAACTAATGCATCGGATCTGCAATTAGAGTGCAGATGATGAGAAAAATCAGTTCATACCCACAGCTAATTAATCACCTGTTCATCCATTGTGACGTCAGCGCGCAGAGTGTAAAATATGCGCAGATCATAATGCGCACAAACATAACTGTGGAACGTCCTTAAATGATCTTCGATCTTGGTCATGTTCCTGAAACACGTACAGGGTATTCAGGGATACATGGTTGCTCTTATGTCCAAGTTTCATGAACTAGATCCACAGACTTTTAAAGTTATGATGACAATTCCACAAGTACCCCCAACATTACCAAAGTTCAATGACCCTAAATGACCTTTGACCTTGGTCACGTGACCTGAAACTAGCACAGAATGTTCAAGGATACTTGTTTGCTCTTAAATCAAGGTTTCAAGAACTAGATCCATAAAATTTCAAAACTATGATGGCAAATCCATAAATACCCCAAACAATGTCAAATTTTGTTGACTAAATGGCTTTTGACCCTGGTCATGTGATATGAAACTCGCACATGATATTAAGGGATACATGGTTGCTCTTTTGTCCAAGTTTCATGAACTAGATCCATGAACTTTTGAAGTTATGATGACAATTCTATAAATACCTCCAACATGGCCAAAGTTCATTTACCCTAAGTGACCTTTGATCTTGATCGTGTGACCTTAAAACTAAAGCAGGATCTTTACTAATACTTGATTACCCTTATATTAAGTTTCATGAACTAGGTCCATATACTTTTTTAGTTATGATGACATTTCAAAAACTTAACGTTGGTTAAGATTTCAAAGTGGAGTCTATAGTCTCGCTCAGCGATGCAGGCGAGACAAAAATGGATTTTCGCATCCATATCAAATATTTCTTCAAAGTAGGTCAACATCTACTACTGATAGGAATGAGACAAAACTAATCTATTTCTTATGTACTAGTAACTTGGAAAGCATGCTGTATAATTAGAACTGAAATATAATTCTGTAAGAAACCAAATAAGATAGTTCTTAGTCTTCATGACATAAGAAAGAAATAATTGGTCTACATCTACTACTGATTGGAATAAGATGGAACTATATAGATCCATTTGGCATATAACCAAAAAAGCATGCTATATAACTAGAACAAACCAAAATATAATTCTATAAAAAAAACCAGTAAATAGTTCTTAGTCCTAATGATAAGACAAAAAATGGGTCTACATCTACTACTGATGGATATGAGATGGAATTTAATCCATTTCTTATATAATTAAAAGGCATGCTATATAACAAGAACAAACCAGGGAAGTGTTATAGAAGGAAATGAAACTCGAAAAGTAAGATTTTATTGCCCCCTTTAGGCAAATCCGAAGTGAAATTGAGAGGGGACACCCTGCTGATAACTGCTGGTAAGTCTCTCACCAGCCCCCAAAATACCCCTGCAGGCCGCAATGATTACGCAACCAAGGCTTACTTTTATCGCTTTCCCTGCCTCGCTCCTAATCTTCGCTCTCCTAGCCAAACGACTTCGTCTTTTGATCTCACTACCTCGGAGCCGATAACATGACGTCATTTACATGATTTCTCAATAGCTGAGTTCAGAGTGAAAAGTTATATGTACACGTTTTGGCTGCGCACCACTCTGTTGATTGCTGGAGACATGCGTAGTTATCACATTCGCACCCAGTGTAGTCTAACGATTCAGCCGATATCTCATTCATCAAATTCACTTTTCGTAAACCGGAGTAACAAGGTTTGTTATCTATTTGTTTACATTTTTGTATATGATATGATATATAGATTTCATTGTATGACCCGCTAATCTTGGCTATTCTTCTGTTATATGTAAGTGAAGAGGAATAAAATATCTTTATGATGGTAGTTGTCTCATTGGCGTGTTCTCGCGTGCCTAAAAGTTATGGTACTTCAAAGTTGGTTGATTTTCACCGAAATCTCCAGTTTGGCCGTTGATCGACTCGATTCGAGCGCCACGCGTGCATGGAAAGCGACTTTCGTGCAGCTGAATAATGGTATAAGATTGCATGGAAATGACCATGATTTATTTATTTCAGTTTATGTTCCATTATTAAATCATTAAATGCTGTGTTTGGTGGGCTTTGGGAAGTTTCATTTTAAGTTAAAGTTACCTTATATGGTTGGATCTCTGCTACATACTGTATACATTATGGATCCGTTCATCGTTAAAGACGTCTACCGTGTAGCAGTATACTATGCCTTTATATCTCTTTATACACTTAACTTTTTTATGTACCTTCTCATTATAATAATTGGTGTGTACAAGGGTGCTTGTGTGTGTGTGTGTGTGTGCCTGGTTTTTTTTTTTTTTTCCCCCAATTTAGATATTAATTATTTTTCATATTACATTTCCATTTTAAATGTTTGATTCACAAATATTTCCGTTTCACTCACTTAGCAACGCTGATTTACAACAAGAATTCAAAACATATCAGAACGATGAAACAATCTATTCTGATATCAGTATTGATGAGCTTAACTCTCAGTCTTTATATGAAACTTTTAATTCTGATACCCATGATGTTCATGATTCTTTCCTTTGTGATATTGATCCTGATAGCAATTTTTTGAGAACTTCTGTAACATGTAGATACTGGCTTGCTCATGAATTCAATAAATCCTTAGCAAACTCTAATAATGTATTCAGTATGATTCACTTCAATGCAAGAAGTTTACGAAAAAATATAGATTCCATAAACCTATTTTTACATCAATTAAAGATAAATTTTTCTGTGATTGGTATTACGGAAACTTGGATCCATGCTGGTACTCCTCTTTTATTTGACACTGATGAATATTCTTTTTATCATGTTGATAGAATGAAAAGTAGAGGTGGAGGAGTTGGTTTCTTTATAAAAAATTGTATCAATGTCTGTATTCGATCAGATATAAGTATGCCTGTAAATCTTTGTGAATCAATTTTTATTGAGATTAAGCATACAAAGAAAAAGAACATTATTATCGGCATTATTTATAGAGATCCAAAACAAGCCATATATAAGTTTAATGAATCTTTTAACATGTGTCTAGAGAAAATTCAAAAAGAAAATAAAGAAGTTTATATTATGGGAGATATGAATATTAATTTATTGCAACAATCGTTAAAATGTATAAATGATTTTGTCGATATTGTATATAGTAATTCATTTCAGCCAGTGATTGACAAACCGACTAGAATATCAAAATCTTCTGTCACGTTAATTGATAATATTTTTACGAATACCAGCTTTGATACATTTAAATCAGGTATACTTTACAGTGATGTAAGTGATCACTTACCGGTATTTCTTTTATCTGTCAATGACAACAAATACAGCAATGTTAATCACTCCACTACTGAGAATACTGATGCTTACTCTAGGAAAATAAATGATACTACCATAAATAAATTCAAGGATGATTTGTTGATCACTGACTGGAGCGAACTCTTATCAAAGTCAACTACAGAAGATGCTTATAATATTTTTTGTCTTAAATTCAAACAACTATATGATAAGAATTTTATTTGTAAAAGAATTAAAAGAAAGAATACTCCTCGTAAACCATGGTTAACAAGATCATTATTGAAATGTATACATAAAAAAGATCGTTTGTATAAGAATTTTATTCACAATTCTTCCAATATTCACATAGAAGCGAGATATAAGAGGTATAGAAATATTCTTACTGCAATTTTAAGAAAAGCAAGGAAGGAGTACTATGCTCATTTACTCGAAATTAACAGGAAAAGTATGACAAGGGTATGGCAAATAATAAATGACCTACTACATAAACAAAACAAAAATAAAAACAAATATCCTTCATATTTTATTAAAAATGGAACCAAAATTGAAAATAATGAATATATTGCAGAAGAATTTAATTCATACTTCACTAATATCTCTATGAATCTTCAAAGAGAAATTAGGTCTGATTCAGGCTCAAAAGATTTTTCCTTTTATTTACCTGAAGAGTGTAGCCAGTCTATTTATTTTCATCCAACCAATGAAAATGAATTAATAGATATTGTAAAAAATATGAAAAACACAGCCAGTTCTGGTATTGATGAAATAAGTTGTAAGGTCATTAAAAAGGTTATTCATTTTATTGCAATGCCATTGTCATATATATTCAATCTGTCACTCTGTTCAGGCGATGTTCCGGATAATATGAAGATTAGTAAGATAATTCCTTTATATAAAAAAGGCGATCCTCATATGTTTTCAAATTATCGTCCTATATCTATGTTACCGTGTCTTTCAAAAATATTGGAAAGAATTGTTTATGTAAGATTATTTAGTCATCTTGAAAAATATGCATTATTAAATAATTGTCAATATGGCTTTAGACCCCATCATTCATGTGACCTTGCAGTTGTTGATTTACAGGATCGACTAGTGACAAAAATGAATAATGGTCTTCATTCCTTAGGAATTTTTCTTGATCTTACTAAAGCATTTGATCTTATAAACCATGATATATTGTTGTACAAACTGAAGAATTTTGGTATCCGAGGTATTCCATTACAATGGTTTCATAATTACTTAACAAATAGAACTCAGTACACTTTATTCAAAAATTGCTCCTCTTCTTTTACAAATATTACTTCAGGTATTCCTCAAGGTTCAATTCTCGGTCCTTTGATTTTTCTACTATATATTAATGATTTAAGTAAATTATCAGACTTTTTTGAGTTTATCTTATTTGCTGATGACACCACAATTATTGCATCAGATCATAATCTTTTTAATTTAATAAACAAAACAAATAGTGAACTGATTAAAATTACTAACTGGTTTAATGCAAACAAACTTATTGTCAACTATGAAAAAACAAACTTTTTATATTTCTCAAACAAAAATACTGTTCATAATCAATTGAATATTTCCTTAATTATGAATAATGTCAATCTTACAATGACCAGAAATGTTAAATTTCTTGGAGTCACCCTTGATGATAAGATTAATTTCAGTGAGCATAGATTGGAAATATGTAGGAAAGTATCAAAAAGTATAGGCATTTTATTTAAACTCCAATCTATTCTTCCCGAAAAACATCTGATAATGCTATACAATTCTTTAATCCTTCCTTATTTACAATACTGTAATATTGCATGGGGAGGGACAGGTTCAACAAAACTTGAACCCTTGCACAAACTTCAGAAAAAGGCTTTACGAATTTGTACATCTTCTCATTTCCTTGCCCATTCTCAACCAATATTCTTTAGACTTAAAACGTTGAATATTTTTTATATTCATACTTACCAAACTGCTATTCTAATGTTCAAACTAAAAAAAACAATATTACCTAGCAATATCTCTCATTTTTTCAACAAAATAAGCATATTCATTCTTACAATACCCGACAAAGTTCAAAATTACACTATTCAAAAGTAGAAAATGATCGCTCACTGAGATTAATCCGTCATCAAGGTCCTCGGATATGGAATACTCTGAATGTGAATGTTACACCATGCAGCTATTTAAACTCTTTTAAACAAAAATGTAAATCAAGCTTGCTATCCACTTATAGTCACTAAATATATATATATTTTTTTCTCTCTCTAATAATTGGATAATATGTATGTACATTGTGCTTTACCGGTATTTGATGCGTCTCACTCTTTGTGGCTGGTTCACTTGAAACTTTTTTTTTTTTTTTTTTCTTTTCTTTTCATTTACAAATTTTAGAGTGACTTGTTCCAGGCACAATTGACTAGGCACAAATACCTCCCCCCCCCCCCCATGCCTGTGTGATTGACTGTGTGGTGTGGATGTGTTTGTTTTGTTTTTGCTTTGTTACTCTGTTTAAACGCTTTTTTTTATCATCTTCTTTGTGTACACAATCTACTGAATTTTTGTTCCTGGGGGGAACATTTAACCCACAAGCTTCGCTTTTTAGTTCCCCCCTTTTTCCTCATCTATTATATTATTGTACATGAATTATGAAATGCATTTTTTTTTAATGCTCTCTTTATGTATGTAAATATTTAATGACTAGAAATGCATTTATAATGTTATGTGTTGTAAATATGAATTTTATTTTTTTTACTGATATGGAAATAAAGACATTGAATTGAATTGAAAAATTGAAAATTGAAAATTGAAAAATTGAATTGAATTGAATTGAATTGAAAGTTCAGTTTCGATGGGAACGATTTTGCGTGCGGCTCAGGCTGCACATCTACCGGGATAGCGTAGGCCCGGAGCGCAGGCTTACGAGGTGTATACAGTCCCCGAAGACGAAGTCTCGTTGCAATGACAATGCAGGAGACTAACTTGTTAAGTTTTAAAGATATTTGAATTCAATTATTTATCTTGAAACCAAGAATTGTGTTTCGAAGAATATCGTCAATGTCACTGTGTTTACAATCGGCGTCCATCTTAGCAGATAAGCGTATCCCATATTGCACTGCGCGAGTCCTGTACTTCCGCACTGTCGCGACCGTGAGCGGACTTTACGACCGACCGCAGGGGATTAAGCCAATTATGGAGAATAACAACGGCTCCGCGCATGCTACAAAGGGAACTTTTCGAGTTTCATTTCCTTCTATAACACTTCCCTGAACAAACCAAAGTATAATTTCATATGAAACTGAATAATATATTTGACATGGGAAAAAAATAATAGGTCAACATCTACTCCTGATAGGAATTTGATGGAACTAAATTCATTATTTATATAATTTCAGAAGCATTCTTATTACTAGGACTAAGCAAAATGTGGATGATTTCATTTGAAACAAAATAGTATTTTTTTCTAGTATTGATGACATGGCAAAAAATAATAGGTCAACATCTACTTCTGATAGGACAGGGATGGAACTAAATTCATTGTTTATGAATGCAAAAAGTATGCTGTACAACTATAGCAAATTAAAATACAATTCCATATATCCAAAGGATGCCAGTCTACTGCTGATAGAAAATAAAATTTCTTTTCCTAATCAAATCAGGATATATTAAGGTTACATATCAATTGATGATAGAGGAGAAAATGTTAAAAATCGCTCCTTTTCTGATTTCAGTGTGGTCAGGTATTCACAATGAAAAACTAGGAAAAGATAAATATTTTACTTCAGGAAGTTGAAAAAAAAAACATTACTATATCAGTATCTTAACATCTACCCCTGATAGCAAAATAGTGCCAGTAAATCTTTTATTTTCTTGTTAAAAATGAGAATGTACGAGAAAGGAGAAAGGTTTTTTCCTTGTGTAATACTGCATGGAACATTGTCTGATCAACAGAAGTTGACCTAAATCTGTGTACATGGTGGCATTGTTTACATGGAGTTCAAGAATATTGGCACTGTCCCAATCCTCTCGGCCTTATTAACATCCCCTATAAAAATAAAACTGACCTTTCTTTATCTGATTTGGTGTTGGTATTCTTGTATGCATCAACTGACAAGACTGACCCTTAAAATGCAAATATTCTAGTATCAGGGTTTCCAAGTAAAATAGAACAGACGGGTAAAAAGACAGTTATCCAACACAGCCCTTCATAAGATGTGTGAGTTTGTGTTCCACACATAATGCCCCTTACCCCCCCCCCTCCCTCCCAACAATGTTTTTTTGTTGTTGCTGGGTATTTTTTAAAGCATATCCCATCCTCTTCCCCCTTTTAAGAGAAATATGGGGTTTGAATTTCAGTAAAGATTTTCACCACCATCATGAATCACCAGTATTACTTTGACACAGTCATCTCTGTACCCAATCACCTCACCTCATCACCTCAATCATCTCATCACAATTATCATCATCATCATCATCACCACCACCATACTTACTGTATCACCCTCTCATCATCACTATCACCATCATCATCGTCACCATCAGCATCCTTACTATAACGAATAATCATCACCATTATCCCCATCATCACCAACATCATCGGTAATCTCAAAGGGGCATTTATTAGATTTCCATTGAAGCAATAATGATTCCAATCTCAAACAAAATGACCAGATTTTAAGTGAAAATAATAAGGGTTGTCATTTTCACTATATTCTAGTTTCAATTTTGAACAAAAATCTATCAAGTGCCCCTCTTGTCATACATTGATCATCACCATCATCATCTCCATCACCTTCATGTCCGCCTATTTATATCACCACCATCATAATAGGCAAACCCATCTCCATCACTATCATCACTCCATTAAAATTTACCACCGTCAACTTCATTGTTTCACAATACCAATTATATTTAATCAATAACACAATCATCATATCAGTCTTTCACAACATCATTCATCATTTCAAGGAGCCATTATGAGAGTCGACCAGTCATCCACATGCATTCCAACAGGTCGGGAGACACTACATAATTTCAAAAACATTGATAACCAACTCTACAAAGCCTATGAAAAATGTGGCTAAACCTTGTTTGAATGAGGAGGTTCTTAAGAACTTAGAGGTCCTCCACGTTAAGAGGAAAAAATCTCTAATTTGTAGATCATACATATCGTACTAGTCCAATAAACTTTTGTCTGTCAATGACATTCATTGGAATTTTCAAAATGGATGTAAAAAAGTGGATATCATTATCATGAAGTATTTATTTTTATTCAACAAGCAAGAAAGATTCTCATCTCATTTTTAAATTATATTCTTTGAGGTTACACCACAGCATTCTAAGACTTACTGTTTCACTAAAGCATAATGTTGCAACTGGAATTCAGTCTGTCAATATAAAATATTTGGGAAAAAAGAGGAAAATTTAAGAATTTACAAATTAGTTTTTGTTCAAGCCGATCATGTGACCTGAGAAACAGCTACAAACTTTTTCTTTCCAATTTGCCATTTTTGCTGTGTGTTTTTTTGGTAATTGGTTCTTAACGTGATTATCCTTCGGCTAATTTTTTTTTTTTTTTTAATTTTCAATGTAAAAACAGCATTAATTTGGAATGATATAAAAAAATAAATTAATAACATAAAACTGTCTAGACAAAAATGTCAATTAGCTTATTGGATATATATTTCAGTCAGAATGTGGCATTTGACAAACAGAACGGTACAGATTGCATCATCGTACTATTTAAGAACAGTTATAGGGCTGGAGTCTATGGAAATTGTCCAGTCTCCAACGGGTTAAAATAATCATGCTCAGTTCTCAAAAATTCGGGTTAAGAAACAATAATGACACCACTGAAAATCAACTCATACTTTCAAAACACAGGCAATGAGAAGAAATTAAGAAAGTGACATGCCACAAGTTATTGGCCAACAATATTATGATCATCTATTCATGATTAAAAGGATTTATTTAAATCAGGAGTCAAACTAGATTGGTCCCCATCTCACCCCACTTAGGTTAGGTATTTGGGTGAATTTAAAAGCAAACTGTCATTCCGTGTTAATAAGATTGAGGTAATCCTATAATTTGTATCAATCACAGCCTCCTTTACTATTTTAATAACAGAAATGTGAATCTGAATCAATCAATAAAATCACTGAAGCTATTATGCATGTGGCATGTCACTTGTGGATTAGTTGTAACTCAAAAGCATGTAAAAACTGGAACAAAATCAGGCAACAATTTGTCAATTAAAAACATCACAAAATGAATCAGAACTCATGCAGCTTTTCATGGTAAATGATAAATGATTTAATCATAGCACTGTAGAGTACATATTAAATGGCAAAATACAAGATGCATAACCGTTATGTAAGTACACAAGGCATTATACAAAAGACATTATTAGATATGATCTGCAATATTATTTCTTTTACTAACCTACTTTTTTTCATTGATTTGCTTCAGCAGATATTCATATTAAAAGCTTTAAATGCGTAGTATATAAGCTTTATATATTAAAAATATGTAAATTTAGCTACCATTTCATACATTTAAGGAAGACTAATCTACTACACTAAGAGAAAATTATTCCAGATTTTAAATTAGAAAGTCGTACATGAATAATTATATAGAATAATATTTTGTCATTTGCTTTACATTAGTCACAATGACTAAACTTTACTTCTGTGCGGTGAAAGGCAAAACATAATAAAAATCAGAATTAAATGAATATTCCAATTCCCTCCCTTAACAAAGGAAACTTTAAAGATGTGAATTTGTTTAAAGTCTAAATATATTTCTTGGTTTTGGCACTGTGAGGATTTTTTTTAAATGAAAAAAAAAATTACTTCTTATGCAGCAGAGAAAGAGAATAAAAACTATATCAAATTGTTGGCTTTGGATAACCTCTATAAAAAAAATTATCTTATAAAAACGAAATAACCATGTATAAAACAACAGCACATAAAGGAAGCTAACTGGTTTGCATAAAACTTCATATCAAACTACAAACATGGCTAACATATAATGTACATACACATGTTCAAAAAAACCAAATACCTTCACAATAATCATAGCATATACAAGAGAGCATTACCCAAAGAAATAATGAGAAATATAAGTTTGCCAAAAGTCAAATGAAATGAAATTTGGAGATTCAATTAAGGTCAATTAAGGACATTCCATTGACTGGCTCAATGCTCTTTTGGCCTTGGAAAATTGTTGTGCCTTTTCTTTATTGTGCTGCAATAAAGATAAACAACAACTTTCTTGATTTTTTTCATTTTCCCGTTTCCATTACAAAGCAGCATTGCTAGAATATTGGAAGGTAAAAGGAAGACAGATTGATTATTGTTTTATCAAACGAAAACCACAGATAAATTCATTATAAGAATTATTTACACGAACAAACAATTAAAATAAACATGACCAAGGCTTAATACACCACCAAAGTGATACAAATTTATTTATAAAAATTTATTTATAAAAATAAAACTTTGTTGTTACAGTGCATTAACTTAGGCCCTTAGCTCAACACAATCTATTTGGTTACCATAGCAATACACTGAATGACTTTTCCTTCAAAAAAAATATTGGCAATCTTTAACCTTCATACTTTCACAAAAATTTCTTGTTTGGTGAACTTTCCTTTGTTCAAAATCATGCAGTATGGTCTTGAAAATCATCTTTCATCAAAATTAATTTGGCTGTTAAACACTTTACTCATGTTCATCCCTCCGAAAGCCCATAACTTGACACCCTAATCTAAAATATATAAATATATACTGTATAAGCAAAAATACAATGATTTTATCAGGTACCGTTTGTTTCCCGATCGTTATAAAATTTCAAAATGAATGAGGTGGCTCTTCCCTACACCTTCAATCCATTTGGTCCTAGATAGAAAAACTGTGATAGAAAAGTGACTTTATATTTACAATTCATAACCATACAACACTTACTAAAAATCATTCATGAAATTCATATAATTAATATTATTACTAAATGATTATGAAAATTTCATACTACTTGAATACTAATTATTGTGGCATAGATATTGTGTTCTACACATTAAAATTAAAAAATATGTCTACCTATGATGCTGAATTATATTTGCATTCAATGATAGAAAGTTTTAGAATTTCAGCCTTCAATGTTCATATAAAAACCTATATGTAAATAAAATAAGTAAAAGAACAAATATACATCAAACACTCAAATTGATGGGGGGGTTTATCTACAGACCATTACAGATAAATAAGAAATAAAAAATCAGAGCCTTAATTGTATCTTGATCAAAATATATAATATGTCAAGGGTCGTGCCACGGTTTCATTAGGAGGTAAGAGGATTAAGGGTCCTATAACACAAAGGTTAGCAATTGATCGTATGCTTGATTTTCATGGTGATTGTACATTGTAGTCAATGGAATCAATCGTAGAAAAATGTTCTACGACCATTGCTAAGGTTTGTGTTACGGGCCCCAGATGCAAGTTTTATTCATTTTAGATTTTAAAAAAATTGTATTTCAGAGTAGCATGACAAAGCCATCCCTCTTCTTCTTACCTTCTATTTTTCCCCTTTCATCCTTATCTTCTTTTTCCTGTATTATTTTCTTTTCTTAAGCACTTGAAATTTTAAAGGTGCAACATTGCCCTCCCCCACTCTGCCTGTGGCACCACCCCTGAGTTACAAATACAAAAATCAATTCACAAAGAAAAAGAAACAAATTACAAGAAATTTGATGAATAAACAAGTCATCCTACTTGCATATCGATTTCTTCCCCTTCCCCTTTCATCAAATGGCAGCTCATTAATTATTCATAAATCTACATCTTGGTATAAGTTTTAATTTTGATTCCTAATACATAAATGGACTTTAGTCAAACATGCAATGAAAATGAAATACAAAATTTGCTTCAAACTACTTGTACAAACATTTAATGGATATATTTTTTCTCTATTCAACTATATTAGTTTTATACACAGTAAGATTGGATAAATTTATGATATGTTAGTATAATATCAAAATATATGCAACACAAACCATGATAACATGATAAATATGTGAATGATGATATAACATATGAAAAATGAAAAATCATGACATGAAAATAATATTTATGATTATATATTATATTTATACAATGAATACACAAAATGAATAAAATAAAATATTAAATCAACAAATTGAAAGCTTTAACATTTCATGCAAAGCAAAACAAATCAGAACAAATAAAGCAAAACATAGGTTACAAGTTGAATTCAATGAAACAATGCTATTGAAATCATCACCATGGAAACACCCACAACCTTCATTGCACTTCCAACCACCATAACAAAGACACCACGCCCTTTAATCAAAAATAGCAATAATATTATATACATGTAGTATACAAATGCAATGGCTAACTCTTCTCCACCACTTACACGTGGTAAATTTCTTTACAAATCTGGAGGAAAAGAAATAGGGCTCAATCCCCCACTGCATAGATATCACCAGCATCGATATACAGCTAACCCCAATCCTAACCTTTGAAAATAAGATTACCCCTTCTCCACAGCACAACCCTAACCCAGTTCCTACATCTCTAGCCTTCAAACTATCCTTGATCCACAAGCTAACCCCATCTGTAAGCTAATCCTACCTCCAACACTAACCCCTATCATGATCTTTACTCTAATCCTAATTCTAATCCAAATATATTGTTGAAACTAGCATGACAACACATTTTACTTGAGTAATACTTTGTATGAAAGTCCCAATTAATGATGGGCATGGGTTAGGTGTTTTTTTTATCAAAACGGTATTCAATGTACACCTGAAACAAATACCTTTCGTAAGAATTTAGATATTTCAGAATAGCATGTATGAATTCAAATTTTGTAAAGTAGAGTATTACTTTATATATTAACTTTAACTTTCATTGTAATTCGTAAACTTTAAAGCACATTTCACATTTTTATTTTTTTTTTCTCATACTTATAATTGTTTCCATTGTGGCAGTGACACAGCAAAAACATTTAAAAGATGATTGATAAGATATGAATGCTGAGCATTTCAAATACATACTATAAAAATACATTATAATTAAGACGAATTGACAGAAATTTATTTAACTATGAGCACCAAAACCTGATCAGAGTCTGATGAAATGGTATGCCAAATATCAAATCTTTTTAAAGGAAATTTTACAAAATGTTATATCTATACATGTGAAGCACCCGATTTGTTAAAAAGTGGCAAGAAAAGCTACATGTATGTGGTTTTCAGTTAAGTGATCACCATGGTGTATGTACATATCATATTAGTTAGATGACCTGTACAACTGCAATGTAATAACAGGGCAATTCCATAAAATGATCAACCTTTTTGTACATCCGACCCCTATTTTTCTTAAGTTTTATCACTCCATAAACTAAGTCATAGTCCTTTGAGAACATTACAGACTGTAAAGAGAACAAGAAATCAGAGAAAGAAAATTTCATGAAGGTCCCTCATATAGGGGGTCGGACATACATATTTTATGGAATTGCCCAACAGTGTCTTGTTAGTAAGTAAACCCAGTTGAAGCAGAAAACCAGAAAGTGAGTTATTATAAGATGGCAGAGCACTCTAAAGACAGCCATTGTACCCCCCCCCCTCGGTAATTAGGGCCAGTCTACTGTCTTCTTGCATGCTAATGAACTTTCAAGGTCTCTATTACTAATCATAAAAAAGGCCAGGGCCCGGGGGGGGGGGGGCTGTTTCATAAAAGACTTACAACTGTTTGCCATTATGTCAACTACCATGGTATCATGTCTCAGCAGCCAATCACCATCAAGGATTCTATAGTACTTGCCATATTTTAACACTTTATGAAACAGACCCCTGGATTTGTTGGATAAACAGGAGATATGGTTGAAAGATCTACAGAAGATACATGTATCAGAATCCTGCTATCAAGGAAAGGTATTGATCAAAAGAAAGAGCAAAGTTAAAAAACAGAGTTCTTGTTTCCGGGAGAAAAAAACAAAATCACCAGGCTAAAATGTGTTTGAATACAACAACCATTTAAAATGGATCTGGAGAAATTAATCCACCCCATCCCCCCCCCCTTATTGATCAAGAGTAGTTAATTAATTTCCGAAAGCCTCATCATCATAAAGCCAAATATTTTGAAGCAGACTGGAGCCCAAAGTGGAAATTTCAGATGTACCGGTATACACAATGAGAATGAGAGAGAGGCGCAGATACAAATGTTTACCAACAGAGGGAGCTCTTGCATTGAGCTGCACACACAGATTGGGTTTTCAGGGCACACATGAGTAATTCAGAGTGATTCCATTCACTCACGTGTTAAATCAGATCTCATTAAAAATCAATCCCTTAAGAGATTTTGCCTTAATTCCCTGACATTGATCACATTGAATAGTACATTAAAACCGTACTTGTCCAGCTCAAACAAAAGTTAAATGGCCTGAAATAAAACTGACAATAATTTTGGTCAGTTCACTGCAAAAAAACTGGAACTGCATTGCGGATAGTACTAATTAAAATACAAAAATGCAGTCTAGCCTCTCCAAAGGCCCTTATCATGAAAGAGTGTGATGAAGGCATTATTCCTATCATTTATATTTTTATATACAAACATGTTGTGTATTTTGATGAATTATTCTAATAAATAAAGTCATGTGATCTTTACTTACACCTGTCTAGAACGCACTGCACGCGGATGAATAACTCATGTGTGCCCTTCAAGGATTGAATACTGCCAGATTCCCAAATCTAGTAATTATTACCTTTGTGTTTGTGACAAAGAATAGCAGGGCTTAAGTACCAGGAACAGAAACCTCATAAACTCACTTTGTAAGGAAATTAATCAGAATGACCAAAGAAAAGATAAGGTATCTAAATAGCAACTTTTTGCATTGCTTTTATGAAACCACATATAAATAATGCTAGATAAATAGATGCAGATAGAAGTGGTTTTCAAAAAATAATGAGTTTATATTTTCTTAATGAGTTGAATGAGTTCATGTGTTTTTATATGGTCATATTATTAGCATCTACATGTATATGTATTATCTGCATAAAATTCAGATGTTCATCTGTGATGAAATAAACCAACATACTGCCTACATCTCAGCCTTCTCCTGTCATATATTTTAATGACATTAAATAATACAAACCATATACCTTTTTAGAGCTTCTCTCCTACTATAAAGGCATTATGGCACAAGATAAGATACGACTAGCAAAGTCAGCACCACCACCATAAATATATGCAGCAAACACAACCAATAAATGTTACTGTTAGAAATAGCCATATTTACATAAGAAACCCGGGAAATAATAAATTAAAGAATAATGCTGTCCCTCTTCACGGATGATGCTTAGTACTTTCTCGGACAAAATCTAACATTGAAATAATTGTCCATAAGAAAGTCAATGCTTTATTGTGTTTGGATAAAGAGATAACTAAATCCATGACAGGGATGGGGAGGGGGCTGAAAAAAACCGCTATGCACAAGCAAAATAAATTTTCAAAATCTCAACATTAGACATGTATACATGAAATAAGATACTTTGAACACACAAGGCAGCACCATTGGGTTACAGCATGAAGTTTGATATAAGATAAATATTGAACTTCCCATCTTAGTAGGGGGCTCAGTGGGAGGATCAAATTACTGAAATGTACACAAAATGGAAAAGATATTAATATCTGACCTCACAGCCCAACTTAAACCTGTTCAGACAGAAAAAAAACTGTGAGATGGCTAAGTCTAAATGGTAGGTCTAATAGTTTGGTGGACTGAATGATGATTAAGGAAATTTTATCAAGCTATTGATAGAACATCGTCTTTGGTGCAGTTGTTGATGTTTATACGGTTTATGGCACTATCAAATCAATCTTTGATAATTATCGCCAGGCTGGTGCCGGAGGGCTTTCGACAGCCCCAATACAGCTCGTTTTATGATGCTTTACATGAGAATTATTTAGGGGAGGTTTCATGAAGCTGTTTGTAAAGTAATATTTAAGTAAACAATGACTTTATGAATCACCGGATTATAAAGCACCAAAATTAAAAAGCATAATTAATAGTGATGTATTGACTTTGACTGATTTAAACATTGATATATATTTTCAGGTATTTCTACATAAGCTCATATAAGTGAGACAACATTTGGCTTGCCATATCCTGGTATACGTATAAGTTCTGTATTACTTTACAACTGCTTCAGAAATAACCCCTGACAAATTGTACTTTTTTAGAAATGTGCTCAACAAAAATGCCCCTTTGAGAAAGAAATATTTAGCTTTCCTATAAAGCTTTGATATTAAAATCTGGGACAGGAGATACCGTCTTGGGTAGGAAAGTAAGGGAGTTTTTAAAGCTAATGCCCTTCTGGCATTGGAATCTAGTCTATGATACTCAACTCCATCCAATAGTCTGATGAAAATGGATTAGAAATAATCAGATAGGTACAGAGCATTATACTTTATAGCAGAAAGATTTAAGCCTTTACCTTTCAGAAATAATCACCAATGTTTAATAAAAAAATAAAAAAAGAAGAAAACTGTGAAATATATAATGGTGTGAAAAGAAATGTCAGTACAATTTTTGCTTTGAAATTGTAAATACTAGAGTAATATACATTTTGAGTAGTTGAGTCACAGTGTGTGAAATGTGTATACATATGATAATAAATACATGAGAGTGACCATGCAGATACCAAAACAATGGTAAAACAAGAATGTTTAACATATTTTGTAGCTTTTTCTTATATCTGAAATAATTCTTTTATGTTTTTATCTACTATAATTTTATAGTGGAATTAATGTATATCATCAATCACAGAAAACCCTAATTAATGGAATCATGTTTTTTTTTCAAAACTTTTGATTCATGTAAGTAAGCTGCATACAACCCTGTCAATTGAAATTCCAAAATTCATCAAAATCACTTTTGTATTGACAGAGTTTCCAATTTCTGCTGTGAAAAAAATTGAGAATAGTGTTATATAGACTTACATGTATAATAGGCTAAATATACATTATGGCCCGTATTCTTAACTACAGTTTAACTTAAACCATAGTCTAAGTCAGAGCTGAAAATTATGGGAAGCTTTAAGTGTGAAATATTCATTTACACTGACTGTTGTTTGTAATTTTACTCAGATATGTCCAATGATTGATGGTGAAGAAAACTATTGTATTTATCACTTCAAGGCAGTTTCTAATGCCTTGAGAGCCAAACGTAATGCCAAATTGACCAACTATATACCAAGAATGGTGTTTCATTTGGCTTTCCATATTAACAACAACTTTATACCAGAATTCAAATTAAACCAAGTTCAGGATACGGGCCTATGACATTGACTCGCTGATGCATCATACATCCTCAACCTCTGCTAGTGGGCAGTTCTTACCTTCCAAGTCTGCCTCATCACCTCCCGAAGACTCATAGTCCTCCTCATCGGCCAAGGGGATGTATCCACCAGGTGAAAAGGATTGGTTAGGTTTGGTTTCTGGAGTTGTGTTGTTTTGCCTATAGGACCCAGACACCATTTGCATCAGGGATTCAACAGACGAGGTTCGTTCTGGATCAGGAAGAGACATCTCTACAGCCTGGTGGTCCATCATGATGTCCTGGTACTCATCCACCATGTCATCAAAAGGTTGAGCCAGAGCTGCACTGTCCACTGTAGAGACAGAGTCCCTGCAACCAGCCAGCTGGAGGTGTGCCTGGCTTTCTTTGAATTTAGTTACGGCTGGAGCAGGAGGTGGTTTTGTAAGGACAGCCCTCTTCACTTTTGGACTCTCCACAAACTTTACACTCTGCATGACTGGTGGAGGCAGGTTGGCAGGATAGTGGTGACTGTTCATCTTCTTGTTGGTATTGGCTTTGGTTGGAATCGGACTTGGCCCCCTGTTGTTGTCTTCTCCAGAGAAGAAAACTTCCCTCGTTGTTTTACGCTGCTGACGGCTGGCACGTAGATCGGGACTAGGCACATGGACATACTCTGGAGCAACAAGTTTGACTTTCACTTTAACAGGTCTCTCAGGACTACTGTCTGAGCTGAAACCGAGGTTGTCTGATGATTTGGGGTGCCTATAAAGTTTAGTGTTAGTGCCAGGAGGAACGGGTCGAGGTGTTTTGTCTTCATCTGATGTTGACTCATGACCACAAGCAGGATTATATTCATCATTCTTGACCATCTTTTTTGGATGTGTGGCCTGCCTGTAAGGGAAAAATTCCTGTCCCTTCTTTGCTTTACCAGGCTTCTCTTGCAATTCTCCACCATCAAGTCTGTGCAGAGTAGGTCTCATTTCAGAAACATCTGATGTTGCTCTCTTTCCCTTTTTGCGATGTTTGCCAGATCCTGGAGTGGCATGAACACCAATAAGCTCTTGTAGTTCTGCAACCTTCTGTGCAAGCAATGGAATCTCGGCAGCCCGATGATCAAATGGCCTATAGTACTGCGGATGGAGTATCTCATCTGCATCTTGATCAGCCTCAGTGTGGATGGTTTGGAGTTGATTCAAGGCATATTCAAAGTCAGCACTGTCCCTTCCTCGAATCCTCTTTCCTGCAACATGGGTCGCCAACAGATGCCCATTTTGTTCCAGTGAAGAAATGGCATCATTTTCCCCATCTTTTGGAGCTAGATTTGGCTCACTGCCAGCACGATGCATTTTCAACTGGTTTTTTACCTTTTCTAGAATTTCTTGCTTTTTGTTAAGGCGTTCCATTTCAAGCTTCCTCTGTTGGAACAGTTGTGCACCCATCGATAAACGCTTGGCACTGGAATCCCCTTCAGCTAACTCAACAGACGTACTTGAAACCTTGCAACTCTCAGACTTTCCTTCTCTCGCACGGGAATTAAGTCTTGGAAGACTTTGGCTCCTCCTTCCTTTTAGTCCTGGGCCTGTACCTTGGCCACGCTGTCTCAGGCGGTCATAGTAAGCATGCCTCTCATCGGGTTTGGATTGATCATTATCAGAGTACATTTCACTTTGGTTAACAGGAGATGGGCTTCTCTGGGCTTTTTTAACCGTAGGTGGTTCGGCAAAACTTTGCTTTACTGTTTGCTTCTTGATTTCAGGTTCCCTAGCAGAATGGTCTTTGGGCCACTTGATGCTGCCATACATTGCTTTGGGCTGAGAATCAACTTTCTTGTGGGTATTGCTTGGTGTTGCTTCATCTTGGTTTTTGTGGCTGACTACGCTAAGGATCTCTTCTTCCCTAGATAGAGGCTTCAAACTCTCAAAGAAGGCCCTTCTATCTTTAGCATTTATAGGCTTAGTATCCTCTTCACTTTCATCTGGACTTTCTTGCTTTACATCTAGTCTACTTTCGTCCCTGTAGGATGTATTGGTGGCACGAAGCTCAGCAGAGAGTGGACGAGCATATGTTTGAGTTTTTCGTTCTGTTGTATCAACAACTTCACAAGGAACAGCGGTTGCTGTGATATATTGCTCATTGTAATATGCAGACGGGCGACTGTGCACTTTTCCAGAAATTTCATATGTCTGCGTCTGTGTATCTTTAGAATCCCTTCGAACAGCACGTTTGCCGTAACAAGTGTCATCTTTGATTGCTTGGTTGGATTGCTGGGCATCTCTCACCAATATACTCTTCAAGTCAGCTGAGGCTCGCCTAGGGGGTACGACTTCATCAAGACCACCATTCGTTTCAACATCCCTGTTGATTTTCTTTATAAGATCTTTGACAGGTACAGTGGGTACATTGTCTACTTCATTTTCTTTCCCTGTACCTCCAAAACGATACTCAGTATCAGAAAATCTTTCCCTGTCAAGAAGCGAGTTCCCAGGTTGACGTGTCTGCTGGTTTTGTTGTCTTTCGAACTCTGGACTAGAATGATACCCTGAAGACAGGCTTGCTCCTCTGTAATGGTCTTTTGGATTTGAATAGTTAACCTGCTCCTTTTTAGGTTCAATCTGTGAGGATGCAATCTTCTTCTGAGCTTGGCGTGGAGCTTGTTGATTGTAGCCAGCTGATTGTCTTTGCCTGTACAATACAGATTCATTGCCCATAGAGCCATCTTGAGATACTGTGCTCTGGACACTCTGTCTCCGTTCATACTCCTCTTGCTGTCGTCTCCAGGCTAGATCTCCCTGGTTTGTTTGGTATTCCATCTGTGACCTTACTGGAGAATAACTTCCACGCTGGGAATACCCATTTTGCACAGGGCTCTTCTGACTGTATTGGTTGGGTGATGGTTTGGGCACGTTTACAGGCTGTTTCATTACAGGTGATACCTTCCCATTTTCGATCTCCACAAACTCCCTTTGCATAGGCTCTGGACTTAACTCTGGACTTGGTGAGGTGGGTACTACTTGAGAGACCAGGCAGAAGATAGTCTGTTTCCCAGAATCCACTTGTTTTACAGAATTGACTGAATTCTCTGGGTCAGAAGGAACTGGTGACCTTATTGTCATCTGTGCTGGATAATCTTCAGGCCAGTCCTTTGGGAGAAGAGAAGATCCGTTGTTTTCTGCATATTTTTCATTGTATATTTCTTGCTGGCTGTGTTTATGGCTATCAATACCATATTCTCCATTGGAATAGCTTTTCTCATTAGGTTCAGAATATTGTTGACTGCTCTTGGGACTTATCCCATACTGATTTCTATAGGTGGAATTATTGGGGGGATTCTTTGGTGATGCAGATGCTACTCCAAATGCTGAATTTTTAGACCGCTCTAAACTTGGATAAAGTCCATCATCTGAAGCAGGTTGTTCTATGGCACTCCTGGGTCTTCCTTGGCTAAATGCGTTCTGTGGCTGTCTCGGAACACCACCGAGGCTTGTAGGTCGTTTGAATTTCTTCATATGCTGATCATAGGCTTTCACTTCCCTTACTGTGCGCAGTGAGTTTGTTTGTTTTGGCTGCATCTGACTTACTTGCTGACTCGGCTCTTTCCACTGCATATCTCTGGGTTCCAACTCTGCTTGAAACTCTGGATAGTAATTGAAATTTGCTTTACTTGGTTTACTGGTCGGTGAAGAGGGGTAACTGTTGGAAGGGGGTGTCTGGTTGATTGCAAACATATCAGGCTCTCTGGACTTCTTGTAGGTAGGCTCTCTGAGGTCAATCTCTCCATCACTTCGATAAACTGGTCTTGGACCCTCAGGGACTTTGTCATTTGGGGGCAAAACCAGGGGCCTTGCATTGCTGGTGGGTCTAGACGGAACTACGTTTTTCTCTTTGATCCAAGAATTCCCATATGGATCTGAATTCAGCTTTGGTTTCTGCTGCTGATTGTGAGGTTTCTGTTGATAATCTTCTCCATAAGAGGTTGGAGGGTTTTCAAAAGAAAATGGGTTATAAGGGCTGGAAGAGTGCAGAAAGTGACTTGGATCAGGACTATAGGGGTCACTGGGTGACCATGTGCTATTTCTATCTACTTGGTATCCATTTGATGATGGTTGATGACTCCTGGAATACCTTCCATTTTGCCTTTCAGGAGACAAGTCTCGTTTGCCATAGTGATCACTGTATCCATTGTCTCGAGTACTATATTGGTTTTGCCTTCTGTTGTGTGACCCGTCTTGTTGACCATAATAATCACCATTTGTTTCATGGGTTCGATTGTCATAGTGCTTCTGATTTCTGTCCAAAGAGCGGTCACGCTTGCCATAGTGACTACTTTGGTCATACTGTTGATTATCATGTCTCTGCTTTTTCTCATGTGACGTATCACGCTTACTGGAGCGATCATCAGGGGCATACTGGCGAGTATCATATTTCTGCTTTCTTTCAGGAGATTGCTGTCTTCTTGGGGGAGACCTTGAGTATTCTTTAGATGGAGACCATGATCTTTCTCTCTGTTTGGAACCTGATGAGGTATGACCAATAAGAGGACTCACCTTCCAGTTCTTTGGACTGCTAGATCCAGATGAGGGACTGCAGATCTCGTATTCACTGGTCGAAGTTGTGAATTCAGTGTCCGGCCCTTCGGGAATATGGACTCTGTTGAGAGATTCCTGTCGACGTGGTGGTTTAGGTGGTCCTCGAGGAGATGTAGAAGACCCTGGGCCATAATGTCCTGGCAACGATCCACGTCTGTTCTTCCCTCTGCTATCCTGAGAGTAGTGGCTTGGTAGCGATCCTGATCTTTTTTCCCCTCTATCCTCATACCTTTGCCGCTGACTGTTGATTCGCATGAGCTCTTCATCATCTTCTCGACTGTACCTCCGTTCATTGCCCGATCGGTTGTGATGATGCATACTGGAGGAACCATTCCTAGAGTCTCCTGTAGAATGACGATACCGTCTGTCTTCTCTGGGTGGGCGTTCGTGTCTGCTACGAGAGTAGCCCTGGCCCTGTGACTGGTGATGTTTGGGGGCTCGAGGGCGCTCTGGGCTACTTCGACTGTTGCTGCTACTTGGTTTGGTGATGTAATCAAAGTGGGTTGCCTTTACAGGATGTGCTTTCCCATTCGTCTCATTTTCTTTGCCCTTTTTCTCCTTCCCTGGTGACAGGAGGCCTGAAAGGCCCTGAAAGAAAGAAAAAAAGAGAAAAAAAATCATAAGATTGTTTTCAAAGCAGTCTAGGAAATTACTCAAATGCATACTATCACTGTCAACGAGACATACAATGATATATTTTCAAATCATAATTTTGTACCTCAAGGTGAATGAAAAATATCGGGGGAAGTATGAATAACTTTTAATTCAATGAACTGTTGATTGTACACTGAAGATATCACCTTTAAAAACTGTCTTTGCAAACCAGATAATACAAAGATATAAACCACATGACAAACTTAGTCGAATAGAAATATGGGAGACACTGACTGCTTTGGAGTGTAACTATTTTTTAAAGAAATTCATTGATAAAAACGTCTTTCATGAAAAGTGAAGATAGATTAGAAACCAAAACAAAATGTGACCATGGTTTAAAAATATAATGGAAATAATTTGTTTGTATTGTTTGTGACATTTCAGAGGTAAATAAGGGCTGTATTTCATGGTTCCAGTGTCATGATTTGTAAATGAACATTCCTCAAATGCACACATATACAAATTCACTTATTCATTTCAAATGTCTTTTGCAAAGACCCTCTGACCCCCAAAAGATGAAATGGATCAAAAACGAATTAAACAAATGAGTGGATTTAAAATCTTTCCCTCCAGACTCAAGGGTAAAATTCTGGAAGGAAGAAAACCACAAAGACAATAATAAGAATTTCTCAAATCATGGACTGACAGGCAAATATTGAAAATGTCATAGAACAAGTCCCCTACATGGACTGCTGTGGGCAAATTCATCCATCATGGTTGCTTGCCTTTTGACAATTTTTGAAAACTCTCAAGAGATAGCCTTTGATCTACGATTGCAGACTAGGAGCTATTTATATTAAAGAAACCCTAAATTAGAAGCCATTGTTTCTGTCATTTCATGTCATTGGAAAGTTTTATGCAAGCTCAAGTCTCTCCCTCTCTCTATGACTCTATCTCTCTCTCTCTCGCTCTCTCTCTCTTTCATAAGAGACTACTTTAATAAGTTTAGAGAAATTATAAAATCACATGAAGATACAATAGATAGTAAATAAAGAGGCTTTAATAGGAGGTAAAAATAATAAGTGAACAAATTTTCGGCATTACTCCTATGTGTTTAAGATCGCATGCTCGATCTGTAATGAAAATCATAAGTCAGAAAAAATTGGAACCAGTGGGATTCGAACCCGTCATCTACTGCCGAAAATTTGTTCACAAATTAAGATACAATAGATTCCTCGTTCCTTATAAAACTTCATCCATATCTTTATGTAAATTTTTTTTTTTTTAGAAACTTCCTTCTATATTCAAGAATGACCAACAGTCATTTCAAGGAATTCCTCAAAAGGCAAAATCATGAAAGAAATATATGAATAATTGTTTGTTTTTTGTCACATTTATAATTCATTTGTTTTATATTTTTTCAGGTTTTGCTTTTTATTTCTATTTCAGTTTTAGGATTTGACTATATCCAATAGGAAGAGTGGTAAGACATACAATGCATTACTAAAGACTCACATAATACAATATGTTTTGCACAGCATTCATTCAAATAATCACAAAAACCAATGAAAACTGAAGCTTTGGCTAGTATTAACCCAATGAGCCCGATGTCAAAGATAAGTTGACCAAGGATCTACGGAATATGTTATATTAAAATCTTTTTTGTTCAACAGATCAACAATAAAAACAAAATCTCAATAATTAGGCCTTGATTGGTAGTATTCTTTACTGTCTATTGTCTAATTATGGTAGTAAAACTATGCAATGTCAGGTAAAACAAAAAGTTTTACACTGTGGTATAAATACTCCAATTGTGTGGGGGTGGAATTTAGAAAGTCAACCTTAAAAAAAAGCTTTTACTTTTTTTCTGGCACGTTTGGATGAAGTGGTGGGTGCAGTTGACCCACAAACAACCTCATTTTTTCCAAGGCTGATGTGTTATCATCAAACTGTTAGCAGAGCAAAAAATGTGGTTCCACTTTGACTTTAACCTTCAGACATGATCTCAATCATAAACAGAAAATAATCTCTTTAACAAAATCTCTGCTACTTTTTTTTTTCTTTCTCTACCTTCACATTGGTCCCTGAGCAGAGAATAATTCCCTTAGTATCTTCTGATCTGAGTGGTAACACAGCCCCCCCCCCCCCCCTCTTTGATTGAGGATTACAGGGACAAAATTGGGTGAGTGACCTTGGAGATGTATTAGATGGGCACAGGGATTTTTCAAATGTGCATTCATATATATGTAAAAGAATGACATAGCACTACATACATAATGATAATGATAATAAATGATTGGACCTCTCGGAAGAACAGAGCCAATGCTCTGAATAGAGTGATCTATCCATATCTTTTCTGGTGTTAATATATCCAATTTTAATATTTTGTACAATGTATTCTGTTGTGACTTTTATACAGTAAATAAAACCAAACCAGTAATAGTAATAATAAAAATAATTATGATAATAATAACAAAAACTACAGATAATGATAATGCAGCTTTTAAAGGACAAGTCCACCCCAACAAAAAGTTGATTTGAATAGAAAGAGAAAAATCCAACAGGCATAACACTGACAATTTCATCAAAATCGGATGTAAAATACGAAAGTTATGACATTTTAAAATTTCGCTTAATTTCACAAAACAGATCTATGCACATCCTGGCTGGTATGCAAATGAGGAGACTATGACGTCAACCACTCACTATTTCTTTTGCATTTTATTATATGAAATATTATAATTTTCTCCTCATTGTCAAGTGATACGATTAATTCCCCCCTGAACATGTGGAATTAGCATTGTTTAATACTATATGGTTCAGTCAAATTGGTCCTTATTGTCAAATCTATAAAAAATGAATATTGTATACATCAAACAATAAAATTTAAAACAAAAGAAATAGTGAGTGATGGACATCATTGACTGAGTCACCTAGTTGTGCATATCACTGTTATGTGAAAAATAAGCAAAATTTTGAAATATCATAACTTTCTTATTTTACATCCGATTTTGATGAAATTTTCAGCACTATGCTAGTTTGATTTTTCTCTCTTTATTCAAGTCAGCATTTTCCTGGGGTGGACTTGACCTTCAAGGTATGCATTTTATCTGTACTTACCTATTCAGGGGCACAGAGGGATAAAATAACATGAAAGTTGGATCATTTGAAATATGACAAGATTTAAGAACAGATAAGTCAGACCAGATTTAATTTACTCTACAGACTTTTCACTTTACTTGAAGAAAGTGCATTCCACAGAAAATGAGAACTAGTAGCAAAGGTTTTTTTACCAAATGAGAATATTTTTTGTCTGAGTCAATTGTGTCTGTAGACTGTTAATGATCGCCCATAGAAAAAGTAACTAAGATTGGGGACTGTCTGTCTATGTAATATACGCTAGTTTAACATGATACCTTCAGAATTATCACATGAATCCTGTAAAATAATTATGTTAACCACCCCACCCCTTCCCTTTTCCATGCGTATCCTGTGCAGATTTGATACCCGAGTGTTAAGTTTATTCCTCTTAACCAGACTCTATCCCTCCTTGCCAAAAGACCTTTTAAGTAGCCATGAACCTAACCTTGATATTGACTGTTCATTTCTTTCCAAACAATACAACTGTCAACCAATACCTGTCATGTTTTCAAATGGATGGTAAAAAGCACAAGTTCATCCTGAGATCAACGGTCGCATTAAGATAAAAGATGAAAGGTTTAGTGTTACGTGTCAAGCTGCAAAATCACACCCATTATCTTTGATCACCTTGAATCTCATGGAAAGACAGAGAAAAAGATCCTTTCAAACCATGAACTTCAAGGCCTCACAAGAAAGTACATTCACGGGTAGAACATGTTCACTGGTTCATACTCAAAAGTTCCAAACTTGGGTTTATAATTTTATGGATTGCGAATCTTTGCGACACAGTAGAAGTTCGATTTGTCAGCACAAATGGTAGGGTATATACTCAATTCATCCTTAACGTCTGGGAGTAATAACTGAAAATAGTTTTATTCACCATTAAAGCATGTTGAAATAATGTACAAAACAAGAGAAACAAACAATTTTTATTCTTCTAATATATTTCTTTATATCCTCCTAAGACCCATTATAGTTATGGCCTATGTCTATATTTTGAAACTTCCAGATGCTGAACAATATGTAGGCACAGTGGATAAAATGCATGACTACCACCCAAGTTAGAAAGTTTTTAATGCCATTTATTTGGGACAGACAATTACAAGCACATAAAATTATCTGATGGGTGAAGATTTAGATAAAGACCACCCCTCCGCTCCCCCCCCCCCTTCTGCCCTACACTCCAATTCCTCACATTATTCCCTTCTGTATGCCCCTCCCCTAACCATCAACTTATATCTTAGAATCACAACACAACAGAGCCGCTTGAATTGGCCTGGCTGACATTAAATCACTTTCACATTCTAGACATAGCTTTCAGATTACAGAGCGCTGGTAATGATACAAATGATGGTTAGACGTCACACTTCATCACTGATCTTACACTAGTATCATAAGCGGTATGTTCAGCCACAATGAGCATACTGTATCACAAAATCATAAACTTTGACATGATTTTATTTTGGTCAATTTCACAAGGCTACAATGTAGCCTACATGATTGGGTAAATTGCCAATTTGGCTACTGCCAATTCGTCCACTCACCACATGGTCTACTTTCATTTAGTCTAATGCCATTTCATTCAACATTTCGTCTTATAACCATTTCGTCCATTAACCATTTGGTCCAATCATCACTCCATCTAATCATCTTTTTGTCTATGACCATTTCGTCTAATAACTAGTTGGTCTAATATCCATTTCATTTTCATTTGTTTTACACAATTTAACACTTAGTCCAATTAGACCACATTGTATATGGACTAAATGGCTATTGGACCAACTGGTTATTAGACGGAATGGCATTAGACTAAGTGAAAGTAGACCATTTGGTGAGTGGACGAACTGATGGTAGACCAAATGAGAGTAGACAAGTTGGCAATTGGACGAATTTGCATTAGACGAATTAGAAATAAACGCTGTTCAGCCATAATATTTAAGCGTACTGTATCACAGAATCTTAAACTTGACATGATTTTATTTTGGACAATTTCACAAGGCTACAAACAATGTAGCCTACATGACTGCAGCAAAATTTCCACTTATTGCCATCCTGTAGCCTACATGAAAGAAATGTTGAACTATTCACCATATAGGCCTAGGTGTAGATGAAGTCTGAATTTTATACTGATGACTGTGATATTATAAATGAAAACAGAAAAGGCTTTAAAAATAAATAAAAGAGAGGGCTATGAATAAAATTTGACCGTATTAACCATGAATCTATAGAAAGTCCAAGACTAGGGATATTGCCTTCTACATAAAGCCTACATCCCACAAAATTGAAATACTAATTGGCAGCTGGGAGCCATGTCATATTCAGGTCCAATTCTAATCATAACTTGATCATACAGTGTACCACGCTGCTTGCTGGCAACCTGCCAGTACAACAGGGGTCAAAGCCACATTTCAGAGGTCATTGCTGACCCTTCAGGCAAGGTCAAAGGTGACACAACTTCAACTGGAAATTTTCAATTGAGATTAAAATGAAATCTCGACCTGGTACATGGATGTGAGGGGATTTTGGTTGGACAATCAACAGTCGGGTGTACAGACCCTTGTACACTCAGAGACTGTGGTTTCGGGAGTGAATAGAGAGACCTGGCTACATAAATACCTGGAGGATACTTGCGAGCAAGGAATAGTTTATTCGTATTTCGAGCTAAAATGTAAAAAAAAACTAATCTTGATAGGACAAGAATGCAATTTAGAGCTCTGAATACATTGAAAAAATCCTTTTGAACAAAATCAGTTTAAATTCATAGACCTTCAAAAAACAAAGAACAATTAATTGACAATAATTATTTTTAAATGATTTTATAGACCTACACCACGAAATCGCAAATTTCCTCTAATCAATGACATCTAGTTGACAAAATGATACAATATGGACAGTGATACAATCAGTCTAATCCCAATATCCAATTTCATGATCGGCCTACATATGTCACCAGAGCAAGCACCATGTAATTACTCCTTCTTTTAACTGTTACACAGCCAAGCAAAATATATTATTTACTTTTTTTAGAATTCAAGGATGTTTTGATATTGGACTTCGTGGAAAATGATGGAAATGTTCTCTCAATAAACGAGTACTCTTCTTTTTTTGTTCACACATTATAGATATGATACAATTTGTTTATCCCATCAATTATTTCAGTTTTGTAAATACCACTTTAACAGACTACAATTTGGTGCAATGACCGATCAGGAATGAGAATCAGTACGGCAAAGTTTTATGAATGCTTCAGCCACAATAACATTGTCATACCAAGGAGATATCACTCTCCTTGGTCATACAATGACTTTTGTGGGGATAGATGCGAGACAAAGAACAAGGAAAATAATCAAAATTTGAAAATGATGACACAGGTCATTTAACATTCCTTCATATCAACCGTAAACAAATTATTCACAAATTGATTGTGCATGATTAAAACAATAACAGATAACTTGTCTTTTCCTCATGTACATGATGTCCCTGCATTTATGGAATTTGTTGTGTTTTCTTTGAATGCATGTAGTAGCTTTAATGCACACGTCTAAATACATGCTTGTGAATAATGTTGTAAGTTAGAGCAATAACCGGATGGGATATCAGTTCAGAAGTTTTTGCTCCTAAAATCAAAGTCTGTTCGAATATCTTTGAATACATGTAGTACTTAGCTTTAATGCACACGTCTCAATAAGGCCCAAATGTCCACTACCAATTCTTCCTCTTTGTTGCAAGTTTTCTAGACCTGAAAAAGTTACTTGCCTATCAATTATTGTGCTCAACAACAAAAAAATCAATGGAAACTCACACTTCTGTTTGAAAGCCAACACTAAAATTTGAAGCAAAACTATTTGCCTACTTCAGTCAAATAGGCATCACATTTTCAACAGTATAGGGCATTTGTCCCCCCACCCCCCCCCCCCAAAAAAAAAAGTTCTGGGCTAAATCAACACATGAAAAGCTGGATTTGAGTTGAAGTGAGAGGATGGAAGCCATCTGGGAATGCTTGAAGGAAAATTGAACAATTTTTCACATATTTGTAGAAAAATTGATCTTTCAGCCAATCTTGAAGAGCTACAAACCCCGACCCGAAGGTGATGAAGTAAGCTTGGAGCTCAACCAGATGAGGCACTGACACCCTGTTAAAGTGAAATTCAATATTTCAATTTTTGCAGATTTGACAATAAGGAAGCATCTTCATAAATCACAATGCGCTGCAAAAAATGATGGCAATACCACGATTTCAGGGAGGTATCAAACCTTGTTTCACATTATAGGCCTTATGATGAAAAAAAAGTGATATTGCATAAAAAGATAGAAAAGAAATAGTGGGTGACATCATCTGGCCCTCATTTGCATACCATTCAGGGTGTGCATATTTTAAACCAAACTGTTTTGTGAAGTTAATAAGCACAATCACTTTCTAGTACACCCAGTTTTTAAGATTTTTTTCAACATTATCAATGCTGGTTTGATTTTCTCTTTTCATTCAAATCATGTTTTAGCTGGTGTGGACTTGACCTCTAACAACTCAATATTGTTCACAGGCCAGATACCTATAGGTGATTTATTTCGAAGACTTTACACACTTGTCACATGAGCCAATGAAGATCATCTCTTCAATTCCATCACTTTAGCTTTTATTTTTCTTCACATACATGTAGGCCTACACGTACATATGATCTACATAATAAATGCTGGCATTGAAAAAAATTTTCTAAATTCACATTACATTTAGGTGGAATTCAATGGAATACGAAACTTGAAAACATTAATTTCTATGGCTTAGAATGTCCTTTGAGCGAGCTGTGCAGGTCATTGCACTGTATGGTTTGTTTTGTGTTGAGAATAAATTTCAATGCCACATAATATTTGATGCAGGTTACAGGCAATCACTTTTAAGGCTACACATTCCTTTGAGTGCAATAGACCCTCAAGGCTATTTGACATCTTGCTCAAACTCAAAGAAAGTTTCACAAATCAAATGTCAACATTTTCAGGTAGAATGGAGGGAAATGAACTTCTAAGATTTTAATTTTGCAGCGATTTTTGCATCAACTCTGTTGACAGAAAATACAACAAGTGGGTGGGTGCGTTTGTGTTTTATTGTGGATAATTGGACAAAAGGTACTCTGAATAGAATGCACAGTATATCCATCAAGAATCTATCCACCCCCCCCCCCCCCACAAACACACCTGCATGCACAAACACCCTTCATAATCGTTTTGGAGATTAACTTGAGTTTCAACTTTCAAGAGTTCAAATCATGACTTGTAGCATTAGGGCCCACAAGAAAGAAAGTTCACCCATGGATACTAAAGTTCCTGAAAGTGTAACTAATCTCATTTGACATATTCTCCAAAAAAAATATTTGATCTCAAACACTGAAACCAGGTAGCAAGTAACATTTTTCTACCATCTTGAAAGCAAAAATATAGGCCTACCTTCAATTTGCATTCACATCCAAATTATTCCAATGAGCGATAGGGCTACCACCTGCACTTGTGAAAATATCACGGGGCACACCATCATAACACATTAAAACTCTGATTTATACCTGTTGTGACAAAATCATAAAATACCTCAGGTAATAAATTTGAGGATGCTCTCAAATTATCAATAAAAGAAGCACCGTAAGTCTTTAAATTTTGTGGAAAAGTGATTTAAATTGTCATCACACCAACCAATTAAAGGGGGAAAGAAAAGGCCGCCTTGGAGAAAAAGTAGACAAATGAATGGGTTGGGGAGCTTGGGGGTTGACCCATGGCATACATTAAAATTTCACTGGTGTATTTCACCATAAACAGTTGAAAATGAACGTAAATCCATCTCAAATTCAGGATCCAAGCTGTCAACCTAAATATCAAATGTAACCAATCTCTGCTTTGATAAAGGGTCAAAGGTTGTATGATGAGAGATACAGTTGAAGATATTTGAAAGATAAAGCATATTTCCAAGCCTCACCTCCAACATCTGAAATAAATGAAAATGATTTCTTAAAATTGAATGACTGAGGTCTGGGTGTGGGCTGGTACTTGGTACTGCCAAGTGCCAACTTCTGGGCCTTGTCTTACAAAAAGTCTTACAAAGAGTTACGATTGATCCCATCAATCTTAACTCTATGGAAATCCATCCATACCATAATTTTTTCTACAAGAAATTTGCACAATCTCCTTAGTAAACAAAGAAAATCACACTGAATCTTCAAGAGAACGATAATTGAATGAATATACATCATATCCATTATCCAGAAAATATTTAGAACAACTTTGAATTTTAGATGTTGACATTGCTGGCCATCCAGAGTTGAGGTTGATTGGATCAATCGCAACTCTTTGTAAGACGGGGCCAAGGTCTCAATGATCACTTTTATTCTACATCTGTATACACACTTCCACATTATATCAAGATATATATTTTTTGTGTGATTTCATTTGTCATAGTTTTGAAATTTTGTCGATCATCATCAAATTTCCACTTCTGCATTGCTTTGCTGCACATAAAAGTGACACCAGAATCATGAATACGCTGAATGAGTAATGACAATATTAGTACATTATGCAAAAAAAACCGTCTACATGCATGCTGTATCAAAAGGGTCCCTGTATAATAATAATAATATAGGCCAGGGTGCTACATAACTTTTTAGAAGCACTTGCCCTGTCAGGCAAGTAAATTTTTAAATAGTTGGAAAATACTTACCCGAAAATCTATTTCACTTGCCCGAAAAATCCTTGAAATTTTTTTTTTATTACCTCTTCACACAAAAATATTGCGGTTTTATACACCAATGACCTTTTTTTCTCTCTTTTGACATGAACTGATGTACCTTGTTCTTGCATTTTTTACAATGTGATTTTATCTTGCCCACCATTACCAAATTTAGGTTCGATATATAATATCGACCCGAATTTTGGTAATTCTACTGTGAGAATTTTGCCTGCCCAATTCGGGCAAGTAGTTTTGGTCTTTACTTCAAAACACTTACCTGACTTTAAATTTTACTTGCCCTTGGCAATCGGGCAAGTGCTTATGTAGCACCCTGTAGGCCTATTAATATCTATGGTAATATATTTCCTAACATTTCTAATCACTACCAGATTTTTTAGAGGAAATAAGAAAATATATGGAATCAAGTCAATTATAGAGAACTTGGTCTTACATCAATTTAACACCATAGATACACATTTTAACTACACAATCTTGTCTGATTATTTCAAAATTTTCAGAATACAGAACTGACATTGTCAAAACAACTCTATACTTTCTGAAAATGGTAGTCACTTCTATTACTACTGATTTAGTGTTTCCAAAAATGGAAAGAAAAACTATAACATAGGCAGATATTTCATTTTGTCATAGTATACAAAGGAATTATAAAGTTGGATCAGCAATTTTTCAGCATTTTGAGTTCTGACCTCCTTTTGTCCAATTTTTCAACCTAAATAACTGGGCTAAACTTGACAGATGGACAGCAAAATATGCAAAATATCAACAAGACCAACAGTGCAGAGTTAATACTGTCTGGGCCTACAAAGAACTGACCTCAATAATTTCAACAAGATCAACATTATAGATTTAATACTGTCTGGGAATTCAAAGAATTGACTTCAGTAATATCCCAGACAGAGTACTTGGTCAGACCTGAGCATGTTCCAATCAACATCAATGGAGTGGCTCTACTAGGAATATTAAACTACAGGGCTATATTGGTGGAGGTAGAATGCTTTTTATGCCATTGCTATTACCCATCCTGATCCTCACAATTTTCGACCAAAAGCCATTTTATTAATTCACACAAAAATTTCTTGCTTTGAATTTAATCAAAATTATATCCCTCCCACACTTACGTTTCCACAGCAAGATTTTTTTTTAGCTGTATGAAAAACACGATGTACATCCTCATGGTAATATCTCGAGAAAGTTGAGATGCATGGTAGGCCTATAGGACAAAGATACAGTGTAGTGCAAACTGCAAAAGGGACTCAATTCTTCCAAATCTATAAAATGATGGATACCAGTTTGGTCCCTTATCTTATAATATTCAGTTCCAAGACTCATTCAGAAAAAATCAACATTTTAAACAAATTCCTTGGAATAACCAAATATCCTGGGATTCCTGGCACCAAAATATATAGGCCTTTGCTTGGAATCTTCTCTTCAAGTGCTGTTCACCATTATTCATGATATCATTTACATATTATTTTCAAAGCTCAAAGTATTCTTTATCAAATCATTATAAGACTTGAACCTTCAAAAACAATATTAAAAGTATTTTTTCAGGGTCAAATACAAGACTTTACAAGGTCACAGCTGTTTTTAGATCCACTGACCACCTATCGAAATCTGACAGCTCTTCAAATCTTTCCTAGGCCCCCATCAATAATCTCAAAGGATTCCCCCTGTCCCCGCCCCCCAAAAGCGAATCAAGAGGGACTACAATTAGGAACTGCAGACCTCTCAAGTGAGATCTGGAAATATATCAACCTGTTAAATCTTCTCTTTGCAAATATTAATTGTAACAGGCCTATACTTCCAAGCATTTTTGTTTGTCTTTTTATCCTTTCTTTTTTCTTGGGTAGCGTCAGCAGCACAACAGATTTGAAGTCACAGTGTCCTACTTCTGAAAGTACACAAGACATTAGCCTGCACTTTATAAATCTATCCTGTAAAACAGAAGCAGGATTTGGCTCAGCGACATCTGGGACTTGTGCACAGAACTCAGAAGGCCTTTAGAAACCGAAAAAAATTGTATCTGTGCTAGTCTTGTGGCAAAACCAACTTGGTGATGAAGTTTCAATTGGGGTCTGTGTCTGCAGACGAGATTGATAACGAGTTAAATCCGCTTTCTTAAATAACTCGTTACAGGCCGTTTTGGCAAACTAATTGCAGAATGTTCGCATCACACAAATGAATCAATTTAATTTTCATACATGTATGCTCCATCAACAATTGTTATAAAGAAAGGCATGTGGGTCAACCACTTAGAACAGGACGCAAGTGAGAACAGAAAAAAATAAAAATAAATATTTAAGTGAATGATAAATCCCCAGCATGTAGGGGTCAATCAGTATATCTTTTGTTGAGCGTATTAATATCATTCATACTCAAGAACTGAAATCCTACATCATTGCTGTCAAAAAGAACTCATTGCAAAAGGTTAACATCAAAGCTGGAATTATTATATTCAGACAAGCAGACTGTAAGCAACAAAAGGGGATTTATTATGCAAACAACCAACTCTAACAAATATCAATACTTTCAAAAGTAGAATTCTCTATAATGCACCCCATTCCTCTTTCTCTCCCTCTCTCCTTCTTTATTAACGCCCCTTTCTGATTCCTTTTCACCATTCTTATCATAAATTGGGTTAAGGATAGATTGATTTTATAGACAATACAGGGCAGGTCAAAAGAGATATATAGCTGCAAATATCAACTTTCAGCAAAAACATGTTATTGTGTGAAATCAATAAAATCATCATATAATCTATTTCCTGATACCCATTTCATATTGAGCTCTATAACCTGTTACCCGTTTGAAGTTCACTACTCAACTCTGAAGACTGAAATTACACATTTCTCAAAAGTGCAGAAAAAATACATAGTGTACAGGCAAGGAGATATCACCTCTTTGGTACAGGACTATTCTTTTCATACTTCCTATAATTTGCTAGGTGCGACTGAGCTCTCCCAGAAACAGAAAAGGCACCTTTTTTTAAAAATAATTTTCAAATGCATCTATTGCAGGGAGGCACAGGTTGAATCTTTGATACTTTTATGGGCTGGCAGTGATAAATATCATGTCTACCATTTTGATAAACATTATGACAACATGACTGATTTCATAGCATGCAGTCAGATACATGGCAGGTCACAATGTCAGACAACTGACACATACCTAGATCAATTGGAGGTGACAACAAAAAAAATATTTCAATCTGTAAAACATGAAAAACATCCCTGTTGGCTGCTCATAAAAAAAAGTGATTTCACACCCAAACCCCAGGTAGACGTACTTCCTTGGCCCGTATTCTGAAGTCAGGTTTGATTTTAACTCTGGTTTTACAGTTGTGGTTTAACTATGGATAGCCAATTGCAACATAAATCTCTAACAGTAGAGGTTCATAGTATCAGCTCATTTGACTCTCAAATCATTCTTAACTGTCTGGGAATGATGAATAAGAAAATTGTTTTTGCCATTTAGGAAAGAGCAGAGTAAACATAAGAATCATCCCATGTGAACAACGTTTGACACGTTTGGCTTCCAATAATTTCAGCACAGAGTTAGTCCACGGTCTAAGTTAAAACCGACTTCAGAATACGGGCCCTTACATTTTTTATCAAGAATTATCTTCAGATCAGAGGATGCCAAGTATTTTGTACCAGCTAGGACTTATATTAATTCTAGGATATGACATCTGATGCCATATTGATGGCCTAAATGCCCCTTGCACTGGCTTTTGATATCTTTTGTTCCAAATGTGTCCTTTAGAAAAGCGGCCTTGCCCGAAAATTACTGAAATTTAAGGCCTTTTATCAGTTTGAAAGTATTCAAATAAAATAATACTTGCTAGCCTCTTAATCTAATTCTAACTGAATTGAAATTATGATTTAATAGATTAGGAATTACATATTACTATTCTTTTTAAAAGAAACCCTCTGATACCAATTTCTTGAGGATTTTTTTTTTGTAAGAACGCTATGCTGAAACCACTCAATACTTTTCACATAATTTGTAGGTGTCAATGTCATTTTCTGATCTCAAACAAGTAAATAATAAACAGATATGGTTGACAGATGAAAGGAACCTTTGATTAAAATCCTGACAAATTATTGTAAAAGGTTCTGAAATCATGAATTTTCAATGAAAAAAGACCCCAAATTTATTGTTCGATCGAACACACGTGCAGACACGTGAATCTCTTTGAATTCTAACAGCATCAAAAGCAACAATTTGAACAAACTCTTTTTGAAAATATTTTGCAGAACGGCTACACCCAAGAGACAAAATTCAAAGTTAAAAAAAGTCGAATATGGTTCAAAATGAGGTCACAGCTGGTGAACTACAACTCAACCTTATAAAACTGATCAACTGTGAACAGTTTATCTAGTTTCTTCTCTCCCAGTGATGTATATAAGTGGTGGCGTTTCCACTGCCAAATCTACCCATGAAAAAGTGTCCCTGCACTAGTGTATATATATGCCAAGCCCCAACTGGAATCACATCCCCATGCTATTCTTCTCCAGATATTGGGGTTGTGAACAGCATTTACCACCAACGCATCACCAAAATCATGCAGTGAGAACTTGGTTGGTAAGAAAATTACAATAAAGCTGTCAGACAAATAGGTATCTCTGAAAAAAATATAGTTTTTAAGAATTCTTTGCATTTTGTTAAATGAAATGGATCACTGACGATACCTTTGTGATTGACAGTCTAAAGAATAAATGAGACATTAACTTCAAAAACAAAATGACAAGTGATTCTTCTCCATTGTATTCGCGCTTCGAGCGAATAGTTTAATCTAGAAATTGATCACTGTAAAATATTTCTTGTGCATTGGCTTTCAAAGAGGATCTACAAATCAAATTTTTTAGCATCAGATTTTCAAGAGTAAATTTTTTTTGACCTAGTCCAAAGTGGGTCACTGCTATTCAAAATGATGAAAGTCGGCAAATTATATTGTATTTGGCCCCACTCTTACTCCAGGCAAAATATTACCTTTTGAACTCAAATAATAATGTCTCCCTTAGTTATTTATTTCTACTCCAAATGTACACTGTAGAAGGGGAAGGTCCTGATAAATAAATAATAATAAGTTTAGACTCTGCAAGTACACATACAGGATTGTTTATATCAGGGTTTTTTTTTTATTGAGATGAAATATTTATAGGAGTAAAATACCGCTGTTGTTTACCAAGAAAACTACTAACGCAGTAAATATCATATGATATAAATTAATTTACTGAACACAAAAAGGCCATCCTGCATATAGTATTCAGCTCAGTCATATTCAACATGTTAATGATAATGTGCAATACTTTCATGAATTTTAATATTTACAAGTGTTGTAATCCCAGATTCTATATACATGTATACCAAGGTAAATTCTCGATATAGATGTGATTTCTTCTTTTTAGACTTTCAATTTTGAATATTCTCACAAAATTCACAAAAATTATGTTGATCAGCAAAGTTGATTTCAATTTTCTACAATTATCAGGTTAAACTAATAAATTTATAAATACATCCCAAATTACAATCTACAGGAGTACTTCTCTAATTAGCTTTAGGAAGTGGACAAACAAATATATGAACAATTATTT
The DNA here is from genome assembly GCF_037042905.1 of Lytechinus pictus. Lineage (NCBI taxonomy): Eukaryota > Metazoa > Echinodermata > Echinoidea > Temnopleuroida > Toxopneustidae > Lytechinus > Lytechinus pictus. The sequence goes on along the minus strand of NC_087245.1, from coordinate 25,152,444 downwards.
ATTCGTGAAAGGGTATCAGAAATGAAGAAAAGTAAAAAAAAAAAAAAAATGCACTCCCTAATCATTAACTTAATTCCACAAATATTACAAAGATTCCATGGAGTCATCAGGAACTTTTGATATTAGGCTATGATACAATTATAATACTTTGACAGGCAATTACACCTCTTCAGTTATTTTTTTTTACAATGTGGATCTTTGAAAAACTCAATTTCTTTAGGCACTGATAAACTGAATAACACTCTAGCCAAATGACCCCATTAGACCGGCAGACTGACAGTATACAGACAAGGATTATTCAATTCACATTTTTTGTAAACGGGCAATTGTCTGCTCAAAATTGTGGCATTTACCAGTCTTGCAAGCCATCCCAACCCCTTCACTTGACCTGGTTAAAAACATTTTTTATTATTATTCCTTTATTTACTATATATTTATCAAAATTGAGTTCAACGAAGGGGTGATTTTTTTTCTATAATAAAAACTTGTGAACTTTCATCAATACAGTACCTCAATTATTGAAGTCTCATTATTGAACTCTAAAGATGGATTTAACACTTGCATCCAGTCAGTGTTTAAAATGCTTCTTTGTGAAAGTAAGCATAACCTAAAAATGTTCTTTATTTACATCTGATGTGGATCAGTGGATGAAAATCTATTGTATTTTGTCAAAATCAATTTGTTGCTGAGATGGACTTATACCCAGGAAGAAGTGGACTGGAATAATGTATGCCTCTCTTTCTATCAACAGATATTCCAAATGTATAGAATTGTATAATTAACAGATATTGGCCTGTCTGGATATTATCATGAATGGATTGACCTTTTTATTCTTCAAAACAATCTGGTCAGGTATTAGAAGACCTGACCTCGATAAAAAAGTTCACAAACTCCAGCCATAACAAGTATCTACTAATCTGAAAAATGACCCCATTACAGAACAATACAGACGGAGGTTACTCAATTCACACCCTATGTAAACAGTCAATTATCTGTTAAATACAGTATTTATAAAATCGCCAAAAGAAATTGTGACGTACACGATCACTGCACTACTCTTTCCTTGACCTGTTTAAGACCCTCTTTTATACTTCAACCCTAAAAGTTGATCAAAAATTAGGGGATGACAGTACCAGTTAAAATATTTCACGGCCATGCATGGTTCATTATACATGTATTTTATACTGGATGAATGAGTCTGATAACCTCTATTTTAATTCAGTAATTGTCCCGTTGACCTGTCAAAGTGTCATAATAATATTTTTCTGGAACCACCATTGAGCGGCATCATCATCATCACATCATGATAATAACCATCATCAGAGACATCTTAATCATCATCATTATTGTCATCGTCTTCATCATCATCAGCCCAAAATTTCATTTTCCATTTCAATTTCAATATCATGTTATTGTCCACACCACAGTCTGGAATATTTTTTGCTCACGTTTTTTAATATTTGTTTCAAACAATTTAAATACTCTCTTTAGATTATCAATCAATAATCAAATGGAAATTCATTCTGTTCTCATTTCATCAAAGGCGTGTTGTTGGTGCTATATAATTGATTATCATCATGACCCGACAATATCCTAATTTCTACAGGTGCTTCATGCCTGCCTAATATTCATTAGGGAAATACTATAATAAAGCCAGCTAATTTGAAAGTAATATCCCAATAAATGTTAAAACTGCCAGAAATTTCCCAGGGATTTCTATAAAAAAATACAATGTAGGCAAGTGTGAATGTGTAGAATAAATCATTGTTTCATAATTTCCACACATAATTTCTTATCGGGCAGGTGTGAATACTATCATCCAAAACGCATAAATTTAGCATTGCACCAAATCATCTCACGAGTTGTGACATTGGACTATAATCACTTTGCATGACACATCTTTCAAAAGAGTATTGCTAATTTTACTTTCAAATTAGATGAACAATGAATAAAGCAGTAACAGCCACTGAAAAATCCCTTTTGAATTTCATACAGGTCATTTTATACACTCAAATATAGAAACTATTGCAACTTGTTAAAGCTGTTTACAAGTTTTCAACCTCAAATCTGATCACAAATTTACCCTTCAAACATTGTGCAATTATGATGATTCATTTCATCCACCCATAGAGTTCCACAAGGATGTTATTCACATAAAATATTCAAAGAATCTCAAGTATGCCTATTTACATTGCTGGTATCAGGAAAAATCAAATCAATGAAAAAGAACCATAAAATATAATTTGGGGTCTAATCTATTTTTGTTACACAAATTTGTTAACTTGGCTCCTCGGTCAATGAATGAGAAAAATAATGGGATTTTTATTACACTTCACATATTCCAATGCATGAATCAAATCTAACCACAATTTTCAAGTTTTGCCTTGTGGTATATTGTCATTTTTATCTTCCAATTCCGATTCTGAGGTCAAAGTACATTACTGCAAGGAAGGAATTCATGTATAGACGTTATCAAATGGACAAAATCAGAGAGGGAGAAGATGGAAGACGCTGGAATATGACGGAGAAAAGATTGGGACAATACTTGAAGTAATGGGAAAAATAAAAGAAAATTAATTAGTATAGAGCACGAGAGAGATAAAAAAAAGGGAGAAAGGGAGTGAGATGACAAATTCACAACCTGAAGTGAGAGGTGAAAAAGATGGGGCATCCTCAAGAATTAATTCTGAGAAAAAAACATAGGGGCAATTTGGGAAGCAAGAGGGGCAAAATTGCCCATCCTCCAAGGTTTTTGCCTACACTGATTTATTACATGTCTTAAGAATAAAAATTACGACAAAAGTTGTTGTGGTGTCAACAAGATAAATCCAAATGCAGTTACTCCATTGAAAACATTGACCAACCCTTCAATCTTCAATGACTTTTGGGTTTTGTTTTTTTCTATTTTCACACCTACTGGCAACCAGTCTCAGCAAAAATAGAAGTGAAATACAGCTCCAAATTACTTTTTCTCTGAATGAATACAAAACTTCATCAACATTCCTTATTACTGCTGCTGTTGAAACTCACCCATCTGTAGTCACCAACACTCTCTATGGGCATTGGTGTCGGCATTTTGCTTGCTTGCTGCTGGTGCTGCTGTTTCAATGAAAGTTCAATCACACAAGCGTCTGTCTTATGAAAATTTGATCTACTAATCAGCTTTACATTCCAATCCCGGCCACATCACGGGAGCAGACCACAGTGCTAACCCTACCAGCAGTAGACCATGCCAACAGCGAGGGCAGACGCAAGTCAAGAGAAAACCTAGGATGTTTGTTGCCTTTTAAACAGAATTCAGCACTACACTCTCCACGCCTTGTTGACTTCTGCTTCTCACAAAAGAGGCAAAGCGTAAAGCCATTGGCTGATCATTTCTTCATTCCTCAAAGTATTATTCTTTGTGTTTAAATTCCACTATACTTCTGTGCATAGCTGTCGTGTAAACAAACTTCTTTTTTTGCCAGTTTCCTCTTTTTATACGCCCACAAACTGCCAAACTCAAGTAAAATGTTTTGTGGATATTTAAAGTGTCATGATGTACATGTATCAGTATCACTATCAGAGCCAATACCTTCAATACTTTGAAAATTCCAAACTTCACATTGTAGAGAGAAATGATGTATTCTCTACTAAAGAGGAGCTTTAAATTGATCAATAGTGATGACCATTCAAGTTGTAACAAATAGTCATTAGGTCTGAAATGAACAAAAATTTCTCACTTCGGCAAGCATTAATCAACTACATGCAAGGCCAATACTTGTATATAGTAGGCCTATATTGCTGCTCTAAACAAGTGAAAAATATTTGCTGTAACAGCAGCTTTTAATATTATCAATATTTCTTTGAAAATTATGTCATTCCTAGCTTGTAAATTTTGTTTTGAGCATATATTATCTACCACATCACTTAATAAACTTTGTTTAGATAAACTTATATTAAGTCATCACTTAGCCACATTCCTTTTTTGGTGGTAGGGGATTTAATTGAATCAAGATTATTCTATCATTGTTTCTTTTACTTTTCTTTTTGGGGTAACCTTCTTGTGTATATATGTAAATTTTGTAACTGACTTTAATTTGTTATGATAAAAACAGAATTAAAAAAAAGCTTGTCCGGTCCATGAAATAACTTGAAAATCTTGACAAACTACAATGCGCAATATACTCATTGGAGGTTAACAAAAAAGGACCCACTTTTGCATACTATGAGCAAAATTGCAAAGACCTCTAGAATACAAAGCAATGCAAACCTTCACAATACAACGGTATACAACACTTGCTCCGGTCTTTATATCTCAGAGGGCATAAGAACCTAATATAATTTAGAGTATAGGATTGTAATAGAGCTTTTGGTTCAGAGTAATGTAGATAAGTATTAGGGTTTATTTAGTTTTGGAGGTTAGATTTTATGTTTGGCTAAGAACGTGCAGATTTTTCATCTCAGCAATTGTCACTGGAGCAAATGTCATGGAAACAATACAATACATATCTTGGAAAAAACTCTGGTCAAAGGTAGAACTTTGTACAAGGAGACCACGAGGCCAGCCTAACATCATGCATCGATGTCCATTAATGTGTACACTATATGTTTTCAGAACTTCTTGTTTATGATCCATCGAAGAAAGACAGATCGATAATTTTTTGCAAGATGAAATTCAAGCTCTAAGCTACTCGTGTCATTGTCATAAAATGCAACGTACTGCCATGCCAGGTGTACAGGGGAGTATGTCCTCAATGCTTGTCAGCTGACCTCATCTTGAGATGGCCCTGGTTTCATAAAACCTGGAACCAGTCATGAATTAATTTAAACTAGCATTATGAAACTGCCCCTGATATACATGTAACTAATTTCTTGGCCTAAATAATCTAGATAGTTTGTTGATTTGATCACAATCAAGGTCAAGAAAAATGAGAGTGGAATTTGGAAATGAAAACAAATTCAACTGATTTATTTACAGGGAAGTTCATCCTGGCATCCAACAAGTTGAGTTTGATAACATCAGCAAAAAAATAAAGAAAATCACTGCCACCAGGTTTGGCAAAATCCATGAAAGAATTATATTGTTTGTTTTTTTATTGAGATATCATTTATTTTATTTTATTATTAAATAAATTATTTTCATTAATACCTTTACCTGCTGAAACCACACATATAACCAGTACCAGGTTATCTTCCACTATACTGATTTCCAGAAATTGAAAGGAGAGGGACAAACAAGTTTTGAAGGTAAAACTTTACGCCAACAACAAGGTATCTTACAATGTATGTTATGGCCCTGGTTTCATAAAACCTGGAACCAGTCATGAATTAATTTCAACTAGCATCGTGATACTGCATTATGCAAATAGCTACACAATGTAATTCTATGAAATGCCAGTTTCTTGGTAAACTGACAGTAATTTTAAAGTTGCATTCAATATCATCAAACACAAAACTTTTCATTAATGAATTATTTACAAAACCAAACTTCACAGCATGAACTATACTAAAATTATATAGATAACCTTCTGAATTTATTCCTTACATTTGGACAAAACATTATTTATCAGCATGTAATGAATCCATCTTGGTTTTACAAACATCAATCTCCTGAAATTCTTCTTCCCAAGAAAGAATACCCTGAATTATCTATTATTAAAAAGACGAGTTCACCCCAACAAAAAATTTATTTGAATAGAGAAAAATCTAACAAGCATATCACAAACAAATCATAAAAATCAGATTTAAAATAAAGTAATGACATTTACAAGTTCCAGTAAATTTGGTATGCGAACGATGGGACTGAAGATGTCACCCACTCACCGTTTCTTCTGTATTTTCATCATGAAATATTCTAATTTTCTCCTCATTGTCATGTGAAACAAAGTTTTATTCCTCCCTGAGCATGTGGAATTACCATTGTTTTAAGTTACACTTTATGGTTTCTAAAGTTGATCCTTATTGTCAAATCCATAAAAATTGAAATATTGTATTTTTTTTTTAAAGAAATAGTGAGGAACATCATCAACTCTCTCACTTGCATGTCAGTTGTGCATACTGTTTGTGAAAAATAAGGAAACTTTAAAATGTCTTATAACTTTCTTATTTTACGACCGATATTGATGAAACCTCAAGTGTTATGCTTCTTTGAATCTTATCATTTTTTATTCAAATCAAAATTTCTCAGGACCTGTGGAGTTCACCTATAATCTACGTCTAACATTGCCACAGTGTGACAAATATGAATAGTTTATTTTGCAACTGAAAAATACAAAACAAAAACAAAATGATGTGAAGCTCAAAACCACCCCACTTGAAACGTGACTCCAAAAAAAAAGTAGTGCTTGGTGCACTTTGTCTAACCTGCATTGGACAGGACCAATGCACTCAGACAATAGATCTAAAGTCAGCCGAATTAAATACTGATGAATGAGGCTTATAACTGACACTTGAACTTCAATTGTGAGATTTGGGATGAATACAGTCCTGATTTAAATTCCTCTGATAAGATCAACAAATGGACAAGAGTCCCTCTAGAAGCAAAAGATAATTGTTTTTTAAAGTAACTGTCTTGATATTTGACTAAATGGTGACATTGAATGTCACTGTATTCAATTGAAAACTTAAGTCATGGAGCTATTACAGTGTTTTATTGTGTTTAATAGCTCCATGCTTAAGTGGTACTATAACACGTATACTCGTATAGGCTCAATTTTCCTACCTTAAATGGAACAAAATATAGGTTTGATAATCATATCTTTAATGAAAAACTGAGGTAATAATAAAACTCTTTTAATCAACTTTTTTTCAAGTTACAAATGGTGTAAACATGACTAGTTTCAATTTTGATAAGAATGGCAAAGACAGTTTGGTGAATTTTCTTTCCACTGCATGTAGAATGTACTTATTATTTTGTTGATTTCAGGGGATATCAGTTAATAAATAAGGACATTTTCATATTTACTTGAATTTTGGGGGGAAGCTATAAACCAACCTTTGGCCTACATGCTTTAGGCCTAATGTTCCTTTACCTTCATCCATTGTGATAAAAGCAAGTTTTGATTCTTTGAATTTCCAGGAAAAGTAAAAGCCCTACATGTACATGGGAACTGTTCCATTATTGCTGTGTAGTGCGGATGCATGGAGTAAGTGCGCCCCCACCTCCCCCATGACTCTTTCTTTATTACCTAGGGAATACTTGAGTATTAATTTCCTCTAACTTTGAAAAAATATTGAATTGTGCATTCAATTGCTTGGAAACTTATTGAAAATTGAACAATTGACACAGACTAGAAGCATTTAGCAGGCCTACTGTGTGGTGCTAAAAAGTTATGCTCCAGTCACATTTCCCCTACCTCGGATGTATGGCGAGTCGAAAACAGCCGTTTTATTCATTTTTATTAAAACCACCTATACGTAGCTGGTACAAAAAAAATGTTAAAACGGCTGCTTTTGACTCGCCATATGCCCGTCATAGAGCAAATGTGACTGAGGTATTAGTGAACCCCACCAGAAAATGCAATCCTTCATACTGAGTGTTGAACATAAACAACAACCCTACAATATCCCACGAACCAAGAAAAAAAAATATATTGAATGTAATATTTTATCATCTGACTTCACAATTGCAGAATTTGAACACTTTTGAATATGTTCATTTTCTGGTGGAGTTCACTACTTTTGAGCACCACTGTAGCTGGCGCGCTGGTGGAAATCAAAATGTTTCAGAACCTGTACCAAAAATGATTTGAAGAAAGGTCAGCATTAGGTCAGCAGTCATGCATAAATTAACTCTTACATAATTCACAAGCAGCTTTATTAAATGCCCCCTATTAAGTTTACAGTAGATTTCAAGAAACCATTACAAATGTTAAGGGAAATTCAAGGAGTGATGTAATTTCTTTCAAAAAAAGAAATAGAGCATTTACCTAAGTGTACTGGTACAGGATTTTGGGAAGGTCTACCAAGAGATTTAACAAAAAATAAAGAGATAAAGAAAGATGAAGAAGAGAGGTCTCAATGCAGGTTAAAAAAAAATCAATATTAGAATTAACCTTTTCGTTATTAAACCAAAATGCCAAAATTAGAAGACGTCAGCTCGTGATGGGAACGTATCTCTTGTCACAAACCTGGTATGAGTGGACAAAGATGGGTAAGAACATTTGGAACTGATTCATGGACCTATGATATATCACATGATCAAATTGATTAGTCCATGACACAAAATGATGAATTTACCATGTTTACATTTCTTTGTTCAATTAGACACAGGACAGTAGGTCTCAATTAATTTTATAGCAATGCCTGGACAAATATAGCTGTCTTGTCCGGAGAGTGAAAAGCATCAGAAAGAATGTAGGCGCGACAGCTTTTTCTTTCATTAATGCCAAGCATGTAGTCTGGTGACTCGGGTCCAAAATGATCATCTTTCTTTCCCCTTGCTCCCATGAACTCACCGTCATCATAATTCATAGCCAATAGTGAATTTGGATTCAGAAACTTCTCTATCTAATATTATGTAGACCTATACTTTACATACCTTGATGTATAATCGTGGTTTCAACATGGTGGAAGGCACAGGTAGAACATCAAGCCAATTGTAGCCCTATTCCACAGTATTTTCAACATGTGAAATATGAAAGTCTCTTCTTTAGTTACCAACTTGCTGTCATTGTGAAGTGTCTTCCAAGTTCCAACACAATAAAATTTGCAAGGCTACTGTTGGCAAAAATCAGCTGAAGAGGACAAGTGTGTTTCTATTCTTGGAGCCAGAAGTATTCCGTCAAAGGAAAATCTCAGGGTGCTCACTTGGATTGAATAGCGAAAGTCCTTTCAAAAGCAAATCCCAGATTTATGGTGCGCAAAGTAGCTCGAGCTCAATTGTGAATGAAAGTGTCCCTGGACACCCCCGACGACTTTTCCGTAGACTCGATCGTTGCTCGACTAACCACTAAAGAATGTTTGGTTCCGTTTACCTGAATGCATCATCGACCCACACACAGCATCCTTTGTGTTTGCGCTTCCTCCTCCTCAATTTAGATCATGAATTATTATAGAAGATGCTCCCAGGAATGTTTATGTTCATTCTGCTCGTCCTCATTTAATAAAATTAGGGTTCAAGAACAGCTAAGACGCAAACTCCCGCTCCATTTCGTCACACAAGTAGATGGGAAAGTAATTTCCAACACACAAGATGAAAACTGATGGTTTGTTTGCGGAGAACGCGGCCAAAATCCCCGGAACGGAGCGGCAGCTTGAGCGATGACGTTTGTGTGATAATTGAGCGGGCAAAAATTGTTGGGAGCAAAAAAGGAGCCTTGTACGACGTTGTATTGGATGCAATTTGACACCAGAAACTACCTCAGCCAAGTGGACTGCTCCATACAGGAATTTACTACCAAAACAGAGGGGTGCTGGTGAAAATTGTTTACAGTAGACTGGGAGAAAAACACGAGAAGTAGAACCGTCTTGATATGATGTAGACGTATAGGTGCAATTCCAAATCATATGCGGGATCATATGTGATGAAAAAAAAACTAGATGATGATGACGAGGAATCAATCGATCGTAGCAAGGAGCCTCCTTGATCGTAGGCCAATGGCAATTTTAGTAACCCCCCCCCCCCCAAAAAAAAAAAAAAAAAAAAAACAAGAGAGCCAAAAATAAGAAATAAAAAACACATAAGACATAAGAACAATCCAACTTACTTATTTACACCTTTTCCCCGGGCTTGTCCCGAGAGAGAAAACTTAAAATTATACGGCGCATCAAGAGAATTCTAGACAACAGTAAATTAATCAAAATTTAACCGCGCATAGGCGGATCCAGGGGGGCGGAGCAAAAAGGGGAAAGAAAGAAAAAAAAGAAAAAGAAGGGAAAAGAGAGGAGAAAAGGGAAGGGGAAACATAAAAGGAAGAAGACGAGTGAATTAAACAAGATGAGGGGGAGACTTAGAAAATATTTTTTTTCAATTAAATGTCACTAGATAAAACTTTCGCTTCGCGCTCGCATTGCCTTTTAGGTGATTTACACATCTTGCTCAATATGGAGCTTAAAATATCAAATTTTAAATTCAATATACAAAACATATTTCAGCTCGGAAATCGAACTTTAATTATTTTGTTTGATTTAAAAATTATATTTTTTCTTGAAATTCCTGTTTTATGGTATGAATATTCACATTTTCTTCTCGCGCTGCGCGCTCGCGAAATTTGATTTGTCAGGTACCTATTATTTGCCTATTTTCCATAAAGTTCTCAAAATATTCCTATTCAGGTCAGATTGTCAAAACGTAATAGCTAGGGCTGCAAGCTTGCATTTAATTTGATTGTTAAGTTATGTATATAATATTACAAATTCTATGACAAACTACTTAAAATCCCTTTTTCATGACTGTTTATTAAAAAAATTCGGCTCCCGATTTGCGCTCACATTGATTGTTGAAAATGTATTAACTCATGCATCTTATTCATAATTACAAAAGTGCTTTGAATGTCCTGTTTCAGGCCATAATATTAACAGATCTCGCTCTCTCGTAAGGCTTATTAGATTTTTTTTAAATAAGGTATTAATTTAATAATCAAATTTTCCCTTTTTCAGAATGGAATATCGACAAGTTTCATCTCACGCCCAGGAAGAGAAATAGGAAGATAGTCATCGTTTTCATAATCATGATGGCATAATGTTCTTAAAATGTCCCGGTCTTATTTGTCAAAACTCAAAGTAATAATAATGAAACATATCAGCTCTTTTTTAACTGTAATCCATACCCACCTCACAATTTTCCTACAAAGTTCATGAAATACACAGCTTAAATTTTTCAGATCAGAATATTTTATTGATTTTCATGATAAAAAGAGTATTTAGAATGCCCAGATTCTAGGTCGAAATCTGAGGCACGTGCGCGCATGTTTATTCATATAGGCAGCTTGTTCTCTATACACGTTTAAAGGGATGGTCCGGGCTGAAAATATTTATATCTTAATACATAGAGTAGAATTCACTGAGCAAAATGCCGAAAATTTCATCAAAATCGGATAACAAATGATAAAGTTATTGAAGCTTAAAGTTTAGCAATATTTTGTGAAAACAGTCGTCATGAATATTCATTAGGTGGGCTGATGATGTCACATCCCCACTTTCCGTTTTCTTATGTTATTACATAAAATCATAATTTTTTCATTATTTCATACTTGTGTGAATGATATGTCTCCCTTATAATGAAATAAGTTGCAGCAATAAATATATAATGCACTAAATCAGTTGTCAATCAAATTTATCTAGTTCTTGGAGGAAAAATTTGGAATAAACCTAATTTCATATAATAGAATACAAAAGAACAGGTGGGGATGTGACATCATCAGCCCACCTAATGAATATTCATGACGACTGTTTTCACAAAATATTGCTAAACTTTAAAATTCAATAACTTTATTATTTGTTATCCGATTTTGATGACATTTTCGGCATTTTGCTTAGTGAATTCTACTCTATTTATTAAGTTATAAATACTTTCAACCCGGACCATCCCTTTAAATCATTATCCAGTTTCAGATCACAATATAAAAAAAATTCAGCTCGCGCTTTGCACTCGCATTATTAATATAGGAAGATTTCCAATTACTCATCCCTTTCATGATTTACAAAACATGAAGTGTCCAATTTTTAGGTGTCAATCTCAAAATTTTCCGCTTGCGCTTCGCGCTCTCATCAATATTGTTTAGTTACATACTTATCCTTTTCACGATTACAAAAAGTGCTTAGAATGTCCATTCTTCAGGAAGAAACGTCAAAATTTTCAGATCGCGCTTCGCGCTCGTATTATTTGATTGTTGAAATATGTAACGTCTTCATGGCTAACTGCAAGCACCCGTGATCTTTTTTTTATCAGATCAAAACATATATCAAAAATTTCTGATCGCGCTTCGCGATCGCAGTAATTATTTAGTTTTATTTGATACACATCTCGTTCAGGATCACAAACATTGCCAAAATGTGTAAATTTTAGAACAAAATACATGAAAAAATAGCTCGTGCTTCGCGCTCGCACTATTTACATAAGGCTTATGAGATTATTATATATTCATGTTAAGAAGAAAGCTTAGAAAAACAAATTCCGCCCCCCCCCCCCCTATTGGCGAAGGCTGGATCAGCCCCTGACCGCATGTATGTAATTGTTGCTATAGTATAGGCCAGTCTTGCCACTGAATTAACATTTGATTTGAATTTGCTTTATCAAAATAAAAAATGATGTTATTTAGTGCATATTTTGAGATTTATTGTAAAAAATTATCTCTATCAGTTCGGGCCCTATCAGTGGTGTACAGATGGGGGGGGGGCTTGGGGCCTGGATTTCTTCTCCTCCCCCTCCCCCTCCCTCCCTAACAACAAACAAAAAATCAGGACTAAGAAAAAAAATTAAAAGGTCAAATTTTTGGCTCGCTGGAAGCTTTTTATAAATTTTGCCCCACATGCCATGTTTGGGCCCTTCAAAATTTTGAGCTCATTATGCCACTGGGCCCTATGGATCATCATATGGGAAGACATCTCCACCCCTCCCCCCTGCGAATTAGAGAATCAACACTTTCATTTTAACATTGTCAAATAAATTCTCACACATTACCCAAATTCTGAATTCACTGCACTGGCTATTTATATCAAGGATAGGATAACTTTCAAGATTTGTTGCTCGCTCTTCATTGCATTTACGGATCTGCTCCCCAATACAATCTTTCTTGTATCAATAATATTGTTACATATCCACTGGGTTTCTACGTTCTTCAACATCTCGTTTGCTTGTGGTTCCAAAAGTTTCAAAAACTCGGGGGAAAGATCTTTTGCTCATGCGTGCCCCATACTATGGAACAGACTTCCTGAAGACATCAAAAAGTGTATCTCTGTTGAGTCTTTCGAAAATGTTCTTAAAAACCTTTCTTTTTACTTCTTAATTTCTTTAATGCGCCTTGAGCATTTTACAGAGTGCACTGGTTTTGGCGCTTTATAAACCACATGTATTATTATTATTATGGCTATGTATTGTTTATGTCTGTTTAAGTTCCGATACTCTCAAAAGAGAAATCATTTGGGGGGAAGGGAAATAGACCTTTCAAAGTTTATGTCCCCGTTTTCATTACTGTTCCAGGAAATTCGTTGACGTATTGTGCAGACTTCTCAGGGGGCCCCATGCCCCACATTACGTTGCCCCCGGAAATAATCACGAATGTAAAATAATACAGGGTTGAGAGAAATCGTGTATGATCTTTTTTAAAGGGCAATTACATTGCACCTGTCTGTGTAACCAAATGTCTCTATGGTCCAATATTGCCATTTCTCGTGAAATTTTGTGAATCAGTGGCATACTGACGAGCAGTAGAATTTTGAGGGCGCATAAAATGGTATAATGTGGGGGGGGGGGGGGAATATGTAAAACGTCGCGAGCGAGCGAACCAATTAGGGAAAGTTTTGCCTTTTGAAATGAAAATCCGATCTGCTCGATTTTGACATCGTATTAAACAAATAATATTTAATTTCGTTCTCTATCTTTTTTTTCTTTACTTTTTCCTGGTCTTGGAACTTTTGAAGGCTATAGAACCCCCCCCCCCCACCACCCAAGATTTAACCGAATGTATGACTGATTTTAAGGGCACGATAGTATGGCTAAGAATATGGTATACTAGAAATGGTGGAGCAAAAATTTAATTGGGGACTTTCAATAAGGTGTCCGACAAAAAAAATCAGTCCGTAACCATCAGAGGCGTTATAAGTCCCCCCCTCCCCCCCCAAAAAAAAAAAAAAAAAAAAAACACGAATAAATAGGGAACTGATATTTAGCCATCCTTTGCTAACGGGTAAAACGAGCGAGAAACGGTAAAAAAAATCAAATGGAAAAAGAGCAACACGTCTTTAGTCCTGAATATATTTTTAAAGAAAAACTAGCTCGCGCTTCGCGCTCATATTTTTAATCTACTGAGATATGTATACTGTTCGTGAATTTGTACAAAAGTCCTAAACAGTACGTTTTATGGAGGTCTATTCCTTTAGTGGCATATGTATCGCATTTCCGATTTTAAAAAGTGCATAAAAATTAACATATTCGTTTTCAGTGGGCCTATATAAACTAAAATTTCAGCTTGTATTCAACGCCTGAATCATGTGTGTATACCATGTGAGTAAAAAAAGAAAGACACCTCAACTCATGTAGCTCATCTGCTCATGTATAGGATAATGACATAATTGGAATCTGGGTTCATTCATTGCAGCCATGCCTTGCGCAATTCGAATTTTACATCACATTGTTAACATATACAACATAAATAAATTATGGTATCAAATATACTCCTTCAACATGTTCGGCCATATATAATCATTATGTGTTTATGAAATATTTTATTTCTTTAAATATTGGATTTGTGAGGTGTCAGGTTTTTTTTTTACTCACACGGTATATTGAGATACATATCGTATTCATGCTTACAATAACGTTTTTTCAAGTAATCATATCGACCGATTTCAGCACGCGCTTCGCGCTCGCATTATTTGTTTAGTGATGGGCTTATACATGCATTCAAACGGTGCTTAAAAATTTCCATTTATCATGCCATTATATGGCGCTAGCGGCAAACATATCGATTTGCCCTGCCCAATAATTTTGACAAAATGAAAAATTTATGAATCCATTGTAAAAATGTGCTTGAAAGAAAAAAAAACATATGAAGCGCTATAAAAACCATCAAACTTGACATAAAGATACTATTAAACATATAAAATTGTAAATCTTACGGTGTGCTTTACGTGCAAAATTCTGCATTATAATTTGACGCGCAGAGCGCGCCGAAAATTGTGGACATTGTCTTTACCCCTCTCGCAATCCGAAACATGGATCGACACTCCTGACTCTAAATTATATGTTTTAACCCCAAAAAGGGACTACAGTATCTAGCGACAGATCCATTTTCATAAAAAATATCCTAAAGAATGACACAAATTCGGAGCGCTTTTGACAAAACACGGACAGATTTATAGTTAAAACTTCAATTTCATTTCATTTCGTGGTGGGTGAAGTATATAGGGAGGTTAATTTGAAAAAAAAAGTTGAAAGGCATTCTACAACATTAATGTATTCTGCATTTAGATATTATTTTGCGAGGGAGCGTTTAGCAGCGACCGAGTGAGAACAATTTTCGAATTTGAATAGTAAAAACTTCTATTTTAGAGCACTTGACGACATGAATGGAATAATGCATTAGTCAATATATATACGCATATAGGGCCTACATATCTATCTATTTTTTGTTTCTTTGTGGTCGAAATTTTTTTTTTTTTTTTTTGGGGGGGGGAACTTCAATCCCCAAAGCCCCACCCCTAATACTGGCGTCAGTGCCCAGTTGTCTGCTTGTTATATAATATACAACATATACAATGCATTGAATGTATCCACACTCCCGACCCGTGTCATTTCTCGGCTGAGGAATATTAGCGCATGGGTAATAACGCAAGGGTATAACGCTTCAGAGTGACGCTTGGTGCATAAATTCCCTTTAACAGACACGATTCACTTCCGTCTATACCCTCTAAGCGAATACTCTCTATGGGAGTATGTCAACCTGTTCAGATAAATGATACCATCCATCATCTTCTTCCGTCGAGGTCAACTCGAGGTCATCTGTATCACATCCAAAACCAATCTTCCAACAGCTGCTACAATGTCATTGTCACATGCCGGTAACCAAATATATGGAACATTCAACAGATATAGGGATCCAGATGACTCCATCTTATACTCAATGATACATTGAAAAGCAAAAGTGATATTGATAATGGAATGTTGAGGAGTTCAAATGAGTTGCATTTTCTCCTCTTGGGAACATCGTCACTTCTTGTAACCTTTCAAAAATTCAAAGGTGAAAATTCGACCAATATGAACTCTAAAACCATCACCATACTGTAGTATTATCAAATTAAAAATGAAGAAAGTCCAAGTGAAAAACGAGCAAATGTGCCAATCACCACAGACCCCAAATCTGTCCGAATCTACGTTATCGGGAAGCAGGCTTAATATCATCATGTCTAAACAAATTTTTCCAAATTTGTTTTCAAAATCATGATTGATAGATAACTCGCACCCACAAAAATGGGAAGTTGATTTGGAACATTCTCTTGAAAAATCCCAGCGAAATTTCAGATATTAGGCCATGATATAAAAAAATGAATGGTGAGGATACTTGTATATACATGATATATATTCTCCTGTTATGTATAGGCCTATGTCTAATATACATGCAATATACTTTATCTAGTTATATGTTTATTTATATTTGTTAACGTGAAACGGAAATAAATCAAATCTATTATGACCATTCTATACTTTTTTATTTCACATCTGATATCGACGAAATTTCATTGTAATGACTGTTTTCTGTATTTATCTAAATACCCTTTTGTTGGTGTGGGCTTATTGACTTTTGATAAGACTTAATGAGGAAGTATATACATTCAAAGAACATTGCCACAGCTTCTATATCCGTGAGTGGTACATGATTTTTTTTTATTTGGGGGGGGGGGCTTTTGTTTGAATTTATTCAATTTTCATTATCATCATTATTTTTCACTCAATCTAGATTTTTTTTAATTCATCTCATTTTTTTTTGGATTTGTTGGGCCCAAAACTTAAACCCTTAACCCACCTTTAGGGACAAATTTCAAGAGAAAATGGTACATACATTGTATTCAGGGATTTAAGGCAAAAAACTTAAGCCCGTGTTTGGGGTTTTGTCGTAAAAATTGGACCCTAACATTTCGTTCCTCAAACCTCAAGAAATACATCGAAAAAATATATAACAATGATTCAAATACATATCATCATAGATTCGCTGTTTAATTGCTGTTTTTGTGAAACATTCGTATTAAATGATGATAGTTAAAAGGAAACGAATTTAATTTGAAGTTTTACTAAAAGGCTTATAATCCAGTTTGCAACAGTTTATTCAGAGGTTCGAATGAAGTATAATAGGTCACCAACAAGGGCTCCAGTGGTGAACTTGATGGATAGCTTTGATATAGCCCTATGTAATTTGTCGACCCAAATAAAAATGAAACTTTATCTTGATCCGAAACATTTTTTTATTATATTTGTCGCATTTTTAACAGCTGTTGAATATGCGTGGAAAACTATATGATAAACAATTCAGTTCTGACTATTTGTATTGATACCGAAGCCCGCAGTGCCAGAAGAGCGACTCTTCATATTTTTCCCCCATTGATGTTATTGGCACAACTTTATGATACAGCATATTTTTGCCTGGGGCTAGCTGCGTCAAAATATGCATTCACCCTTCTCAATGGCATGGAATGGTGCGCAAAAGGATGTAAATAATTACAATTGCTTGATTAATAAAACCTGTTGTTCCTCAGGAAAAAGGCCCAATACTGAATGCTACCCTACCCCCGCCCCCCCCTTCAAAGAAAAAAAAAAGAATCAAATGACCTTTATGAAGTGAACTACTTCTACATCTCTTTGCCGCTATCCTTTTTTTTTTGTGTTCAAAATGTGGGCGACAATAATAAGCCCTCTCACTGATATGCTGAAATAAAATTGTTCGTGATGAAACAAAAGTTCAGAAAGAACAGGTCGGCTACAGTTGTAATAAATTCGTCATTGCTTGACCGTGCCTTAACTTGGCAAACATTGATTGAATCTTAACTATTCCTCTCGTGTCACGTACAAAGCCTGCAAACTTCAAGGTGTGGCGCTAACATGAAGGGGGGTGCCTTTAAAAAGTAACAGTAACCAATAGGATACTAAGGTATGCGGGGTTTTCAAGTCTACATGGGTAATAAATCACATTTATTTATCCAAAGAAATCAAAACGATAATGACCATTTTAATCGGAATGGTATCGGCCTATTCATAAATGCAACCATCCACTCCAGAACCGGGCGAATTCAATGATTGGAATATGCAAAATTATTCTGAAATTCTGGGGAAAAATAGAAATTAGGGCAAAGTATAGTTTGATTGCAGTTCAAGTATAATCAGAAAAAATAATAAATCTATACTAGTTTTAAAAAGTTGTATTACATAATATTAATGTATGGTATTCATGAGGCGCCGAATATATAGTTGCCTATTAATGGTGCACTATTATATTAATACCCCGGTTTTTAGCTCCAGTTGCTAAGAAGGCGCTTGTTGCATTCAATGAATTAATCATGCCGGGTACCCATTCACCTCACCTGGGTAGAGTACAGGACAATTTGGGTCAACGATATTACGCTTTAGCTTGGATTCGAACCCGCGTCCCTCAGCATTAAAGGCTAGGGTAAGAATCACAAGACCATAACGCTCCAAGCATGCCAAGTAAAACAATTTGAATTTCGCCCTTTTCATCATCTTTTTTTTTTTACCGCGGTGAAGGATCAACTCCTGTATCATAATGCACAAAGTTACTGAAATGCCGTCTTAATTTGTAAAAACGTTTTCGCTTTTATAAGTATTTACATTTTTAAAGATTCCGGGGCAGGTTAACCCGGAAATCAATCCGTCTGGGGCCGCATTCCGTTCCGGGTCAAAAATGGCCCAGAATGAGGTCAGATGAGACCTAGGATGGAGTGTGGAACAAAACGGAAAAATGTAATTATGTAACACACATTTTGTTAATTACATGAATGAAGGAAAGAGAACTACAAGAATATATGGTATCTAATCATTAGTCAATGGCGGGGCGGGGGCTTTTTTTTAACTATTCATTCAACATTATTTTGTCTAAATCAAATTTATCCGATTTGAAAGCTATAAATCAGCATTCCTTGTCCGACTTCCTTCCAGAGCTCCCATCCCTCCTTTCAGTTTTGTTTTCTACTTCCACATGATTCCTTTCAAGCCAGGTGGGATTTGCGGCGGGGGGTATGTACCTATTTTTGTCAAATCATTTTTGACGAGAAATTGCCCCCAATGTTCGTAAAATTTGACCTCTTTTTATTTTTTTGCTCGTCAGAACTATTTAACATCAGAGGCGTATTTCAGGCAAGCATTTTTATGACACTGAAAACATGCTGTACTTTTTTTGGAACACTTGCAATTGCATGAGAGAAGCATAAACTCCAAACAATGATTAACTTTCAAAGCAATACTTAATCTTATGATAAACACTGCGCTTCGCCCAGATATATACTGAAATCTGTTGAAGATCATTCTGATTCTGACAAGAACAATGATTTAACGAAAAACACACCTTATGTGAAAAATATGTGTACCAGTAGCCCTCAACCCAACATTGCCTGTAAACCAATGGCCAATCGTACCGATATAACGGTGGGAAGAAAATGGAAAACACGTTCACTATTCATTTTGTATTTTATAATTATGACATATAGAATATTTCAATTTTTGCCGATTTGACGATAAGGACTGTCGATGAAACAAAAAAGCTTGCAAGAATAATAAAGCCAAATATTCAAGAATAAATCAAATCACGTTTTACATCATAGTCAGAAAAAAAAGATATTTCATATATTTTATTTCGTATGATAAAATGCAAAAAAGAAGTGAGTGGATTACGTAATCATTTCCCTCATTTGCATATCACGGTCACCAGTGTTGTACACAACAATGGTGAAATCAAACGAAACTTTTAAAATGTCATAATTTTCTTATTTTACATCCGATATGTATGACATTTTGGGGTTTTGCTTGTTTCATTTTCTCCTTTTATTCAAATAAACTTTTCGTTGGGATGGACTCGCCCTTCAAGTTTAACAGACAAGCAGACAACAAACAACATAGCATATCGGATATTTATATTGGTGACGATGAAGATATTGAAACGATGCACATCACATGGCAAAGAGATGAATCAGAGAAGTGAAGCGCATTATGTCTTATATCTATGCTAATTGTAACGAATAGACCTATATCGGCCTACACGAAGAAGCATCTTAATGACCCACTGACCGCGTGCAGTCATT